>NC_138064.1:39800724-40452200 GCF_964194185.1 Rhinolophus hipposideros
AAAAAAGGTATTTCATGAAAATTCATGAAATTTCATGAAATGGGGGAAAAGAAAATCTGGGTTAGCAACACTTATAACCAGATAAAATAGACTTTAAACAAATGCTATAACAAGAGACACAGAAAGACCCAATAATCCCAATTCAGGGTATTTATCCAAAGAAACTTAAACACTACTTCAGAGGGATGTGTGAATATGTTCACTGTGGCATAATTACAAAACCCAAGATATGGAGGCAACCTGGGTGTCCATCAATGGATGAATAGATAAAGAAGTGGTACATATATACAACGGAATATTACTCAGCCAAAAAAAATAAATAAATAAAGAATGAAATCTTAGCATCTGCAACAACATGGACAGACCTAGAGGGTATTGTGCCTAGTGACATAAGTAAGTCAGACAAATGACATATGATTTCACTTATATGTGGACTATAAAGAACAAAATAAACAAAACAGAAGCAAATTCATAGACACAGGAATATTTTGATGGTTACAAAATGAGGGCAGTTTTGGAGATGGATAAAAAAGGAAAAGGGATTAAGAAGTACAAATTAGTAGTTACAGAATAGTCAGGGGAATGTAAGCTATAGAATAAGGAATATAGTCAGTTATATTGTAATAACTATGTATGGTGTCAGATGGGTACTAGATTTATTGGGGTGATCACTTTTCAAGTTATAAAGTGTCTAATCAATATGTTGTACACCTGAAATCAATATATTCTATGTCAACTGCAATTGAGAAAAAAATATATCTATGGAAAAAATACATTTTTTAAATCTATAGCTGTCATAAATAGTGATTTTTCTGTTGGATCTGGGAAAAGTAAATTGAAAATCTTCTGGAAATGATTCACCATTCTGATGTCATTATGAATATTCATGATTCTTGGGAAGAGATCAAAATATGAACATTAATAGGAGTTTGGAAGAAGTTGTTTCCAACCCTCATGAATGACTGAGGATTTCAAGATTTCAGTGGAGGAGGTAACTGCAGATGTGCTGAAAATAGCAAGAGAAATAGCATTAGGAGTCTGAAGATGTGGCTGAATGGCTGCAATCTCACGACAAAACTTTAACTAATGCAGAGTTGCTTCATGTGGATGAGCAAAAAAGATTGTTTATTGAGATGAAATCTGCTCCTGGTGAATATGTTGAGAAGATTGTTGAAATGACAACAAGTGATATGGAGTGTTATATAAACTTAGTTGATGAAAAAGAAGCAGGGTATGAGAGGGTTGACTCCAATTTTGGAATGAGTTCTACAATGGGTAGAATGCTATTAAATAGCATTGCATGCTACAGAGAAGTCATTCGTGAAAGGAAGAGTCAATCTATGTGGCAAACTTCATTGTTGTCTTATTTTTAAAAAGTTGTCACAGCTACCCCAACCTTCAGCAACCACCACCCTGAACAGCCATCAACCATCAACAATAAAGCAAGATTTATCATTATCAAAAAGATTGCAACTTGCAGAAGGCTAAGATATTGTTTATTATTTGTTAGCAATAATGTATTTTTAAATCAAAGTATGTACATTTTTTTAGACACAATGCTATGGTACACTCATTTAACTATAGTATAATGTAAACATAACTTTTACATACACTGTGAAACCAAAAAATAATTTGGGACTTGTTTTATTGCAATATTTGTTTCACTGCAGTGGTTTGGAACTGGGCATGTATTATCTTTGTAGCACGCATGTATACAGAGTTTGAAAGTAAATTGAATGAGAAAGTATACCATGCAAACAATAATCCAAAGAAAGCAATTGTAGCTATATTAATATTACATAAAGTCAGAGTTATATTAAAGAAAACCAGGGAGAGAAAGGAATATTACATAATGATAAAAGAATCAATCCACCCCACCAAAATGTCATAGCAATCCTAAATATGTTTGAACCAAGCAACAGAACTGAAAAATAATGTGAAGCACAATCTGATAGAACTGAAAACAAATGAACAAATCCACAATTATAGCTGGAGACTGAAATAATATACTAGAACTTAAGACAACTACCACCACCCAGTAGTATGCCATCAATATTTATAGAGCACTCCAACCAAAAACAGCAGATCACACACATTATTTTTAAATATCCATGGGATATATGTCAAGATATACCATATCCTGGACCATAATACAAACTTCAACAAATTTAAAAGAAAATAAATCTTATGGAGTATGTTCTTTGACCACAATGCAATAAATCTAAAAATTAAACAAAAGATGAGGAAATTTTCCAAACACTTGGAAATTTAACAATGCACTTCTAAATAACCCTGGGATCAAAAGTAAGTCTCAGAGGAAACAAAATATATATTTAATGCTCATTTTTCTAAACCCATTAAATGTTCAATACGAAGAATGAACTCTAAGGTAAATAATGAGCTGTAGGTGAATATGATGCATTAATGTATATTTATCCTTGATTTAAAAAAACAAAAAAAACAAAACAGTACCATTCAGGTGAGTGATGTTGATAAGGGTGGAAGATACACGATTGTGGGCATGTGATAATGAAAAATCACTACACTTTCCTTTCAATTTTGTTGTAAACCTGAAACAGCTTTAAAAATAATCTTTAAAAATATATTTAAAAAATAAAAAATACAATATATCAAAACCTATGACATGCAGCTAAAATAGTGCTGAGAGGAAAATTTATAGCACTAAATGCTTACATTAGATAAGAGAAGAAAAAAAACACAAAAAACCTGAAACAATAATTTTACCTCCCAACTCCAGAAACTAGAAAAGAATAGCAATATAAACTCAACTCAAGCAGAAGGAAACAGAAAAAAATAACAGAGAAAATCAATAAAACAAAACCTGGCTCACTAAAAGATTAGTACAATTGACAAACACTACAAAGATGAATAGAGGGAAAGGAGAGAAATCATAATTTTTATCTGAGGAATTAAATAGGTTTATTATAGACACTACAGACAACAGAAGGATAAGTGAATATTCTGAAAAACTCTACACAAACAAATTGGACAACTAAGATGAAATGAGCCAATTCCTCAAAAAGTATAAACTATCAGAGCTCATCTAATATGAACTGAGTGATGTGAATATCCCTATAGTTATTAAGAAAATTGAATTTATATATAAAAATAATCCAAAAAAGATTTGTTTTTAATTTATTGGGGTGACAATTATTAGTAAAATTACATAGATTTCAGGTGAACAATTCTGTATTACATCATCTATAAACCCCATTGTGTGTTCACCACCCAGAGTGAGTTCTCCTTCCATCACCATATATTTGATCCCCCTTACCCTCATCTGCCACCCCCCTCCCCCCTTACACTCTGATAACCACTAATCTATTGTCTGTGTCTATGAGTTTTTGTTTCTCATTTGTTTTATGCTAAGCGAAATAAGTCAGAAAAAAAAGCAGAGAACCATATGATTTCACTGATATGTGATATATAAACCAAAAACAATAAAAGAGCAAGACCAACAAATGAGAAATCTTTAAGGCCAGGTAGTTTCATTAGAGAATTCTACTAAATATTTAAACAACATGCCACTCTGCTCAAAACCATCCTTGATGTCCCAAATCACTGAGAGCCAAATCTTTTTTATGACGTATAAGAGCCTACATGATCAAGCCCCGAATTACTCTCCTTTTTGTCCTCAAACATCTACTAATTGAGTGTATAACAAAATGGGCCTCCTTGTTCCACAAACACAAGCACACCATGTCCATTCCCACCATAGAGATGATGTACCAGCTGGATACTCTGATATCTGCATTAGTCAGGTCAGTCTGTAATAAAATACCACAGCCTGGGTGGCTTTAAAAAAACATAAATTTATTTCTCACAGTTTAGAAGCTAGGAAGTTCAAAATCAAGCTGCCAGCCAATTTGGTGCTGGTAAGATATGTCCTCACATTGCAGAGAAAGTGCGAGCAAGCTCTCCGGTGTCTCTTCCTACAAGGGCACTGATTTAATGAGACCAGGAGATAGATCTGATAACTTCATGTAACCCTAATTTCTTCTCAAAGTGACTGTCTCTAAGTACCATCACATTGGGGGTTAGGGCTTCAGTATATAAATTTAGGGAGAAACAAACCTTCAGTCCATAACAATAGTCACATGATTTACGAGTATTCCTTTGATACTTTTAGACCTTTACTCAAATGTTACCTTCTCAGTAAGAACTTCCCAAGCCTTGGCATATGATTTTCAACATTCAACCATCTCCCAATACTTTGTATTTCTCTCCCCTGCTTTACTTTTCTTTATACTCATCACTTCTAATATCCCATAGACTTTACTTATTGTCCTTTTGTGTTCATCTGATTCCTTCATTATAATATATACTCCAGGAATTAAGATATGGGTCTATCAAATATTGGGAGAACAGCATAAAGTTGAAAGTAGTTGAATTTAGATTTCAAAAATATTAAACAGTTGATGAAATCTCTCCCTGTCAAATTTTGATATGTATAAAAACCTATGTTCTATCACATTCTGCTCTGCTGTTTTGATGGTTCTCTCTCTCTTTCATTATTACTTTTGTTTTCAACTTTATTACTGTAGAGTTCCATTTTGGTCTTTTAATACATTTGTTTTTTCTTCTTATTTTTAATGAACATTTCCTATAGTTTTTAGAGTTCTCATAAACTATTTAAAAATCTTACCACTTGTTGAAATTTTAAACCCTCAATTAAGAAAATGAACTAGAAATCCATTTTAAATATTCAGAAATATAATTTATAAATATGTTTATATTCTCATCAAGTACAAACCAAGTTAATTATGTTGGATGTACTTAAATTTAATAGAATACATTTAATTTTAAAATGATTAATTTTGAAATATTCATAAAAGTATCAAATTCTTATCATATCACCTACCTATCCCTTGCCAACATTTATAAATGAAGAAATATAATTTTCATTTCCTTACTGAAAAGAGTATTTTAACTTAAGATGACCACTGGAAATATATATCTAGGCCGATTTATATATTAGGTTGGAGCAAAAGTAAATGCAGTTTCTGCAATTATTTTTAACCTTTTAAACCACAGTTACTTTTGCACCATCCTAATAGTAAGATCTCTCTGTATAACTTATAATTAAACTTATATAAAAACAGTAACTATAATTTTTCTAGAACTGTCTGAATAAAACTTACATTAAATCACTAAAATAACTTTATAATGTTTTTATGTTAGGAACAATGGGATCTATCACTTCATTGGACACTAGTATCCTGATTATTCATAAATTTACATTCTCTTTAAATCATGTTTATGGCATTTATTATGGTCAGAATTATCCATAATTTTCTTATTTACATTCATGTACTAAAATAATTTAAAAGCTGACAATTTTGCATATTATTTAACAGCACGCATACCAAACTCTGAATTTTTATTTTCCTGATTACTTGTACTTTGTGAATTCATTAGGGCAATCAGTTGTCATTCAGGTTCTATTTTAAATTGTACATGGTACCAGCTGTAATTAGTATTGGGGAAGAAGATTCAGAAGATAGTTCCAAAGGTCTCTTTTCCTTTTTATAATGTTTCTGCATAAATTTATTTTACTAATAGCCAGAGAGGCAAATTAATTTCATTGAACTTGCTTTTATATTATCAAGTATTTACTGATAACACTTTGGTATTGCAGCAATTTATAATTGTTGCATATTCTAATACTATTGTTACCCTATTTAGAATGATGTACTTATAATATAAATTGTATATCATAACATAAATATTCCCCCTATTAATCATCAATGTGAATATAAAGAATTGACTAATTTATATTCTTAGATCATTCTCTATAATGCTATTTCAGGGAAGCAGAATGCCAAATTTTGTTCACCTGTACTTAAGGGAAGCTACTTTTACTCTCAGCTCTTGAATGAAATGTAGGATTTACGCCTAAATCAAGCATCATAATTTCATGTTTTTGACCACAGTGATTGACTTAGGAATGGAGATATGATTTAAATGAAGCACAGTACTTTCTTTGAAAACTGTGTGAAAAAGATGTTTCATTGAATATGAATGAAGAGGGATGTGGCCCCAATACAGGAGTTGCTTGCAGTCATTTTGTAATCATTTGATTACACTAAGAACAGTACCCACACAGGCAGAAGAGATCAGAGAAGTGAGGCTTGAGCACGTTGTTTGAGCTGTTTGTCAAGTTGAACCCAAAGCTACCCCTGAACTATTCAGATGCATAAGATATTATATTCCCTTTCTTCTTTAAGTTGACAACCCTGCAGATGTCATTGTATATTTGCAACTGAATGATTTATAGAGTTGTATACTTTGGATTTGAATTTAAATAATTTGTTCTTAGTCCTGGTTGTTCATTAGAATCGCCCAGGAGTTTTTTAAATAATAATGATGCTGAAGCCCCCCCATACTCAATTAAACCAGAATTGCTGGGTTTCCTGGGCATTCATGTTAGTTTTTCTGTTTTTTTGTTTTTTAAAACTCCTCAGGTGATTCTAATATGTAACAGGGTTTCAGAACAACAGATATACACAGGTCACTAAATCCAGGGGGAAAAAAGAATTGGAAACAAAACGTTAATGTTTCAAACATGAGATGAGAAAAAGAAATATGTTAGGTTTATTTTAATAGAAAGTGGGTTAAGAGAGCATAAATTAAAATTTTTACCTAGTCAAATAATGAATATTTAGTTTTATTGAGATAATAATTTTGTAAGATAGACTCTGAAAGCTATATGTGAAAGATGATTAATATGAAATATACAACTTTATACTTTTTATTTTGCAATGCTCTATAATACCAAATATGCTCAAATCTTGCACCTCTTACAATGGCTTTAGTTTACAATTTAAGAGAATACTTTTAATACAGAGAATCTATGTTTTGATAAATCTATTCTTTATATCTATGTCTATATGATCAAGAAGTGGTGTCTTTAAAATTATAGCAGAATTTAAATATAGATTGAGACAATGTCCTCTGATACAATGTTGGTGGATTGCATTATTTACCCAAATCTTCATGTATGTATGCTTGCTTTTTGTTATATAACTTCTCAATCCTTTTACTAAGGTCAGAGCATACTTTTCTGCGCTTTGACTCCCAGCTCAGCTATGTGTCTTGCTTTAGCTAATACCGTGTTTCCCCGAAAATAAGACCTAACCGAAAAATAAACCCTAGCATGATTTTTCAGGATGACATCCCTTGAACATAAACCCTAATGTGTATTTTGGAGTAAAACTTAGTGTAAGACTCGGTCTTCTTTTCGGAGAAACATGGTAGGATATGAGTAGTGATGATGCAGGGTAATGATTTTAAAATCACGTGCAGTCGGCCATGCTGTCTTTCATTTCTGCTATAAGCTTGAGGAGAACATGTTCTGGCTAGCCAGCTGGTAAGAGGAATATGATGAGAGACCAAGAGAAGCCAAACAAACTCACAGGTATGCGGTGAGTAGAAAGGCTGCCTCATTACTGTACCCTTAAGCAAAGACTCTCTGCTGAAGATCAAGCTGACCCCAACCAACGGATTCTCAGACCTAGGAGGATAAATGATTGACAAGTCATTGAGTTTTGCAGTGGTTTGTTACACAAAATAATTATGACAATAGACATAAATTTAGGCTTTTCCACACTCAATTTTCATTCTGGTGATAAAAGGGAAGAATCTTCAAATGCACAGTTAAGGTAAAGCTTAAAATGACTATATTTTGGGAAGCATTGTCTTAAATAGTCTCTGTAGAGTTCCTATAGAACAAACATATACTTTATTTGGAGGATAGTCAGTGAGATCAGTGTTGTGCTTTTCCTACCTCTATACTGAAAGGCATGGGAATGGTAGGACTGAGCAGTTAAAAACAAAGCCTGGTGATCATATAATTTTACACAGAAAAAGTACACATGACAATTTTGAAAGATTTTTATTCTAGGATTTTCCATTGATAATTATCTACCAAATACTTTTGAGTGTTTTCAGTTTATTCTTGAACTAATTGATTTTTTATGTGTTTCCAAATATAAAACAATAACTTTTCACAAATCAGCAAGATATTTAATTATTTAAATTATATCAATGTACACATTTTAGTTTGAGTAGTAATTATTGAGCTTGAGGGCTTTAAGGAAAGCATTGTGTTTATAATAGCTGTTATAAATAAGTTCCATAAAGTTGCAATTTACGGTTTGGAAGAGAAAGCAAAAATTCCAAATGTGTTTCATAAGGTGTTGCCTTTCTGATGCACCACGAAGAATGTGTCATTTTTTTACTTAGCTGAATATTTTTTATCTCTGAGAGAAAAAAGTTATTGCAGACGTTTTACATAATCACAAAATGATGACTTTTCAGTGGAAAACATAAGAGGATATGAATTCTGGGAATTAACATAAAAAGTAGTTTATCACATCAGTGTCCACATTCCAAAAATACATGGAGGCTTTCAGGAGACAATGAAGCGGACAACCTGATTTTAAACATATTGTTTCCATTTTCACATAGCAGCTCTTCATTGGTGGGGGGGAGGAGGAGGAAAGGACACTTTGTTAGAAAATGAATCAGAAATAAAGTCATGGCATTTCATTTCCAAAAAAAAAAAAATGTTAATTGTTTAAATCAATTCTATAAAAATACGAGAGAGTGTATTGAAACAGACAAAAATTATCCTTATATCATAGTTTGTATTTCTAATAGTATACCTAAAGGAATACTTTTTAATAAAGCCTTATAAATTTGAAAATCGACTTTAGCATAGTATATGAAGATGTATAAATACTTCCTGTAATATGCAGTGGTATTTCTTTATGTGTTTTTTTCTTAGGAAGCTGAAAACACTTTTGTTTTTAACTGACAGATTTGTTTCATTTTTGGAAAGATTCTAGGCAACATTTTCTGATAGAGAAGAAACATATTTTGACGACATGCATATAACCAGGATCTGGATGTTCAGCATATTAAAAAG
This sequence comes from Rhinolophus hipposideros, assembly GCF_964194185.1. Lineage (NCBI taxonomy): Eukaryota > Metazoa > Chordata > Mammalia > Chiroptera > Rhinolophidae > Rhinolophus > Rhinolophus hipposideros. The sequence continues at coordinate 39,809,675 of NC_138064.1, forward strand.
AGAATATTTAAAGATAGTGCCGATATCAACCTTTGTATCTGTTAACAATTCTTGAAACATCTCATTATCAATTGCTACCTTAATTTATCCCTGTTATCCCTATATCTCTGTGCAGACTAAGAGTAAATACAACAGAATGATTCCGAGAACCTGCCATTTTAGTTAAGTCTGGCAATATCAGGCAGAACAAATTTGTTCAGTTTTAAGTAAAGCAAAATTTGAGAGTTTAGTATTTGGGCATATTAGTTCAAGAAAGGTCATGGTTATAGCATTTCTTGGTGGTTGTGTTCTATGTGGAATACTACAAAAACATTAAGGTGATTTTCTTTTTATTGTTCTTCATGTAAAAATATGAGAGAAGTCAATTTTCACAACATAAATTAACTTTTTTTTTCAATATAATAGATACATACTCATATAAAACATATGTCAGACTTATTTCCCTCCTATCGTCAGTTGAGGAGGTTTCAGCCACCCACTTTACCTGAGTGGAGAAAAAGAGCTGAAAGAAAGTTTACATCAAAATATGTAAGTTTTTATCAGATATCTGATATGTCACCAACATTATCACTTTTTGTAGGTTATGAAGGTTTTTGTTCCTTGGGAGCGGGATAACTTTTCTCATATAATAATTTCTATGTCTTTTACTATAAACTGGAGACATTATTTTCCCATTCTTCCACAAAAGAATTATGTAATATTGATAAATATTTTAGTGTGCAAATACATTATGCAAGTGACCTCTAAATTTTTCTATATTTCAGTGTTGGAGAAACAATTCTCTTAGACTACCTTCATGTAAATGTCCTTTATCAAAATAAATTTTGTTCCAGCAGATTGGAATTAAAATATGCAAGTCAGTGTTGTTATTGTGGTTTTCTGGCAATGAATTTTTTTTTATTAAATTTATTGGGGTGACAATTGTATTAAATTTACATAGATTTCAGGTGTACAATTCTGTATTACATCATCTATAAATCCCATTGTGTGTTCACCAGCCAGAGTCAGTTCTCCTTCCATCACCATATATTTGATCCCCCTTACCCTCATCACCCATCCCCCACTCCTTTACCCTCTGGTAACCACTAAATTATTGTCTGTGTCTATGAGTTTTTCTTTCTCATTTGTTTGTCTTGTTCTTTTGTTGTTTTTGGTTTATATACCACATATCAGTGAAATCATAGGGTTCTCTGCTTTTTCTGTCTGACTTATTTCACTTAGCATTATACTCTCAAGATCCATCCATGTTGTCACAAATGCTCCTATATCATCTTTCCTTAACGCCAAATAGTATTCCATTGTGTATATATACCACAAATACTTTATCCATTCATCTATCGAAGGACATTTTGGTTGTTTTCATGTCTTGGCCACCGTAAACAAAGCTGGCAAATGAACTTTAATGACAGCTTTTTAATATTTAAACACCTGTGCTCTTTTCCTAATACTAATTATATTTACTGGAAAAGACTCTCGTCATTTCATTACTATTAAAGAAAAATATCAGAACAGGAAAAAAAAAAGAAAATCTCCATATAATCTAATGTTTCTTGCTAGTCAAATATATTAATCCTCTGATACTTAAAAACTTCAGTCTTTGTTTCATTTCTCCTTTTTTATGTTTGGGAAATATCTTCTAATTTTTTTTTTTTTCAGTTGGTTTCTTTTTTTTTTTTTATTAATTTTATTGGGGTGACAATTGTTAGTAAATTTACATAGATTTCAGGTGTACAATTCTGTATTACATCGTCTATAAATCCCATTGTGTGTTCACCACCCAGAGTCAGTTCTCCTTCCATCACCATATATTTGATCCCCTTTACCCTCATCACCCACCCCCCACCCCCTTACCCTCTGGTAACCACTAAATTATTGTCTGTGTCTATGAGTTTTTGTTTCTCATTTGTTTGTCTTGTTCTTTTTGGTTTATATACCACATATCAGTGAAATCATAGGGTTCTCTGCTTTTTCTGTCTGACTTGTTTCACTTAGCATTATTCTCTCGAGATCCATCCATGTTGTCACAAATGTTCCTATATCATCTTTCCTTAACGCCGAATAGTATTCCATTGTGTATATGTACCACAACTTCTTTATCCATTCATCTATCGAAGGACATTTTGGTTGTTTCCATGTCTTGGCCACCGTAAACAAAGCTGCAATGAACATTGGCGTACACGTGTCTCTATAGAGAAATGCTTTTATATTTTTGGGGTAGATACCCAGGAGAGCGATTGCTGGGTCATATGGTAATTCTATTCGTAATTTCTTGAGGAACCTCCACACTGCCTTCCATAGCGGCTGCACCAGTCTGCATTCACACCAACAGTGTATGAGAGTTCCTTTTTCTCCACAGCCTCTCCAACACTTGTTACTATTTGTTTTGCTGATGAAAGCCATTCTGACTGGGGTGAGGTGATATCTCATTGTGGTTTTCATTTGCATTTCTCTGATGATTAGCGATGTTGAGCATTTTTTCATATGTCTATTTGCCATTTGTATATCCTCTTTGGAGAAATGTCTCTTCAGGTCCTCTGTCCATTTTTCAATTGGGTTGTTTGTTTTTTTGTTGTTGAGTTTCATGAGTTCCTTGTATATTTTGGATATTAGCCCCTTATCAGAGGAACTGTTTGCGAAAATCTTCTCCCATTCAGTTGGTTGTCTCATTATTTTGTCAATAGTTTCTTTTGCTGTGCAGAAGCTATTCAGTTTCATATAATCCCATTTGTTTATTTTAGTTTTTACTTCCATTGCCTTTGGAGTCAAATTCATAAAATGCTCTTTGAACCCAAGGTCCATAAGTTTAGTACCTATGTTTTCTTCAATGCAGTTTATTGTGTCAGGTCTTATGCTTAAGTCTTTGATCCATTTTGAATTAATTTTGGTACATGGTGACAGATAGCAGTCCAGTTTCATTCTTTTGCACGTAGCTATCCAATTCTGCCAGCACCATTTATTGAAGAGGCTGTCTTTCCTCCATTGTATGTTTTTAGCTTCTTTGTCAAAAATTATCTGTCCATATTTATGTGGTTTTATTTCTGGGTTCTCAATTCTATTCCATTGGTCTATGTGTCTGTTTTTCCGCCAATACCAAGCTGTTTTGATTATTGTAGCCCTGTAGTACAAGGAAAAATCAGGGAGTGTGATACCTCCAGTATTGTTCTTTTTTTTTAATATTGCTTTGGCTATTCGGGGTCTTTTGTGGTTCCAAACAAATCTGATGATTTTTTGTTCTATTTCTTTAAAAAATGCCATTGGGATTTTAATGGGGATTGCATTAAATCTGTATATGGCTTTGGGTAATATGGCCATTTTAACTATGTTGATTCTTCCAATCCATGAGCACGGAATGTCTTTCCATTTCTTTGTGTCTTCTTCAATTTCTTTCAAAAATGTCTTATAGTTTTCAGCATATAAATCCTTCACACCCTTGGTTAAGTTTATTCCTAGGTATTTTATTCTTTTTGCTGCAATTGCAAAAGGAATTGTTTTTTCTATCTCTTTTTCTGAGATTTCATTGTTGGTATATAGGAAAGCAATGGACTTTTGTACGTTGATTTTGTAGCCAGCAACTTTACTGTATTCATTGATTGTTTCTAATAGCTTTTTGGTGGAGTCTTTAGGGTTTTCTATGTATAGCATCATGTCATCTGCAAAGAGTGACAATTTAACTTCTTCATTCCCAATTTGGATGCCTTTTATTTCTTTCTCTTGCCTGATAGCTCTGGCGAGGACTTCCAACACTATGTTGAAAAGCAGAGGTGATAGGGGACAACCTTGTCGTGTTCCTGAACGTAGAGCAAAGGGCTTCAGCTTTTCACCATTAATTATGAGGTTAGCTGAGGGCTTGTCGTATATGGCCTTTATTATGTTGAGGTATTTTCCTTCTATACCAATTTTAGTAAGTGTTTTAATCATAAATGGATGTTGTATCTTATCAAATGCTTTTTCTGCATCAATTGATAGAATCATATGATTTTTGTCCTTTATTTTGTTTATGTGATGTATCACATTGATGGATTTGCGAATGTTGAACCATCCTTGTGCCCCGGGGATGAACCCCACTTGGTCGTGATGAATAATCTTTTTAATGCATTGTTGTATTCGATTTGCTAGAATTTTGTTTAGGATTTTAGCATCTGTATTCATCAGAGATATAGGTCTGTAGTTTTCTTTTTTTGTGTTGTCCTTACCAGGTTTTGGTATCAGGGTAATGTTGGCCTCATAAAATGAGTTAGGGAGTACTGACTCTTCTTCAATTTTTGGAAGAGTTTGAGCAGGATTGGTATTAGATCCTCTTTGAAGGTTTGGTAGAATTCACTGGTGAATCCATCTGGTCCAGGACTTTTGATTTTAGGAAGGTTTTTGATGACTGATTCAATTTCCTTACGGGTGATCGGCCTGTTAAGATTTTCCAGTTCTTCATGATTCAGCCTTGGAAGGCTATATGTTTCTAAGAACTTGTCCATTTCTTCTAAGTTATTAAATTTGGTGGCATATAGTCCTTCATAGTATTCTTGGATAATCCTTTGTATTTCTGTGGTGTCCGTGATAACTTCCCCTTTTTCATTTCTGATTTTGTTAATTAGTGTCTTCTCTCTTTTTATCTTAGTGAGTCTAGCCAAGGGTTTGTCGATATTGTTAATCTTTTCAAAGAACCAGCTTTTTGTCACATTAATTTTTTCTATTGTCTTTTTGTTCTCTATTTCATTTAGTTCTGCTCTGATTTTTGTTATTTCCTTTCTTCTGCTGACCTTGGGTTTCGCTTGTTCTTCTTTTTCTAGTTTTTTAAGGTGTAACATGAGGTTATTTATTTGGGATTTTTCTTGTTTCTTGAGATAGGCCTGTAATGATATAAATTTCCCTCTTAAAACTGCTTTCGCGGCATCCCAAAAATTTTGGTAGGATGTATTTTCATTGTCATTTGTTTCTATGTATCTTTTGAGCTCTCCTCTAATTTCTTCTTTGACCCAGTCGTTCTTTAAAAGTATGTTGTTTAATCTCCATGTATTTGTGTTTTTTCCTGCTTTCTTTTTGCAGTTGATATCCAATTTCAAAGCTTTGTGATCAGAGAATATGCTTGGTATGATTTCAATCTTCTTAAATTTGCTGAGGCTGATTTTGTGTCCCAATATATGGTCTATCCTTGAGAATGTTCCATGTACACTAGAAAAGAATGTATAGTCTGATGTTTTAGGATGAAGTGCTCTATATATGTCAATTATGTCCAATTCCTCTAATGTGTCATTTAGGGCTGCGATTTCGTTATTTATCTTCTGTTTGGATGATCTATCCATAGCTGTCAATGATGTATTTAAGTCCCCTAGTATAATTGTGTTTTGGTCAATTTCTCCCTTTAGTTCTGTTAGTAGTTGCTTGGTATATTTTGGTGCTCCCTGATTGGGGGCATAAATATTGATGACTGTTATGTCTTCTTGTTGTATAGTCCCCTTTACCATTATGAAATGTCCATCTTTGTCTCTTGTTATCTTTTTCACCCTGAAGTCTGTTTCATCGGAAATCATTATGGCTACACCTGATTTTTTCTGGGTACCATTTGCTTGAAGTGTCAATTTCCACCCTTTCACTTTGAGTCTATGCTTGTCCTTGTAGCTGAGATGTGTCTCTTGTAGGCAGCATATGGTTGGGTTTAGTTTTTTGATCCAATCTGCTACTCTGTGTCTCTTTATTGGTGAGTTCAGTCCATTTACATTTAGGGTGATTATTGATATGTGAGGATTTCCTGTCATTCTGTCTTTAGTTTTCTGGTAAGGCTGTGTCTCCATTGTTTCTTTGCCTTTTTGTTGTTGTCTGTTATTTCTGTGTGGTAGTATTTTATGATGTTTCCCTCTGTTTCTTCTTTTATTACAGTATATATTTCAGATTTGGATGTTTTTTGAGTGGTTACCCTTGAGTTTATGTAAAAGAAAGTTTGATATTTAGAGTATTCCAGTTTCTTCAGTACGCTTACTTTCTCTATTCCCATATTCCAGTTCAGGCCTTTACGCTCCCCCTTTTTATGTTTCGGTTGCCACAAGTTGTCCCTGTTGATTGTGGTCTAATAGCCTCCTTTAGTATTTCTTGTAGTGCAGGTCGTGTATTAGAAAATTCCCTCAGCTTCTGGATGTCTGGAAAGGTCTTTATTCCTCCTTCATATCTAAAGGAGATCTTTGCTGGATATAATATTCTTGGCTCATGATTTCTCTCTTTCAATAGTTTGAATATTTGGTTCCATTCCCTCCTAGCTTGTAGAGTTTCTGCTGAAAAATCCGATGATAATCTAATGGGCTTTCCTTTGTAAGTTACCGTCTTCTTTTCCCTGGCTGCCTTGAGGATTCTTTCTTTGTCATTGATTTTAGACAGCTTCAATACAATGTGCCTTGGTGAAGGCCTGTTGGGATTGAGGTAATTAGGTGTTCTATTTGCTTCTTGGATTCGAGGATCCAGTTCTTTCCACAAGTTTGGGAAGTTCTCATCGACGATTTGTTTGAATATATTCTCTGTTCCCTTCCCTCTTTCTTCTCCTTCTGGTATGCCCATTATTCTTATATTGCTCTTTCTGATGGAGTCAGAAAGTTCTTGTAGAGTTGTTTCATTTCTTTTAAGTCTCAAGTCTCTTTCTTCTTCCCTCTGTGTAAATTCCAGGTTCCTATCTTCGATGTCACTGATTCTTTCCTCCATCTGGTCAACTCTACTACCTAAGCTGGATATTTTATTGTTAATTTCTTCTATTGAGTTCTTAATCTCCAGAAATTCTATTTGGTTCTTTTTCAAGATTTCAATCTCTTTTGTAAAATGCTCATGGTGTTCTTTGATTGTGTTTCTGAGTTCATTAAACTGCCTTTCTGTGTTTTCTTGAATCTCGTTCAGTTTTTTCAGAATTGCGATCTTGAATTCTCTGTCATTTAAATCACAAAGGTCCATATCTCTAAGTTCCTTTTCTGGAGACTTTTCACTTTCTTTCTGAGCTATCTTGTTGCCTTGGTTATTCATGGCAATCACTGATTTACTATTTCTCTTCCTAGACATCTACAGGAGTGTCTTCTGCAACAGGTTGATAGGTATGCGAAGAGCTTTTGGAGTTCCAAAGCTCTTTCTGCACCAGATTCAGAGCCCGTTTGTTTCAGCAGTTCTGTTTACTCCTGCAGGGATCCGCCCAGATAGGTGGGGCCAGGGGCGGGGTGAGTTGTGAGGGGTGGCCCAGAGCAATGGCGGCGACCACCACCACAGCCAGTCCTGCTTCCACAGCTCCCTCCCCTTTGCTGGAACTAGTTGAGCTGCGGATCTGTGTCTGCGGTCCACAGTTCTCAGAGCAGCAAATGTTCTGTCCTTTGATCCGACACTGCTACTTTATGGCTTCTAGCACCGGGCAGGTGGGGGCGGGGCGAGCTCTGGGAGGGTAGGGAGGGGGCGGCTAGTCTCCGTGCCTAGGGCTTCCGTTCTCCGCTCGGCAGTGAGGGCTTAAACCACCGATTTCAGCTCTCTTCCCTCAGTCTTTGCTCCGAGGTCTGCCGTGAGCGAGCGTTGGGTTCAGCGGTTTTGTATGCTGCCCCCTCAGCCCTGTGGGCCGTAAGCGGAGCCCTAGCAGTCCGAGTCCTTCCCTCTCCCGCAGGTGCGGAAGATCCGGGCGCAGCGGGCTCCGAGCACTGAGCTAGGTCTGTGTCCTGCGCCCGCGCGGCTCCGTCTCCGCACTTCTCTCCCTCCTCCCCCGCTCGCGCGATTCACCCACCTGGAGGTGAATTCAGTAGTCGGCCTGTTCATCTTGCCTGTCTGCTGTGCAAGGAGTCCTTTGTGGAGTTATTGTTGTCCGATTCGTTGTAAATTCCAGGGGAGCGCTACAGAGGCTCACCTCACGCCGCCATTTTTCCCCGTCTTCCTATCGTCTAATTTTTAAAGATTTTTCTGAAGCATCATCTTCCCTGTGAACTTTTTACTATTCTATATGGTACAATTGGCCAATACATTCCTTATCCCTTCTATATATTTCTTGCATACTTCTATTATAATAACACTTATTCTTGTGTTTTACATGTCTTTCTTCCCAAACCCTGAGAGTAGGAAAATATTAAAATATTTATTCACAGATCCTGGCAAACAAAATATCATGTATGTGTTCGTCCAGATAATTGACAAATGGCAAGACAAATAAATGGAAATGATTAATCAAAGTAACTTCTTCACCAAACACTGGCCATTGTTGAGTTCTATGAGCATACTACTGCGGAAGCCTGAAAATTAACTTAATATCTCCTTAGTAATTGTGTTGGATAACGTGGTTGACAATAACAAGTAAAGAGAACAATTCATGTGAAAACTTAAGATATGTTTATTTTACTATTTAGGTAGATGTTTTGTGTAAGTAAACCTATGTGGAGCATAAGCTGATTGATCTTGCATAGGCAGGAGTTAGAAATAGGTATTCAGGGCTTTAATAAACAACTGCATTTTTCCCCTTCATCACCAACATTGATCTAGTGCTTCAACACTCCTCTAATTAATCCATCTGTAAAAGAACTGCTCCTAACTGCAGAAGTTTTTTAGGCACAGAAGTACTTTTCTCAGATGTTTTCCCCTTTTTAAATAACTGATCCACACGGCTACCCCATGGAGTTTCAGTAGAACTCTAACCCAGTGAGTTCCAATAACAAAACTGTGATTACTGTTCATGTTGTAACTAGAAATCAGATGAATTTCTCCAATTAACTCGAAAAACAGAGTTTAAATGATTAGAAAATATTTCAAAGTTAGGAAATGGTAAGTTTTATAGATTTAAGTACTTTAGCACACATTTTACATTTATACGCATGTATATATTAAAAATACTTAATAATAGGTTTTACTGCAATAAAGATAACATAGCACATATCGTATATTATTTATTTGTGTATAATATAGTTTCATTAATTTTAGATGTGTACCTCCCATCATTTTTCTCAGTTAAGACATAGGCACTCTTTCATACTTCTTTGTAATATTCTGCAGTATATCAAGATAACATGATTTAGTTCATATTATATATTTTTTTTCTAGATGAATTCCTACTGTGCTTTCTCAGCAGTTTCCTTCTGCCTCATTTCCCAAACAGTTCTGCAGAATTGGTATGTAGGCAATAAAGTCAATTGGTCTTGAAATGATTCTTCCACTACAGTTATTTTTTTTCTTTCCCCCCTCCCTGGGATTTGACTGATAATGATTATTAAAGTGTCCAGGAAAAAAAATAAAAACTGTCTTTTAGAGAAAAAAATACTTATTAAAGCTCAGTGATTCTTAAAATATATGAATGCAATGCAATATTCATATATTTATATATCTCTCTATATATATCATGATTGTTTTCTCAAAAGTTTTCCAAAGAATAACAATAATAAAAAACAATATTAAAAACAAAACATAGTTAAGTAACTTTAACTGGCCTAGCCAGAACATGGTTAATGAAATGCTATCAACTACATAAACTATGTTTATATTGTATCAATATAGTGTAATTTAATCTATCCCAATAATAAAAACTTATATTTTAAACATATATTTTGAGGGTAAAATAATGAATGTTTTCAACATAAAAATAGGAATCATTATGCATGCTTTTCAAAAATAGAACTATGCATATGTTTTTTGATATTCACAAACAATCGCATTTTATGTTATTGAATATTGTGCTTATTCTTGTATATGTAATATTTGCATTTATTTTTCTCTTCTGTGGGTGACACTTCATTACTAAAAGTCTGTGCCTTTTTATTCTTTGCCTCATATTTCAGATTCTTGGCACATGATATTGAATTTTATGGCCAAAACTAAAGTAAATCATGCACAGCTGTCTCTATTTTAGGTGTTCTTTATGCTTATTCTGGTAGAGTTACTATTGTATAACTCAGTGTTACTGAATCACTGGGTTTCCCCAGTTCTGGACTAATTATGCAGATTTGTAACCATTTTAAATTATTGGTTACTTTCATGAAAGTTCTCTAAATGTGGTTGAAAATTTGCAGATGGTACTACTCAAATCTTGATTCAAAACCACAATAATATTAATGACAATATAATCTAAAAGCATTTTAGGTCACAGGTCAACCAAATTCAGGCCATGAGCCAAATCCAGCTCATAGCCTATTCTGGTATAACTTCCAGACCAAGAAAGGTTTTTATGTTTGTAAATGGTTGTTCAAGAAGGAGAAGAACACTATGAATGAGTATGTGGCCTACAAAGCCTAAAATATTTAGTATCGGGCCCTTTAGAGTAAATGTTTGCCAACCCCTCTTTTTAGGTTATCTTACCATAATTATTGACTGATTTTTAGCACCTTGTTCATAGTAGCAATTCAACAAAATATATTGAGTACTCATTCATTTTAGTGTTCTGTTAATTTTCATTTCATTTTATAAGATTCTAACAAAAATATAACATTACCAGAAAAGGGCAATAAATAAATAAATATTGTTGGAACAGTGTCTTTACTATTTGTATAAATTGTTTGATTAAAAATAAAAGACATTATTATTAACATTATCCTAAGTGGGGAAAATAAATGTTAAGAGATGATACTTGAAGTCATTTTAAAGTATATGTTCAATTCTGAGTGATATTAAATTCTGAGTGATATTCACAACACATAGTAAAAAGCTCTTGTGAATAAACTATTGATATCAAAGTTTTTCAATGAGACTAATTATATTATAACATTTTATTTTTACATAATTAATATTATTTTGGATATGTAGTAAATGTTCATGTAATTAGGTAGCTGCAAATTTAAGTGATAAAAAATTTGAAAACAAAAATTACAGAGTAAAAAAACTATGAAAAGCTGCATGTTTTAATTTAGTGATTTCTAGTCCAAAGAATAGAAACATAGGGTAGAACTAATTAACATATTTAAAGGTGTTTTTAATAATGCTCAGGAGTAGAATGAGAACTTAGTTTTATAGAATTTCATATGAGGTGTCATCAAACAATACTGTGAATGTCTAAATTTAAAAAAAATCGCAGTAAAAGACACATTGCCAAACACCCCCCCAAAAAAAACACAAAAAACTCTCCCTCACATTAAACACAGTTATGCCACCATTCTTGCCACTTTCTGGAGCAGTTCTGGAAGTCCTCTTTCGTGAGTGTCTTTAGTTGAGCTGCTGTGGCTGCCTCGATGCCCTGAATCATTTTGACTTTGGGGAAGAGCCAGAAGTCACACGGTGCCAGATCCAGTGAATAAGGTGGTCGCGGACACAGCATAATGTGTTTATTTGACAGAAATTGCTGTATACCAGAAATAACGTGTAATACAGAGCCTTTCCATTGCAATAAAAAAATATGGTGAATGATGCTGCCAAGTGCCATCCAGTGGAAAGGCAGGGATCTTTAATACGGGAACCTCAGGAACAGTGTGTGACAAGTTTCAACTCGTTTGGTGCAGTCAGTCAGGTGTGAGCTATGGATGAGGAGGTATGAGCTCTGACAATTAAGTTCGTGAACTTGTTGCAACAATGTTGCTAAACTTTTTTGATATCAGAGGGATTATTCATTATGAATTTATACCAATTGGACAAATAGTTAATCCAAGTTTACTATTTGGGAGTGCTGAAAAGGTGGTGTGAGAAAGTTAAATGACCTGAACTTTTCACCAACCATTCATGGCTCTTGCATCATGACAATGCATCAGCTCACACGGCACTGTCTGGGAGGGAGTTTTAGCCAGTAAACGAATAACTGTATTGGAACACCCTCCCTACTCACCTGATCTGGCCCCCAATGACTTCTTTCTTTACCCAAAGATAAAGGAAATATTTAAAGGAAAACATTTTGATGATATTCAGGACATCAAGGGTAATATGATGACAGCTCTGAGGGCCATTCCAGAAAAAAAGATCCAAAATTGCTTTGAAGGGTGGACTAGGCACTGGCATCAGTGCATAGCCTCCCAAGGGGAGTACTTCAAAGGTGACCATAGTGATATTCAGTAATGAGGTATGTAGCACTTTTTCTAAGATGTGTTTGTGAACCTAATTGTAGGACCTCGCATGTTTTAAAGTTTTTGGTAAATCATCCTCCATCATGGCAACGCTCCGTGTCACACATCACTTCTGGTATACGGCAATTTCTGTCATATAAAACCATTGCCGTGTGTCCTCACCCACCGTATTCACCAGATCTGGCACAGTGTGACTTCTGGCTCTTCCCCAGAGTCAAAATGATTCAGGACATCAAGGCAGCCACAACAGTGCAACTAAAGACACTCACAAAAGACGACTTCCAGAACTACTTCAAAAAGTGGTAAGAATAATGGGATAAGTGTGTTCAAAGCGAGGAGGAGTATTTTGAGGGGGATTAATGGCAATGTGTCTTTTACTGTAATAATTTGTTTTTAAACATTCACGGTATTTGTTTGATTAAACTTCGTATATGTTTTTCAGGAAACTTCCTGCTCTTCACGATAACTGAATTTCCTTTATAGTCTGACTCAAGCTCTCTTAACCAAAATCATACCTACTTTCATTGCCTTATTCATCTAATTTGTATTAAAAACACCAACGTGAGTTTTTTTCTATAATTATTAAAATGAACAAATAAATTCAGAATAGATGAAACAATCATAAATATCCTAGTCATAGATTTCAGACAAAACTGTCAAAAAGTTGTTTTTTAACTAAAGTAAATGGCACTCCAATTTGAAAAGAGGAAATATAATAAAACAGCTCATAGTTAAGTTCTTCCTATATACTAATTGCCTTCTAATATTATTTCACTTATTTATACATACAGGAAGCAATTACTGTCATCAGGCTCTTTTTATAGATTAAAATTGGAGGACCTTACTCAAGGTCATATAGCTAACAAGTATGAATCAAAAGTTTGAAACCCTAATGCCAGACACTAGGTTCTGTACATTCAACAATTATACACCACTTTCCAAGTTACCCATTGTATCATTCCAGTATGTGGAACATAGTCTGTATTTCTGGACTATGTTTGAAGAGTGGGGAAACATGAAAAATTTGACAGAAAGAGAGAGAGAGAGAGAGAAAGTTTAATGGGGAAACCACCCACGATTATATTACAAATATATTTTGTATTTATAAAAGTTAAAACACTTTGGTATTGATTATACAGTTTTAAATAATTATAATGTTTTATACATTCCCTAGAAAAACAATATATAGTGACTGACCTAAACTTGACACTCTTCATATCCTTGAGAGCTGTAATATGCAGCCTGCTGCTTGCCACCACTAGGCCAGGGATTGCTGGGTTTTACTTGGCTGCACACTGGAATCAGCGGGGATGCTTTAGAGTTATTGGTGCCTGAGTTCCACAGCCAGAGATTCTGATTTATTGGTGGATGGGAATTGAGCAACAGGAGTTTTAGAAACTCCTCATGTGATTCTAATATATCAGGATTCTCAGGAACAACATTTAACTACTTCTGAGGGCCATATCCCTCACCAGTTCACATCCTCACAAACAGCTGATGCCCAAAGATTTGATCTACAAGATGAGGGTATGAGAGAGGCCGAGGTTTGATTAACCTTTCAGGTTCTTAAGAGGATTTCTCGAATTGTGGTCCCTGAACCAGCACCATTAGCATGGTCTGTCAAAGGGTTACTCACACACATTCTAAGATCCCATCTGGACCTGTTGAATCAGAAACTCAAACGGTGGGGTCCTGAAATCTGTAGTTTAACAAGCTCTGCAGGTGATTCTGATGTTAAAGTTGGAGAGGTATTTAAGCTCAAGGAAGCCAAGTAGGGATTTATACACTATACTCCCTTTTCAGTTGGGAATTTAAAAAAGAGAACTATACTGCACATTTTAAAAGACTATATAATTTATATCTTCACAGTACATGCCAGTTTCTACAGACTCAACTTTATGGTAAGTTTTGATCCATTTATTTATTTTACCAGTCATGTTAATATAGGATATGTGTATGTATATATAATGATATAATTTATTTCAAGTATGTTTTGGGTTCGCTGGTCTAAATATTTAAAGTATTAGGCCTTAATTTTTTAGCAGTAAGGTTGCTTAGCTTTATAGGGGCAAGTAGGGCTCTGGTATAATCTGTAGCTAAAAATCTATAAAGAGATGCATCGTTTCAAATCCATCTATACGCATGTCTATAAATAAGAGTGTCTAATTTATATGTCTTTTTATAGATAATATAGAAAATATAATGTATATTACATGTACATTTCACATATTGTACTATTTTTTTTTTTTTTAATTTTTACTGGCATTTGACAGCATGTGAGAAACTTTCTATAGGTATATACACTCATTTGGTTGGATTATTGGAGGCAAGATATTTTAAGAGCATGGGCCTGGAGTCCCCCAAACCCTATTTTATATTCAGGATTGCTTATATTTATTAACTGATTTTAAGCAATTATTTAAACACTTCAGTTTTTGTAAATTTTGTCTCCTTTATACTCCAGTTTCTTCATGTATGAAACAGAGATAATAGACATGGAATAGTATCTATTCCATGGAACTATCTTGATGTTAATATATGAGATAATATGTACCCAGTGGCCGTGAGATAGCACTGAATACTCATTAATATTAGATATTTCTATTTGTGTTATGTACAAATATGCATTTATACAACAGTAACCTTTTTCTTTTTAAGAATATGCTGTCAACGTATTTTAGAAGTTACATGAAAATCATCATTTTGCTTTTCTAATATATTCATATTTTCAACATTTAAATTAAAAGTTTTATCGTGGAAAGTTTTCAGACCTAAAGAATTACTATGAGGGTTAATAAAGGGATTTACATAGTGGTCTATTGTTCATTGTAAATGTAGTGGAAACTTGATAAAATATGACCTGCTATAGCATGAAATTTAGCATAATCCTCTTGATTGGTGCTTGTTACTGAAAGAACCAGAAGGTTCTTGTTATACTACTTTATCTATATCTCGGTTGCTTGGCAAAGACCCAGTGAACCATATTTTAATGAAGTCCATCTTTGAGAGAAAAATGGAACGAACTATGATTCTTCTTCACTTTTACAGAACTCTTAAAGTATTTATGTGAAATAAATGGAGAAGAGACATTGATAGGGAGGCATCACATGTCTGGGAGGGAAAAAATATATTTTATTATAAAGACAAAATTTGGAAGTTCTGGTCTTGAAATAATTGAGAATGTTAGACATCTGATAACAATTGAATTATTGAAATTGTTTGAATTTAAAGTAGCTTATTGTTTTTCCAGACTATGTTTTGTCTGTAAAATGATATAGATGTTATCTCAATGATTCCATAATTTAAATAAGATTCAAAAATTCTAACAATCTAATGTAGATCTCTATTTTGTGTTCAATACATCACATTATTTTTTAAATTATCTTTTGAATATATTGTGTAGTTGTAGAATATAAACTATTTGATTGAAATAGGATGCCATGTGTTTTATATACTTTGTATTTCAGATGCTAGCATAGTGCTTGTCGTAAAACAGATATTCAGTACATGTTTTCTGAATGAGTGGAAAGATTAGCATATTTCATGCAATAATGATGCATATTTCATGCATTAATGATCCAACGCTATGTCCACAATTGACTATTACTCACATTGCTTCTGTTAGAGGAGATCATAATTCCTAGTTCTGATGTTTTCTTCCATTTGAAAGAATGTCCAGTAGGAAAATCCTCCTGACCTCTCTGTACTTCGAATATTTGTGCCTTCCCAGTAGCCAAGGAATGACTTCACTGACAAGTGACTTTGGGAGTAGGAACGGGGCTTACTTTGCCAGCCTTTTTCTTCCTCCCCTCATTTTGGGATCCACATATCAGTGCGGGTCATGTGTTTGGTTCTGCTCCTGGCCATGTGATAAACGCGGAGGTAAAAGCCTCCAGGACAAAACCTATAGTTCTGCAGCTCTACCTGTGACTGTATGGAAGAGTCTGTCTAATTCTTGGGTGCAGATGAGGAGACCTAAGTATGAAGATGCTTTATATGTTTATATCTTGCAGTTCATATCTTGTATATCTTGTTCTGTCATTGACACAAGGGCTGGGATGGGGGTGGAGGACATGCAGGTCATTACCATTCACTTGGCTGGAGCTCATATGAGCATAACTGAGAAAACATGCTACTAGAAAGACAAGTGTTTTGCACTTCATAACTCTTAAAACAAGGGTTGTAGAAATACCACAGTACCAGCAAATATTAGCGATTTGGTATGCATATTATGACTGAGAATCCCAGAGTATCACTACTTTTCTATGAATACAATAGACCCTCCTTATCTGAAGGGGATTCATTCTAAACCCCCAGTGAATGCCTGAAACTGCAGAGAGTACTGAACCCTATGCATATGTGTTTTTCCTATGCATACATAACTATGAAAAGGTTTATTTATAAATTAGGCATAGTAAGAGATTTATCAAAATAACTAATAATAAAATAGAACAATTATAACATATATTGTAATAAAAGCTATGTAAATGTAATCTCTCTCTCAAAATATCTTATTGTACCCTAGTCACCTTTTCACTTAAAGAAAGCACTTTACAGCTTCTCTTGCCAGCATTGCTACTTTTGTGCTTTTACACTGTAATTAAGTGAAATAAGGGTTACTTGAACATATTTGACAACCAAGACTTCTACTAAGTAACTAATAGGTGTATTCATGATGGACAAAGGGATAATTCATGTCCTAGGAGTGACAGAACAGGATGGCACAAGATTTCATTGCACTACTTAGAACAGCATGCAATTTAAAACTTAATGGGTTACTTCTAGAATTTTCCACTTAATATTTTCAGACTGGTGGTCCACAGGCAACTGAAACCATGGAAAGTGAAACTGTGTTTAGAGAGGGACTACTGTTTTCATCACATTGTTCTTAATAAATGGCAAGTTGATAGAAAATATTTATTATTCTAGTTCCATGGCCACTGTTACAGTTTTGTTCCTAAATATCTTCATACCATGTAATAGTAACCTAACTTTCTGTCTTCTCCAAAGCAGTGCCTATTTCCCAGCCACACATCTTCCTAAAACTATTCATGTATTGGCAGAATTTTGTTTCTTCCTCATGTGCCTGTCATTTGTATACCACCATTACATTAAAATCTGAAGAAAAAAAAAAGTAGAACATTTTCCCTTGTATCCCATTTTTAGTCAGCAGTTCAATTTCTTACCTCACATAAAGTTGTATTTATAGCACTGTATATTTACATGATTAGCAGCCTACTTCATATCTTCAGAAAATGTGAAACAGGGTAAACACAAACAATGCATTCTTTCCTGGTTGATATACCCTGTCCAAGAATTCAGTTTATTATTCAAGGCAAGTGAAACTCAATTGTAAAAAATCTATAATATTTGGTATGGAATTTATCATGAGGAGATGAAAGTAACTACATATATATATATATATATATATATATATATACATATATATATATTTACATATATATGTATAATTATGTATAAATATATTTATATATAGTTATATATAAATGTATAATTACATATGTGTAAATACATATATAGTTATATATAAGTGTATAATTATATATTTGTAAATATATATATATTTTTTGGGGGGCACACTGTATATATATACAAAGTGTGACAAAAATACATACAGATTTTATGAAAGGAAAATTGTATCAAAATTGTAACACTCAATAGGTACCAATAACAAAAGATGAATACAAGTTACATTGACTACTGTAATTACAAGAGGTGCTCAAAGTAGCATCAGTGTCCAAACAATTCTGATTATAGCGAACTACTGTTTGAGCAATGTTGACGAAAGTGTGCACTTGTATACCTTTTTTTGGCACCCCTGACATATATACACACACACACTTATATGTATATATGTGTATATGTAACTGTATCATATATAATACATAAATTTAAAATTGTCTCTCTTGTTTGATACCTATAAATCAAAACTCAAGCCTATTAGCCTTGATCCTATTATTCCTCTTCCTCCATCCTATATTCTTTAATTTTTTTTCTGCTCCTCTCTCTCCCCTTGATCCACTTACCTCTACTTCTGGCTAGACTGAATCTCTAAAGCACCTCTGCCTCTTAAAGTTAAATCTCTTTCTGAACCCTGGTGCCACATAGTAATCACTCAACAAACAGTTGTTGCATAATTGATTGAATGATTGATTGACTAATTGATTAAAGTATAGTGGTTAAGGGCAGAAGGGTTAAATAGTAACTTAACTCTACCAGTTTATTGCTGAATGACTAAAGCTATAATTTAATCTCCCTGAACATCAATTTACTCTTCTGTACTCTGAGGATAATAAATAATAAGTTATGAGGATGAGAAGTAAAGGGAGTTAATTACTTGGTTTGCGTAGGTGCTGAATAAAAGATATCTAGTATTGTTAATAAATTTTTATCATTAATAATTAAACAATGATTAAGAATAGTAAACATTGATAAATAATCATTGATATATCATTTGTATATAATAAATTATAAAAGATAATGCCACTTAGGAAAAAAAGATAAAACCCCAATGTGTCATACGATATTATAAAAGGTTTGGCTGAAGGATGGGTACAAATACGAATATCATGTGGATGGCTTTTTCCAGGAACATGCCTGGATTCTTCTTTGTGTAACCTTGCATATGGGATTAGAACCATTACGCAGAAATACAGGCCTGTATTTCACATTGACCTTCTCCATTCACAGCAGCTATTTCTGACATAAAGTCCCATTCTGGCCCTGACGACCAGTTTGCAGGGCCTGATATTCATGCATGGCATTCCATTTTCCATGCAATGACACTGTAAGGACCCTCCGAGGGGCTGTGTGCTTGCTCTAGTGGCAAACATAGGAGTCTGTACCACATTTTAGGTCCATTTAGAACACAATAGGTTTTTGTGGTCTTGCTCTGAAACGTAACCTACAAGACATCATGAATAATATAGCTTCTGTGAGGAAATTCCTTCTAAGTTCTCATCAAATGATTTACAAAGACATTTTAGAAACATACCCCTTTACAATTGCAGATAACCTATATTTCAAAGGTTTCAAATGGCTCAGTGTAAAATTTACATCCACTTTGGAGCTTTCTGTTCATCTTCAGTCATGAAACATAATGATCATTTCTAAGTGGACAGCTTTGATTTGGAGATTCCTGGGCACACTGTGACCTGTTTATTTTTTCCCATGTGTGTTTCCCACACATCTTGTGACTTAACGTATACCTCAGAATCATTATAACAGTCCTCATATCAATGTTTAACAGCCCACTTTTGAAAAACATAATGCCTTTGTTAAAATCTGATTTGTATTTGCCTTTATATAAAAAAAATGAACTTAAGAGAAACTTTGCTGAAACATTAATACTAACCCACAAAGGATATTGTATTTGAGTGCATGTAACTTTGCACCACTTCTGAGAAGTTAAGATTACCAGTTCTTTAGCCTCTGGTCAGGCCTTGGGGAGATACTCTGAAACAGAGTAAGCCCATGTCGCCTCCTTTTTCTCTTCATTTTAATGGATGGTACTACTGTGTCTTTTGTAAAACATTTTGAGTTTCTGAGATGAAAGACAATAAAAGAAAAGACGAAAGGTATGGCTTTGTGATTAAAATGAAAAGAGATAAATTTTTACTTGAGTAATGAATGGCTTTATGTCTGGCAAGACTGCAATAGAATATTTTTTCTAGAATGTCATGAGATTTAATCTGATATAAGAATCTCAGAATCTGAATTGGGATTGTGGATTGTCTTTATTTTAAACCTATTGAAGTTTTCTTCTCAACACATTCATGGCTGTGATAAGATAAGTTACAGCCACTTAGGCCTGGTCAAAATTTATAGAGTGTGACCTATTTATGAGGTTGTATATAAACAATTTCTATAACCCCTTAGCAAAGCACAACGGTAATTATTTTAAGCAACAATTTGAGTACCAAGTACTTATAAAATAATCAGTCTTTTCAGGAATGCAGTATTTAATTATTAAGTGAATCAAAGAAAATTAACTATTATTATTAATAAAACTAGCTATACTTAAAGTTAAATAATTCTATCAATCATTTTATTTTTAATGTTGAAATCTTTTAAATAAATATTGGATAGTATAATTGGTAGACCATCTTATACCAAGCAACTAGATTAAGCACAAGTTAATATTGTTCATATTTGCCTTAGAAATTGTTCTCATAATTTTTATTTTGAAAATGTTAAATTTATAGAAGTTGAAAAAAATGTATAGTGAAGACCCTTTATACCTTTACATGATTTCACCAATTTTAACATTTCACTATATTTGTTTTATCTCATTATACACACGTAAACCCAAACACACACATGATTATATTTAGGTTATACTTTAGGTTATTTTTTGTGTGTATGGTGGCTTTAGGAAAGGGGCATGTTAATTTTTCCATATGGATATCTGCTTGTTTTAGTAACATTTGCTGAAAAAAACATTGTTACCGGGAATGATCATTTTCCATGGTTTTTGTCTTCTTGAAAGAAAGAATTCAGTCAAGAGACAGAAGTCAAGCAAGCAGTGGACAGCAAAGTTTATTTGCAAAGCAAGTACACTATGAGCATGGAGCGGGCTGACCCGAGGGTGGGTAGCAGCCCAACATCTCTGGGACCCTGGCCTTATCCTATAGATTCATTATCCTCCTCCTCCACTTTTCCTAGTTCTGTATGTCTCATTAATCCTAGTGTGTTCACATTAGCCCAAGTCTTTGTTCTGGCTTCTCACTTCAGTGGGTGTGTAACAGGTGTTGATGACTCGACTAGGTTACCTGTGGGGGCCTCCTAATTCCTTCTTTGCCTGCTCATGTCTACCTCCCTACTTACTCTATCAATTCAATTGAATTACCTGGGCACCTTTGTCAAAAACAAACTGGCCAGAGATATGTAGGTTTAGTTCTAGACTTTCTATTTTGCTTCATTTATCTATATGTGTATCTTTCATTTATCTATATGTCTAATACAGTGATAATACCACACGGTATTGACTGCTATAATTTTAGAATAAATCTTGAAACCAGATAGTGTTAGTATTCGAATTATGCCTTTTCAAAGTTGTTTTGGCAATTGCATGTCCTTTATTTTCTGATATAAATTTTGGATTTATCTTGTCAATTTCTATAAACACACTAGCTGAGGTTGTTTGGAATCATGTAGAATCTATAAATCAATTTGGAGAAAATCAATATTGTAACAGTATTAGTCTTCCAATCCATGAACAGTTTTTCATCTCTTTAGTTATTTAGGCAAACTTTAATTTGTGGTTTTCATATCATAGATCTTATACATATTTTGTTGTATTTATCTTTGTTCTTCATTATTTTAATACTATTGTAAATATAATTTTAGTTTTATTTCTAATTGTTCTAATATTCATTTAGTAATTTTAATTTTGTAATACAAGTTATTGTTGCATATTGATCTTATATCCTACAAATATGCTAAATTAACTTATTATTTTTAGTAGCTTTTTTGGATCACTTAGAGTTTACTATGTAAATAATCTTATCATCTTTAAAAATACAGTTTTATTCTTTTATCTCAATCTTTCTGCATTTACTTATATATCCTGCTATGCCTTATTAAACCTGCTAGGAATCCGGGGCAATGCTGGGATATATGTGATGAGAATGGAATCTTTACTTTGTTTCAGATCTTAGGAAAAGGCATTCAGTTATTCACCACTGACTCTGGTATGAGATGCAGCTCTTTCATAGAGATGTTAATCAAGTCTTCTTTTATTCCTAGTTTTCTAAGGAATTTTTATCAAATGAGTGTTGAATTTTCTCAAATGATTTTTCATCCTTAGAATGGTTGTGTATTTACTAGGCATTTATTTTCTTTATTCTATCAATATATAGAATTACACTGATGGATTTTCAAATGTTATACCGACTTGTGTTTTTGGAATAAACCCACTTGGTCAAGATGTATTATTCTTTCTATAGATTGTTGAATTCAATTTGGTAGTATCTTGTTATAGAGTTTTGCATCTATTTCATGAGGAGTATCATGCTGCAGTTTTCCATTTGTTGATTGTTAAACAAACAAAACTTTTACAATAAAAAGCTTTTCTTAAAGAAAGAGTTTGTTGAGATAAATGCTACCCCAAAAAGAATCAGATCTTGGGGCCTGCAGTCTGAACCACAAACACAAGGCCTAGGTGGAAAAGACAAATGTGTCTGCTGTCCTGTAATTGAAAGCCTTTTTTTCGGAAAACATTCTGAGGAAGAAAATTTAAGTTGGTTTGAAAGAATTTACATTGGCTATAGGTAAAGGGGGTAGGAGAAGGTGAAGTGAGGCTAAGTCTTGCATAGATTCACAGCCCATAAGGGAGAACTGTTTGTTCTTTTGAATTGATTGTGAGCAAGAATCTAGAAAGTTCATGCACAAATGAGCAGTAGAGGGCCCTGGTGATTTGGTGATTTGTGGTGCCTGGGGATTCTCTTTAGATAATCATGGAAATAGCCACTTAGAAGTTAATTCAAAGTTCCAACATATATTCAAAAGTGTAAGCAGTCCTTTGTTAGTTTTGTACTGATTAACTGTAGTTTTAATTAATCAGTAGTTTTAACTGTAAATTTAATCAGGAGTGTTTTTTTTTCCCTTTTTTTTTATTATTAGTTTTAATCAGTAGTTTTAACTGATTAACTTCTCTTGTCTCTTCCTTGCACTCCCTGATAATTTAATTTAAGCCATCTCAGAATTTTTTTCTTGTCATAACCATATCTTTTTTTCTCTAGTAATTTGAGTCAGGAACTAAATTCACTTATTTTTATTCTTTCATTTTTATTGATATAGTTTTTAATACTTATCAGTGCCTCACATTCCATGAATGTTTATATAAAATGTTTGATTTTTCATTATGTTTTTAGAAATTTTGCAATTTTGTTGGTTATATCTCTTTTACTCAAAAGGTGTAAAATAAAGTCATACAATTTCCAGATGGACAGAGCTTATTTTATTTTTATATTTGGATATTAATACTTGATTTTTTTTTTTTTTTTTTTTTTTTTTTTACTGTACTGTGGTCAGAAAAATCTTGTTTTATTAGCTTTACAGAATTTTCAGTTTTCTAATGCATGGTCAGTTTTTGTGACTGGTTCATGTGCAGTTGAGGACAAAGTCAGTCTTTTATTATTAGGGTTGGTTTAAAGTTTATGTTTCTCTATTCTTCATGACATTTAGGACTTCAGTGTACTTAACTGTTATCCACTTGACTTCAATTGGATTGAAAATAATGTATTAAATATCTATTTTTAGCGTGCTTCTGTCTATTCATGCATTTTTTTAATAGTTTCTGCTCTACAAAAGTGTTGGCTGTGTTACTTGATGAACAGATGTTCTTATGTCTTTATTGTGAGTCCTAACCTTCAGTATTTGAAACTTATGTTATTACACTTAATCCTTTGGAGTCTGAATTCTGCTTTGTCCAACATAATTTTTATATTTGCTTTTGCTTTCTTTTTGTATTCAATAAATGGGTAAAATCTGCTCAGGCTCAGTAGTGCAACTCAAACTTATCTATATACGAAGGTGAACAAAATTCATAACACATTTGTAATAAATTGATAAATATTGTTATACTTACATAGTACTAGAAATAGGTTCTTATATTTCATAGTCTAAAGTGTCATATTTTATTATTACTCTTTAATATTTTATCCATTCTCCTAGAAATGAACATTGTTGTTGCCTCCAAACTTCCTAGAGATGCAGACAGTAACTGAGCAATCATTTTTGTAATCACTATATGAATTGTGTATAAATTTTTGGGGATATAAACTCAGGAGTAAGATCACTGGGTCATAGACCATACTCTGTATTTAGTTTCAGCCAGAGTTTCTAGAAATAGAGCACTTTTCAGATTAACTCTACCATTTAGACTCTTATCCGTAATGCACGATAGTTCCCATCTCTTCTTTCTTTCTAAGAGTTGAATTATCCATTTTTTATTTTTGACTTTCTCATAGGTATAAATTTGTATCTCCTTATTGTTTGAAGTAAAAATTGTTTGAAGAGAAACAAGAATTTTTTATTGAAAAATTTTATCACTATTAATTTTTCTGTTTGCGACTAGCTTGATAACTCACCTGCATTACTTTGCCTTAATCATTGTTGGTTGTTTGACTACAAATGTAACTTAAATGTCTTAGTTATGAAAGTACTGTAGTAAAATTGGAAATGTCTCAGTAAAGACAAACCACTTTAATTGAGCTTGAAAAAAGAGGCAATTTAATATATCACCTTTTGTATAAACAGTAACGTCTAGAGCTGCCATTAGAATTCCCTAAAATATAAATAACTTAAAGGCTATTATCAGCTAGAGATTTAATGAATTGCAATAGAATTACAGCAAATGACCTTTGCGGGTTCTTTAAACTTGATCGATCACAATGTAATTGTCAAGGCAGAATAGTAATTAATTTTCATTAAGTAGGAGGTAATTAATATTTGTTGCTATGGAAAATGGCTATTAAGTTGTGATTTAAGAGATTTAATAGAATTTTACAACTAAAAAGCTTTGCTTAATTGACTGATTTTTATATGGGCAAGGGAGCTATGTTAAAGATATTGGTCTCTCTTCATATACGATTGACATAGTGACGCACAACTAATAGTGAAAATAACTTGTATGTGTGTGAGCCTGTGTGTGTTTGTTGTGTGATGAGTAGCTGAGATAGAGCTTGTACAAAAACTATTTTAGTATTAAAAAAGAAGACTGAATTGATACAAAAAATAGTATTAGATTGGCTCACTTGCAGGTTAATATATTTGTATATATTTTACCATTTTTTTAAATTCACTTTTCTTTTAAAATACATTAGTACCTTGCTAGACTTATTAAGAATAGAAGAATTAAAAATGAAAACCTTGCCTTACCTAAATTTTGAAAATTAGCTTAAATATTTATGTAGTCAATATTGTTATTATAACACTTCTAGTTAATTAGAAACAAACTCTCTCTCTCTCTAAATATATATATATATATATATATAAAATTTTAAGATATATATGTATACTGTCTTCAAATCTATGACTTTCATTTTCTAAATTAGTAGCATTCAAAGTACAGTGAGTGAAAAATGCAGAAAAGCTTGTTAAGATGGAATTTGGTGGACTTCAAGCCTAAGATAATTATTTAGCAAGTGTGGGTCAGGACTCAGGTGTGCAATTTAATATACAATGGCAGGTAATTCTATAGATTTTTTTTTTTTTAGTACATCACTACCCTAGGTTTATTCATATATGCTTTTTATGTGAATAAACAAAAATCTAACATTGGCTACATATTTCATAACCTGCTTTAATAATTTAATCATGCACTGTGGTACTTTCAGTTCCAATTAATATACTTTTACAACATAATTCTTAATGAGTATATAGATCCCAGTGTATATATGATAATTTATTTAATCAATCTTTGTTATTGATAAATAAAATGAATTGCTATGCCTTAGGATTACCATATAACCCTACTTTCTCTCCTGAAGTTATGGGATTTCAAGAAAATTAATTATTACAAATACATAAATAACCCAAAATAAAATTCAAGATATGCAATAATAAATCCTCATTATTTTCTTTAAAGCTCACATAATTTCCTGTCTTAAGCAGTACTTGACAACATTTGAATTTGTTCAGTATAAAATAAGCACAATATTTTTCTTGTGGTTTTTAAATATGTTAAAATACAAAGGTAATGCATTATTAAGTAAGTCCCAAATCTTAAATATACCTTGATTCTTCATTATGCTCTCTTCAAGAGAAGTGTAAATTGCTTCTTTACTTATTTATTTTGCCATTTAGAGGGGCTAGAAGGGCAACCTTTTTATTTTTCATTAGCAAAATTTAAATGATTTGAAGATCAGGAGGAATGTGAATTTTTTTAATCAAAAATTTAAAAAATATTTTATTGGGGTGACAATGGTTAGCAAAATTACATAGGTTTCAAGTATACAGTTCTGTAATACATCATCTATATATCACGGTGTGTGCTTACCACCCAGAGTCAGTTCCCCTTCCATCATAATATATGTGACCCCGTTTCCTTTCTTCTCCTAGCTCCCCTCTGGTAACCACTGAACTATTGTTTGTGTCTATGATTTTTTTGTTTTGATATTTATTTGTCTAGTTCCTTTGTTGCTTTCAGTTTTATATCTCACATATCAGTGAAGTCACATGGTTCTTTACTTTTTTGCCTGACTTACTATATTTCGCTTAGCATAATAATCTCAAGATCTATCCATGTTGTCACAAAAGGCACTATTTCATCTTTTCTTATGGCAGAGTAATATTCCAAAGTGAACTGTTCCATCATCATTTTCCTTTCCCAATGTTATGCCTACCTTACTTATTGTAACTTTATATTTACAAAATATCTTTATAATATCTACATAATGCCCACTTAAAAAATGAACAACTGAAAACAACAAAGAAACAAGGCAAACAAATAAAGAAACAAAAATTCATAGACACAGACAACAGTTTAGTGGTTACTAGATGGTAAGGGGAGGAAGGGATGGTAGTTGAGGGTAATCGGGATAGAACATTGGAAGGAGAACTGACTCTGGGTGATGAACACACAATGTTATATATAGATAATGTATTACAGCATTGTACACCTGAAACCTATGTAACTACTAACCATTGTCACTCCAACAAACTTTAATTTTTTAAAAAAATGAACGAACAAATCATAGATATTTGATAACTGACATAAGTAAAATTTTCATAAGTCAAGGGTTTAGTTCTCACAGCAAAGCACACCATCAACAAAATGAAAAGAAACTTACACAGCTCAATAGCAAAATGTACAAGAAATTCATACAACTCAACAGCAAAAAAAAATAGCTTAATTTAAAAATGGGCAAAAGACTTGACAATATTTTTTTCAAAGATTTACAAATGGCCATAGGAAAATTAAATGGTGCTCCACATCACTCATCATCAGGCAAATGCAACTCAAATCACAGTGAGATATCACCTGTAGGATGTCTATTATAAAAAAGACAAGAGATAACAAATGCTGACGAGTATGTGGAGAAAAGGGAATTCTGTGTATTTTTGGTGGAGATGTATACTCATACAGCCACTATGGAAGGAAGGTTTCTCAAAAAAATAAAAATAGAACAGCTATATGATCCTGCAATTGCACTTCTGGGTATACATCCAAAGGCAATAAAAATCAGGATCTCAAAGAGAGATCTTTACTCCCATGCTCGTTGCAACATTATTCACAATAGCCAGGGTATGAGAGCAACCTAAGAGTTCATTAACAGATGACTAGATAAAGTTGTGACACACACACACACACACACACACACACACACAATGGAATATCATTAAGCCTGAAAAAGAAGGAAATCCTGCTGTTTGTCAAAATATGGATGAACCTGGAGGATACCTTGCTACCTTGCTAAGTGAAATACACAAGACAGAGAAAGACAAATAGTGCATGGTATCATTTTTGTGTGGAATCTTAAGAAAAGTTAGAAAATATAGAAACAGTAGTACAATAGTGGTTGCCAGGAACTTGGGTTGGGGGAAATAGAGGGAGGATGGTAAAAAGATATACAATTTCAGTTATAAAAATCTTCTTAAATTTTCTCTGACATGAAAATTGTATGTCTTGGTATATTTGTAATACATAAAACCCGTAATTTTAACTTAAGTTTTTGTTAAGTGGGTAATTTTTAACATTTAAAATCAAAGTTATGACTATATATTATAGAAATCCAAAACGTTTTGTTCTTTTTGATTAAAAAATGATATTTTAGCATATATAATAAGGCTATATATAATAAGGAATGTATATAGACAGGAATACAAACCCTCCTATTACTGAGGCAAATAAATATCTTAGCTTGGGTTTACAATGAAATTTTATCCTTCTGTAAATTAATCTATGGGAGAGAGCATATATTTCTCATTATTAAATGAAATCATTTTATTATTTAATAAATGCATTTAATGTGGTAAATTACTTAATAAAATTAATTTAGTGTATAAATGTTCATTAAAGGAAGATTAGGTAATATATATCTTTGTTTACATATCTCTTCTCCTCTACTCCTTTTCCCCAATTCTCTGGCTACAAACACCTTGAAGGTAAAGAATTAGCTTTATTTTTCTCTTTGTATCGCTGGTGCCTAAGTAGTATCTGGTTCCTCCTAAGCAATCAGGAATTGTTTGTTTACATAAATCTTAAGAACGCTTTTAAAGCAGATATAATACATTGTTTTTGTGACTATTTTCCATATTAACTTTCAATAAAACCTGAGAGCATAACACTGAAATGTGGATTGTTGAAAGTGTTTTATGTTGCAACGGGAGTTAATGACTTCCAGGTACATAGTTTTCTGGTCATATAACTTACTTGAGAAATAGAATTTAGAATCCCTAGACAAATGAGATGATAGAATGTTCTTAGATGGTATTCTTTTAGATATTAATTCTATAAGTTGGACTGTATAATAGCGTTCTGACAGCAAGCTGTGCAAGGCTAAACTTGGTGATGAAAACTTGAAGTACATATTATTGGCCATAATGCTTGAAGATAATTCATATGCTTTGAATATGAGAAGGTGAAAACAAAGCTAAGTGTTTATAAAATAGATGGCAGTGAGAACGATTACAGAGGTTTTGAGTAGAAACAACATTATACTTATGAAAGGACTTCAGGTTTACCTCTAACATGGAAAGAATTTTGCCTAAGGCCACAGAGTGTAACAAAATGAGCAGTATAGAACTACTTCTGTCATAGCCCAAAGCATGATGAGCCTCAGGAATTTAGATTCATCCATTGGGGGGTAGGTCAAAGTAAATGTTCAGAAAACTGGCAGGATGTCACTTGCCTAGAAACCATTTACATTTCCAGAAAAAGGAATTGGCCAAAGTCAAGCAGGGTACCAAGGATTCAAACATTGGTGGAATACCAGGGAAGGATTTAAGGTCTATAGGAAAAGGGTTACCAATGTGTACGGTGGAAAGAAAACGTAAGCAGAAATTCAACTCTGGATTAGGCAAAAATGTAGTTTATTCAAGGACTATTGACGGACTATGAAATCATATAGGACTCATTGAATTCCAAAGAGAGTTGAGGTGGAGATATTATATTAAATGGTGGCAGGAACAGGTAGATATCAACAAGTCAGAGGCAACTGTCATACATTTGCTTCTGTCAGAGACTAGAGCAGAAGTTGGGAGGGTCTGAGCCTATAGTTAGAGGCACAAAAGAGTATAGGTCTAGAAGATAGAACAAAAGAAAAAGAAACAAAAAAAATACTTCATATTGAAAACTGAAAGTAAGATTCCCTGTTGTTCTGTTTGACTATAAGAGAACATCTTATAGTTTCTATGGATGATCTTAGTTGTTTTCTTCCTGATGAGCCTGTCAGGTTGAGGTGCTGAAATGTACCCCAGGTAAGTAGATTAATAGTCATATTGGATGGTATAATTTAGTATTGTTAATTTTCCTGTGATTTTTATTATTAAACTGATGATATAGTCACTGGAATAGTAGTTGCTGATTCATAATAGTAGAATTATGTCCTTGTTATTTAAGGAAGATAATTAACTTCCTTAAAAAATGTAGTAAGTTAAAAAATAAAGCAATGGCTTTAGAGAGAAAAAACTGTAAATATGCAACGGGGGCAAAAATATATAGTGTATCAGTCTTTCCTGTTTGTTCCTTGGTACACCAAGAGTGGAAAGAAATAGAAATGGCAAAGGACAATTATTTTTTTATTAGACAAAATAAAAGTACTAGAGAGTTCTAAGGTTTAAAAGAGACATAAAGCAAGGAAATGGATTAGGAGAGGACATTCAAGAAACTCATAGAAATTTAAAATACTGTTAATTTGTTCTTGGCTGCTGGAGTGAAATAAATGCAGATCATTTTTAACTCTGGGCACATTTTATCAATCTGTTGATATGTAGAATTCTTTCTACTTGCAAAAGGCTATTGGTCATCTATCCAGATTACATAAACATGTATCAAGATATTTCTTATGTATTTGAAAAGGCAAGGCATGCTCCTGTGTTACAACTCTTGCAATTAAATTAGAGGCGGTGAGGAAATGATCCTTATTCTCTTTGATTTTCATACTTTTAAAAATGCTTAGAGTTGAAAGAAGAACAAAGAATTTCATGACCCTAAATGAGAATACTCAGTAAATTGGGCCAATTACGGACAACTTGATCAATTTACCTGTCATTAATACATCAGTTCTTCTTTCAGCTCCAAATGTGGAAATCTTAGATGTGGTCACCCCATTTGAAGTGAAAGCTGAATAAACTGAACATCAATGACTTTTCTTAGACCCTTCAGAGAACTAAGTTTGCAGGGCACCCTGCCACCCACAAATCTGAAGAGACAATTGAATACAAAACATCACAACCTGGGTTTGCTTCCTACTTGAAGCAGAAACTGCAAGAGCCACTAAATGGTAGGGACATTTAAATTTTAATTCTGATGACTTCCTAGACCCTGAGGGTGGATGAGCTTGATACAGAGAAACCCCAAGTTTTGTAGCCTGAGATTATAGTGGGTGTTGGCACACTTTCATGGGTTTGCCTCCAAGAACCCCACTAGTTTGTCAAAGTAAAGAGTCAAGAGATAATCCCTCTTGGCACTGTCAAGAGAAAGGGAAGAATAATCATTGTGAAATATGCCCAGAACATTCTTTATTAAAAAAATAATAATAATAACCTACTCTGTAGAAGACTTTGTCAGTGATTAATCCTGCACTGCTGGAGGAAGAACATGTCTTTAATTTCATGCCCCTCTAGCTTTATGTGTCACCTAAAGGGATGAGGGAAGCTAGGAAACACTTGTGACTGTCACAGTTCAGGGACACAGGTCCAGTAAAAGACAGATTCAAACAAAATATTATAAAACACTTGCCTCCCCATGCCTTACCACCCCCCCACACACACACAGGGCTCTAGTAAAATAGCAGAGGACTGACTATAGCTGAAATATGTAGATGCCCTATGAGGCGGAGGTTGTAGGCAATCCCAAGGGCAGAATACGGGACATAAACAAGGACACTGGAGAATTTTGAGGCTGCAGTCACTTACAGCTGTAACATTCATTAAACACAGCCTAAATCTTAGATTAACATGAAACTTCACGCTGAAGTCATATTTACTTTAGTTCTCATTGCCCAGTGCATCTTATAGGGCTTTCAACAACAAATTATAAGGCATGATTGAAAAAGAAAGAAAGAAAAAAAGGTCTGAAACAACAAAGCAAGCATCAGAATCAGACCTATGTATGAAAAAAAATGTTGGCATTTTCAGACAGGGGATTTTAAATAATTGTGATGAATACTGTTAGAGTTCTAATGGGAAAGGTAGACAGCATGCCAGAGATGGAAACTCTAATGGGAAAAGTAGACAGCATGCGAGAGGTGGATACTCTAGGAAAGAATCGGAAACAAATACTAAAAATAAAAAATATACTAATAAAATTTTTTCTTTGATGGGTCCATCAATAACTCAACGTGCTGAGAAAAGAATCCGTAAACTTGAAGTTAAGTCAGCAGGAACTTCCCAAATTGAAATGCAAAAGGGAAACAAATGAAAAACAAAAACAGAATAAAATATCAAAGAACAATGAGACAATTTCAAAAGGTATAACATATAGGTAACTGGGATATCAGGAGAAGTGATAGAAGCAGAAGTAATATTTAAAGAAATAATAGCAGGAAAAAATAATTAATTTAATGACAGATACTAAACTCCAAATCCTGGAAGTTCAGCAAACATAGAGCAGGGGAAATACCAAAAATGTCTACTCCTAGTTGTATGATATTCAAACTGCCAAAAATAAATATAAAATCTTGAAAGAAACCTGAATAATAAAGCCCCTTTCCTATAGTAGAAAAAAAGTATAAGAATTTCAGTGAATTCTTCAGAAACCATGCAAGCAAGAAGAAAGGGCAGTGAAATATTGCCTCTCCAATTCAGTATTGAAAGGAAGGAAGGAAGGAAAGAAGGAAGGAAGGAAGGAAGGAAGGAAGGAAGGAAGGAAGGAAGGAAGGAAGGAAGGAAGGAAGGGGAAAGGAGAGAGAGAGAGAGAGAGAGAGAGAGAGAGAGAGAGAGAGAGAGAGAGAGAGAGAGAGAAAGAAAAACAAAAAAAAAAATAGAATATTCATCACCAACAGACTTCCCAGGAAGGAAACGTCAGAGAATTTCTTCAGGGAGAAGGAAAATGTTATGGGTCCAATATAAAAATAGAAAGGAGGAATATCAAAAAAGGAATCTGTGTAATAAAAGGAAGACTGTCAATGAGGAATAAATGAAGGTAAAATAAAACTTTTATTACTATTGATGAATCTAAAAGATAACAGTTTAAAGTAATGTAAAATGTATTAGATTATTATAGAATATGGATAAGAATGATAGCAATAAGGGAAAAAAGAAAGGAATTAGGATTGCTCTCTTAAAAGATAAATTCACTACACTTGGAGTTGTATAGTATTATTTGAAAGGGGACTTATGTTGGTTAAAATACGTGTATTACCTTTCTAGGAAAATCACTAAATTTTTATTTAAGAAAGAAGTATAATCATTCTGCTAGGAAAAGAGGTAAAATAGAATGACATAAATTGATCAATTAAAACCAAAGAACTACAACGGTAAATACTAATCTAACTTTATCAATATTACTTTAAATGTGAATGGTCTTAGTCCATCAGTTAATTGACAGATTTGTCAGAGTGAATTTATAAGAAAACAAAGCCCAACTATATATTTTCTACAAGAAACCCACTTTACTTACATCCAAGTTAAATGTAAAAGGATGTAGGAAGATATACCGTGGTAACACTAGTCAAAAGAAAGCTGGAATAGCTATAGTAATTTCAGACACAATAGTCTTCTATCAAATTGAAGCAACAATGACATACTACTACCCACCTGTTGGAATGACTAAAATCCCAAAAGCTGACTGTATCAAATGCTGGAGAAGACACAGAGCAATTGGAATTCTCAGTGCTGGAGGGAATGCAACACGACACAATCACTTTGGAAAACAATTTGGCAATTTCTTACACAGCTAAAATCCTTTTACCATACAGTTCGGCAATGGCACCTCTTTGTATTTACCCAAAAGGGTTGAAAACTTACATCCACACAAAAAACTGTAAACAAATGTTTATAGCAACATTATTCAGAATCTCCAAAAACTGGAAGTAACCAAGGTACCCTTCAGTAGGTGAAAGGATAAGAGTGTGTATACTCAGACCATGGCATATTATTCAGATGTGTTGCTCATCCTTCATATAGATTAGAGTATTTAATTGTGTATCTATATATTATTTTGTTCGCTGCCATATTAAACATATTTTCTTCACTCCATATTCCTCTGCTGCCCTCCAAATGTTTTCATAAACTATTATACATGCTGTGTACTCATATAAAGAATGAATACCAAGTGCTAAAAATGATAAATTGAGCGACCTGCATGAGAACAACGATCTTGTGATGTTTGTTTGGATAAGGATGGTAAAAAAATATCATGATTGATATATGAATTTTAAATCCCTATTGTGTTTATTTTAACAAAATACCAAGCCAAAAGCCACATAGCTGATGAGAGGTATATTCTGTACTATTTACCTGAGATATTTGATTTAGATTTAAATTTACTGTAATTATAATGCATTGTGCAAAATAATGGCAGCCTGTGCTAACACTAGGCTTAAATTAGTTTCTATTATAATTCATTTTTTCTTGTTTCTTGTTCTGAACATTTAATGAAATATTTGTTTTTACTTCATGCATGACCATGTCATTTGAAAGTGTTCAGATTTATTATTTTATGTGATTTGTACTTATTTTACTGACATACTTGTCTACATATGTTGTTTGTGTTCTGTATAAAAAAAATCCATTTCACTTTAATTTATTTTGCTGTTTTTGACCACTTTTAGTGATATATTTACTGTTCCTTTCTGTACTACTTTGGTTTGAATACTTATTTGCTTTATAATTTGTTTTTCTTTTTGTTGCATATATTTACTGTAAATATTACCAAAAATTGTTTTACAGTGCTACAAATAAGAGGAGACTTTAGTTGTCAGCATATTTGTCTTATTTTTCTATTTATTATGTATTATATTCATTAATAATAATATATTTTTCTTTTGTGTATGATGATGTTATACTTTTATTCAGTATTATTATATGATACTATACAACTAGAAGTTACATACAGAAATATAGCATATAGTGCATTAACACAAGAAAAATAATGTTTCAAATTTTAAAAAATACTTCAAAATTGTTTTCAATAATTGTGTAATGAAATAATGTTCCCCCACCACCATATTTGTTAAAAACGGGACTAACTCATTCATGTGGCATAATTTACGTATGGCAAGTATGACAAAATATGGAATATGCTCATTGGTACCAAAAATTTATTTTTATGTAATACTTTATTTTATTGTTATACTTCTAGATTTGTCTCTGTACAGGTCTGTTGTATATATGTGCTGCAGTAATCTCTTAAACACTTTTTTTGTATCCTATGTAATCGTAGTCCTATTTGCCTGAGTTCAGTTGATCTAAGTGTTCATAAGCCTTTTATAAAAGACAAAAAAATATGAATCATTTGCCTTCTATTGAAATAGATGACTCTGTCAAACATTGAAATCAGGTAATGTGAAGGTGACAGAATACACATCTTTCTTCTATCTATAGATTTCTGTTAAACACACAGGTAGCCCTAGGAAATAAAGTTAAGATATCCCATTGTATTTTCATACTATTAGCTTTATAAGTTTGCCTTATTCCAGAATTTTAGATAAATCACAACACCAGATTTTATATCAGTTCATACATTTTGACTCTAAACATTTGTGGTTTCTAAATAAAAGTTAGAGGATGAAAGTTGACATTTTTCTACTAAGTATTATATGGTATCCATTATTTGTATGATAGTATATCATTGTAATCAAAAGGAGCTGTGGAAGCTGGTATACTTACTCTTTTTACCAAAAAAATATTTTCTATTAAAATAAATTATCCTTATTTTTTATGAGGTGACCTACTGCCATAACTCACATTTTACATGTTAAAAGAGCAACACAGGTTATATGTTTATTGTCTAACTGGGATAGTCACTAACTAATGCAGTTCTTTTATACTTTCCCTCTAATTTTACATAATTAATTTCCAGTTAGTTTCCCACATATAGCTTTATCTGTAAAATCTAAATCATGTCAGAAATGTAAAATCTTATTAGGGGCAAATTTCTTTTCTTACAATTCCTTTATGTGGGGGTAACTCATTCTTTTTCTAGAAAATATGAAGTACTTTCACATTTTGGATCTCCAAATTAGTAGTTTTCTCAACGAAGCTGCACACTCTAAAAATCATATCACATAACAATAATTATGAATCAAAAATTATAAAAATGTAAGGCAGTACAAAATATAACACATTTAAATAACAAAACATTATGTTGCCTTGCAGAAACATAGTTATATTTTGGCTTAATTACCATTTCTTCCAATTAATCTATCTTTGCTACTTTATTCTTATCATGCAAAATGGAAAAATATCTTAATTCACATTATTTAAAATGGGATTCTTGGCCATTATTCCATTATTATATCTCAAGGATCAGGGAATGTTTCTGTAAGGGCCAGATAGAAAGTATTTTAGGTTTTGCAGACCAATCAGTCTCCGTAGTAATTACTATCACTGCAGTCTGTAAGCAGCCATGCACAATGAACCAATGAAAGTGGCTGTGTTCCAATAAAATATTATTTATGAACGCTGAAATTTAAATTTTGTATAATTATCCTGTGTCATGAAATATATATTTTTTAAATTTTTAAGTCGTTTTAAAATGTAAAAAAGCAATTTTTAGCTCACAGTCTCCAGGAAAACAAACTCAAGGCTAGATTTGACTCATGAGTTATAGTTTGTCAATTCTTGTCATATATTAATAATAAGAAAATCTGGAATTATACCTATAAAGAAAAATATCTAATGTTTGATTCAATATTTACATTTTGTGTTACTAAATTTTAGCCATGAATAGCTTCTTAATATATGCTATAGTTCCTGCAAGAGAGAAAAAAAAAATATATCACAAATTCTTCTTAAGATGTTTGAGAGAAAGAATATTATAGTGGAAAGTACTCAGTCATTAGAACAAGTCAGACATCATCCTTTAAATATCAACCGGGAGACGTCATCAAAATGGCGGCATGAGGTGAGACTCTGGAAATCTCTCCAGGAATTTACAACAAATTAAACAGCTATAACTCCACAAAAGGACTCCCTACACAGCAGACAGTCAAGATGGAGAGGCTCAAGGCACAGAATGCAGTCACAGCTCAGTGCTCTGAGCTCACTGCATCCTGGAACTACCACAGCTGCAGAAGAGGGAAGAACTTGGACTGCTAGGCCTCCTCTTATGGTCCACATGGCTGAGGGGACAGCATATAACACGGCTGAAACCAACGCTCATGGCAGAGACCTCGAAGCAAAGACTGAGGGAAGAAGGCAGAAAACAGTGGTTTAAGCCCGCACTGCCACAGAGAATGGAAGCTGTAGGCACTGAGACTAGCTGCCTCCTCCCTACCCTCCCAGAGATCGCCCTGCCCCGACCTGCCCTGGTGCTAGAAGAGGAACAGTAGCAGTGTCAGATCAAAAGAACAGAATATTTGCATTCTAAGGACTGTGGTCCACAGACAGATTCGCAGCCCAACTTGTTCTGGAAAATGGCAGGGAGCTGTGGAGACAGGACTGGCTGTTGTGGTGGTCGCAACC
This sequence comes from Rhinolophus hipposideros, assembly GCF_964194185.1. Taxonomy (NCBI): domain Eukaryota; kingdom Metazoa; phylum Chordata; class Mammalia; order Chiroptera; family Rhinolophidae; genus Rhinolophus; species Rhinolophus hipposideros. The sequence continues at coordinate 39,846,457 of NC_138064.1, forward strand.
ATTGCTCTGGGCCAATACTCACAACTCACCCTGCCCCTGTCCCCACCTATCTGGGAGGATCTCTTCAGCAGTAAACAGAACTGCTGAAACATACGAGCTCTGAATCTAGTGCAGGAAGAGCTTTGGAACTTCAAAAGCTCTCCACATCCCTATAGGGATGTGGCATCATATGACCAAGGAGAACTATTAACAGGGGAGAAGCCTGCCTTCCAGGGAATCCCCCCATTGTGTGAGAAGCCAGAATAGTGCAGAGAAAACATAACACTACAGTATGAGAGAGAAAAAAGTGCAGCATTTGTAGAGAAAATAAAACATTCTACCAACACGTACTGGAAAACAAAAGAAAGACCTCTTCCTATCAACCTGTTGCAGAACCCACTCCTGTAGAAGTCTTGGAAGTGAAATAATAAATTATTAATTGCCATGAATAACAAGATAGCTCAGAAAGAAAGTGAAAAGTCTCCAAAAAATGAACTTAAAGAAACGGAAATATGTGACTTAAATGACAGAGAATTCAAGATTGCAGTTCTGAAAAAACTCAACGAGATGCAAGAAAACACAGAAAGGTAATTTAATGAAATCAGAAACACAATCAAAGAACAACATGAGCATTTTACCAAAGAGATTGAAATTTTAAAAAAGAATCAAAAATAATTTCTGGAGATTAAGAACTCAATAGAATAAATTAAGAATGAAATAACCAGCTTAGGTAGTAGAGTTGACCAGATGGAGGAAAGAATCAGTGACATCGAAGATAGAAATCTGGAAATGACACGGATGGAAGAAGAAAGAGACTTGAGACTTAAAAGAAATGAAAGAAGTATACAAGAACTTTCTGACTCCATCAGAAAGAGCAATCTAAGAGCAACGGACATACCAGAAGGAGAAGAAAGGGAGAAGGGAACAGAGAGTATATTCAAACAAATAGTAGATGAGAACTTCCGAAACTTGTGGAAAGAACTGGATCCTCGAATTCAAGAAGCAAATAGAACACCTAATTACCTCAACCCCAACAGGCCTTCTCCAAGGCACATTGTATTGAAGCTATCTAAAATCAATGAAAAAGAAAGAATCCACAAGGCAGCCAGGGAAAAGAAGACGGTAACCTACAAAGGAAAGCTTATTAGATTATCATCAGATTTCTCAGCAGAAACTCTACAAGCCAGGAGGGAGTGGAACTATTGAAAGAGAGAAATTATTGGCCAAGAATAATATACCCAGCAAAGATATCCTTTAAATATGAAGGAAGAATAAAGACCTTTTCAGACATACAGAAGCTGAGCGAATTTTCTAATACACGACCTGCACTACAAGAAATACTAAAGGAGGCTATTCGACCACCATTAACAGGGGCAGTTTGTGGCAACCAAAACACAAAAAGGGGGAGAGTAAATGCCTGAACTGGAATATAGGAATGGAGAAAGTAAGCGTGCTGAAGAAAATGGAATACTCTAAATATCAAACTTTCTTTTACAAAAACTTAAGGGTAACCACTCAAAAAAAAAAATCCAGAACTGAAATATATACTGTAATAAAAGAAGAAACAGAGGGAAACATCATAGAATACCATCACACAGAAATAATGGAAAACAACAAAAAGGCAAAGAAACAATGGAGACACGATCTTACCAGAAAACTAAAGATAGAATGAAAGGAAATCCTCACATATCAATAATCACCCTAAATGTAAATGGACTGAACTCACCAAAAAAAAAAAAAAAAAAAAAAGGCACAGAGCAGATTGGATCAAAAAACTAAACCCAACCACATGCTATCTCCAAGAGACACATCTCAGCTACAAGGAGAGACACATCTCAAAGTGAAAGGGTGGAAATTGACACTGCAAGAAAATGGTACCAGAGGAAATCAGGTGTATCCATATGATATCAGATGAAACAGACTTCAGGGTGAAAACGATAACAAGAGACAAAGATGGACATTCATAATGGTAAAGGGGACTATACAAAAGAAGACATAACAGTCATCAATATTTATGCCCCCAATCAGGGAGCACCAAAATATACCAAGCAACTACTAACAGAACTAAAGGGAGAAATTGACCAAAACACAATTATACTAGGGGACTTAAATACATCATTGACAGCTATGGATAGATCATCCAAACAGAAGATAAATAACGAAATCGCAGCCCTAAATGACACATTAGAGGAATTGGACATAATTGACATATATAGAGCACTTCATCCTAAAACATGAGACTATACATTCTTTTCTAGTGTACATGGAACATTCTCAAGGATAAACCATATATTGGAACATAAAACTAACCTCAGCAAATTTAAGAAGATTGAAATCATACCAAGCATATTCTCTGATCACAAGGCTTTGAAATTGGATATCAACTGCAAAACAAAAGCAGGAAAAAACACAAATACATGGAGATTAAACAACATACTTTTAAAAAACGACTAGGTCAAAGAAGAAATTAGAGGAGAGATCAAAAGATACATAGAAACAAATGACAATGAAAATACATCCTACCAAAATTTTTGGGATGCAGCAAATGCAGTTTAAGAGGGAAATTTATATCATTACAGGCCTATCTCAAGAAACAGGAAAATCTCAAATAAAGAACCTCACATTACAACTTAAAGAACTAGAAAAAGAAGCAGAAATGAAACCCAAGATCAGCAGAAGAAAGGAAATAATAAAAATCAGAGCAGAATTAAATGAAATCGAGAACAAAAAGACAATAGAAAAAATTAAACTGACAAAGAGCTGGTTCTTTGAAAGGATTAACAAAATTGACAAACCCTTGTCTCGGCTAACTAAGATAAAAAGAGAGAAGACACTAATAAACAAAATCAGAAATGAAAAGGTGAAGTTATCACGAATGCCACAGAAATACAAAGGATCATCCAAGAATACTATGAAGGACTATATGCCACCAAATTCAGTAACCTGGAAGAAATGGACAAGTTCTTAGAAACATATAGCCTTCCTAAGCTGAACCATGAAGAACTAGAAAATCTAAACAGACTGATCACCAATAAGGAAGTTGAATCAGTCATCCAAAACCTTCCCAAAAGCAAAAGTCCAGGACAAGATGGTTTCACTAGTGAATTCTACCAAACCTTCAAAGAGGATCTAATACCAATCCTGCTCAAACTCTTCGAAAAAATTGAAGAGACAGTACTCCCTAACTCATTTTATGAGGCCAACATTACCCTGATATCAAAACCTGACAAGAACAACACAAAAAAAAAGAGAACTACATACCAACATCTCTGATGAATACTGATGCAAAAATCCTAAACAACGTTCTAGCAAATCGAATGCAACAATGCGTTAAAAAGATTGTTCATCACGAACAAGTGGGGTTCATCCCAGGGGCACAAGAATGGTTCAACATCCACAAATCCATCAATGTGATACATCACATAAATAAAACAAAGGAGAAAAATCATATGATTATATCAATTGATGCAGAACAAGCATTTGACAATATACAGCATCCATTTATGATTAAAACACTTAATAAAATAAGCATAGAAGGAAAATACATTAACATAATAAAGGCCATATATGGCAAACCCTCAGCTAATCTCATAATTAACAGTGAAAAAATGAAGCCCTTTGCTCTACATTCAGGAACACGACAGGGCTGTCCCCTATCACCTCTTCTTTTCAACATAGTGTTGGAAATCCTTGCCAGAGCAATCAGGTAAAAGAAAGAAATAAAAGGCATCCAAATTGGGAATGAAGAAGTTAAATTTTAACTCTTTGCAGATGACATAATGCTACACATAGAAAATCCTAAAGACTCCACCAAAAAACTATTAGAAACAGTCAACGAATACAGTAATGTGACCTGCTACAAAATCAACGTACAAAAGTCCATTGCATTTCTATATACTATCAATAGAATCTCCGAAAAAGAAATAAAAAAAAAATTCCTTTTGCAATTGCAGCAAAAATAATAAAATACCTAGGAATAAACTTAACCAAAGATGTGAAAGACCTATATGCTGAAAACTATAAGATGTTTTCAAAAGATATTGAAGACGACACAAAGAAATGGAAAAACATTCCATGCTCATTAATTGGAAGAATCAACATAGTTAAAAATGGCCATATTACCCAAAGCAATATACAGATTTAATGCACTCCCCATCAAAATCCCAATGGCATTTTTTTAAAGAAATAGAACAAAAAATCATCAGATTTGGTTGGAACCACAGAAAACCCCGAATAGCCAAAGCAATCTTAAGAAAAAAGAGGAATGCTGGAGGTATCATACTCCCTAACTTTAGCTTGTACCACAGGGCAACAATAACCAAAACAGCATGGTATTGGCAGAAAAACAAACACATAGACCACTGGAATAGAATTGAGAACTCAGAAATAAAATCACATAAATATGGACAGAATTTTTGACAAAGAAGCAAAAATCATACCATGGACAAAAAAGATAGCTTCTTCAATAAATGGTGCTGGGAGAATTGGAAAGTCACGTGCAAAAGAATGAAACTGGACTGTTATCTGTCACAATGTACCAAAATTAATTCAAAATGTATCAAAGACCTAAGCATAAGACCTGAAACAATAAACTGCATAGAAAAAAACATAGGTACTAAACTTATGGACCTTGGGTTCAAAGAGCATTTTATGAATTTGACCTCAAAAGCAAGGGAAGTAAAAGCTAAAATAAATGAATGGGACTATATCAAACTAAAAAGTACTGCACAGCAAAAGAAACCATTTACAAAATAAAGAGGCAACCAACTGAATGGGAGAAGATTTTTGCAAACAGTACCTCTGATAAGGGGCTAATGTCCAAAATATACAAGGAACACAGGCAACTCAACAACAACAACAAAAAAAACAAATGAAAAATGGGCTGAGTACCTGAAGAGTCATTTGTACAAAGAGGACATACAAATGGCAAATAGACATATGAAAAAATGCTCAACATCACTAATCATCAGAGAAATGCAAATAAAAACCACACTAAGATATTACCTCACCCCAGTTAGAATGGCTATCATCAACAACACAAATAGTAAGAAGTGTTGGAGATGCTATGGAGAAAAAGGAACCCTCATACACTGTTGGTGGGAAGGCAGATTGGTGCAGCCGTTATGGAAGGCAGTGTGGAGGTTCCTCAAAAAATTACGAATAGAATTACCGTATGACCCAGCCATCCCTCTCCTAAGTATCTACCCACAAAATCTGAAAACATTTATACATAAAGACACGTGTGCTCCAATGTTTATTGCAGCTTTACTTACAGTGACCAAGACATGGAAACAACCAAAATGTCCTTCAATAGATGAATGGATAAAGAAGTTGTGGTATATATACACAATGGAGTACTATTCGGCGGTAAGAAAAGATGAAAGAAATAGGACCATTTGTGACAACATGGATGGATCTTGAGATTATAATAAGTGAAATAAGTCAGACAGAAAAAGCAGAGAACCATGTGATTTCACTGATATGTGGTATATAAACCAAAGGCAACAAAAGAACAAGACAAACAAATGAGAAACAAAAACTCATAGACACAGACAATAGTTTAGTGGTTACCAGAGGGTAAGGGTTAGAGGTATAGTAGATGAGGGTAAAGGGGATCAAATATATGGTGATGGAAGGGGAACTGACTCTGGTTGGTGAACACACAATGGGATTTATAGATGATGTAATACAGAATTGTACACCTGAAATCTATGTAACTTTACTAACAATTGTCACCCCAATAAACTTTAATTAAAAAAAAGAAAAAAAAGAAAGAAATTCAACCTGACTTTGTATATGCTTTGAACGTTATGCCACTTTGCTGAACCTGTTTCCTCATCTAAAATACGAAGAAATATTTCTAAAATGTAAGATAATTTTGAGGGTTAAAATGATATATATATATATATATATATATATATATATATATATATATATATGTATAAAGTCATTCATTATTTCATAGCTATCATAACAATAATTTTAGAATTGTAGTAGAAAACTATTGGGAGGCAAATATTTTATAGACTATTTTACAGAAAAGTACTGAGCTGTAGTAAATGGAGATGATATTCATTTATCACTTCTATTTCATTTCTTGAGTGTTCTTACTGTATAGATAAAAATCTAGAAGAATACAGTATTTAATAACCTGAATAATAAAAAAATAATATCCCCCTAGTGACATGCCTAGTGACATGCCATGGTAATCATCTAAATATGACAAATTATTTTAATGTATATTTTTAATATCTATAACTTTATGTTATGTATTGGTAGACTTTTTAAAGTATGATTAAATATTAAGATTTATGTTAGAACAACTCGTTGTTTTTTGAGTGTTCCATGCTATATCATAGTAATGACAAGGTACATCTCTTTGTGATAACTCACAAAGTAGTGAAATGAAAATGAGGCCTATTTGGAGAGAATATATTGAAATTCAGAAATGTATTAAAGTTATCATTAATTCTGAATATATACTTTAGTATCACAGTTTTGTTATCATCCATAGTTTGTTTATAAAGATACATTTCTGATTCAATCCTATTTACGTTCCCAAGTGCGGAGTTATTCCAGGGAGTTAAAGTCCTTATAGAGTATTCTACTCATTAGCAAACTGAGCTTAGTCTCAATAACAAAATAAGTTCAGTCTTAGACTAAATCACTGTTTTGATCTCTAAATATCTATAGACTGTAGTATTTATGGTTTTACTTCAATATTCATTGAGACATATGTTTAAGCAGTGTATTTATTTTGTCCATGACTTGTTTTTTAGTAATCTTCATAATACTGCTACTTAAGTGGGCTAAATTTTCATCATGAGTTATTATATCAGAGTTATATAGGACAACACCTTAACATTTTTCTAGGGAACAATTCTAATTTGTAAATATTTTAGTAATTGTTTTACCTCAGAATGACTGTGGCTTCAGTATAGAACACTGAGGCTTCAAACAATAGAATTTAGACCTCAACTGTCCAATTTGGATTTTGTTTACTTTGATAACATAGCCTATTTTTTAAATAAAAAGATCAAAACAATTTACTGGGCAATCAAGTGTTTTTCTTTTTTTTCCCCCCAAACAACTCTTTGATGAATTAAGTGTAAATGAATCAGAACCACATGGAAAGAGTTTTCCTTACAACAGACATTGCTTTAATGGGAAAAGTGTTTATGAGATTGCATTTTTGTTTTTAAAAATTTGAAAAATATTTTGAGAACTAGTTCAACAATTCCAAATGTGGTTTGTTCATCTGTTCCTGGTACAATGCACATCAAAAGAAAGTCTTGGAAACAATAACAACTCTAGGGCATGGTTAATCAGGGTGATAGCCCTAAGTCATGTTTATCAAGGCCTCTTCAACCAGAACAGGGAGTGTCTCAGGGATGTGGGCAAGGTAGAGAAATAATTGGTTTGGACAGTTTGAAAAAAATAAAGTAAAAATATTTGTGATCATCATGCAAACTTTCATGATTATCAAAGGAGATCTCAGTCCCCTTTCCATCGATCTAATCCACCATTAGCTTGTTTCTTGGAGCCCTTGAAAGGGCCAGTAAATATCACCTCTCTTTCCTACATAATTTCTGAAAGAATTAACAAAATAACAAATGAATAAAGAGGTGGAAGACAAAAATTCCAGTGATATTGCTAGGAAGACACTTCTGGACATTAGGAAGAAATGCGTTTTCCAACCCACCTTCCAGTAGAAGCCACAAAACAATTAACTTGGGGGAAATTTGAAGTATGCCCAGAGAAAAGAAAATGTCTAGTCTCTGCCTGTAACTGGTCAGGGAGAAAGGAAAGGAAAAAGAGATCAAATATACTTTGCACAGAATATTTGATAGACTTGTTTCACTAAAATGAAACTAGACCAATGGATATGTACTGGTTTGCTAAGCCTGCCTTAAAAGATGACTTAAACTACATAATTTATTTTTTTCACAGTTTTGGAGGCTAGAACTCCAAGATCAATTGGTATAAATGAATTCTTCTAAAGGTTATGAGGGAAGGATTTGCTCTAGGCCTCTCTGCTTGGCTTATAGATGGCAGTTTTCTCCTTGTGTCTTCACATCTTCTCTCTGATCATGTCTGTGTCCAAATTTCCTCTTACAAGGACACCAGTCAAATTGAACTAATCCCAGTTTAACGATCTCATTTAACTTAATGACATCTGTAAAGATTCTCTATTGTCACATTCTGGGGTACTGGAAGTTAGGACTTCAATATATGAATGAGGGACATATCACAGTCTGTAACACCATAATAAGGGTCTCATTTCATGTACATAGGAATTCCTTTAGCAGCAACCTGGGCTGTCTCTAACTTAAATAAGTGTAGTTCCTTCAAGAACTTGGAAGTTATGTTTGTTCAACTCCAAATCTCTTTAAGCCTTATTTTTAAAGAGTTACAGATTTGATAGAACATTACAAGATTATCACAACCCTAGGCCTATCCACACCAATTTAGAAAGCATACAAATCCTGCTCTAAATAACATTTATACCTGGCAAAATTATTTTCTGATCCCAGAAGGATTAACGAAGACCAGCACGAGTTACATGCTCTCTGAATGAAGAAATGCAGATACACAATATAGTCTTGTGTTTAGTCTCACTGGGATGCTTGGTTGTTTATGACAGTTGTTCAAAATTCGCTAACTGAGAATTAAGGCTGAGTTGAGAAAAACTTGGCACTATTCACTTACAGTACCTGGAAAAAAATCCATTTATACATACGTGAATCTTCAGCTCTCAAGAGGATAGCATTCGTTTTAATGCAGTTTAGCAATTTACAATAATGAGAGCCACGGTCATAGGGTCTCATTTGTGGTTTCTTTCTGTACTTCCAAAATTTTCAAAATATTTATCCTTTCCCCTTTGATACAAAGATTTTAAATAGAGACTCTCCGTAGTACTCTGAAGTAGGTACTGAATTAAATTACCTTGCAAATTTAAAAGCAAATAATGCTTTGCTTGCTAACACCTTAGAAGACTTCACAGATCAGTTATTTGTCCCTGTATTGAATCCTTGTCTCAGCTGCATCTGTGGTTTCTTAGGGTGTGCTGCAGCCGTTGGTGGCACACACCTACTAAGTATTGTTCAAGGTCAAGGCTTGTAGTCTGCCTTGCAAGCTTGCTAGCACCTGCTAAAATCATGCTTAAGAGTTAAATGAAACGATTGTTTTGAATTCTTCATGTCTCATTCCCCTTTAAGGATGGCTTTACTTGGAAATAAATACCCTAATAAAGCTTTCTTTTATACTGAAAAAAAAAATAGGAAAAGGAAAAAAGTCCACTTCCCACTTCCCTTCAATTGTTAGTATTTTTTACTTAGAAATTTTAAATTGCTTTATAATACCTGCTTTAAACTCATCTATTGGCTATGCTGATATTTAATTTAAAAAATCAGGAAATCTATTTCAAGAACTCTTTGATGATTGTGATTTGTGGACTGAAATTACTTTGTAATAATCTGTAAGTATTATTGATCACAGAATGTAAATTTATCACTTATGGGTAGGGAACAGTGTTATAAATTTAATGAAGGAGGATTCTCAGAAGATGTGTGCGGGGACAGAGCCAGGAGTGCAGTTTCCAGGCCCTCGGCCTCAAAAGGAAAGGTTCTGGCTCAGGTAGTAAATGGCCATCAACTGTGATTGGATGGCCATCAGTTGTGGCTACTTGATCGTCAGCTGTAACCAGTGAGCCATTGGCCACTAATATAACTCCTGTGGCTATGCTAGCAGAAAAATGGGGCTAGCAAGAAGTTGGTGGCTGAGCTAGCAAGTGCGGATGGCAGTTAGCATGGTGGATGGCAGCTAGCAAGGGTTTGGTTGGTTGTTGGTTCGCTGGTTGTTGGTTGGCAGAGAAGCGGCGGGTGGATTGCGGATCATGTGGCTCCTGCTTCCTGTGTCTTCAACCCAGCCGCCAGCGAGACTATAGTGGTATGACTCCCCTATCCATGGCTCTGCTGGGGTTCCTTTTTGGCCTTGCTATATCCTGCATTCTTGTGCAGGGAGTGGGAGCAGAGAGTCTGCATGACAATGTGCTTTGGGACAAATACCACTCTCCCTCTACTCCTGAACCCCAATTTATCTGCTCCTGTAGAGCCAAGCTGCTGCTGGAACTGGCAGGCAGTTGTGTGGAAATGAACCTTTGGCTTTCTTGGGGTCCTAATGGGCTGCTCAGGAATTTAGGCACCACATTGGACAGCCCTGAAATAAAATCAGATTGTGTTAGATTTATGGATGCTCATGGGAAAGGTCTACATAAGTCTCTTGTGAGTAAAAGTGGTTTTCTGGGTACCCAAGAAGCTAAAAAGGATCTTAACGGCAGGCCAAGTTCTCTCTACTTGTGAGAAGTTGGAAGGGTTAATGATACAAGGAGACAAAAGGCTTCTTGGTGCCCTGCAGTAGACTGGTGGCCTCTCAGCTATTACACCATTATCATTTGGAACGGAGACTATTTTATCATCCAACATTTGAAGTAAAATAAAGCAGAATAAGACTCAACAAGCAAAGAAAGAAGTCTCTAAGGGAGCTCAGCAGTCAGAAGAAATTACTCTGAACCAGATAGCACAGACTACTTTGCTAAATCAATGAATTCTATCAGACTTAGAGCTGCAGAACAAGCCTGGCGTTGGTTTGCCCTCAGATCACCCTCTTGTTCTTCTGATGCTCTTCTCTATATTTCCGGGACTGATCATTTCGTTTCAGTGCTCTGCATTCAACTATTTGCACTATCATTCCCAGGCCAAACGATTACTAAAGTATGTACAAATTGTATTACCATCTAGAGAAATATGAAGAAGTAGTTTCTGTACCATATACCACTCTAGTTAGCCCTATGCTGAAAATGTAGCTCAATGAAATGCAACATATGAAGATTACTGAAAGCAGGCCTTGGATCAGATAAATATATTGCTAAAATGTGTTTCAACGAGGAATAAAAGCATCAACATAATTAGATTATGGAAAGGTTTGGAGGTGGACACATAGTAATTTAATCCATAACGGTACTTTATATTTAATTGAAACTGAGCTCAGGTTTACTAGTGAATGGAGTATGTCATTAAGGATTTATTTAGCTCACTTGAGTAACTCATAACTTGGGAATGTAAATGTTATTAAATAAAAATGTAGGCCTTTGAGTAATATAATAAATTTGTTATATTCTGTACAGGCTTACTTTTTTAGTATTTTTCATCTCCAAACTTTATTTTGTGACATCAACACTGAATAATCAACACACTCATTTACATAGAAATATACAAAAAAGACAAATCCTTGTCTTTCAAATGTAGACTTTCTGTCTGAAGATACTTATAAGAAAAAATAATGCATCTGATTGCAATAAAACTTTAATTTTATAAAATGTTGATTAAATTTTAAAAAATAAAAACCACATTTTCTGATAAATTTTAAATACTAGAAATAACTGACCAAAATATTAATTACATGAGAATTTTAAATGTATTTCTAAATGACTGAACTCAAATAGGGAATTTATTTCTCAAATGAAAGCTTATTGACTACTTAGCCAAAAAGGACACGTTAATTCTTTCAAACCCAGTTCTACTTTGTACGTATTCTGCATTTGTCTGAGCTTGCACATATATTTTGTGAATTGGTTTCCTTGTTGTGAGATGGATTTCACCCTGACATAACTCTCTTTTTGAGTGATCGATAGGTATAATGTGAAATCATTCCTACATAGTAAGAATCAATGAAAGGAAAGGCTTAACCTTTCCTAAAGTACATTATAATGTTGACTTTGCACCCAGAGTTCTACTTACAAGAATTTTTTGAGTTTAAACTTCTTGAGTAACTAAAGACAAGTCATATTAATTGAAAATATGTACTTCATTTTTCTTTAAAGTTAAAAGCAGTAACAATTTGGTTCATCTTCTTCGAACTGCTTTGACTTGCTTTAAAAAATTGTCTGCTGAGCAGGTATTCCAGATCATTTTTCAACAGTGACATTTCACAACTATTAAAGTATTATAACTTTATAGAAATTGCTAAATCTGGAAAAAAATACTCATTATTTGAGTAGCCTTAGCCTTTATTGTCATCATTGCTTGCCAAACTAATCAGATGATTTTCACTTGTAATAGACAAAGAAGCTAAAAAAAGGAAAGCCGGGTGCATACCTTGTCATTTGTGTGGGTATTTGTTCTCTAGAAAATCCTCACCAATATTTATATTGATTTACCATGTTATTGTTCACATAGTTTTATTTTAAAATACATAGATGCCATAGTTTTAATTTATCACTACAATATTATTTAATCTTTAACCATTTCACATAAACTTTATTTTTGATAGAATTGTAAAAAGTTTGAAAATAAACTAAACACCCTCAACATTTCTAAATGTCTTCCAAGTCATAATGACTTAGCTAAGGTGTAAAATGGTTATGCTGAGCTCAAGGACAGCTTTCAATTGTGCTTGCATGTTTCTTTGCAGCTAATTTACATTTAAAAATACCTAATCTAAATTCCTAATAATATGCATATCCACAATATATACTGTTGTCTTAATCACAGTGATTGGATAGAGTTGGGTTCTGTTGGATGTTTTTTTCTGCTAAGAATTTCTATTTAATTTGGAACAGTTCAAGATAGACATCAGTGCATTTTAATTCAAAGTTAACATAGGCTTTTGAGGATATAATTGGAGAGGAAAAGTGTTTTAATTTTGTTTGTGTGTAATATTGTTAAGATCTGTTTAAGACGTTTGGAAATCTATTGAAACAGAACTAAAATTGATGTAATCATGTACTGTGGTATTATTACATAAATTCTGTAGCCTCACTTAATATATATAAATAAAATGTAAAGATGCTGAAAAACATTCTTATAATAATAATATTGAAATCATTGATAGAGTTCTGGTAGGCAGTTTTACTATTGAACGTATATCAACAAGATTGTCATAATGCAATAAATTGGCGTATTTACTAAGAGAAGGCTATAAATAAATATACGGAACAAAAGTATAGTTGCATGTTTTACCATCTTTTAAGTAAGAAAAAATAGAATTCTGAAACATGAAATTTCTAATGTATATGCCAGGCTATTTAGCATGCTTTTGATGGTTATTACTAGGAAGTAAATACCATACTTACAGGTTACATTGCCTAAGTTACACTGCAATTTAATATACTAACATTTTCCCTTAAAGTTTGACCTGCTTCCATATGATGTTATCTCTATTTAGCAGCTGTTGTTACCAAGAAGTGGAGCCTTGTCTCCTACCTCCTACTCTGTCTTTGTGTGACTGTCAGTGTTAAAGCAAATAATGTTTTCAGTACAGCTCCATGGTTCTCCCCAGAGCCTTAGTAGTCAAAATGCATTTAGAATTTAGAAGGAAATCTATAGCCCAGTAGTTCCAGCCATGAGCATGAAAATATATCATAGGTTGGGAATTTCTGAGGAATATATAATATACAAATCATGCAAAACCACCCCCCAGTATTTGTACCTCTCTACGCTCCCCCATCATTGATTCCTTCCATTTTAATCCCTATGTAGCATATAAGGCTTACAACATGAAGTATGATAAGTGGTAAAAATAAACTGGAATTAAGACTTATTTCTGTTCTTTTAATTTTAATAATGTTTCACCAAAATCTGGTATACAAAAAGTGCACATAAATGTACAGCACTCTGACTTTTCACTTACTGAACACATCCATGTAACCGGCATCCAGATGTAGAAATGGAGTGCTATCAGTTGTTCATAAGCCCCTTTGTAATTTATTTCAGTGATTGATCCCCAAAAGTAATCTACCCTGACATCAAACGGCAGAGATTTGTTTCACCTGTTTTTGTACTTCATATAAATGGAATCATACCATATGCATTGTTTTGTCTACCTTCTTTTATTCAATAATGCATTTGTGAGACTCAGCCATATGGTCATATGTAGATATAGTCATCCCCATTGCTTTAATGTATTCTCCGTGCATTTATCAAAGTTTCTAGATTCAATATCAATATACAAAATACAAAATGAAGTGAATCAACAATACAGTTCACAATGACATCAAAACAATTCATTTTTGAAATATCTAACAAAAGCTGTGAAACACGTCTACACTGGAAACTACAAAACATTGTTGAGAGAATTTAAAGAAAACTTAAGTAACAGGGTGAAAATTCATGTTAACAGAATGGAAAACTCAATATTGCATAGATGTCAATCCTTTTCACACTAATCTATAGATACAATGCAATTTTAATAAAACTCCCAGCAGGAAATTTTTGTATAAATTAACAAGCTGATTCTAAAATCAGTACAAAAATTTAAACGGCAATGAACTGCAAAGGAATTTTTCAAGAAGTGATGGTAAGTTAACCTTGTAATAAAACCGAAAATGATGAAGGTCAAAATGTAAGATGGTAACCGCAAGGGGATAAAAGGGACAGATGGCAAAGACAAGAAGGAACTGACCCAATTTGGCAAATGACTGGATATAAAAAATAAAGGAGAGGAAGTGATTATGGATGACTCAATGTTTCTGGCTAGGGAAACTGAGTAGATTGCAGATGACTTTAGTCAAAACAGGCAAAACTAGCCTCAAAATTTGTGGGGATGATGCAGCGAATAAATTTATGGATGACACTATTAGTGGTTGTAAGTAGGAAACACAAATTTAGAGAAAAGAATGGAAAATTTTATTAAATTTATGATGTTTTTAGGATCATGAGTTGGAAATATATATTTGGTGGCTAAATACAGAGGCCTAGAGGGTCTACCGGGGCTGCTTACCTAATGATTTGACTTCAGAATCATCAGCATCCCATTTATATTTTTCCTACTCTAGTTCAAACTCACCAAGATGAATGCAGTCCATTTCCACCTCTTATTTGCTCTCAATACCAATCCATCTTTTGTGCTGCCATCATGTGTGCCTTCCTTTCATACAGAACAAATCATGTCACTACTTCAGTAAACCATTTGACTATTACTTATTATTGTATTTAAAATCGCATTCACATTACCACATCTTTAAGCTCCTGGCATCAAGACCTACCCTATCTTTTTCAATTGGATTTCTCACTAATTCTGTATCAGTGATCCACATTCTGTCGCCAAACATAGTAACTCGATGTTTGCCAGAAACAATCTAAATTTAACAATCTTCATGCCTTTTCCCATGTTGTTTCTTTCTCTGGAAATGCCTGTTTGTTTTTGTTGTTGTTGTTTTGTTTTTGGTTTGGTTGCTTGTGTGTTTTGTTTTTTTCTATAGATGTAATCCATACAACCACCAGCACCACTTTTTTAACAAACTGATGCATACCAGTGAAGATAGAATATATTCTTAATAACAGAGTTGTCCCATCCATCCTTTGAAACACTGTCAGCTTTCATTTTTGCAGCATTTTTCAATTTATGTTGAGACATATAAAATGTATTCCTTTGACTTGATATGAAAGCCCGATTTTACAAATGAGTAAATGGAAATTCAAGGATCCTGGGTGACTACATGTTCACAAAGCTTGTCCTTGATATGACTTGAACTTCACAGTTGTCTGTCTCCAAATCCTGAGCTTTTCCTCCAAGGCCCTCTCGTGTTACACCTGCATTCACTTTTGTGATTAAGTTATTTGCATTATCTCATCCCATTAGTGTAGAACAGGGGTGTCCAAACTGCAGCCCGCAGGCTAACTGCTGCCCGCAATCCATTTTTAATTGGCCCGCAGCAAATTCCAAAAATATGCTTAGTTTATTTAAATAAACCACGTGAGGCAATGTGTACTTCACCTCGAGTAAGTGGCCCGGCTGTTTGTGTATCTTACCACATATGGCCCTTGGTAAAAAATGTTGAAAAATGTTTGGACACCCCTGGTCTAGAATATCCTTGTAGTAACTGTGATGCCTCATTTATCTCTGTGTTCTTGGCAGCACTTAACGTAATATTCAAAATATATACAATACTTTGTTCAATATATTTTTTGTTGAAA
Organism: Rhinolophus hipposideros; assembly: GCF_964194185.1. NCBI lineage: Eukaryota > Metazoa > Chordata > Mammalia > Chiroptera > Rhinolophidae > Rhinolophus > Rhinolophus hipposideros. Next base: position 39,862,410 of record NC_138064.1, read on the forward strand.
GAATGTGAAAGAGATTTTGCAAACAAAAACTAAATATTTTGAGAGATCCACATTTAAATTTGAAAGTAAAAATGACATAGCTACCACAAAGAAAATCAGGTTACGTATTTTAATTAATGAAAAGGAAATCTAATTGTTGCCTTTTTAATAAAACAGTTCAATGATTTTCTTTAGTGTTGCTATAATGTTAATAGTATCCTTTTGAAAGAATAGTAATAGTAGCAGCAGGACCATTAGAATAGTTACTTATACAACTCTGAAAAAGCTTAATTGATTAAACTCAAATTCATGCATCTGGAACTGTACAACTATGGCTAGAATTAAAACACAGTGTTATAATGAAGAAAAACAAGATTTTCATGAGTCAAAAAGAGCAGAGGATGTTTCTCCATCTTTCTCATCCCCCAAAAGTTGTTTCATTTCTAGTCCTAGATATATTACTTTCCCTTCTTCACCACCCCAGAGGAGAACTCACCTTTAAAATGATGACTAACACTACTTAATGGTCTAAGGAAATTACTTCAGCTCAGAAATTTGAGCTTTGATATTTTCATGTAGTAAAAAAAAAAAAAAAAGGCCTCTATAAAAATTTTAAATAACCTCATAGGCAATAGGATCAAATAATACAAATAATAGAAACGATGTAAGCAAAATATAAATGTCTGAGTTATTTTAAAATGCTGCCCAACTAAAGAATAATAAAATTAGGGCCGGGGAAAAAAGATATGGTAAGTTGCTTAGAAGTCTTTCTACTTCAATGCAAATTGAACTTTATATCAACCCTAGGTAGGATTATGTCAGCACACTGCTTACGGTTCTGTGTGAAAGAGGGATTTTATTATTATAGGTAAATAAAAAGAGGTTAGAAAAGACAAATTGGGCAAACAGGATATCACTGGACAAGGTTTTATGGGAAAAGATGAGTTCACTTCTGAATATAATTCTTTCCCTGTCTTCCTACTGTGCTCACTAATAAATGAGATGATTTTTAAACGAGGTGAATTTCTGTGTAGATTTGATAATGATGGTGATGTTGCCGACAGTTTATCTATCTAAAAGACATAGACATGGAAATGGGAGCTTTAAATTATAACATATTCTAAATGATTTGTAGATCCTTCATGGTTGTCTGATTATTCAAAATTCCAAAGTATTTTCAATTTAGGATCATCACTGAATGCAACATTCTTTGAATTAATTTTTGCTCTTTCTTGCGTAAATCAGGAAGTTCCATCAAGGAGTTTTCATTTCCATGATGACAAGAAACTAAGAGAAAAAGTCATGATTAACAATGAAAATAGTCATAAGAGCATGCTAATTTGCATAGATGTGATTTCAGAAAACGTTCTTCACCTTTACCTTGTGAATATTAAATATGTTTATTGTAACAGGCTATCATGAATATCTTGGTGATGTTTAGAAATGGCTGTTTCATTTTAAACTGGAAGTGAACTGGGCTATCTTCCTTTAATATAAGTAATAGAAAAGCAAATGATGTGTGTTTTACTCAAGATTTCATTATATATGTATCTAAATTTACTGACCCAAAATAAATCCTTACCTAGTGGCTAATCTTGGTTTTAAATACCACACCCCAATAAAAGAAGCCAGGCCTCTATGGATGTATGTCTTATTTTAGGGGAAGAAAATGTATAAGAAGAGTGTGCTGGAGCATCTTGCAGTGCTAGGAAGAAAATATATATATATATATATATATATATATATATATACACACACATACACGCACACAAATACATACACATAATGTATGGCAAAGGGACACATAATGCAATATGTAAATGATGTATTATAGAATTGTACACTTGAAACCCATATCATTTTATGAACCAATGTCACCCCAATAAATTTAATAATAAAAAAAAGAATTTCAAATGGCCAAAGCTGGAAGAATTGTTTCAAAAAAATAAAGTACTTTTAGATTATAATACAAAGTATAAAATGTATATCCCCCAATGTTCATCCTAATATAAATGTTTGAATAATTATATAAATGAGGGAAAACAAAACAAAATTTTCCCTACAGAAGAATTCCAAATAATTTACGTAGATAATCCACTGTCAAGGAGCAGTAGCATGATTCCCTCTTCTTTAGGTGTGGGCTGTGCATAGTGATTTCTTTGAAAGAGTGTGCTATGGAAAGAGGGGTTGAAAGAGTAACTACAGAACAAAAACCTGACAAACACTGCCTCAGGTGATCAAGGTGAAGGTCAGCGATAAACATGTTGATATTATGTTCCCTTAATATGTATTGACCAGAATGGTGATTCACCCATCCCTGCGATCCTCATCCTCAAACCTATAACTCCAGTCCACTGATGAGAAGAACATTAGATAACTCCCAGAGGTACATTCTACAAATAGCTAACCAGTACACCTCAAACATATCACAGTCATCAAAAACAAGGAAAGTCTGAGAAAATGTTACAGCCAAGAGGACCTAAAGATATGTGGTAGTAAACTCAATGTGGCATTACAGATGAGATCCTGGAACAGAAAAATGGCATTAGGTTAAAAACTAGAAATCTAGTAGGATATCGACTTTAGGTAATAGCAATATATCGATATTGGCTCATTAATTTCAATAGGTTTTCTATGGCAATTTAAGAAGTAAATAAAAGAAAAAAACTACATGTGGAATACATAGGAACTCTATTATTTTTGTATTTTTTTCTATAAAGCTAAAACTATTATGAAATTGAAATTTTATTAAAAAGAAAAGGAAAATAGAAAAGAAAAAGTACATTAAATCAAATTCTACTTATATACATTGGGTTATGTTTAAGTGAATTTTTCTCTGTCTGAGAATAAGTGTTGGAAATTGTTCAGCCATTGCAGAGAGAAGGTAGACAAGAATTTCATTTTAGTAGTGGCTGTTTTATTTGGATCCAATTACCAGATAATTAAGAATTAATTTGAAAAGAAATCAGTACTTTACACTTTTACTCTATAGATACTTAAAAATGGGGGATGAGTTGATATATTTAAACTCAACACAATGTGCTTCGGTGCTTAGGGCGTAGAAGGAGAGTGTATCTGGATGGGGCAGGAATGCTCTCCAGATGCTCAGTTTCATTTCCACCTTGCATTAAAAAAATAAAATAAAATAAAATCACTGCATGGTACAAACTACTGGAAAGGCTAACTGCATGGGTCAAAGTGGTGTTATTGCTTTACCTAGAGGTAATCTTTAGTGATTAGTGCCCCGTAGATTTTACTATGTAATAAAAGCAGCTGTTAAACACTAAAGTCTCTAAGCACTACACGCAGCTTCAAGTACATACTAGTGCATGTACTTCCTATTTTTAATACGTATATGCAGTTATATGGATGCATGCACATACATACATGTGTGTATATACATACACTTTATATAAACAGAATGAATGTGTCCATTAATTCAACTTACTTTCTTTAACATTTTAGAGACAGAATTATGGAGAATCATACTACCTTTTTAAAGATTGGAAACATTTGCATCACTTTATGTCTCTTTTCAAATACTTCATTTGAGCCAGCCACTTGTCAATTATTTTGCATTTAAAGAAATCATGATGCTAAAACAGAAGTCTCTCCTAAATCAATTCCTTTAGTAGCCCCAACCCCAATGAAAACATCAAAGTACCTAATGAGGCAAGAGGCCTGGATCTAAGTGATGTGGAGGAAGTAAATAGCCTTTCCACCTTTAAACATAACACATGCTCTAACTTGCAGGAAAAAAGGTCTCAAGAGGTAGGTAGCCCAGTGCAGTGTCCTGTAATGAAACTCAGATGAAGGTTTGCCCCCTGCACTTTGTCTTTCCTCCAGATACTTGAAAAGAGAGTGGATTGAAAACAGTTGAAAGCTTAACCTATGTTGCTTGCTTGTGAGGATGAGCCTTTTTTTTACCCAGAGTTTCTGGTGTCAGTCATTTCAGAGGAAGCTATCTTTTTAAGATACTCCAAGTTAGAGATAGTGTTCAAAGTGTTGGTAATTTCTTTTGTGAAATTGTGAAAACTGAAGTGATACTAACAAGAAAATGATGTATGGAATTACAATGAAGAAATTGGTTTAAATGGTATCAGCAATTTAGAGCAAATGTACATATTCTAATTGATTTGGTATAAACCCTTAGTGTTTTTGTCAGATCGACGTAATAAATACAAAGGAAGAATTAACAGAAGGTTTAAAACGTGTGGGCTCAACAGCCAGTTCACATCCTTCTTCATGTAGGTGACCACTTAGTATCAAAATTATACAGATTGGTTCTGCTTTCTGTTCAGACTTTTGCCTTCCCAGTTGTGTATTGCCTGCGAACCAGTGCCCAAGTATATGCACATATGTAAACACTTTTAAGGTTTGACTCAAAGGAAGCAGATGCTTTTTATGCAAAGTCCTGATTTTTACATTATGGATCACTAGGATTGACACTAACAGGAGTCATGTGTCTAATTCTTTGCATCAGCATGAGTGAAAATATATCCAACAATAGTAAATTATCTTAACCTTTCTCAGGAAATACGAATGACTTCACAGTCAGAGAGTGGTTGTGTGAGTCAAAAACATAAAAATGCCAGCCATAAATAAAGGTGAAAAACCCTCATCCCCAATGGGGTAAAATAACATTACATTCCAGAGATACTAACCAGGAACAGACAATTTCTTTAGAGATTTGTTTGGTCTAAGAGAAGAGAGAAAGAAACTTTAAATAATTTATTATCACGTTGCCCCAAATCACAACCTTTTACATAAAGGGAGAAAATCTACTTTCAGATCAATTTTGCATTGACAAGTGGAACTAAAACTTTGAAGGGAAAAGTTATCTTTGGCAAGATTTATATCTCTAAAGACAAATGCATATTTTAGAGGTGATATTTTTATCATATGCATATGTATTTGCTCAAAGTGTTAGAGTTAAAAAAATCAGAAGTCTTTTAGAAAGATTTTTCTTCAACTCAAAATAAATGAAAAACACCGTAAAATGGATTTGTAGGTTAATTTTACTTATCTCGGTATTGACTATTACTTTTTCATACTAGGTACTTAAAGAATTATAATTATTGATCAGTATTTTCAGACATTTAAACTAAAAGCAGAGAATAGTATTTTTTCTCCATAATTATTACAGCGAAAATGTAAAACTTCACTTTACAATTAGTCATATATTTGAACTAAAGATCATTAACTTAAGTTTTGCTCCTAACTCTGTTTGCCTATGGAAATGAGGAATAATTGAAAATAAAATAAATAAAGGCAATTCCATTATTTGGTTGTTTTTACAGCAGGAAAATTGCAGTTCTAGCTCTCACACTCCAGACGGCCGCTGGCTGCAAAAAGACCACTCTCGCATTGCTGCTGTTTTCTTACCTGTCAAATGCATTTAATCACACTCACCTTGTTCTACTGTATCTTGTTTGGCTTAACAAATTAATGGCTCTAAAGTGCTTTGAAAATATAAATCTCTATATAAATAATAAAACATTATTGCAGCCTTGGGATAAGTTCAGGGAGAGAGGCGTTAAAGTGTAATGACATCCTCCCAAATTGTGAAGATTTCAAAGAGAGTTTTTTAACTGGATATTTCTTATGTTGATATAAAATCTTCTCGAGACAACTAAAAACAATTATAATAGATAATTTAAGATGACATAAGCAATTATGATTAAACCATAATGTTGAGAAGCTATCCATTTTAGCTTATAATATTGTTATAATTAAAGCCACAGGATATACTCCGTTCCCTTTATTAGCTATATACTTATTCATGGATTATTTTGCATGTGTGCATGTTCTCAAACTAAGATATGTTTAATGAGATGGGGAATAAAAACAGCTTAAAATATGGTTTCTGGCCTCAAGAATCTTTCAACCTCAGAAGGAAACTAAATTTGTTGGGTCGGTGAAAAAGTAAATAGCATTTTTTTGCAATTATTTTTAACCGCAGTTACTTTTGCACCATTCTATATTCAACTTTCCTTAGTATATACCGGGGGTACCAAAAAAAATGTATACACATGACTTGTATTCATATTTTGTTATCGGTATATATTGAATATTACAACTTTAACGCCGTTTTTTCCTTTCTTACAATGTGTGTAGATTTTTTTTGGCACCCTCTGTATTTTGATGTACTAAATGATCTTAGGAATATAAAAAGAGAGATGTTTTAGAATTTCAGAAAATGAGATATTTGTGACACTGACGGGGTAAGGGGTTATGAGGATGTAAGAGAGAACAGGATCTGGGATGATTTTATTAATAACCTACAACTAGATAAACCTTGAAGTAGGTTAGACTTGGAAATACAAAGACAACTTGGAAGACGTTCAAGAATAGCTTGAGCAAATATAGATAAGCAGAAAAACACAAAACATATTTAGAAAAATATATGGTTTAAGTGTATGCGATGTGTCAAACTGGGTAAGAGGAGATGAAGCTCTGAAGGTAGGTTGGCGCCATGTTGTACAGGCTCTTGAGTGACAGGTCAAAATGTGTGGGCTTTATTTAGTGGAAGCTTGTAAACTACTTTTTAAAGTCAAATAACTATTTTTGTAAGAGTTGTTTTAAATAGCAAGAAAAAAAACATTTTATTCAAGCTGAGGTTGTACATAATTCATGTAGAAGTGTACTTCCTGCCCATGGTTGCAAAAATAAATAACATGACAGTCAATTTGACACTAGATTTCCGACAACACAATGAAGATGATTCTTAGACTAAGGCTACATTGGCATGAAAAGGCAATGATTAAACTCTTCATAGTTAATGAAAAGTTAAGCTGAGCAGTAACTTTTTATTTATTATTGTATTTATCAGACAAGAGTTAGTTTGTGTTAATTCAAGTCTAAGTTATAGATACCACAGGTGTCTCTATGGATCTTAAATTTTAGAGTATTCTCTTTAGATCGTTTCTGAACTTGAGAAATGTTAACAATTTTCCTCATTCAAGAGTTAATAGTATTTAAAAAGCAAAGATCCTACTTACATGATTCATCATTTATTCTTAAGCCATTCATAGTAGCAACAACTTCCTCTTTGGGAAATTCCTTTGGAAGTAATATTGAAATTAGTTGGGTCCAGATTTCAAAAAATTTGTTCCACATCTCTTGTTTGTAGATAATAAAAAAATTAAGAGATAGAGATATAACACGACTTGCACAACCCACACAGAAAACAAACAAACAAACAAAGAAACATGGCTATTAAACCCAGTTCTTTTCTTTTTTAAGATTTTTATTAAAAATATAGCTAACATACAATATATTAGTTTCAGATGTACACCATAGTTATTCAACATTTATATATCTAGAGAAGTGATCACCACGGTAAGTCCAACAAACATTGGACACCATTCCACATTATCACAATATTATTGACTATATTCCCCATCTTCATGACTTATTTGTTTTATACATAGAAAGTTGGACCTCTTATTCCCCTTCACCTCTTCCCCCATTTTTTAAATTTTTCAATTACAGTTGACATTTAATATTACTTTATATTATTTCAAGTGAACAGTGTAATGGTTAGGCATTTATATAATTTAATTAAGAAGTGATTGCCCGCTGACTAGTCTAGTATCCACCTGGCACTAAACATAGTTATAATATCATTAACTACATTGCCTATGCTTTACTTTACATTCCTATGACTATTTTGTAACTATCAATTTGTACTTCTTTATTTCTTCATCTTTTTCACTTTGCCCCCAACCCCTTCCCATCTACCACCCCCAAAATCTAGTACCCACCTGTCACCATACGTAATTATTACAATATTATTGACTATATTCTTTATGCCATAACCGACATCCCCATAACTACTGGGTAACAATAAATATGTACTTCTTAATACTTTCCTCATTTTGACACCCCCCAAACCCCACTTATCTGGCAAACATCAAAATGTTCTCTGTTTCTACGAATTTGTTTCTGTTTGTTTGTTTATTTTATTCTTTAGGTTCCACATATAGGCAAGATTGCATTGCATTTGTCTTTCTCTGTCTGATACACTCCAATCAACACAATACCCTCCAGGTTCATCTGTGCCACCACAGATGACAAGAACCCATTCCTTTTCCTGGCCAAGCAATATTCCATTGTATATATGTACCACCTACTCTTTATCCATTGACAGACATCCAGGCTGCTTCCATATTTTGGCCATTGTAAGCAATACTGCAATGGATACATATGGATACATACATCCCCTCAATGTAGCCTTTTGGGTTTCTTTGGATAAATGCCTAGAAGTGAGATTACTGGGTCATTCTTTGTCTTTTGTTATAACCTTTGTTTTAAAGTCTATTTTGTCTGGTATAAGTATTGCTACCCTAGTTTTTTTTTGTTTTTTTTTCTCCATTTCCATTTTCATGAAGTATCTTTCCCATCCCTTAATTTTCAGTCCGTATGCGTCTTTTATCTGAAGTGAGTCTCTTTTAGGCAGCATATGTAAAGGTTTTGTTTTCTTATCCACTCAGCTGCCCTATATCTTTTGACTAGAAGATTTAATCCGTTTCCATTGAAAGTAATTGTTAATACATATGTAATAATTGCTATTTTATTATTTAAATTTTTAAAATCTTTTTACATTTTTTGGCCTTGAAGTCCCTCTAACATTTCTTGTAATACTGGTTTGGTGATGATGAACTCCTTTGACTTTTTCTTGTCTGGAAAGCTCTTCATGTCTCCTTCAACATTAAATGATAGCCTTGCTGGGTAGAGTACTCTTGGCTGTACGTAATTTGTTTGTCACTTTGAATATTTTGTGTCAATCCTTTCTGGCCTGTAAAGATTCTGGTTAATAATCAGCTCACGGTCTTATGGGAGCTCTCTTATAAGTAACTAGTTGCCTTTCTCTTGCTGCTTTTAGGATTCTCTCTTTGTCTTTAGTCTTTGGCATTTTAATTATAATGTGTCGTGGTGTGGGCCTGCTTGGGTTCATCTTGTTTGAGACTCTCTGTCCTTCCTGGACTTGTATGTCTATTTTCTTTGCAAGGTTACAAAAGTTTTCAGTCATTATTTCTTCAAATATGTTCTGAATCCCCTGCTTTCTCCCTTTTCCTTTTCATACCTCTGTGATGTGAATATTGTTACACTTGATGTTGTCCCAGAGGTCTCTTAAATTATCCTCATGTTTTAAAAATTATTTCTGCTGTTCTGATTGGTTGTCTTCTGCTACCTTGTCTTGCAAATTACTGATTTGATCCCCTGCTTAATCTAGTCTGCTGGTGATTCCTTCTAGTGCATTTTTCATTCTGGTTACTATATTCTTCATTTTTCTTCTTTTTTATGGTTTCTATGCCCTTTTTAAAATTTTTCCTGTCTCTGTGAAATGCTCATTAAGTTTCTTGAGCATCCTTATTACCATTGTTTTGTACTCTATATGTGGTAGGTTGCTTGCCTCCATTTTTTTTAGCCTTTCCCCCTCCCTGACCCCGTGGAATTTTCTCCTGTTTCTTTATTTGGGATGTATTTTTTTACTTCCTAATTTTGACTGTCTCTCTGTCTTTGTTTCTATGTATTAGGTAGGTCTATTATGTCTCCCAATCTTGGTCAGGTAGACTTATGTAGTAGGGACCCTGGAATAGTCTTCTGGTTGCCTGCACCTTGCTCGAGGGGTGTCCCTTGTGTTCGTTGCATGTACCCTACTGTTATAGTAGAGTGTTGATCACTACTGGTATGTCAGTGGGTGAGATTGACTCTCAGGTTGATTGGCTATGGCATTTGGCTCCATCCTCAGCTTACAGGCTGCTGTGCAGGGGCTTACCACATGGAATGGGATTTTCTCGAGTGAGCTCTGTGGCCTGTTGAGACTGCCCTTTGGGCATGCCACTTGGGGGGCTAATTGGGTGGTGCTCTGTTGTGGTCTGAAGGCAACCTCCAAGTATGTTGGTTCTGGGGCCTCCTGGGAGGGGTGCCAGTGCAGGCTGAAGCTGCCCACTGCCTGTGGCCACCAGGGACTATCTGGTAGGAGCTACAAAGCGATCCATGGTTGTTTGCTGCATGTGCTAAACCTGGAGGCACGTGGGAGTGGCCATGCTGTGAACTGAAGATGTCTGCCACCAGTATCAGGTCTGGGGTGGCGCTGCAAAAAGCCAAGACACTCTCAGAACTGTTGCCATCTGCCAGCTCCCTTAAGTTTCAAACACTGATAATGCCTAGAGCAAGTTGGGTAAGGCAGAGTCTCAGAGTGTCACTATAGTGGGAAGAGTTGTGTTCATCAGTTTATGTAGATTCTGGTTTAGTGCCAATGCTGAGCCTATGGTTATTCAACAAAAGTCTTAGAGCACACTGTCGCCAGATGCCACCTTCTGGGGGCCTGCAGACCCCGGTCGTTTTCCAAGAAAGAGTACAATGCACGTAGGGTTGTCTGATTTCTGAGAAATTTGTTACCTTTCTATTCTAGAAGTCAGAAATTCGAAATGGGTTTAATTGGGAATCAAAATGAAAATAGGGCTCTAAGGAAGAATCTGATTCTTCGCCTTTTCTACCTTCTAGAGGCTGCCTGTATTCACTGCTTCATGACTTGTCTCTCCCATCTTTAAAGCCATCAAATAGCATATTCAAATCTATATCACAGCATTGTGACACTATGCTTTCCTCTTCAAATATCCTTCTCTAACTCTTTTAAGAACTCCATGATAGCACTGGCCACCTAGATAATGCAGACCAATATACCCACCTCAGATCCTTCCTTAGTTATGTCTGCAAAGTCTGTTTTGTTATAAAAAGGAACACAGGTACAAAATGTTAGAGTGGGAACATCTTTGAGGATCTATTATTAGTCTGTCCACCACAGCATTTCTCCTTCTACAGATACTTTTTACTAATTATAGTAATAATATGAGCAATTTTGTATATTCATCTCAAAATTTCCTGACTTAAAAAATCATCTAAATAATTTTCTCCAGAGTTTTAGTCAAGGATGCTGAGTTATTCCAATATTTAGGTTAAAATAAGAAAGACGTATAGTGTTGTTGTTTTTTTTGGTTGTTTTATTAAGGCAGGAGTATCATTTTATCATTAAAACCATCTATAATATGTGTGAAGAAATAACTTTTGCTTTTCATCTTAAGAAAATACATGAAAGCTGATGTTTATGATGTACAGACGTTCTTTCTATATAGTATGAACAATTATTCTCTTTACAGATACACACAGACATACATACATAAGTTCATATTTTGTTACAATCCCAAACATTATTAAATGTTCCGTACCAACTTCATTTATTCATAACTGCTTTGTTTTTATAAATTCAAATTTTCTAATCCTTTAGTGAATTGTAAAAATTGGTGCTTCTCAGAAATAAAAGGTTAGTAAATATTTAAAAGTGTTGGGATCAGGTATGTGTTCAGTGTTTATTACAAACATACCCCAATAATAGGAATTGTAGGAAATATAGAGTATACACTAAAAGTTTCTGGGGAAAACTATGTAGATACTCAAGCAGCAGACATAAATTCAATAAAACAAGATATTCATGAACTCATGAGCAGGGTGGTCTGTGGGTGTGGTGTTCATCTGGAAAGTCTGTGTTTTCAGTAAAATTTTAATGGAGTGAGAGGATTTGATTGGGTGAATAAAAGAAGGTAATCCTAATAGTAACTGAGTGGTATAGGCAGGAACTTCTGTGGAGGACTAATGGGGGGGAAACAAACATGCATACTGAGTGGGAATGGAAAATCAATGCTAATGTAGCTGCAAAGTAGAGATTCCTTGTTAAAGGCAAACATGAGAAGGATCAATGAGTCTGTGTTTAAGCAATTGTGTTTAATCTTCAAGGTAACATAATTATCTAATATAAATTTAGTATTTTTTTTCCATATTCAGAATATGAATCAGCTGCAACGATCTAAAAAGGAAATCGTATTATGGAGCCCAATATGTAATTTAGGTGAAAAGATTCAAAAAAAGTTTAGGGGGAGAAAAGAGAACAGTTTAGGAGATTAGATTTACAATGTTGCAAGTGTAACATAATCGGAGCTTGGATTTAATGGCAGAGGTAAGAGAAAGGTAGGCAGATCCAGTTAATATTATACACACACACTAAACAGCTGCATGAGTTACATTTCATGTATAGTGGTATATTGAAAGTTATAACAAATATTTAAACATAGTGAAGACAGTAATAATGCTAGTTAGCTTTTATTGAATATTTGTAATCCAGACACTCTCCTTGTAGATTTTCATTAATTTAATCCTCACAATAATAATTTTATATTGCATAATCCTCATTTAGATATGCAGAAGTTAGAATGGCATTTAAGTGATTTGACAAAGTGTCCTGTAAACTTCACTCTCTAGCCATGACTCTGCCCTCTGGAATTGTCCACAGGAAAAAGAAAATGTATCCCTCTTCCACAGACAGCCCTTCAAACTGCTTGAAAACAGCTATCACAAGTCCATTCCAAGGGACGCATCCTCAGTTGTCTGAACCATTGAAAAAAAATATTCATATTCTCCACCATCTTGGTGTATTCTCTATCCTGCTCAGGATGCTATGCTTAAATTAGTGTTATTCATCTATTCAAGACAATATGCCTTAATTTCCTTTACATTTTTCCTGGGCCCAGAAAATAATCTGTAAAACACTTTGATCAATTTACCAGCTTTCTTTACATTAGCACCATGTAATCAACAAAACCAGTGCCCTTAAATCAATACCTTACATTTCCGCAATTAAAATAGATAATTAATTTCTGGTAAAAGGAGACCTTAGTTTCAGTTGTGAGGCTGGAAATCGGAGAATTGTGCAGGCACTTAATCATCGTTTACACTTTACATCTTTAGTGCTCAGCTGTGAGGGCCCAGCCAGTGATCTGCAGACAGCTTTCCCAGTAAAACTGAGGAGACATAAACCAGCACAAATCAGATAAGCTTAACAAGAGCCTTCTCTTCAGCTGTCAGTGATCCCCACAACCCTGAAGATGTCCAGTAGGAGGCTCTCCTATGGCTGGCTTTAGACTAGCTAAAAGTGTTTGGTTAAACATCTCGAAAAGTAATAGGTGAGGAGCGTCTTTATTTGAAGTTATGGGTCAAATCCCAGGCTAGCAGTAGCACATAGCAGACAGAGAAAAATAAATTATGAGACTTTCATGTATGGACATAAAGTGCCTCATGGTATGATTGATAGCTAAGCTCTATTTTATAAGTTAACATAAGTAAGAAGTATTGTTAAAGAAAAGTTAAAACTCTTAAAATCCGTTGTCAATAACATAATGGGAAAAGAAAGTGATGGAGAGGTGGGCATCAAAGGCGAATCAAAGATAAAACAGGATGTGAACCTGAGGGTAGAGGGAAGCCCATTTCCCTCCTACCTCATCATAATGCCTGGGAGGATGATGACTTATCTTTGTCACCTAATCCTTTCATTCATGATGTGTGAAAGTTAGTTGAAGGAAAATAAAACTTTTAAGAGAAATTACCTATAGAAGATACACATTTGTTTGAAACTCACTTTTAGGATGAAATTATATAGGGAAGATCTGCTTATCAGACACATACATTTCTTATAAAAATGTGTTTTTATCCTATAGATGTGACTTTTTGATTCTGCTTTTGTCTATTAATTTAAAATGAATGTGTATATATGAAGATGTGTTTATTTATAGATATATGTGCATGTATGTGTGTATATATATATTTATATAGGGAGTAAAGTGATATTCATTTAATGTATTAATATTCTTATGTATGCAATGTACATATTTTAATGCATTGATTACATGTTTTAGCATTACCTTAATTTATTGTACATTATTAATTAAATTGAATCATTAATAATTATTAATTTACTAATGCGTTATATATTATTAACATATTCAAGCCATACTGTGGGTATTATTGATTCACAAGAAAGATACTATTTTTAACTAGAAATTAATTTTTCCCAGAAAGCTAAAAATGGTATTTAACTTTGCTGCATAAATCATCTGTAATCAAATAGATCTAATAGTAAAATGTCTTAATGCAATTTAGATATTTAAACACTTTCACAAATATCACCTCATTTTATCCTCATTAACATTTAACCTGCAGATGGCTTATGGTTATTATTTTCCCTAATTTAGAGTTGAAGATAATGAATTCTATGGTGGTTCAAATGATAAGTAAATGGTAGAAAATTACCTAAATTTAGTTTTCCTTCTCCCTAATCTGATCTTTTTCTACATTACAATGCTTACTTATGTGTCAAAAAAGATAGAGCAACTTTTACACATTCAGTTATTATGTAGAAAGTCGTCTTAGATTTGTAGTCAGTCTCGATCAATAAAATTGTAGCTTGAGAACTAACTCATATCTTTCCAAATATCTAAAAATCAATGCCTTAGCATGTTTTCTCTGACATTTTTATCCACATGTATTTTGGGTGGCACCAAGAGAGTGAGAAAGAGTTCTTCCTCAAGAGTCTTTATTTTGAAACAAAAGAACTTAATTTTGCATTTTAACAACAACTACATATATATATATATATATATATATATATATATATATATACTTTATATATATATACTTTACATATATATACAGTATATATATTTATATATAATATATAAAGTATATATATACACATATATATGTAGTATATACTTTAAACTTTTATACTTTTTTGATTTTTTATATATACTTTTATACTTTTTTGATTTTAGATTATATACATACTGGTAGAAAAAATAGCCCTGGTTGATTTTTTTTTTTTTTTTTTTTTTTTTTTTTTTTTTTTTTTTTTTGTCTAATCATATATCTCAAGTGAAACCATTCAGAAACTATAACATATTCCATATGTTTGGCTTTTTGAAGTGTGCTTAGTACTCCATTTGGGATTCTCGATTATATGTCTTAGTCTTATTTGGATAACATGCATGTTCCCTTCAGTGAACTGACCTGGTGCAAACACACAATGGATTAATTCCATAATAAATTATGAGGGCAATAAAGCTTTCTAGAACAGTTTGCTTCTTAAGTAACAATCTTTTATGTCGCCTTATAAAACTGAACTTATGTTTTATTTGTAAGTCATTCTGGGCATAATAAACTGTTTGAATTTGGGGCACTTAGTTTTGGGTTTGAGCATATTTTTTCTTGGTGCATTGTTTTATGATGGTTCTGGAGCTACTTATTAGCCAAAGCACCTGAGTGTTCCTGGAGTATACTAGCATCTAGTTGAAATAACATCACAGCTAAAGGTGCATGGAAATACAGACTTCATATAACTCTGAACTCCAGCTGTTTTTCATCTATTTCTATTTCTATTTATTTTATGTAGAGAAAGCCCACCATTTGCCATACAATGTTGTAATAAGATCACTTTGCTTCAGCTGTGTGTGAAGTTATATTGCATAGAATATGCACTTAGGCCCTTTATAAGATGGCTGTTAGGGTGGGAAAGCTTTCTTAGGCAAATAAACAAAGATATGGATTATTTGATTATTTCCTGATGAAAACTGGGTGGCAGAGATACCCGGGATAGTAATCCCTGCCCTTCTTGGATAAATCGTTGTACTTTTAAAACCCTTTTTGTTACCTAAACACCACTGACTGATTATCTTAACTATTAAAGAGAATTTTATTTTGCTTAGTTTTGAATTTACTTAGGTCCCAACACCACTCTTAGCAATCCCTATTCTAGGAATTTATAAAGGCAAAACAAAATTTAATTTAGTTTCTCCCCTCTCTATGTTGGGTGGATTATTTTCAAAGACAGCTGGAGATACTGTGCTTGAATAGCTTTATGATTTATCCAAATTGATGGATATATATCCAAACCCTTTTCACCTTTTATTGAACCAGTAAATTAAAAATAAATTTTGTAAATTACTGAGGAAGAAGCTAAGGCATATTTGATACCCATGAGCTCATGGGAGAAATGACCTGTTCCTAATGAAAGACTGCTACTTTTACCCCTAAATGCCGTGTGGGAAGATGAACATAAAAATCAGGAAACAGACTGTAGTCAGGGTTCAAAATTCATGTCTACCACCACCAAAGACTGAGCTTTTTTAGGTCTATTTCTCTATTTGGGAAAAGGAGATTCATTCCAAACAAAAGAAAACTTTTTTTTTCTTTTAGTACATAAATATGTTTTTCATTTAAAACAGGGAGAAGTATAAAATAGCATTCCTGTCCTTAAGGATCACATAGTCTATTTTTCTTTTTATGAATTCTGTGTAGCAAGTCTCACAGGGTTCTTATGAAGAGCAAATGAAAATGCGTATCAAAATGCCTCAAAAATCTCTGAAGAACTATGGAAATGGCAAGGATAAAGACATTAATACAAAATTCAGGTCAATTCAGTTCACAGACTTTAGAGTTTTATTATTCACTGAATGTATTAAGCTTAGTGATGACTGTGAACAGAAACAAGTCCCTGCTCTATCCACCTTCCAGCATCTCTAAAGGGCAGGAAAGCTGCTAGGACTGGTCAAGGAAATAATACTAGTTAGGCGTGTTCCATAGATAGTGAGCCTTCATGGGCCAAACCCTCTGGCTTTTAGGCTTTCAGATTTCAGTCTCAATGGATTAATCTTACAAACTCTCAGAATATGTATTAGTTTCCAATGGCTGTCATTAGACATGACCGCAGACCCATAGCTTGCAACAAGAGGCATTTATTCTGTCACAGTTCTGGAACCTATGAGTTCAAAACCAGAATGTCAGCAGACTTTGCACTTTTGAAAAGCTCTAAGAGTCTTCCTTTGCCACTTCTAGCTTCTGGTGGTTGTCAGCAATCCTGACATTCCTTGGCTTGTAGCAGCATCACTCAAATCTCTGCCTTCATTTTCACATAGCCATCTTTCCTCTGTGTGTCTGCCTGCTTGTCTGCAAAACACTTTTTTCTTTCTTTTTTTTATATTTAAGGATACCAGTCATTGGATTTAGGGAACTCTTTAATCCAGTATGACTTCATATTATCTTGAATACATCTGCAAAGACCCTATTTATAAATGAGGTCATATTCACACCTACTGGCATTTAGGACTTTAACATATATTTTGGGAAGTATACGATTCAATGTATAAGATCCAAACTCTGAATATGTTTTTAGCTGGAAACAGCAACGTAGGCAATTTGAAGACTCTGATCCTAGAAATGCACTTGAAATGCATTTAATATTAATGAGGAATTGAATTTTATATTTTATTGAATTTAAATTAAAATAGCCACATTTAGCTAGTGGTTTCCATGATGGACATTATAGTTCTGTCAGCTTTTCATAAAGTCATAGGGAAGTGACTATGCAGCGAAATATTGTACTTTTTAGACCTCCAGATGGATTCAGTGCAGTAATGTTCACAAATTACAGAAAAATAAATAACAGTCATAATAAAACGAAAAATAGAAAAAAAATATATCTTCATTCACATTAGTGTTAAATTTATTTCCTGAACTGACAAAGTTTTAAATTTGGTGGGATCATAGAAGAGAGGATGAATAATTATACTGTATGAAAAATTCTTAAAGAATAAAATTTTTTCTGGCACAATTACTATGTGCTTTATAGCTCATTTAACAAACTACTCATTATCCCATGAATGGAAAAGAATGCTCGTTCTTTCTTCTATCTAAGTGACTGAAGGTCACCTGAAGGCTATTTAGGAAAGCACTTGAAACTGATTATTTTCTGACAGATAAATGCATACACCTAAAATTCTAGTCCTAGATAAAATATCAATTGGCACCATTTTTGGTAAATTCAGCATATAAATATTTAAAAGAAAACTAATTTTTTATTTGCGTAAAACTTTTAGCTACAAGGTTGTAATTTCCTCATTACTATTTTTTGATATACAATTAAGAGTATTAAAAAGTTTCAATTTTCTTATTTTTATTCCTGTCAGACCACATTTTTCTTAAAGACAGGAACCATATCACATTCATTTTTTAGTGAATATGTTTTTGTAACTTAATTAGGACTTACATTGTAATTTTTTTAGGTTTCTCATATCACAATGCAGTAATAAATAGTCTGTTTTGTCTATTTGTCTGAGACTTTTAAAAGTTTATCTCTACACAGATTCACCTTTTTATTAAATCTGCTTAATAACAGAGTTTGCATGCTGAGTATTTTGAGGTCTTTCGTCATGTTGTATTTGCCTCTTAGAACTCTTTTTTTAACTTCTTTTTGCAGAATAAACCTCATACTTCTTCATTTTTTGGCATCACAAGATGCAGGGCAAAAAAGCCCTTTAACCCTTGACACCCAAATTAAACTTGGCTCCCCAGTCTTTATTGACATTTCAGGACTGTTCATTCTTGATCCTTTCCTCTCAGTCCCTAATCACTGTTTGTAACCAGGTGTCTCTATGTGTAGTGAGGAGTCCTTCTGCCCAGTGGAGTGGCTCCCCACAACCACCCTGTTTTGGTCTGTTAGTGTCGGGCTCCCACCCGAGGTCCAGGCCCTGCCTCCCACTGTCCTCCCCTCGATGCCCCCTGTTTCCTCATTCTAAATGTTCTGCATTTTCCCACCCTTTCTTCTTTTTTTTTTTACTTAAATTACATATATTTTTATATCAATGGAATTGTTTTTTTTTCTTTTTTTTTCTTTTTTATTAGTTTCAGGTATACAAGACAAGGTAATAGTTAGACGTTTATCATTTATATCCCTCACACTGTGAACCCCCCCTCCCCCCATCCATTATCCCTCCGACCTTACACCGAGCCATCACATTATATATATAAAATTATAGTTGGCATTCATTAATGTTTAGCTTCTGGTGTACAATGCCATGGTCAGGCATCCACATTATCTCTGAGGTGGTCTCCCAAATAGGACGCAAGTCCATCGGATACCCAACAAAATCTTTACAACATTATTGAATAAGTTCCCCAAATTAATTTTCAGAAAACCCTGAGGCCATCTTGTGGTTACCAGCTGCTTCCTAATCCCTTCCCCTTTCCCCTTATCCCCAACCCCCGCTGCCCCTGCCCATCTTACAACTCTCGGGTTTTTTTTTGTGTCCTCAAAACTGTCTCTGAAGAGTTCATTCACATATTCTTTTCTTTAGATTCCGCATATAAGTGAGATCATATGGTACTTGTCTTTCTCTTTCTGACTTATTTCACTTAACATAATGTTCTCTAGATCCATCCATGTTGTTGCAAATGATAAGATTTCTTTCTTCTTTATGGCTGCGTAATACTCCATGGTATAAATGTACCACAGCTTCTTAATCCAGTCATCTACCCCACCCTTTATTCTTAATCAGCTGGAGTTGTGGCTCAGGACTCCTGTCAGTACCTGCCCTGCTTTTCCTGGTGCTTCTCATTGTAATGTTACTTTTCAGCCCGTGTACGTGCTGGTGCAGTAATTAAGGTCTTGTGTACTGAAAAACAAAAGTTATAATTAAAGCTATGAATCCAAATACTTATTCACATTGGACATTATGTTTTCTACATTATTTTATATTATTATTTATATTATTTATATTATATTATTATATTATTTATATTAATTATTAATTATTAATTATTTTATATATTATTTTATTATATTTTCTATATTATTTAAAAGTAGAAAAAAGGTAAGGTTCTCTAAATTCCCTCATGCAATTTAATGCCTTTATTTCTCAATTTCCACCTACTTCAGGAAAGGTCTAAGGGCTTCTGAATTTATGATTTCTATTTAAACAGCAGCCCTTCAGAGGGAACTCAGTAGGCCAGCTTTCAGGAACAGAAGGAAAAGCAAACTAATTATTGGAAATTTCAAGGACAGAAAATATCTTATGCCATATCTAAATGTTTGAATTTTTCTTGAATCAATTCATAGCGGAGAATATATGGTTCCTTGGTTCTCAAAAGTAAACTAAAAGGCGTAAAAGCCAACTTGATTTTGTATGCTTCTTTAAAAGAACATTTTGATGAGTTAAGTGTAAATGAATCAGAAGCATATGGATTAACTCGTTTTGAAATATTTATAGCCATAAATAGAAAAGGAAACCAAATACAGTAATTTGCAAAATGTTGCAAAATGTGCTTTGGGCTTGCTAGGCAACAATCATTTGAAAATTACTTGAGTTACTCACCATCAATAAACAGGGCTGGTTTATCTCTCCAAAATTACTTTGAATGTGGTAAAAAAAAAAAAAATGTCTGTGGAAAATAATAAAACCCTTTAAAAAATTCTTAGGTCTGTCTTTCTAGATAGCTAAAATGAGCACCCATATTAAATCATAAGTGAGTGTAACACTTATTGAGAAAGAAGTTATATTACTTTCACTTGATTATTGGGAACATTTACTTTAGTAATCATTGAATTTTGTCTGCAATAATGTTGCTACAATAAGATTTGGAATACAAAAAATTATACCAATAGGATTGAACATAAAAGTTGACATTTCTTTAATAGAGAATAAATAAATAATGATAATTTTGGAAGTGATGAAACCATGGCTTTCTGCTGTTAAGCATTTTGTACAATTGTATAAGGAATCAAGAATTTGCATCTTTTTAACCTATAGTATTTATATATAGTATATAATATATATAGTATATTATATACTATATATTATAGTATACTTATATATAGTAAATAATTTATATATAGTAAATAATTACTCATTTTTATTTTATCATATTGACCTATATTTGTATGTTTGAAGAATCTAGCACAGCATAGAATTATGGCGTTGGAGATGCCTAAATATGAAAACTACTAGTATTTGTTAATTACTTGAACATACTCCATCTGACACTGGAAAATGGGTAGTTTTTGGATTAGTTTGCTTTATACACCATGTAAATTAGCATAGTCTGAGTATGCTTTTCACCAAGCATGTGAGTGTGAAAAGAGGCACCCACGTTCTACACAGAACTGATGCCAGAGTGAATTTCTCATTCTTTTCCTTGATGTAGGTAGGATGTAAGTATCCAGGGCTTTTGAGGACATTAATTGGAAGGAGGGATAATAATAACACGCTAGCAGCAGTCATTGAGCACCTGCTTTTGGTCAAGTGCTTACCGTGCTTTCTGCTTTATGTGTTTTTTATCCTGGTAATTACTTTTTCTAATGCCTTACCTCTTCAAACAAATCTAATATTCCTTTACACTGTGCAGAGAGATCGACACGGAATCATAAACACTGCTGGATTTAAATTTTTAATTAAAATTTAAAGTGTTTCTTGTTCAGTGGCTTTTCTCTAAATCTTCTGATGATCAAACTGCTTTGATGATCAAACACACATGCAGTGCAGCATGTTTCCTATGTGATCAGGCTCTAGTGCTTATGTGTCACTATCTCACACAGCTGCACTGTGGTCCAGGTAACCTAAATCATGGAAAAGTGATTTGGTTTTGTTTTTTATCTTATTGAAAAAGAGAAATTATAGCAAGAGTTTCATGGGAAGAACCTGCTGTAGGTTAATTTGGTATAGGTAAAATATTATTATGATGTATATTTCAGAAATTTTATGTTTTATAAGAAATCTCTAGAGATATGTAAATATCCACACTGACCATAATGTATTTTTACCTTCAGATAGTACACTGACCAAAACCCAAGTCCAAGAAATAGTTTCTTGTTTTCCTATATTTATCAGTACTGGCAGTGTTTTGTTTGATGATATTAAATATAACGGTGTAGTGTTTTCCGTCATAATATCAGTTATTGTGTAAAATATTTACTTGGCTGCAACCTGTTTTAATTTGACAGTAGTATAGTCTAGGTTACTGACTTTATATTGGGGATGCATATCAGATTTATCCGTAGAGTTTTATAAAAGTACAGATGTCCAGGCTTACTTTAGTCTTGCTGAATTTCTCTCTTATACACTTGGTATTTAAAAAAAAAGTTTCAGGATTATTATATCTCAATATATTTTCCTCCATCAAAATTATACGTATCTATTTTCATTAATCAGATATACCATTTAATAGCATCTTTGAAATTACACTTGATCATAATTCTTAGAGATATTTTCTGTATTTTTTTTGGGTGGGTGTTATTTTGGCTTTATAATCTTTGTTCTGCATGTCCCAGAAACAAGAACATTTCCTTATTAGTTGCATTATTCTTATTATGATTCCTCATTAGACCTTTCCTATTGGAAAATCATCAGTGATAAATTAACCATAGCCATTAAACCCACAGACAATTTTAGTTTTATTCTGATACTTGCCTGAAAGCTCTATCATACACTGCATATTTTACATGACAGAATTTCTATTCTCCACAAAAAACGACCATCTCCGAGTCTCACGCCAAAACACGATAAAAGGTGCTTTAAACTACTAAAAGTTTAAAGAACAGACTCCTGGGTACTTGCTTCAGTGTTACTCTAGAGGTTCAGATTTCTGAGCTTGCTTCTCTTAGACAATTTTTCAGACTCTAGGAGAGGACTGAAGCAGAATTTACAGAACACTGTTTATCTAGAAGCAGACAGCTTCATGAAAGTAACCAAGATGCTGAATCAAGAAGCATCAGGACAAGAATTAATTACATAATGCTGAATTAACTCATGGATGAAATTGTATTATGGTCATTTGGAATAATATTGATATTGTCTTAATGTGCTATTTGCCATTTCTATGAAAAAGACCTTTCTCTTTCTTCTTACACCTTTCTCACAAATTCATAAACTTTGCTTTCTTAAAATGAAACAGAACACTTTTTTTTTACTGATATCAGATTCTCACTATTCATCCAGAATTTGGCAACTCTCACAAAGTCACTTTTCATGGCAATACAGTCATTTGCATAGGTTAATTATAATCTGTCTTCCTTTCTACCAGAATGTTTTGAGCAAATTGATGGGAATGTCACATTTGAGAACATTCCTCATTTAGAAAGTTATGACAAGCTATTTTTATGGAACAAAGGTTAGTTTCCTTCATGCAGTCAATGCCTCCAACATCCTCCGAGGAAATCAGGTCTGTTATCAGGCTTACTGGGTTCCAGCTTTATAGGTAGTAATGAATGCCACTTCCTGGTAGTCCAGGAACCTAGGTAAATTTGGGGAATTGTGTAAATAACGAAATTTAAAATGTATAAGTACATCAGGTAAAACCTAGTTGGAAAAACTGTGTGATGTTCTTTTCCTAGATGCTGCATAGAAATTAAGACAGGTTTTTCAAAATCCAATCTGAAATTTTCCATTATGAATTACCTACACGGTATTAATCCTGTGACCACAGTAATTGTTGAGTACTATTGCAAAGTCAACTGCTGAAGAACTCTATGGTGAATTATTATTCCTGCATCATGTACATAAATAATCAGACCAAATATAGTGATCAGGGCAACAATGTCATGTAATCAAGAATAATTTTAATGTGAATCCAATGCACTATCACACCAAAAGTTTCAGCATTACAAAAATGAATATTTAAGATGAAGTCTACCAGAATTTGATGTTGATTCCATTGGATTCCCCTTATTACCTTTGCCTGAGGTTTTTGATACTGGAAAGTAAAGCTGTTGTTTATGAAAATAAAAACAACTGTCCTTTTGTTTGTTTTAAGAGTCTCTTAAACTTATGTATAAGAAAATACATTAGTTATTTAGAATTAAAAAAAAAAAGAAACTGAGAAAACTACAAAACAGAAACACTCAAATACAACCACATAGTAGAATCTTCCGGCCATTAAAATATGTTCAAATAATTTTTAGAGACAAGTTACAAAATCGATATTGAGCACGGTCCCAATTCTGTAAACATATATGTACACATAAACCCACTCTCTGATCACAAATTTCAGCTTGCTTGATCATCTTCTCCCACTGCTAATAACTTTTCACCTCACTGCTACTAATGATCCTCTGACCCGGCCAGTTTCTTCCTACCCATTAGGTTGCTGCTACAACCTTTCACTTCACTATCGAGCTTCAATTCACTGTATGTAAATATATAATCAGACCTGACTAAATCCCAACTCATACAATTTAATTAAAAACATTTGCTTTCTCCAAGCTATCAGAACATAGCAGGGGGATTGAATAGCCCATGAGGTGACATCAATGTAAACATATTATTATGAACCTTAGCAGGGTCTTCAATACTTTCAAGACATCTTCCAGTATCTGAGATGACCCGCATGCCTCTTATTCTCCGCTAAAAGTCTTAAATCATAGAGGAAATATTTCTCCTGTTCACTTGTCAACCCATTCCAAGCATCTCCTGCCTCAAACCCCAAACTTTCCCATTAAACTGATCTTGATATGTTTACTAATAATTTCCAATAGCAACTCACTCATTACTTTACTTGCCTTTCTACTGTCTCCATCTTGGAACATTCTCCTCTTTGCCTTCTCAGATAACTCTACTCTTTATCTCTAACTTTCTTGAGGTTCCTTCTCATTCTCCTTTGCTTTCAGGAGTTTGATACCTCAGGACTCAAGCTAACATCCTCTATTAATCATTTTCACTCTTTCCTTACATTTTCTGATTTTAATGACTTTCATTGTCATCTACATGCTGAACACTCCGAAGTTGCTCTCATCAGCCCAGTTCCTCTCTTCTGAATTTCAGACTATATATAAAACTGCCTACGGAACATCTTCACTTGGATAGTATCTCATAATTAATGTGTTCAAAAAATTAATACATGATATAACCATCCTTACTGGTTCATCCTCTAAAGTCATACTTACCTCTGTCTTTAATTCCACATGTAATCAACCAGCAAATACTTCCCAAATAGATAGAATGTCATTATTCATAACTGAATTACTAAATGGTTATTAATTTCAATGCAAGTATATAGCAAAACAACATATTTATGTAAGCTTCAAAATTTTAACATAATTCTTACTACATCTAGGGAGAAATGATATATCATTTAAACAAAGGCATTTAACAAATTGATTGAAATTTATCATATCCTGTAATTAGTTATTCAGTAAAATGATGGAATTTCTCCACTTGAAACTCTTTAAAACATGAAAATAGCCATGTATCTGAAATTGTTTAGAAGCGGTTGTATTTTTATGCCAGGGAGATAAATGAATAACATTTCAACCTCCTTTTGAAGACTATAATTCTTTAGATTTCAAAAAATCTCTTAATGGACATTCCTTTCTATAAGCTCCAATTTTCAACAACTGTACCCCCTGTATATTTTTCATGTGCTTTCTACTTTTTAATATAAGATTTTGATGAGTGTTCTCCCCAATTGTCTTTTGTATTTTTTTGGATATTTGCTTTAATCTATGCAACTTGGTTTAAAAATGAGTGAACATTGTTGAAGTTTCCAAAGTGTGCATTGGAATAAATTCAAGGGTTAGAACACTGAAGGTAAAAGAAAGTGTTGGAGTTAAATAATAGAAAAAAACAGAATTAGTTTCTTTTCAAAGAACACAATTTTCTCATTATTCCTAAAACATATTAGGTTGTTGATCATACATTATAATTATTTCTTTCTGATAAATTGCAGTTTAGATCTTATCCACTTCCAAATTTGATAGTATCGGGGCTCTGAATTCTGCTAGATATAAGCATGGCTCAAAGATCTTCATGATACTGTTCTAGAAAAACACTTAATAGCTGTCATTGACTGTGCTTCTAATAAGCTATTTATTATACTAAATAGCTTGCACATTGTTTTTCTTTTAATCTCAATTTTAATCATGACACTTAAGATTGATGTTGAGAATGTAAATATAAAAAAATTATCAAGATTTTACAACTAAAGAGTAGCAGAGCAGTACTTGAAAACAAGTCTCCCTGACTTCCAACTGTGAATAAGTTGTATATAAGTCCATAGATGTTAATTTTTATTTTCTCGCTTACCTCTATACTTTCTCCCGGTAGTTTTGGCCATGTAACATCTACTTTCTTCAGTAAATAAAAGTTCAATGTGTAAGGGAGGGCATAACATAGGATTATTTTATTATAATAATGTTGAATAAATTCTAAGTAATTAATTGCATTAAGGTCTTGAAATTCAACTTAAACTTAAATTCCATTTTTTTTTTACATTCTCTAATATAATTAGAGTAAACTATAGAGCTGTGGATTAAGCCACCCATTGTTTTATAAAAGACTTTTCTGTTTTAGTTTTGGCTTTGGGCAAGTTGTTGTGTCATCAGTACACTAGAAATTAAGCTGTGTCTGTGATGACAATTGCTCATGCAATTTCCTGAAATCCCAGACTAGAGCTGAGACCATGCCCCTGATTAAAGACAGCACAATGGAAATACAAAGCTACGTGAAATATGGAATACATCTACTGCAAAAATGATAGGGCTTTTCCTTTAGAACATGTAATAAAGAAATCTTAGAGAAGAACTTTTAAATTTAAGAACGCCTGCCTCTTCCCTAGGGATTAAATATCTTCTTTTTGATCGTTTTTCATGTTTTTATTCTGTATGTAAGACTACATCAGTCCAAGATCTGCTCCAAATAAAATATTATATCTCTAACTGTGTTTCAGTTTTGTGTATCTTGAGTAGATTTTCTTTTTGATCAAAGTCTTGATTTTCACATTTGAAATATTAAAGCACTTTCACACTTGTTTTCCATTCTCATTTCAAACAGGTGAAGAGAAAAAAAAAATCTTTACAAGCTTTTCCCAGAGTCTGGAAGGGCTAATTTGCAAGATCTTGAATCTCTGGAAAATAGTTTGGTTTAACCATAAAAAGAAAATGGATCTTACTAGATGTTTTCTGATAACCTGCAGATCATCACACTGATCAGCACATCTTTTTTGTGGAAAGACCAGGCCCATCTGAATTACAGAGACTGAAAGATAATTAACCTGATTTTCATTTTAGTTTTTTCAAACAGTGAATATCAAATTTGGGCATCAAAGCTTTAGGATTCCTTGTGCAAATTACAGTGGCAGTAATGTAGTCATTTTCATAAGCAGTTGCTTTTTAAATTTTTTCTGTCCCAAATCCAAATGCTACCATCCAGTCTGTAAAATGATCCTAATCTATTACATTTGAGTTATCTTTTTGAAGGCAGTGAGAATACAGAATCCCATACGGAAACAATCTTTATTTTCCATTGGCTGCATATGTTGCATGTCTTATGAAATGCATTTCACATATTTATTTTAAGTATGTGATAGAATTACAACATTGACAACGTTCATGATCTTCAAAAAATGCATTTTGAACAGATGGTGATACCTAGGTCTGTCTTAGAATGCCTAAATAAAATGTATTGAATTCTGTAAATATAAATATATGGGTTAAATACATTTCATTTTTATAAATATTAAATAAAAATTGATATTTAACAAACAAGCATAGTTTTGAGATACTTGAATTTTTAAAAAATTTATTTTACTCATAGCAGTTTTTGTGAATATAATAGTAAAATGTCACTGAAATTCTGCAGTTGAGATCACAGTTAGTTATCAATTTGAATTTGTCTATACCAGGCAGATTGGCTGAGAAACATTTCTATAAATGAAATCGGTAACATAATAATTGCAATCTATATTTTGCCACACTCAATGTTTTCTCCAATTTCTTCCAAAACTGAAAATTCTGCCATTTCTCTCAATTCTCCAAATGATTGTCATTTATTTTATTTTGTAAAAAGTACTTTGATGTGACATGTGGTGTCTTGAAATTATGTATTGATAGTATTATAGTATTGATAGCAATGATAGTATTTCTAAACCAAGAAGTCAGAAATTACCTTATTTGATGATGAGAAGATTCGTGTGTGCCAATTTTGAGCAGAAATCAGACTGTTTAGGAAAGTTAAAGCTAAAATTTGCTCCTCTTTTTTACAATGGCACTAAAAATATATTTATGCTTAAAATTTGCAGTTTATAAGAATACAGAATGTTTATAGAGATTTCTACAAACATTCCATATTTATTATTTGATTTCTAGGATTTAACTTTTTTGTTGTTAAGGCCTTGATATAATGCCTGGATAATTTCCATTTCAGATGAAATTTACAGTACATTATGTAAAATAGAGCCACATACTTTAAATATTTCCTAAGAAGGAGAAAGACATTACTATTAATTCTTTCTAAAACTTTCTCCTTTGAAATGACAAGAGCTCCTAAAGTAATTGTGCTTTAGGTCAATTGTTGTTTTATGGTTTCCTTCACATTCTACATCACCTACTTTGTGAAGTGGAGTTCCAGATTGAAATAAATGTGAAGTATATCTTAGTCTTTTACTGCTTTGAGGAGAGAATTGTATATTTGGACAGGTGTTCCTAATTTGGGGTCCATTGACACCAAGAGGGTCTAGGGTAGGGATTTGGGGGGTTCATGAACTCCCTGAAATTGTATGCGAGTTATCATGTGTTTGCGCATATATAAATTTTTATAGGAAGAAAATCCATGTCTGCCTCACATGCACAAAAAGTTAAGAACCACTGCCCTGTAGCAATATCTTCAAGATTTCTTTCTGGAGGTCCTCAAGTTTAGTCTACATGATATTCATCACTTAGTACACATCTGCTGAGTTACTTTGGTTGCAATCAACAGAAACAGTCCCTGGCTGGCTTTAGCAGAATGATAATTTATTGTAAATACATGAATTGGATCAAAAAAGATAAAGGATAAATGAGGAATCAAATTTGGAAGGAGCTGGTACTGGGGCAGTGTCAAGGCTCCAAGTAGAGGAAGCTAATTGGTAGTTTTATCAGGCAGTAACTGCTGAGAAAGATCAGCAGCCAAAGTCTCTCCTTCTTTTATTAAGTATTCCCAAGATTCAAAATCCAAAGAGAATGTCCAGTTGTCCTACCCCTTGGTTATCAAAGGCATGGCATCTTGGTTGAAGTTCAATAATGACTTGACATAATTAGTGAGAGACAATTTCCCAAAAGGATATTGAGTCTTAAAAGGGAGAAGGACATCCAAACTATCTATTACATGATATCCATGCAACCTAGATAGAAGCCACTATTAAAAAACAAACAACAACAACAAAACACACACACACACACACACACAAAAAAAAAAACAAAAAAAAAAAACAAAGAAAAAACCAAACAAATAAAAAACTAGACAGAACCTAAATAAAACCCAAATTTAGTAGGGATGGCTCATTGTTCTAAGTCAAGGTGAAGCACTTTTATTTGTGCCCACATACACAGTTTACTTACTAACTCATAAAACTTTGCATTTTGCATTTTTTATTATAGCTGCCATTACCCATTCATTCCAGGTTACGTATTTTGCCTAGAACATTACAATGACCTCTCAATGTGCCTCCCTATATTCATGTTTTGTGTCTTCTAATGCATGTTCCCCTCAGCAGACAGGGTATTCTAAAAATGCAAATAGAATTGTGTCAGTCTTTTGTGAACATCTACTATGCATTATTTTTGGAATAAAACCAAAAGTGCTTAACATGATCCATATTTTTCTTCTTGACCTGGCTCCCTGTCTTTCTCCATCTCAAGCCATTCTCCCTCTAAACTGCATGACACTAATTTTTTTGTTATTGTTGTTTTATTTATTTTTTCCTTTGGAGTACCATGCTGTTTCTCTCTTGAGGGCTTTCACTTGTATCATCTGTACTGTTATAGAATTGTTTTGCCATCTTCACTTAGCTAATGCCTAGTTATCTTACCCTACAGCTCCCAGTGTAAATGTTATTTCCCAAGAAATTCTTTCCTAAACCCTAATATTTAATCCCACACTTAATATTCTGGGTTTATATTTGAGTTTCCTATTATAGTTTGATAATATTATGTTTATTACTCCTCCACAAGGAAAAGGATAATTTCTCTTACTCAGCATATATTTCCAGCAAAGAGCTTCAAATACAATGATAAATAAACAATAAATAAAATGAATCCCACTAGATACAGATTGTAACTTGGTCATTTCCCATTTTCTTCCTAGCATATAACACAGAGACTGACACATGATAATTGCACAAGAGATATTTGTTGAATGAACAAAATAATACCACCCTTCATTAACAAAGCATCTGCTAATGCCAGAAAACATTAGGCACAGAATGTGTGTTTTCACAATTCCCATAATTGTGGATTTTTTTTTTTATTATTATCATCTTCATTTAACAGATTCAAAAAAGAGTAGAATAGCTTCATTTTTTACTGAGGTCTGTCACATTCCAAAGCTGCAGCATGCTGTATCATGTTGAATCAAATAATTGCTATTGTAAGTTCTGACTTTCCTCCAACTATTCAATACCCACTACAAAAATGTCTAGAGTTTTTAAAATGCAAATTTGTACCTTTCTGGAGTTTTAGAAAGTATGTGCATAATGACTTTAAATGTATTTTGAATTTAGTTTCTGGAAGGCAGAAGTCATGTGTATTTAATTGGCTTTGTATTTGTGGACTTCACATGCTTTCCTCTTGTCATATAAATGAAAGTTTAATAAATAATACTGAAGACAATGATGCAGTTTTTATGTTTATCTGAAAGAATGCACTCCAAAAAAATCACTTTGTTAACGGAGGATAATTTATGATAATCTGAATCTATTGTCTTGTTTTTTGAACTCTTCTAGTTGCTATGTGAATCCTACTTAAGAAATGTCATTACAAATATTAGTAAGAAGCTAGTGGTCTTGAGGTAGGGGTTGGGAAAGTACCTGCTAGATTTTAGAAGCCTTGCTTCCAGTCTCCTTTCCATTACTGATTCATTTTCCATGATTGACCATAGTTTTTGATGAAATTTTTAGATTCTCCTTTAGTTGATAGAAGGAGAGGTTAGTAATCAGATATTCTCTGATTTTGCTTTTACACTCTGGATAGTTCAGGAATTGAAAACAAAGGGGCTTTTGAAGATGGATTGCTGTAAGTCATAGAAGGAGAAATTGGTAGCAAACTTGTAAGATGAACATTTATACACCAAAATCTCATCTGTCCTCCAGATTCACCACATAAATCTCCTTTTCCAGTTGTCTGTTTATTTTCATCCTGGAGCATATATATTAGAGGCATCAAACAATGTTGAAGGCAGGGCTGAGATGCTGGAATGAAAATAGATGCATTGTCCATACACTAGAGATAAAACTCTGTTTTACCAATCCGCTCTTACAATGTTTGGGCCAGGCATTCTCTGACATATGGGATATCTCTGGAGGATTTTCTGAGGAAACTCGCTATTGAAAAAAAAAATCAGAAATATGGATATTTGAGAGACTGCAACAAAATACTAGAGACCCATCTATAGGAAAGCCTTCTGATCAATAAGCTTTGTCCAGGCAAACAGTCAAGTCAATTTGTAATGCCTCTCTAAGGACAACTGTGAGACATAGGAAATTTTACAGATGCCTCTAAGGTGAAAATCAGAGATGAAATATGGTAAACCAAAAGGGGGTAAAAAGAAAAACACAGAAAACAAAAAAAAATGCAAGGAAGAATAAAACTTCAAAAATATTTTCAGGAAAACATGAACCAAGAACAGTATGTTACAATAATTGAGTACCTGGAAAGCAAAAATTAGTCCTTGAAAATTAGGAAAAAAAATGAAGCATCCATTGACTAACACAACAAGTGAGAAAATATAATCATCCTAAGTCATCATAGTGAAATTCCAAACCCCAGGAAAAATGAGAAAAAATAAAGAAAGAAAAAAAGGGGAGCAGTGAGAACATAAAAACGTTCAATTCTAAGCAGCAAATGTGGAAGTCAAAAAAACAATGGATAAATACCTTCAAAATTCTTAGGGAAAGTAATTTCAATGTATAGTATCATTCACTAATTGAGTGTGAAGGTAGAATTCAGACACGCAAATTATCCAAAGCAAAATTCTATGCGTCAATTATCAAATATTAATCTAAAAATGAATTATGACCCTGTTCAAATTACTTAAACTATGGGTCTGTTTCTTTATCTGTAAAATAAAGGAAACAAAAGTATGGATTTCCACCTTAGGGGAATAATTAAAAATATTATAAAATAATTAAGTAATACATTTAGAAATTGAAGCATATGAATAATACAGGTTCTTATAATTCCAATTTTATTTGAAATTAAACTTTTACACGCAGTAACATCCACGCCATCACTCTCTCTCAGACCAATGACCCATTCTTCTCAATTTGGATACATAGTTCTCCCTATCCTAACCACCAGCCCCACTTACATTAAGAGTATAACATGAGGACAGGTAGGGTAATGATACTCTTCCAGTGTTCTTCATGTGAACTGGAAGTAAAAACTCCTTTCGATCGAACAGGTGAGTCCTGTAAAAGTTTTCCAACTTTAAATACCAGATTAAATTAATGTTTAAGTCTATATAACCACTTCACTTTGAAGTGGGTTTGATTCCTAAACTGTTTTTAATTGAGTTATAACAGTGACAAAATAAGGGGAACATATGAGCTAGTATAGAATTGAT
Organism: Rhinolophus hipposideros; assembly: GCF_964194185.1. NCBI lineage: Eukaryota > Metazoa > Chordata > Mammalia > Chiroptera > Rhinolophidae > Rhinolophus > Rhinolophus hipposideros. Next base: position 39,894,641 of record NC_138064.1, read on the forward strand.
GATCATGCTTTGGCATTCTAACTGCACCACATATAGAACTTTGGTGACTGAACTTTTAATGTTGAAATAATATTTCTCAAAATGAATCATACAATAATATCTTGCATAGATATTTCTTTTTAGAAGAAGAATAAGCTAAAATGCCAGTTTTTGAGGATTTTTGTTCAAACTTGTTTACATTTTAAATATATCAGTTAAATGAACAAACAAAAAAATGGATATGTATACCTTAGTGTTTTCTTACCTATCTGTCATCTTCTTCCTCCAAGTAGGCTATGAGTTTCTTGAAGACAAAAGCTTTTATTTGTCTTAAAATCTTCTACTCTGAGAAACATATTTTCATTTGTAGGTGTGAAAGAAGCACCTGTAAATGTGTGAATAAAATGCAAGAAAATACTGTTATTTTTACTCCCCAATCATTCCTTCACTTCCCCTGATAATTTTAAACATATTTTGTAACTTGAAACACATTTTGAAAATTTGTAGCAAAATTTCTTAAAAATGAATGTGTGATCAATACCTGAAAACATCATTTAGTGCTTACGTAATAATATATTTCTAAGATGTTAGCTTCCCGCCCACCCCTGAATTTTAAGATCGCTACAGGATAAAGTTGATCATAAAAATCTATATTGATTTAACCTTCAGAGTAGCTATTTGGGCTGAACTTTCCACAGAATACAGAAATGATTCTATGTTCCTCCATAGATTATATCACAACAATTTAGACTGCAATACTTTATATCCCACATATCAGTGAAATCATATGGTTCTCGAGTTCTGTAGGATATAAAACTGAAAATAACAAAGGAACAAGACAAACAAATAAAGAAACAAAAACTCATAGACACAGACGATAGTTCAGTGGTTACCAGAGAGTAAGGAAGGAGGGGGATAATAAAAGAAGGTAAAGGAGGTCAAATATATGGTGATGGAAGGAGAACTGACTCTGGGTGGTAAACACACAATGTGATATATAGATGATGTATTACAGAATTGTACACTTGAAAACTATGTAATTTTACTAACCATTGTCACCCCAATAAATTTTAATTTAAAAAAATGCAATGCTAACCATTTCAGATCTTGTAGATGATATAATTGACATTCTTAAACTTAACATTGCAGATTATGATACTATCATTTTCTTACATGAATTTTCAATAACAATTACCATTAACTAAGAGAAGCATATTAATTTATGAATTCTAACATTCAGTTTTAGTAAAATAATTCCTTCACATTATTTGTTCTTAATTTGTCTTAGTAGTATTTCATTCTTTATAGGCTCATATTCATTGCTACATTTAGATTTTTTTTGATTCTATTAAGTTACTGTGAAATCAATTTTCATTTTCCCTTATACTACTCAATACAATAAAAGTAATATATGATAGATAATGTAATACCTCATATCAAAATCCCTTCCTGACGTTGGGTCTTATTTTTAGTAATAGAAATATTAAATATTTAAAATCTGTATCTGTAATGTTTGCTTTTGGATTCAGTTTTTTGAGGACACATTAAATGATATGCAAAACAAATTGTAAGTTCAATATTTGGCAATATATTAGCCATTGCAGGAGCTCAAATCTCTCTTATCAGAATCAAGCTGGTGAAATTATCAAGTACAGATTCATGGTCAAATAAATAAAAAGAGAGAATCCAAATGTTATTTTAAAAACTTGCCATATCTAAAATATAAAATTACTTAGAAAATCATCAATGAAAGATGTTTATCAGCACTGTAGAATTACTTAGAAATTGTACTTTTACTACTTGGTTGGTAACTAAAATTATATTTAGTTTCTAGAATGACCTCACTTCTCAGATCATACCAACAATAAATAAAGAGAATGTCCCCAAACTTTTATTGTTATTTATTTTAATCCATTTCTTCTTTTATAATGATGTGACTTTTAATTCATAGATGTGAAATGATATTTAAATGGAATAAATAATTCAGCCTTTTATCAGGATTGTAGTAGATACGAACTGATATAATTAGTGAAACATGGTTATATGTACTTTTTTTACCCCATGAATTCATACAACGACCATTTAACAAATGGCTTCTGTGCTTTAGGCTCTTTGCTATACATTAGAGATACAACCGCAAAAGAGACAGAAAACATCAACCCTCTTAGAGCTTATGCTATGGTAAAGAATAATGGCAAGTAATTAGGAAATTTTTGTATTGTATGTTGAGATACTGTCATGGGAAGCAGAGGTTGCTGTGGGAACACATGCGAGGATTTTTAAATTTACAGTTTAGATTTGGGGATTGATTAGTGAAGCCTTTCAAATGAAAGGAATGTGTAAACTGAAACCAAAAAGAGAATGATTAAAATAGATAGGTGTCAGTCATGTGAGGGATGGGTGGGAAAGAAAAGGGGATGGTGATAGAGAAACTGTCCTACGCTAGGAGACTTAATGTGCAAATGTAAGTGGAAAGGAGACCTAGAGTCTGGATTACTGGTAGTTATTCAATATGGCTAAAACTTGAAGTAGAATTGGGTTGAAGGATGGTTAAAAAGATAAAGCTGGAGATATTATGGGAAACCAGAGGAGCAATGTCAAGTATCTACTATTAAAGAATTTGGATTTTATGTATTGAATAGGAATCCAATGGAGTATTTTATGAAGAGGAATGGTATAATTAAATTTGAGTATCTAATATGTAATTTTTATTTTAGTGTGCAGAATATTGTGAGAATAAAATAAAACAAGAAAAGTTTAAGGGGTTTAGAAATAATCTAGGTGAAAGACAATGCATAAACAGAGTAGTGGAAATTGGGATGGAGTTATGGAGTAAACAGGTTAATACGAGATATAATGCATGCATTTAGTGATTGATAAAGAATGAAGAGGTTGGCTTACCACTTGAGTGAATGGAGAGAATCATAGAAAGAACAAATAAGAGGAGGACTAGTTCTATGACTGAGGATATGTTTAGATTTGCAGATGTTGACTTATAGAATATTTAAGTAAAGCATGATAGATTTTAGAAATATTGGGCTTGCAACATCCTTTTGAATATAGGTGAAATTTAAAGTCATACAAGATGTGAGATGGCCCACTCAGTGAATATAGTGTAGTAAAGGAAGAAGGCCTGAACAGAGCACTAATGTGTACGAACCTTTTAAAACAAAACAGATAAAAAAAGAAACATAAGTAGCTGACAGAAAATAGTTGTATTATAGCAATAGAAGTCAAGTGACAGATTTGGGAGATGATCAAATGTATAAATGATGATTCATTTTTGTAAAATATAAAACAAACATTTTTCAAATTAGACAATTTCCAAAATATGGAGCTTATTTTTTGTTCATGTGAAAATTTATCATCAGAACATATCTGTATGTTTGGCACTGAGATCTGGTGAGGAGAAGGATTTACAAATGCATTTCTCATTCTTTTTAATGGGAACTGTAACTGATCATCAGAGAGCAAATGTCTCTGCAATATTTATTCATGATTTGGTACAGATGGCACTGTAAAAAGTTTTTGAAAATACATTGGGTTATGTGGCAAAAGATTCTACTTTTATTCATTAAGGTCAAATATTTACTAGCAACTTAATTTCCTATTTTTATTATGGCTTAATTTTCATAGAATATATATATTACATATAAAATATCTAAATTTCTGTCACTAAAATAATTGTAAAAAAAGAAATATGATTCTAGACACTGTTAAAATAGGAATAGTTAGACAAACTATAAAGCCATTTTTTCATTATAATTAGCATGCTTAATTCTTATAAATAATAATATATGGGATATTTTAAAATGTTAATGGTAGTTTATATCATAAATTTATTTACAGTGAAAATTAGTGTGCTTAGATCTATAGACTGTCCTACAAGATGTTTCTATACTGAGATGTGGAGTGTCTATTACTTTTTCTAGTTTTGAGGCCTATGTAAGTGGTTTATTTATAGACATGTGCCATAAAAAGTATGGCAAAATCATCAGTGTTAAATACGTTGTTGTACAATAATGTTATTGTAATGGTTATTTACATCAACAATAACCGTTGTAATAGTTATTTATGCTTACTGAATGGTCATTCTGTATTCATTAATCCTGGAGCATTTCTATGAATTCCATTCTGCTTTTACCCCATTAACTTTTAAGGACACTAGCATTATGGGAACTCATGACCACATAACTAACGTGTGGCAAGCCATGAATTAAGTCCAGAGACTATGGATGTCACCATCGTGCAATACTACCTCTCAGTATCTTTAAGATAAAACAATGGAGAGCTTTGGAATTTTGATTTTTTAAGTCTCCCACCCATTCTTTTTTATCATCACTCATTACTTTTGCATACAGATTTTCATATTACCAACATTTCTTTTGAATACAACTCTCCCGTTCTTCCCATACTACTTAATTCTAACCTCGCTCTAGCTCTTGAGTTTCAGACCCGTATAGTCAGACTAGTTCTGAAAACCTCCACTTGATTATCCAATGTAATGGTTCGATATTCAGACCCCTATGTTTAAAACTGAAATTTTCAGATATATTTTCAGAGCCACAGTTCTTGCACATAACATCTCAGTAAAAGGAAGCGACTTGTACTCCTTCACTCACTATACGTAATTACCAATTCTGACAACTTAATTTCCTAAATATTTCCCTTTTTTAAAATTAAAGTTTATTGGGGTGACAATGGTTAGTAAAGTTACAGAGGTTTCAGGTGTACAATTCTGTAATACATCATCTGTATATCACAGTGTGTGTTTTCTAAATCTACCTTCCCCTTTCAATTATGACTTCACTTTTGTTTTTGCCCAGGATCTGGTACTTTTACAGCAGATTAGAGCTAAGGCTACCTTACTTGTCTTCTTCTAATCTTGTTTTGCCCCTACTCAGTTTGTCATTCACAGTACTTTAGAATGGTGTCTAACAACTGCACATCTGGCTGTGTTTCTTCACCATTTAAAGTTCTTTAAGAGCTTACAATTACCTCCCAAATTCAACCTGCATGCATCAGGGTTCTTTGAGAGAAGCCAACAGGAAAGACACAGGATAAGAAATGTATTATCAGGAGTTGCCTTACACATTGTCTGAGCTGTCTAAAGAGTTTATGTGTAGTTGTTGCATCTGTGTCTGGTGCTGTGTCTGAAGTCAGCAAGTAGCCCTACTTAAACATCATGATCGTGGATCGTACAATCAGTAACATGATACATGTTACCGATTGTATGTCTTCATTAAAACAGTCACTACTGGAGACCAAGGACTTTGGGTTTAATCTCCGTACCCTTAAAATTGATCATAAGACTTGACACGGAGTAGGTGTCCAATAAGTACTATTAAATGACTAAACGAAAGTATTCTTTAAGTAAAGGTTCAGGATTGCTTCCGGTTGCTATAAGAAGATCAATAAGTTCTTTAAACAGACCTACATTTAAATGATAAGTGAAGTCAAAGTTTTTTAACTGTACATTCAACTTCTAATTGAGGAACTATGATATACCAAGTCGTATAAAGCCCTGTTTGTACTATTTTTATTTTTATCTAAATATCTTTTTAATTTAGTCTTTAACGTAAATAAGTCAATTGATTATAAATTACTTCTAATTCTTATTCTAATACAAAATTCTTGTGGACATTACAAGGGATGGTATGAGAGTGTGCATGTTATTTTTATTAAAATACAAATAATAATGTCTTCTGGAAAACTATCCTGAAAAAATAGGCTTTGTAAAGTAGAATTTAGTAACCTGACTTAGCATGTTACTGCTGTAATGTGAAATATGTCATTATTTCAGGGTAAAACATTACCTAACGTAAGGATGGATTCCAAGTCTCCGGATTCTTTCTTTTATTAACTGGTAGTATCATTAAGTAAACCACTTACTGTTTTAAAGGACCTTATTTTTTTTTGTTTTTCTAACTTACTGCCTCTACTTTTCTACATTAGTGCCATTTGGCCAGTAGAAACGGTACTAGTTTTGCACAACTGTTATCAAGGGACCAAATGCACAAAGCCGACTTCAGGAACATCTTGGGGTGGGCTGAGTATTAACCAACTGACTGGGCTTGGGGATTGAGGTTCACAGGGCCAGAAGTGCTGTATCTGATGCTTCCTAAGTGCCTGGAATCAAACCAGAGATCATAGAATGCAGCCATGATTCAAAATCACCATCAAAATGAGAGACAAAATCCAGAACTGAGAGCCATAGTATGTTGAATCAAGGATTTGGAAATATGAGTACGTACAAACTCATCTGAATTTGAACAAACCAGGAAATGACACAAGCACTGAGAGGCATGGGTGATTTATAAAGAAAGTGGGTAATTTATAAAGAAATTGTTACAGATACCAATTCTTTTGACTTAATGGATCAGGTGTGTCAGACTGGCTCAAAGTTTGAGGTAGATGAAAATGCCTTTAACTATTGACAGCCTACAATTCACTTACTTCCATCATATTGGATTAACAGCAGGTTTTTGCTTTTTAATGATAAGGAATTCAATCACTTCTAACCTCTTTCCTGACATTTTATGAGTACCACCTCTGACATTTTAAACATAATAACGGAATTTATTTTTGATCTTGGCTGAATATAGCATCTCTCTATAGTTGAAATGATGAATCACTTTCCTTGCATTTTTAAAATTCAACCAGTAACAACTAGTCAGTGTCATAATTTTCCCACTTATCCTGATATTTATTATAGTATCACAATTTTGTATATAAAACACACAATTATTTATCTCTTTCTAGACATCTTTAATGTTTTCAATAGAAATACCAATGTAAACTGACACTGTAGATATGCCTTAAAATAATCTAATGATTAAATAAATAAGACCACTAAAATAAATTTTTAAAAGTTATATTTTCCCTGTGAAATTAGTGAATAAATCTTTGGAAATCAGTGGGGATATTATTGGAATCTGAAGTTCACCAAAATATCTGGGATATATTTGCTATGTGCTGTTAAATAGAAAAGCAAAAAAAAGAGAAGAAAGAAAAAAAAAACTGATACTCTAGTAGTGTCTTATGTTAAAAAACATAAAACATTATTTATTCACCGACTACAAAAAATCTGGTATGAATTCAAAATAAATAAATTGTTAAGATAACAGGAGAGAGTGTGAAGTACAAGAGAAACAGTGAGAACAAGATTAGCAGAATTAGATGACAGAAAACCTAATTCTGCAACTCATGTAAGTGATCTTTTTAATGATAAAACTAAGTCTTGGGTCAAACGATCCCTAAGGAGCCTTTGAAAACCTTAATAATACTTCAGAGCTAAAATTGTTTAAATTGACAACAGTTTTGTAATTCTCATTAGATATGAGAGAAAAGCAAAGACACAAGATAATTTACATAAAAATTTGCCTAAGAAATAAAATTAATGGGCAGTTTGTAAAAATGTTTCAGTTAACTATAAGAAATTGTGCACCATAGAGAATTTAGTTTGTGACAGTCCGTCACACTGCTCCCTTGCCCCATCCTGGGTAATTGGTCTAGAAATGACTCAGAGGAAAGATCACCACCTACTGCATCACCCATATCCCTTCCGGCAGCACCTGGGTTTTTCTTGGAATGTTTCCATCCAAATGTAGATCATATCTGACCCTGATCTGTTTGCAAGGGCTGCTGCCCTGGGTACAGTGACAGTGGACCACAAATTTATAAAAGCATGTTTTTATTTTTTTTTGATAGTTACGTAAAGGGTGATTTAATCACTGCACTGGTCACTAACGTATGACCAAAGGGGATTTCTTGAAACACAGAATTTCCTTAATGGTTTCCTGGTTGTAAATGAACTTACCAATTTCCTGTTAGGATTGATTTTCATCACAAGCCTTAACACTTAACACTCATAATTTTTTTTTAAATGTGCTATGAAAGAGTGGAAAATTACAAACTGTCCAAATTACAAACTGTCCAAATTCTGTGTACAGGAAGTACAAGTAAAGGGGGGAAAATGATGACCAGCACATAGGAAGTGCATTAAATAAAATTTGGTAAGTTGTGTTATTCCTGTAATATTGTTGGTGCTTTGAGAGAAAGGAGCACAGATAATGGAAAGAAATTTGTAATTCTATGGGAGGTATTTTAACATTGTTCATGTGTTTTAAGTATTTATTTGCTTAGAAGTTTTTTCATTAGGCTTGACAGGGGGAACAGACTTAATATATGTGTTTTGTTGACTAAAAGTAAGCAATATTTGACATAAAACCTTTTTAAAAATGATATATTTAAATTGATTTGATACTTTAAATAAGTTTAAAGTTTTTTTATTAATTGTGTAAAACATATAAGGGGGTACATAATTTTCAAATATTTAGCAATCTCTTTTTACGGAGGAGTAAATTAAAAAAAAAATAAGTGAAAAAAACATCCTGATTTTTCAGTTTTTTTTCTTAGACAAAGATGTAGAATATCCCTGTTTTCTTCTTTTTAGGTACATGAAAGACCTGAAGCAGAACAGGGCAGTGTCAACACAATTCATTGAAAGACCACCAAGATACACAACTACATAATTAAACACATTGAGTTTATTACTTATTGCAGCAAGGAGAACACTATTGGACAAGGCGAACCACATTATGTAGTGTAATCTCCTTTATTCAAAGTCTACAGATTTAAATTTTAATAATATCTACAAATATACCATCACAGTAACATTTATAGACTGTTTTTTGACAAACAAATGTTCACCTATCCAAGTTGACATATACAATGAACCCTCACAATGGCTAATCATGGGGTGTCCCTGTTGTAGAAATTTGGGGACTTTTTTGGGTGATTTTTGGGAGAATTTAAGAAAGCAGCTATGGTGGGGGAGGTACTATAAATTGGATGCTGGGGCAAAGTGGGACAATTTTAAGATTGGTATCTCAATATATTTTATTTGTAGAAAGACAATAGGGCTATGCTTGGTAAAGAAGAACGAGCAGTGAGTCACTCATTTTAGCCAAAATATGGATTGTTTGGCATTGGATTGTTTGGCATTTCGTGATGGGCACAGTGACATTTTTCTTTCTTTCTTTCTTTCTTTCTTTCTTTCTTTCTTTCTTTCTTTCTTTCTTTCTTTCTTTCTTTCTTTCTTTCTTTCTTTCTTTCTTTCTTTCTTTCTCTCTTTTGATTGGGATTAGGCACAGTAATAAGCTGTCCTGTTTTGTCTCACTTTATCACGGGCTTAGATTAACCTAGTTTGAGGCTGGTATTCTGTGAGATTATTTTTTGCTCAATAGGAGAATTGTAAGGCTTAGTGGTATTAGGCTAGATTCTGAAGGTCAAAAGCTCTCTCTCTCTCTCTCTCTCTCTCTCTCTCTCTCTCTCTCTCTCTCTCTCTCTCTCTAAACAGTAATGTGACTTTTTCTGCTCCTCACTTCTAATTACCTGGAAGATTTAATTAATTAATTAATTTTGCTGAATTTTAAAAATTGACCTTTAAATGTAGAGACACTTGGCAAAGATGTGGAGAAAAGAGAACCCTCACATACTTTTGCTGGGATTATAAATTGGGGCAGCCACTATGGAAAACAGTTTTGAGGTTCATTAAAAATGAAAATATAACTACTTTATGACCCAGTAATTCCACTTCTGGGTATTTAACTGAAGAAATAATAAAAAAAAAAATTGAGAAAATATACACACCCTATGTTTTCTGCAGCACTATTTCCAATTGCCAAAATATGAAAGTAACCTAAGTGTCTATCATTAGACAATTGGAAAAAGAAAAAGTGGTACATATGAGGTCTGACAATTACATTCGCAAACATGCCACCATGCACTTACATTGGCAGCACTGTACAAACAGCTCAGTAAGGGTTCATAATCTTGGTGTATCAGTGTCTCACAACTGTGTTTGTGTCGATGTGTGGCAGTGTCTTGCTGAGTGGCGTTCATTATTGCATGTTTTGTGTGCCATTGCAAGAATGTCTGAGCTTGAATTAGAGCAATGAACAAACATTAAATATCTTGTTAAACTTGGCAAGAGTAGAAGTGAAATCAGGGACATGTTAGTCCAAGTTTATAGGGATAATGCTACGAAGAAAATGGCAGTGTCCAAATGGATTAAACTTTTTCTGAGGGGAGAGAGATCAAGGCGGTGAGTAATGAGCAAAACTGATAAAAACATTGCCAAAATTCAACAAATTGGGTGTCAAAATCATCGGCTGACTTTGAGGCACATAGCAGACTATGTAAACATTAATAAAGAAATAGAATAATCTTAACTGAAAATCTTGGCATGAGAAAGGTGTGTGCAAAATGGTCCTGAAGGAGCTCAATGATGAACAAAAGCAAAGGAGAGTAGCAGTTTGCCAAGACCTTTTGGAGAAGCAAGATGATGCTTTGAGCCGTGTTATCACAGGTGGTGAAACATGGGTGTACCAATACGACCCTGAAACAAAGCGTCAAGTGCGCAATGGAAGTCAGCCAATTCTTTACAACCAGAAAAGTTCTGTCAGTTCAAATTGAGAGTCAAAATGATGTTGGTGACATACTGATTATTCAGTATAAATTTGTACCAACTAGATGAACAATTAACCAAGTTTACTATTTGGAAATGCTGAAAAGGCTGCATGAAAAAGTTAGACAAAAATGACCTGAACTTTCCACCAACAGTTCATGGCTCTTGCACAATGACAATGCACCAGCTCACACAGCACTGTCTGTGAGAGAGTTTTTAGCCAGTAAACAAATAGTAACTGTATTGGAATACCCTCCCTACTCACCCCCAATGACTTCTTTCTTTACCTGAAGATAAAGGAAATATTGAAAGGAAGACATTTTGATGACATGCAGGACATCAAGAGTAATACAACGATTAGTCTGATGGCCATTCCAGATAGAGTTCCAAAATTGCTTTGAAAGGTGGACTAGATGCTGGCCTCAGTGTATACCTTCCCAAGGGGAGTACATCAAAGGTGACCGTAGTGATATCAGCAATGAAGTATGTAGCACTTTTTCTAGGATGAGTTCATGAACTTAATTGTCAGAACTCGTACAATGGAATATTAGTCATAAAAAAAAAAAACAATCTTACCATTTATGACAACATGGATGGACTTAATGGGCATTGTGCTAAATAAAATAAGTCAGACAGAGAAAGAAAACTACCATATGATCTCACTTATATATGGAATCCAAAGAACAAAATAAACAAAAATACAAACAGAAACAAACTCAAAGATACAGAGAACAAACTGATAGGAGGGGATTCAGGGGTCTGGGTGAAAATGTCAAGGGATTAAGAAATACAAATTGGTATTAACCAAATAGTCACAGGGATGTAAAGTACAACACAGAGAATATAGTCAATAATGTTGCAACAACTATGTATAGTGCCAGGTGGGTACTAGACTAATGGGGGGAGCACTGCATTCAGGTGTACTATGCTGTACACCTGAAACTAATATAAAATTATGTTGAATGTCAAATATAATTGAAAAAAATAAAAGTAGGAACACTTTGTATGTTATATGGAACATGGTATATGAGGGAAATGTTTTGTTTTATATTCTCAACCTCAATAAGCTTTCCCGTCTATCACTTCCCCATATGTGTGTCCTGTCATTGTGGATTCCTACCCATATCATTGCAAATAAGTCAATAACCAGGACTTGATTGAATGGATGTAGCACTTTATGTTGTATGTGCATTATCTGTTATTATCTCAGCATCACTGATATTCCTTCTACATTTCCCTTTGCACTCGGACAACAATCCTCCTGCATCCGTGGTTCCTGGTTAGAGATTGCCAGTCAAAGGAACTCGTGTGAGCTGCATGGCAGAAGCGAGTTAGACTGGACAGTTACCCTGTGGAGGTGGCCGAACTTTCACAGAAGGTTCTCAGATTGGGAACGACACACTTTGCTGTTGCTGCACAATGAGAGAATCGGCGGGTGTTTTTCAGGTATTCTTGAGAATTGCAGTAGTTTTTCTGTAAGATTTTAAGAATTACTTACTTTTTGTGCTTCAAGCTGAAATCTTCAGTGTCTCCTCTGACCTTGCAGGTTCAGCTCCTTAGCCTTTGCTCCCCAGTTCTGCTAACATTCCTTTGAGCCCTAATTATTATGTTATATCTCCTATTCTCCAAATCCTTAAAGTGGCTCTGTTTTCTTGACTGAATGTCAATGAATATAATGCCCACTGGCATTCCTCCTTTTCAAATAGATTGATCATCCTACCCGATTTTATGCAACTCCCTCTATATAGTTCATCGTATCATGTATGTGCTGATGGTACATATATTATGTCATAGGGTGGGCACATCAGCAAATAACTTGTGATCAAAGATGAACCAAAATATTTTATTTAAATGTTATTACATGCATTGTCAACATTAGTATGATTTTGATACCCTCTAAATGTTAAATATAGGATAGATAGAACATACAATTTGAGTCTGAAATCTCAGGTAGTGACAAATTAAATACACACATTAATTTCACTTCCACAGAAATCCCTACCAATAGGACAGTAAAAGTCTAAATCTACAAGGATAAAATGAACATAGACAGAACAAAGAATATTTGATATACCAGACTCAAGAAAGCAGTGAGCAAGAAGAGGTCCAAACAAATTTATCCTGCAAAATCCCCTTGAGAATTGGTGTCCCTATATATCTCTGGAAGTTGGTGGAATATAGAGAGGGTATTAGCAGAGAAAATAATGGTTAAAAGTCTATTTATAAAGCATATAATTCCCCAAATTTTTATTATTTATTTTACTATAAGTAGCTAAGTGATAGATCCATCCTGGCAGAGGGATGGAAGCTTAAATAAAGCATAGGATTTCTGAACTGGGGTTTAACAGGTACTGCTGAGTGTGAAGTATTAAGTAAATGTATGTATATTTATAGAAATATCTGTGATATCCTTTATAGCCAGAAATCTCTTTTCTCTTGGCTCTCAAAACATTGGCTCCAGGCAGAAGATCAAAGAGTGTTTGCAAAATCTGAGCACACCAAAAGGCAAAAATATAGAGATCCTGCCATGGGGATTTCCAAATGACAATGGTCAGGTCAGATCATTCTTCAATGAAATCCTCAGTTGAATATCCACACCCACCTGCTCAGAACTTCCAAACAGCATCTTAATCTCCTATTCTTGAATATAAGCAGATAAATAATGATGAATGGCTATCTGAGGAAATCCCTCAATGTAAAATTTAGTGAACAAAGCAAATAAACAGAGGAAAAAACAGGGAAAAGTAAACTTCAAAAAATAAATTATTAATCCTTAGATTTTGTTTCATCACTCACTGGGTGGCCAAGCGTGGCAGCCGGTTTTAAACGGCAGATAAGTATCACCCACAGAAGAGATCAGTGCATGAGAACAGAGGAAACGCACACTAGGCTCAAGTGGTACAGAGAAGGGAATGCAGAAGATCCAGCACTTGCAATGCATCATTCCCCATGGCCGGCAGACCCACTGTGCAGCACATGTGGATGCTGTAGCTGTACGAGACCCACTTTATGCTGCAGAAGACAGACTTTAACCTCTCTCATATGGGGTCTGGGACATGGGAAGTGGGAGCATTCCTGACAGCCACTGACACTTGCACTTAAGAACAAAGGAGCACATATTAGTCTGAAAAGGGAAAGATATCCCCATACAAGGTGGTAAGCCTGGCATAGCTGGGAGATCCTGTACCCCTTTATAAGGAAGGGTTCCAAGTGCAAGGCCCATTCTTGTGAGACCTAGTGGACATCAACATTATATATATATATATATATATATATATATATATATATATATATATATATATATATATATATATATATTTACACACACACACACACATATATATATAATATTATATACACATATATTAGCCATAAAATATTATATATTTATATAGTGGACAAAGGTATAGGTTTGTATTTAATGAAATACCAACACAGAACACTGAAAAAAGTACCCAGACAATGAACAGAGTTACAAAATTCTTAAATATGTTTATTTTACATAATGGTAATGTATGGAACATGTGAGAAGACTATAGGAAATATAGTGGAAGCTGATATTTTCTAGGGGAAATCATTATATATTCTCTATCTATTCTATGTAAAACTATTTTAGTCTTAAAACCTTAGAGTTGGCCCAAAATTTCAACCAAGGAAAGAAATTGGAAAAGAGGTTAAAATTAGCACACTAAAAACAAAAATGTTTTTTCTTCAATTCTTTAAAACAGTTTTTCAAAAGTCTTTCCCAAAGTGTTTTACACTATTCTGAAGTCAAACTTATTTGTCACTGATGATACACATATGCGTTTGTACACGTTTGAAGTTTCATAGCAATTCTCATGTAATAAAATCCTTTACTCGATGCCAGGCAGTGTAATTATTACTCAACAATGGTAGCTATTAATATTACTACTAATAACTTGTAAACTGCTTCAAATAAATGTAAAAATGGATGACTTTTGGGAAAAGAAAGGATAAGGAATAAACATTAACTTGAGTATTCCTCTAATGAACAATTTCTTTTTTCCCAGAGATTTCCTATAGTTAAATTTGTCGTGGCTTACTTAAAAGAAGGAATGTTTAGATTCTAAGCTATAATCAAACTCAGGATATTACATTTCTATTTTTACAAAAGAACTCTGTTGGGTTTGCTGTTTTTTTGATGGTTGAAAGGCTTATTTAATTTTATTTTCATTACATTTTTGTTTATGGTTCATTGTTTCTAAAAATTATTTCTATTTTTAAAAGTTATAGTTAATAAACCAAATGCCCAGAGCAAGTATTAAAAAAAAATCATTGCCAATAACAAGACAAATATATTTCCTACTTTGGGTTGTTATTTTAGGTCCAAACATGGGCTATGTGGATCATAACATTGGAAATTCCATATATTTTTTTACAAACAGGTCTTTTTGGAGGTGAATCTGAACTCTGGGCAGAGCTTTTTTTTTTTTTTTTTTTTTTTTTTGGCAGAAAATATATAACAGCTGTTTTATTCTCCCTTTCCTTTGTGTTAAGCAAGTACTCTCTAAAAACACTTGAAATCCAAATACCTACTCATAGTGTTTAATATAGCGCAATGACACATATGTAAAAGCAAACAAACAAATTGCAAAGCATAGGGAGGACAAGAAACTGTTGTAGCCAGGTAGAATATGGAATTTACTTAATGAATCTCTAGGCAAGGCATGGTTTTAATGAAAACTGTTATTCTATAGGTCTTACAACTTTTGTCATATTATTCCTGCATTTGAAGAGAGTTTCAACATTTTTTAATTTAAAATTTGAACAGAAGAAAATCCCCTAAAATATTTATTTGTGGACAGCACAAACAGGAGAATCTTGTTAAGGCACTTACTGTATGGATGGGGGGCTGTGTGTGAGCAACGGGTGTGAGGAGTTATGTGTTCTTGTTATCTCTTCAAGTTTTACTCTGACAGATGTAGTATCTGTGTTGGCCTTAGGCAAATACCAAAATATGGCAGATTTATTTTCTCCTTGATTCTGCCCACTTCCTCTTCCTTGCACTGTTACTCTTGTTGCAAATCATGACTCCACTTGTCAGGACTTGTCAGGGACACTCTGTTTCTTGACCCTTGATAATCCTTCACAGCCTACCATAGAAAGAGACATGGTCCCTAAAGTGGGGATCCTCTGTAATCCCCACTCAAACTTTTAAATCCCCTCCTTTTCTGCAAACATGTACGAATTTGGTCAAGTTTTACAGTGGCTTTCTGTGTTATACTCTTGAGATATTAGACTTCAAAGAACGACAGCCAAAACTCAAAGGAATATATCATATTCTACTCTGTACTAGAGAAATGACATCTCAGAGACATTCAGTTTTGTGATATCAGAGATTACACCATATTCATCCTTGTATACACCTATTATCTCCAACAGTGTTTTGGAACAGTAGATACTCAAATAGATATACATGGAATTAATATATATTTAAAATAATGAAACAATATTCCCACAGAGATTTTATAGGAAACAGATGATCTTTTGACATCTGTCATTTAGATCCTTTTCACAATTTTCAAACTATTCTTTGGCTGCTTTACTGGTCAATTTCAGACTGTTAGAACAGTGGTGTCTGATCTGCTTTGGTCATTGATTCATTGACACTTTCAAATGCCTATCAGTCCTCTTGCAACATTTCTCCCCACCGTGCCCTTCAGCCCTGAAATTCTCCTTGCTTTCCTCTTCCTTTTTATGCAGCACATGAACTGCCTTCTGTACTTATTCTTTGTGGTTCCATCTATTTGCTTCTGGGAAATTCTGCATTCATTTGGCATCAGCAAAAAACAAAACAAACAAAAAAAAAACAACAAAAAAAACAATGAGGCAGACCACATGATAAATAGTTCTGCAGTTAATGACATGTCTTATATGCTGTTTGTGAGGGCACAATCTCAAGGGGAATTGCTATTCTGTTTGAAGGGCAGTTAATAAATATGTATACACTGTTGGCTTCCGCCACAAAACTACCATCCCTTCAGGGTATCTGTTAACAAATTCACTTTTGGAGGACACTGAGAGAAGCACTCTGAAGGGAAACTTCACTTAAGTGGGGTTTGTCCTTGTTTTCCTTGAGAAAGAAGGATTTCCAGGAAATTTGATAAGATTGTCATTTCCTATTGCACTGTCATGACGAAGTTAGGCAGATACTGTCCCGGATGCAGGTGTCCAGGTCAAAGGAAATAAAAGGGAAGTTCAAAAGCACTCCTCCCATAGTTGCTGATCTTATATCTCTTTTAGTATGTCATGGGAAGTTTCTTTGTGAGCATATGCTGGAAATTAGGCAAAATGAGTATATGCTGGAAATCAGGCAAAACCTAAATTGCATGTCATGCAAATGAAACAGGAAAAAAACAGAAATGAAAAATATTTCTCAAAAAAAGTGCATTTATTGTATTTATTTGTTTGTTTCTGGTGTACAGAGCAACATAATAGGCATTTACACCTTTCTATACTATATCACTTAAAAATGTGTTAAGAGGATAGATCTCATGTTAAGTGTTCTGCACATACACACACACACACACACACACACAGAAAAGTGGGAGCAGGAGGAAACTTTAAAAACTGATGGATATGTTTACTATCTTGACTGTGATGATGGTTTCATGAGTGTATGTATATGTCCACACTCATCAAATTGTGTACACGAAATGTGTGTGGCTTTTTTGATATCATTTACATATTCCTAAAGTTAATTAAAAAAAACATTTAGAAAGAAATGCAAAAAACATATACTTCGTATTTTTAAAACATTGATATTATTGTGAAATAATTACAAACTTACTGGAAAGTAGCAAAAATAATGCAAAGAACACCTACCTGTGTACCATTCACCCACAAAACCTTTTAAAGTTTCATTTCAATCATGACCTCTATAATAAAAGCATCTAATCCAGGATTACACATGTACCCAATTTGCATATATTTCTAGTCTGCTTCATCCAGGAAACTTCCTCAATCTTTTTTTAATTTCATGACCTTTATATTTTTCTTGGTTGCAGGGCTGTTATTTTGTAAAGTATTTGTACAGTGGGAACAGTTCTACTGACTTATGGATCCTTTTGTAGTACTCCCATTTTTCTTTGAGTCCTTCCTTACTGTTCCAACAAGATTATTCTGGCTCTCTGTTTCTCTCTCTGTGTCTCTCTCTCTCTCTCTGTGTATATATATATATATATATATATATATATATATATATATATATATATATGTGTGTGTGTGTGTGTGTGTGTGTATGTATGTATGTTTGTATGTGTGTATATGTATATGTATATGCATATGTATATGCATATGTATATGTATATGTATATATTTTTGCCCCTGAACTGAAATCAGCTATTTCTCTAACATTCTCTGGCAATTTTTAATGGAGAGTGGTGTTTAGAAATTGAGAAGTCAGATGAACACTAGCTGTGTTCATTATTAATTCAGTGTTCCAATGCTGAAGTCTTCTAATATTTCTTTCTTTATCCTTTGTCTAAGTGAGAAACTTAGTTCCATTATCTTTAATATTTTTACATATTTGCTAAATTCCTTATGTATGGGTAATCTTTCAAGATTACAAGTCTTCCCTCACTACTTTGACACACAGTCTTTGTATGCACTGCATGAGTGGGCATACTCATGGCTCGACTCCATAAACCTTATTTCTGACGTCATTGCTGTCCCTGCCTCATGTTCTTTGGAGGAGAAAAAGGGAAAAAGAGAAGAGCTGAAGTGAAGAAAGAATTACAGACAGGAGAAGAGAGGAGGAAAGAGCAATGTTCATATTGTAAATTCTATATGGATTGACACATTCTAGACAAAGGTTTAGATAACAAGAATGGATCTACTTTATAATTAGTATGCTCTCCATTTTCATAATTGAAATGCAGTCATAACGAAAATTCCTAAAATACAAAAGGAATTTTCTGAGGTAGATTTGTTTATTAAACACATTTGAAAAGAAAAATAAATGTCTATATACATTATATACCAGGCTGATTTTCTTAAGGATGCCATTTTCTACTTAGAAAAACTTATATACTATACATTTAAAAAACTTTAAAAGTGTCTTTGACTCTTACGTGCCCAAGAAACACATATTATCGAAATCCCCACATTTATCTGTAAATACAGCTTTCTGTGATTCCATTATCTACCATTGGCAAGGTCTTAGAAATAATGACACACATTCACTCGTCTTTAAAAGACACATGATGAGCATGAGCTCGAGTCTGATCAGTCAGTGAACTAAATATAAAAGGAATGCTTTGTAAAGTGCCATTTAGATTCCAGTGTAATAGAGATGTAATGCATATGTCAAGTTATTGAGTTGTCAACTTAAATAGAAGGCGGTATGTCATCCAGTAATTATTGCTATTTAGGCCTAAGGCATTAGTGCTAATATTAGCATGTGAGTGTTAAGTATGCACAGTACAAAAGGGAAAAGAAGTGATTATGTGAAGTAAACCCTAAAGAACTCATTGTGTTACCAAAGACCATAATCTATCCTTTAGATGTGTGCAGACATTTTAAAACCAGGAATATTTTTATAAGAATATACAAACTACTTGGGGCCCGAAAGACAACCAGGTGCAAACATTTACCTGTAATTTTAGGAAAATGTTAACATATTATCATTATTCTACATAGGTAAATGGCGTGTGAAAATCATCAGAAGTCTATCTGAAATTAAATGTCGCAGTTTCAATTTTAGTTGCAATGATTTATTGACTGATATTTGTGAGTGCACGGTTTGCTTGAAAAATCCCTGGGATAGAGTTGTATATTTAACTACTATTTAAAACATAAATTTTAGCCCTCTATACGTAACTCTCCTGCAGCTCTACACCTGCAAATCAAGTTCGTGTTTTACATACATTATGGACATATTTTATGTACCTATATGCAAACATAAACATGAGGTACTTCTTACAAGTATTCTATCTAACTTAAAAGCACAGTTCATTTCTAAGGCCACTGTTTCAAAGAGATAAATTGAAACCTTCTGTTTCTAAGTGTATTTTACATATAAGCAGTCAAAAAAAAAAAAGAAAAGAAAAAGAAAGAAAAAAAATCATACACTCTGACATCCCTTTCTGGCCCATTTCTGAAGAATGCTAAGTAATAAAAGAGTCCATGTGAAGATTAAGATAAAATCTAGCAGGACCAACACTGTCTTTCCTAATTCCCTATGCAGACAACAGAGTCAGCAAAGAGACTGGACTATTTCCAAATCCTTTTAAAAGCACATGCTCTCTAAAGCAGAAGGCATCTTTATGTGAACAGACACCTGCACACACACACGCCACCCCACCCTGGTCTGAATTTTATACTAATGGATTAAAACCACACAATGCAGAACCACATTTTTTTAAAGGCAGGATTCTATGTATTTAACAGTAAGCAACACAAGACAAAGAACAAGAAGGCAGCCCCAGCCTGTAAGCAGTCAGATGCCGTTGGACTTCCTTTCTGGACTTTGTCCATGTTGTAATGCACACTCTCCACTGGCTCAAGCCTTCCCCTTCCTTCAAGGTTCAACTTCAACATATTCTCTTCCAGGAAACCTTCCCTTTCTGCACCTCCCAAGGTGGCACTAAGCCTTTTGCTTAATTATAGAATTTTGAGAATACACTTCTTTGGAAACACCTACTTCTATTTGAATGTATATCTCTTTCACTAGATTATGAATTCCACCAATGCTGAGTTAGTATGATATGTTTACCTCTCCAATGCCTATCACATATGCAATGATTATACTGGAGATCAGATTTAAGGCTGTAGCTTTCTTCTTGGTCTTTACTGAAAAAAGGTCTCTACATTCCAAAATAGGTTTAGCTAACTTCTCCTCCCTAATTAGAGAAGTAAGGAGAAATTAAAATCTTCATGTTTATTGCCTTCCCTGCTATTCTTATATACACCAAACACTACACCACATAAAAAGGGCTAAAGAAGTTGTAACTACAAGTTTCATCTTAATTGGGGAATGCAATTTGGAGTTTTGTGGAGTTTTTCTTTAAAGGAAAAAATGAGAAGCTTTCCTCAAGCAATCTCTTCATACTAGTATCCTGGTATTTAAAACTATTCTTGTAGCAATAGTTACAGTTATTTATTCAACATCATTAAGAAGATGTTCAAGGTACAAAAGACTAAAATGCAAATAGCTTCAGATAAATAGTCAGATATTGGTTACTGTACTTCCAGTAGATGCATAGTTGCGTGGTAGAATAGGAGTTCTAGGTTTGATAGGAAAGATGAGGTTAAAGTAGATATTCTGGATGTTTAAAGGAAGAAGTATTTTCACAAAGAAGCATAGGGTAGGTCAGAGACACTGTTGCCTAACCATGTTTAATCTTGGCTGAGTAAGGACAAATCAACACTATGGGCAGAGATATTTCTTATTTTCCAATAGTTTTCAGTGCCACAGTCCATGAAGGCTAGAGAAACAAACAAACAAACAAACAAACAAACAAACAAAATATATCAAACAAACAAACAAAATATATATATATATAATTTTCATCAAATTGATAAAATGTCACTGATATGTGTGTGTGTGTGTGTCTGTGTGTGTGTGTATATATATATATATATATATATATATATATATATATATACATTTCTTATTTTATCCCATCGTTATGCAACATTTCCTTTAATTGGGTACCCCAAAATACAAATTACTAATCATTGATGGACAGCCTTTGTTTCTGGACTCATCTCAGAGTGGATTAGATAATATGTTTGTGGCTTTACAACTTTAAATTGTGTTAACATTTCAGAGTTTTGCATACATATTCATTAGATTGATCTATAATAACATTTTTAGTGTCTCATTTTGTGTTTTGTTATAAAAATCATGCTGACGTTACAAAATAAAATTAAGAACTTTCTCTATGCCTGAGAAAGTTTAAATAACATTGGAATTACCTTTTTTTTAAGGTTTAATGCTTTTCTTCTTTCAATTATAATGCTTTGACTTGTTTCTGATTTCTTTTTTGGTAATTGCTAGATTGAAGACTTTATCTTTTCTTGGGCCAATTTTGGTCATTTCTACTTTGTTGAAAAGTCATATGTTTTCCCTGTGTTTCATATTGTTACCATAATAGCACGAAGTAGTCTCAACTTTTTAAAGTCTCTTCTTTATTTATGTTTAAGTTTGTTTTTTTTTTTTTTGTATATGTGTTCTCTTTCTTTTGCCCTTATTAGACCTTGAAAAGAATTACCTTTCAAGGTATTTTTGGAGGATAAGATTCCAGTTTTTATTATTATTTTTGTTACATTATTATTTTTATTTAATCAATTTTAAAGTTCATTTTTAAATTCCCTGTTTTAGTTTTAATCATGAAATTTGAAGGAATGCTATTTAAATATTTAGCAGCAAAATAATTATTGTTTTCAATATTTTTCTATGGAATAGCATATCTAATAGTTAAAGGTTTAAGTCTTGTGTCTAAGATACTTCAAATAATCTTTTATGTAAATTTTAAAGTTCAAAACATGTATATGAAGTATTCTGTAAGTCATTGCACAATAACAGAAACGTTAAACAAGCATAAACTTTTACATGTCAGTAACTTAATAAATATTAATCTTCAATATGGCATAATAGAAGCTTTTTTTTTCTGTAAGCAATGCTGATACACATCTGTTCAAATAGTGTTCTCATCATGATTGACTTATTTGTCAGGAAGGAGTTCAAATGCCAATGCAAAGGTTAATCTGCTGGGCCTCTTTATTTAAAAATACAAAGTGACATCCTTTGACCTTCACTTGGCTTCTTGTATAACAAGAATGTGTGAAAGGTGGCAAAAGAAAAAAGAAAAGGACAGCTAAAACAGGAGAGATGAAAAAGCATTTTACAACTTATCACAGTCTGAGTGCCATCATCTAATATTATTCCCTTTTCACTATCTCCCATAAAAGCACCATGTCCCTTCCCCTCCCCTGCAAATCATACGGGTATTACATGATCTACTTTGGAATACATGCAATTCTTATTTACATATTTTTTTCCTTTATGTCATTTTAATTAAAAATTATACTGGTAATTGGAAATTTATTGAGGTAGTATTTACATATCATGAAATGGATTTCTTGTACATGTATAATTCAATAATTTTTAGTTAACTGATAGAATTGTGCATCACCACATCCAATTTTAGAACATTTTTTCATTCCAAAAATTTTTTCAAGCATTTTTGCTGTCATTCCTTTTTCCCATCTCCAACCTCAGGATAGATCTCGTTTTTCTTGGTACATTCCTAGGAGTGGGATTGCCTGGTCATACATAAGTTTAAATTTAATTTTTTAATTAATCTGTGTAATTGGCTAATTTTGGTCTGATTTGGAGCTGTTTCTCCAAATCAGCTCTACGATTTTTCTACATCCTACTAATACTTGTCATTGTCAGCCTTTTAATTGTAGCCTTTCAAATTGGTGTGCAGTGGATTTAATTTTCATTTACTAATGAGTAATGACGGTGTACACATTTTCTAGTGCTTATGAGCCATTAACATGTCATCTTTGGTGAAATGTTTGTTCAAGTCTTTTGCCAATATTTAAAAATCAGTTGTTTGTCTTACCCCTGAGTCATAAAGGTTATTTATATGTATATTATATATGTGTATATATAATATACATATATATATATATATATATATATATATATATATATATATATATATATATATTCTGTATACAAATGTTTTATATAATATGTAACTTGAATTTTTTTCTCCTGCTTGTGCCTATACTTTTCATGTTTCTTAATGGAAACTTTTACATACAAAGTTTTTATTTTTGATGAAATCTTACTTATTTTTTCTTCTGTAGATTATGCATTTATTTTAGCATCTAAGAACTATTCACCTAACACAAAGTCACAAAGATTTTTTTCCTGTAATTTCTCCTAGAAGTTTTATACTTTTAGCTCTTAAATTTAAGTCTATCTTCCATTTTGACTTCATTTTGAATAATGGTGTGAGTTAAAGTTCTAAGTTTATTTATTTATTTTTTCATGCCGTTATCCAACTATCCAAACATATTTGGCATAAAAGACAACCCTTTTCCGCCAGTGAATACTCTTGGCAACTTTGTCAAAAATCAATTAACCTGTGGTGATGAAAGGAGACTTAATTTGTGTGGTGAAACCCAATACAACATATGAATGATGTATTACAGAATTGTACACTTCAAGCCTATATAATTTTATTAACCAATGTCATCCCAATAAGTTTAATTATAAATCAATTAATCAAAATAGTAAGAATTCTCAATTATAATTCATTGATCTATATGCCTACCTTAATTCAATACTCCATTTTCTAAGTGAGATATTTTTTAAAGAGAAAGAGATGTCTTATAGTCTATGGAGATAAAATATTTGTATATTCTCTTACTGCACTTTGATTTTAAACTAGAAATTAAGAGAAATATTATCCAATTATATAGATTTCCTGTAGAGGATTTCAGTCATAATCTAGTAATCAAGAATAAATCAATCACATTTGGGTTTGGTTAACTATAATTTAGTCAATGACATTCATTTGTTTTTATTTATTTACACATTTATCAAATATCTAGGGAGCAACTGTATATATCAAGCACTGTCCTAAGATTACAATACCTCAATGTCTTGATTTTTATCAGTTTTACAATAAGTTTTGAAATCTTACAGTATAAGGCCTCCAAATTTGTTTTTTATTTTTAAAAATAATTTTGCCTACTCTAAGTTTCTCTGTGTTTCCATACAAATTTTAGGATCTATTTAAAAAAGGGACATAAACCTGTGAACAAATTTTGTACTTTTTAACTTTATTCAAAACTATTTTTTTATTGAAGTTAAAACATATCTTGTGAATCTAAAGAAAAATTAATTATAAACAATGTAATTAAGAAATGTCCAATGGCTCTATCCCTTTGACATTTGAGACTTTTAAGATTTTTTAATTTTAAATGTGAAATAGAACACATTTATGTGGGAAATATATGGGAAATAGAACACAGTGTCATTTGAAGAATACTGATCAGAATTATATTTTAACATTGATTCTTCTACTCTTGTGCAACTTGAGCTAAGACAATTTTTATGAGCCTTAGATTCATCATCTAAAACAAGGCCTTTCCTTGTTTTAATATTTTATGAGAAGATAATGTTTCATACTAATTTTTATTCAGAACTATTCTATAACTTCTTTTATTTAAGGACATATTAAGCCACATTGAGCCAATTACTGTCGTTTTAATTTTTGGCATAATTAAAGAAATCCTTAACATTTTATTGTGAGTTAAGCTGCATTTTCTGTAGTAGAAATTATTTCATGAAGAGTTGAATGAAATACACCCCTCACATAAGTAAATAAAGAAGAAGAAGAAGGAGCTGCTTTGATCTGTTATTCATTAAAACAATGTTTACCTATGTTTTCATTTTATACACGGCTTAAATGTTGCATTTGTAATTTGCTCTTATTTTGCTTGTGTGTTTCTTATACTTGAATGAAAAACAACAACAATTGAAATCTAAGACTTAAATTAGTTCTGTGCTATAACATTAGGAAACTAACAAGAAAAACATGACTTAGTTTATTCTAACTTACCTAAAATACCATGATCGGATACAATATAAAGAGCAAGAGACCAACTACTAAAGACTATGGTTCAACTCATGTATCTGCCACTTATTAGTTTTATGACTTTAGATAAACAAGCTAACTTCTTGAGAACTTGGCTTCCTCATTTGTAAAGTTTGGTATGGCCATTCCAGCTCTATATATGCAATAGGATTGTTCTAAGAATACAATTAGATACCATGGGAAAGCACTTTCAGAAGGTGTAAGAATACTCTGCCACTTATTATCCAAATGACTTTTGGCAAGTTTCTTAATAACTGTATGTCTCTGTTTCCTAATCTGAACATAAGAGTAAATAATAGACATTTTCTCAGAGTCTGATGCGTGTAAAGAACTTAGCAAACTGTCTAGCATATTGTAACACTCAATATTCATTAACTACTTCTACTGAAATTAATGATAATAGAAATAAACATTGTAATAAAATAGTTGATTGGAAATAATACTGGACTTCATGGAAGAATGTTTGAATTTCATTTTTTGTTCTGTTAACATTAGTTGATGAATTTGAAGCAAATTCCTTTAATCTTTCCAAAAATGAGTACAATCATGCATAAGACAATGTTAATAAACAAAATGATCACAAATATCCTTCTTCCTCTGAAATACAGAGACCATGCTATTGTTATAGGGACTAGTAAATGACAATTAATTGCATTTTAATAAATAAACACATGTTAGCCTTCTCTCAGCTTTTCAATCATTGCCAAATTCATTTAATTTATAATTAAGTTCAAGAACTTGCCACTGTGCACTTACATTGGCAGCACTGTACCAACAGTTTGGTAAGGTTTCATAACCTTGGTATATCAGTGTCTCACAGCTGTGTTCGTGTCGATGTGTGGCGGAGGCTTCCTGAGTGGCGTTCATTATTGTTGCGTGTTTTTGTGTGCCATCGCAAGAATGTCTGAGCTTGACTTAGAACAATGAACAAGTGTTAAATTTCTTGTTAAACTTGGCAAGAATGGAAGTGAAATCAGAGATATGTTAGTCCAAGTTTATGGGGATAATGCCATGAAGGAAACGGCAGTGTACAAACGGATTAAATGTTTTTCTGAGGGGAGAGAATGTGTCACTGATGAAGAGAGGTCAGGGCAGCCAGTAAAAAAAGGAACTGATGAAAACATTGCAAAAATTTGTCGGATTGTGCATCAAAATTGTCAGCTGACTGTGAGAAGCTTAGCAGACCAAGCAAACATTGATAGAGAAACAGTTAGGAAAATCTTAATTGAAAATCTTGGCATGAGAAAGCCCTGAAAAATGGTCCTCACCGATGAGCTCACCGAGGAGCTCACCGATGAACAAAAGCAAAAGAGTTAAAGTTTGCCAAGATCTTTTGAAGAGGCAAGACGATGTTTTGGGCTATGTTATGATGTGTGATGAAACATGGGTGTACCAATACAACCTTGAAACAAAGTGTCAAAGTGCACAAGGGATGTCAGTCAATTCTCCATGACCAAAAACGTTCCATCAGTCTAAATCAAGAGTAAAACGATGTTGCTAACGTTTTTTGATATCAGAAGGATTATTCGTTATGAATTTGTACCAACTGGACAGTTAACCAAGTTTACTATTTTGGAAGTGCTGAAAAAGATGCATGAAAAAGTTAGACAAAAACAACCTGAACTTTTCACCAACAATTCATGGCTCTTGCATCACGACAATGTACCATCTCACTGGGAACTGTCTGTGAGGGAGTTTTTAGCCAGTAAACAAATAACTGTATTGGAATATCCTCCCGACTCACCTGTTCTGGCCCCCAATGACTTATTTATTTACCTGAAGATAAAGGAAATATTGAAAGGAAGACATTTTGAAGACATTCAGGACATCAAGAGTAATACGATGACAGCTTTGATGGCCATTCCAGAAAAAGAGTTGCAAAATTGCTTGAAGGGTGGACTAGGCACTGGCATCAGTGCATAGCTTCCCAAGGAGAATACTTCGAAGGTGACCATAGTGATATTCAGCAATGAGGTATGTAGCACTTGTGCTAGGATGAGTTTGTGAATTTGTCACACATAGTATACATACAGTGTTATTCTCTGCTTCAAAGAAGAGAAAAAGATGTATCAAGGGGATTACACTTAAAACAATTTCTTTGCTTTTTATTAATATGTTTTGGTGCTGAAAGTATCTTACAAAAGTATATATATATATATATATATATATATATATATATATATATATATACATATACATATATATATATGCCTCCTCATTACATGTCACCTAGGAATTCTTTTAACATGAATAATTCAAATGGAAAAAAATAATTCTTTAATAGGTTTCAAAGTTGAGCAAAACCCTACTTCTCACAGATGAATAAATTTTTATATTAAGGTATTTATCACCATTAATAATGTTTTCTTATTGTTTTTTAAGCTGAGGAAAGTGAAATAAAAATCATTGATTGCTTAACCTACTTGGTCTTTGAAT
Organism: Rhinolophus hipposideros; assembly: GCF_964194185.1. Classification (NCBI taxonomy): domain Eukaryota; kingdom Metazoa; phylum Chordata; class Mammalia; order Chiroptera; family Rhinolophidae; genus Rhinolophus; species Rhinolophus hipposideros. The sequence continues at coordinate 39,922,172 of NC_138064.1, forward strand.
TGGAAAGGCTGCAGAGGAGTTCTAGTAGGTGACAATGGGATGTGCCCACTGTGACAGATGCAATGAATTAAATAATTACTGTGTGTCCTCGAAAATAAGACCTCACCAGGAAATAAGCCCCAGCATGATTTTTCAGGATGATATTCCCTGAACATAAGCCCTAATGCATCTTTTGGAGTAAGAATTAATATAAGACCTGGTCTTATTTGGGGGGAAACACGGTACAATATCACTGTGTGTGTGGAAGCCAACTACGTGAATTGTCATGTACAGACCTACAGTAAATGTAAAGCGTATAATAGTTGTTATTTAATTAAAAAACAAAGACAGCTGTCATTGGAAGCTTGAAACAATATTCATGCCTGTGCAACTACATTCTAATCACATTTAACACATGACAAAAGGCGTCATTACCTGGAGTTTTCACTTGATATCTTTGTACCTTCTGGGGACAGGAGATAAATGAAGGAAAGCTGACACCTTCAGATGTTGTCTTGATTTGTGTTGACATCTTTTCTTGGGAGTTGACAGCTGCTAATGAATTTAATTTAAACATTGAAACAGAGGGTCAAAAAATACCTTTTAAACAAAATTGTACTGAAAGGGAGATTGAGGCACATGTAACACAAGCAGTAACAGCAAATAAATCTAATTTGCAAGATCCCAACTCACCTCTAACATGTGACTCATTTATTTTCACTCTTTCATTTTTTTTAATTGCACTAATAATTTTTTATTGTTTCTTAATTTTTCTGAAGTTCACAAATATTAAATGCACTGCCTGAAGAATTTATGTGGTATAACTACCATTCATTTTTAAATATAACTTTTCAAATTCAGAGATTATAGAAAGTACACTAAATTAAATTAAAGTGTTTCCCCTGCAGAGATCATTCAGAGGGGCTACCTGTTCAGCATTGTTGAATAAAAAATCTAAGGTATAGAGAATGACCTGAAATAATTTTTATGCAAGTTATCTTTATTTCTAAATTATCTCTAAAGATGATGCTTGAACATGATGCATGTTTTTTGCTTTTTTAAAAATTTTCTTTAAAGAAAACATGGGCAGACTACTTGGATTCAGCTCCTCTTTCATCTAAAATCATCTAGTCTTCTAAAGAACATGTGATCATTACATGCCTATGTTTTCTGACACAGAAGTAACTGATTTTCTAGTTTTCCTTACAGAATAAAAACAAAAATGAAATACATAAAGTGGATCATAAACTTAGGATGAATATTATTAATAAATAATAACAACTACATATATACCAGACTATAGATTAAAAAGCACATTTCTCACCTAAATAGGCAAATTGAAACATTCCCAGAAATGTGCAAGAGAGGGTCATCTGCTAGGAGGATGAGAGTGAGTGCATGGAAAACTGGAGATTTAAGAAGGAAGTTCTGAAGCAGCATGTGGTGGAAATGTGAATCAATAAAGGTTACAAGAACAGACTGATGAGCGGAAGAGTTGCTCTATTTAAAATAAAGAAGTTCAAACTTGTAGTGAGCCAACAAGTGTTGGAGATTAAGAGGACATGGCAGGAAGCAGAGAAGATGAAGGAGTTTCAGATTACCGATAGTATGGATTTAACTCTCAGAGCCCAGAAACAAGTGGAAGTTAGTATGAGTAACTGATGGGGACAGGGAAATGCCCTATTTTTCTCACACTCTGGTACTCCTGTGAATCACTGTTGTTCTTATTTGTTAAGGATGGATTTATGTGATAACCATGAGACTTCAGAGATGATTCTGCAGCCTCTTTCAGACTCAACTACCATAATTCAAAACTGTCTTTGTGTTAACTTTTTTTTCTAGAATGTAGGGGTAAACTGGTAATGATGAAAGAAAAAAAAAACATATTTGAGAAGAGTTAGGACTGTTTATGAAATCCAAGCTGTTAATCAGTCAGTCTGGACATTAGAGAGAATGAGATACATTCTGGGAAGACATGGTTGTTACAAGGGGAAAAGATATCCACATGGGTTAATTCAAGGGTGATTGCTGAATTTACAAGTGGAGGTCGGGAAATTTCTTTATTCAGAAAGAGGAAAGGGCTGTGGAGAAAGTCATAACATTTAGAAATAAGCAGTGTTGTCTTCTGTGAATGGTTTTTCAAGTCTCTGCATTCCCCACTTTACTTCTTTTTTGTAGAATAAGGGCAATATCAACAAGATGAAATTTCAGATGAGTAAAGGTGTGGTCTGGAGAGGTTAACACTGTATTCCAGACTTTGGTTATTCTTGATGATCTTGTTGGTATCATCACATTTATATAGTGTGCCAAGTACAGTGCTCAGCCCTTTGTTCATTTAATCCTTCCAACAAACATATGACGTGCGTACTGTTATAATCCTTGACCTCGGGTAGGTTAAGCAACTTTTCCTGTATCATATAACTAATAAATAATGGAACTTAAGTTTGACCTTAGGCAAACTTACTCCAGAATTAATGGCCTTAAACACCACACTATAATCAGTATTTGAATATAATTTGCAGTGCATTTGACACTAGTGTATTTTGCACTTTGTAAATGAATTTCACACAGAATCATAACAGATATCATTCATGCATTATTCAGTTAGTCTAATTTATTCAGTTTGGGATCTAGAACCTTGCTTGCAACTGTCTAGGGACTGCATTGCATCTGGGCAACTGAAGTTAGCAATACTTGAAAGAAATGATTTTTTTTTTCTGGGAGCTTTCTTAATAAAAACAAAAAGGATGAGATGGAAGTAACTAAAACGATGCCCTTTATGTTTATATGTTTGTGTGTGTGTGTGTGTGTGTTTGTAGGCATGTACAGCCCTGACCACGTGATTTTGCTATTACTCTAATAACTGTATTCAACCTAAAAGGATTGATGAGAAAACTAGCGATGTGAGCTAAAGAAAATATCTCTGCCCCCATTCTTGTCTAGATTCTCCTTGTTTGTAGTCTGCTTTGGAATTATCCATTCATCCCATGTTGTGACCTGTTCCAGGTGATAGTTATTAATGCTGCACAGCAAACACTTCCATGTCTGTGCCTTTTAGACATTCAGTACAGTCTTCGTCCCCTGTAGTGAGTAGGGTTGTGTACCTGGTTCTAGCTGATGGAATGTAAATCAAACTGTTATGTGTCACTTTCAAGTTAAGTTTTAAGAACTTGCTTTGTTTGCCACATTCTCTTTTGCCACACTCTCCTTCTAATTATAAGTGTAGAGAGTGGCTTTTTTTTTTTTTTTTCTAGGGAGGGCAATGATTTTACAAAACTAAATGCTGTGCCAATCAGGGAGGAGGGAGCATAAGGAGGGAGCATAATCATGGCATAAGCTGGATATCAATTTTTGTTGTTTTCAGCCTTCAAAATTTAGGGGTTGTTGTTGTTGTAGCATAACTTAGAATATACTGACTGATGTGATCAATATACAACACAGATATATGCTAGGTCACATCAGATTGTTTGAGGTACTAATTGCAGAGACTTCTCAGTTTCTTTCTGCAATGTTCATAGTTTCAGTGTTTAAATACTCCAGAGACTTCACTAACCGCATTTCTTCCTATTCACAATCCTGCAAGTTCTTCTGGTGAAAGAACCTAAGGAGACTTATGCTTGCATTTCAAACAGACCCAAATTGAGTACTGAACTATTTGGAAAGGGCTGCTTATCTCTGTTGTAGTTGGGGGATGCAATTGTAATGCATTTTAAATTCTTCACCTATTGTTTAAACATATTTTAATTGTTTTTCTCTGTGGCAGTGACACTTAATATAGTCTAGGTTTCTTATAAGATATTAATATTGTATTCCACAAGAGAAGTTTTATGAACATGTCATACTAGGTAAGCAAAGAGGAAATACATTTCTAATGTATAAATGCTAAGCATTTGATTACATGAAGTCTTTGTCTTCCAAAGGTCAAATGGAAAACTATGTCTCTTTCTTGTTCCCCTTCTCTTCCTTTCCTTTCCCTCCCTTCTACCCTAAAACTATGGACTTAATAAGCATTAGTAATTCTTCATATAACACTCTATCAGATATTATCTCTCACTATAACTGCCTGAGAGTATTTTTTGGTTTATTGCTGTTGATTTCCTTAATTGTTTTACATACATTTATAAGTAGGTTACATTATGGTTGCAATTGGACTTTCCATTTTCCTAGACATAGTTGTGTACTCTTCCAACACCTGGTATATTATTTTGCATGTGACAGGCATTAATAAATATTTACTTAAATTTCTTCAATTACATTATTTATTAGTACTTTGAAAGAAGTTCATTGGTTTTGTTTTAAAGACTCTTAAAATTGAATTATGCATTTTCAGAACAAGTAATTTGGTGCTTTAATGCCTTAAAGTTAAATATATGGAGTAATTGTAATAATTAGTTGTACGGATGTTGTAACAAATGGATCCCCAAATCCAGTGGCTTAACTTAATAAGAGACGTATTCTCTCTAGGCAGCAGTTTGGTACTGGTCTTTCTGTTGGACCGGAGGAAAGGGGTATTTTGTCAAATGCTATCACTTTTAGTCTTCTACATGTGAATTCTAAACTTGCCTGGGTGTCCACAGATCCAACAGATAGAAGGGGGGAGAACAATGGATGATTGCACTGGTGTGATACTTGGAACTAGTTCTATAAATATAACATATGACTGCTTCTTGCAGTCAGGAACTGTCACATGACCATAACTAATTGCAGTGAAGACCAGGAAATGTAATCCAGGAAGAATTCAACCAATCTCTGTCATAACATTCAAGGAATTAGTATTACTTTGACTATTAACATTTCATTACATACAGAATTTACCTTTTTTTCCTTTTCGGACAATTTTCTGAAATCAAGAAGCAGCCCAACATTTATGTATGAACTTTCATTATGGTTTAGTTGACAACATCATTTTCTTTCTTAATGTTACATCAAAGCATAATGGATTTTACAGTTGATAATATCATATTTTTCAAATGTGGTAATACCTCAGCAACTTCCTAGGAAAATGGTGGCAAATAATTGATAAGTACTAAGATGCCATTAAATCTAACAATTTTAAAATGTAAATCCTACTAAGTAATACCATGGATTGTTTACAATTTCTCTACTACTTTTCAGAGGATGTGACCATTAAAAATAAGTGCTAGAAAGCAGTAAGTTCATTCACTGAAAAGTTGAATTAGGAAAATAAAATACAGATAAATTCTAATGAAAAATGCAGTCATATATATCCCAAATGATGCTACACTCTTCAAAATACATTTGATTAATCTACAGTTCTTGGGGGAAAAAATGTACCACCTATTAAAAATCAAGCAAGTAATATGATTGGAAGGAGGATAATTAACTAATATATCTTGAAAGTGGTCTTGTTATTAAATGTGGTCCTACTGAGAAACTTAAAATCTACCCAAATTTATTACATACGCATTTGGAAGACTCCAAAAAAGTGAGGAAGCAAATCACAACATGTCTAAAATAATAATGCCTCTTAGTTCATTTCTTTTATTGGATTGTAATTTTTGTGTTCACCATAATTTAAGCATTTTTGAAATATAATTCTTTATAAAATCTATATATGAGAATAGAAATGTATGTTGACATTAAATATTCCTGGTTATTATGATGAGGAAAGGGATACATTTAATGGCGTGGAGAGAGAATATTCTAGCTTGTTTCTTGGAAACCTTTAGTCTAACTTCAAGCATCACAGAACATACTTGCTAAGAGAATACTCTAAAGTTTTCATTCTTGAAACAGTAACAAAAGAAAAATATTTATTAATTTTTAAATTATTGTTTAGGACTTTTTTTCCTACAGTGTTTTTCATAAAATGCATTTTTTATCTTGAATTGTATTTGAGGTAATCTATTATACTTTATGTAGAAATGCTTAGAAGAACCCAGGCAATGTTGTTTACCTACCACCAGAATTTATTAAAAAATAGTGCAAATTTTGGATATCAGTGGAGATATAAAGTGTTTACTTTAGCTTATTTTATTTTACTCCTTAAAAAGACCATCACAATTTCCGGTTGAAATAAATATGACTGCTTAAAACTGTAAGAAAATAAAAGTCTCTTATTTCCGTACTATCTCCTTTTTAATCACATATAAACATTACCCATCTTTATTTTCATAGCAACATTTTTTATGAGTAATTGTTAAAAAATGTACTCATTTTTAATGCATTTATATCCACAAAAATATAACAATCACAAAATTAGATAACCCAGTTTATGTGTTTAAAAATTGTCACCTTTATGTGAACAAAATTCAGATATTTTTTCTGACATTCTATGGAACCTGGAAATGTATAACTGAATATAAATTAACTAACTTTTGTTCTCATTGGTAATACAGATTCCAGAGTCTAGTGATTTAAAACGGCATTTACTCTCTGAATAAACCAGACGCTAATTGCCCATCTTCTGAGCTCTAACCTAGAGCTAGAGACCTATGCAAGCTTCTAATTTAGCACTTTTCATTACTGAATTTCTCTATTTTGTTGTCAGTCTTTCTCACTAGACTCTAAGTTCATTGAAAGTGTTTCTGATGCCTGGCATGAAATAGTCACTCAAATGTTTATTGAACTGAATATAAGCTAAGTGAGTAGAATTGTAATTAGAACATTGAATGAGCTGTTTGGGGACACATCACATGCTTTTGTTTATGGATGACAACTTTTGTTTTAGAAACTGAGCAAAAATCTGGTGTGTTGAGTATGCTGCACATGGACTCATTTCACTTCACATATAATTCTTCATACTCTGTGAAATAGGAGCTGTATTACACTTTAAAGTATCTCACATTGAACAGGCACTGATCATTTGTATATTAACATTGGAGGGCTCCTGGGATCAGACCAAATTTGAAAAATTGAAATTCCAGTTTCAAAAGTTATTTAAAGGATTAGTGAGCTTGTTTCCAGCTATACCAAGCAAAATTAGATCTCTGATCTACTTTCTGCACACAATATGACATCACAGAAATAGTTGACATTCTTGCCATGATTGTGGGAGATTTTGATAATTCATTTAAACGTCTACATTATTTTCTTGAATATTAGGTAAGAGAAATATAATTCTTTCTCTTTCTCTCAGTCTGCAGTGAGAATGTAATAAGATAATGAATTTAGAGTATTAATTGTAGAAAAATTAAAAATATTATAAGCATCAATCAATTGCAATACAAGTAATTTTAGCTCAAATTTACTAACTATAAACTTGCTTTCTAAAAAAAAATAATAATAATTCCCAGTGTCCTTTGTAACAAACAGCGTTCACACTTCTGAGATACTTAATGTAAATGGTTTTTGAGTAGTCAATAAATATTAAAAAATACTTCTGGATCATTTATATTTAAGGTAAAGTTTAGTGTTTCTAAGAGTAGTTGGATGTAAAATCACTATACTGCAGAATAACTATTCAAATGTAAGCTCTTTAAATTTTCCTCTGTCTTAAAGAAGTTTCCATAAAACCTTCTCTAATACAAATATACATGTATTTTCATGTACTTATAGAGGACATATGCCAAAAAAGAATTATTGTCTGATGTAGTACATAGCTTGAGCAATTTTATCAAAAGGAATAGTGTTAATACTTTCAGGCAACAATAAAATATTTAACATATGTATCTTCAGTGTGTTCAGTGGAAATTATCAGATGAAGGCTGAGATACTGTTAATAAGTAGAATAATCCCCCATGACTTAAGTGTTATTAACAGGACTGGAAGAGCTGGAAAAACAAGTATAATTAAATATATAGGATCTATTCTTTTCAGATACACGGGTTGGGTTCTCCATGTGTGTCTGGCACTATGTGCCGGAATACGTGCCACGGATTTCAGTTCCAGCTCATCTCCACTTATTGTCAGTAGACTTGTCAACCATATGAAATGACCCCCTCATGCGTACCATGTAACATAAGAGAGGAATGTATTACAGAGGCTCAAAGTCTACCACCTCCAAGAGCTGGTTTCAATTTCTATTCAACTCTTTTCCTGTCACATGCCTACATGAAATCTTCTCTGAGGCTATTGCCTTAACATACTCAGTACATGGTCCATTTCTATTTCTCACGGGTCATTTGGAGGGATGTGTTCTATTGTAAATATGCCCTGTGTTCTTTTGAGCTGTCAGCACTTCACTTCTTTTTCTGATGTCTTATGTGCAATAGGAAGAAAGTGGAGCTTTAAAGTTGAATTAAATGCAAAGAATAGTTAATGCAGTTTTTATGCCATCTCATATTTCTCTTCTTTTGCTCAATATTTACATTTTAATTTTAGCTTAAAAATTACAGGTTCTTATTTTTCTTTGTGTTAGGGAAAGAAAGTCTTTACTTCTTAAAACAAAATACAGAGCTTCCAAAATTTAAAAGAGAGAGGAACCTCCAGATTTGGTGAGGTAGCTGATCAGGCCACTGCACACATTAAAATGGCTTGATCTGTTGCCTCGCAGACATCTGAATGTTCCTTTTTTTCTCCAAAATCTTGGGGGGTTCTGTATTTTGTTTAAATGAAAAATGACTTTTTTAATAGATTAATTACCAAATTCTATAGGCTGAACCTTCAAAACATATCCAGTAGATATAAGCTTCATGAAGCGAATGGCACTTGTAGGTGATCAATAAATGTTTGTAGGCAAATTCAATGGCTGAGTATACTCAACCTGATACTAGTCATGTCTCCACTATTTTCCTTTTCGTCAGATTACTGCATTGACCTCCTATTTTGTTTCATTGCTTCCAGCTATTGCCTCAAAATTCTATTCTCAAAACAGTAGCCATAGTGATACTTTGGAAGTGTGATTCGATCCTTGCATTCCTTTGTGTAGAAGCTTCCCTGAACGTCTCACTGTGAATGCCAAATCCCATATAATCCACAAAGTGTGTACACAGCCTAGCCTCCTGTTACCTGTCTGATTCTCCTTCTATCTTCTGCTTTGCAGTCACTCTGTTTCAGCTCTTGGCTACTTGCTCTTATGCTCCCAATTCTTTACCTTCCTCCTTAGTGTTACCACTGTCAGAAAAATTCTCTTCCTCCAAACTAAGCAGAGCTTGCTCCCTTAACTTCATCAGGTCTCTGTGTAAGTGTGATTTTTCAAGGAGCTTTCTATTACAGATTAGATATATTTACTCCCTTCCCCATCTTACTTCCACAGGAGGTATGTACTTTCTTGCCCTTGCTCTTTCACGTTTGGCCTTTGCCATGTAAATTGCTAATGGAATATTACACAGATTATGCCTGTTTTAAGAACATGTAATGCTAGACCTGCCCTTTTGCATCTCTGCTATAGAGCTGAAAAGAATATATACAGCCTGGTCCACTGTTCCTAAGAGGAGAATTAGAAACACATGGAACAGAGCCAAACCCCACCTAGCTCACCTAAAGCACCATCCCTTAGCTGGCCTCAAATTTGTGAGCTACAAAAATGTTGATGTTTGTACATCACTGAGATTTTTGTGGTTGTTTTTACATAGCACCCATGTGGCAATGGCTAACTGATGCACTGTCTATGATAATCCTGTTTAAGATAGAATGTGCACAGATAGAAAACCCAGAATGAACAGATGTGTCAGCCTCATGCCAACTATAAAATTCTCTTTAATTTACTGACCACTTAAAATTTTAGTACATTACATTTTTTTTCTCTTTTGTTTTTGTTTTTGGCCAAAAAGCACACTACTTGCATGATTTTCCATGAGAATTGAGAGTGCCTGCATGACTTGCTCATGCCTTTGTGACCAATCAGAACAACACTGACAGCAGATGCTTTGGATACAATTTCCCATTCATCTTAGTTTTCTCTTCGCAACACTAGATTCTTGCATTTGCCTGAATGATTTCCAGGATGAAAATTATTGTATAAGCTTTGAGTCAGAAATTTTAACATTTTAGAATAAACGAATGCACACAGCGTGCTCCTGCAGAACAGGATTTGGGCCCAGAAATTAGAATACTCTAACCATTCTCTTGCCATTTTTAGTTATTTCAGAGCTTAATAAAATAAGCTCTTTCCAGGAATTCCATGCATTTCTTTGTCCCTAGTTCACCAGCCCTTGTCCACAATTCCCTTGGGTATTCTTTTTAGAACTTAATATTTAAACATGGATATAAAAAGAATTTGCAACACGAGATTTAGCTGTGTATGCAACATTTTATTCACTTATTTTTTACATATGGTTGAGAGAGTTCATAGCTTTTTATTGATAGCCTGTTATTGCCCTAAGTGAATCATTCAGGAAGTCTAGATCTTATATTTCACTCATGTGGTTCTCTAATTTTTACTCCTCATATCCTGAGTGATTTAAATTAAGAGGTTTCATTATTGTTGCTCCAATGGCCTGCTATATTTTCATTGATTAAAAAAGCCTACATTGCGAAAAATATTCTGTTAATACATTCACATACTTCTTTGATTAAGAAGGAAATGTCTTACATATATTTAAGCTTATTTACATTCGTGACTACCAAACCTAACAAGATTCTATTTTTCTTTTTTAGTCTCACTCTCTTATTCTAAGCGAGCTAACATAAAATTGCTTTAATTTATATACATAAGTATATAGACAATTTCCCATGTAGAAAATACTGAACAATCTATTACACAGTATTATTTAGCTAATAGCTCATTTAATATATTTTACTGAGATTACAGGGACAGAGAAAAATTATGAAATAGTTCAAATACAAATTCATTTGCAACTTGTTCCAAATAGCTAGCAATTTAAGGTTTATATTAAAGCATGTATTCTTATTTATTGCACAACCTAAAAGAAATTTTTTTGTGTGTTATGGTTTATGAAAATTCTTCCTCAGTTATTTTCTTTGGTCATTGTTAAAGTTTTGTTGTGTGATTATTATTTATGAATTTATTAGTAGATTTGTGTTTTATTCGTGAGGAAAATAGTTAACATTTTGTTCTACTTGTTTTCTGCTGGTTCTTTTCAGCTCTTGATAAGTTTATCTTCCCATTAAGAGGCACTCCAGTGAAAAATGTACTTTGTGCTGAGTACTAACTTGAAAATGAATAATGGTCCTCACCCCGTTTGAATCTATAGGTATTGTCTTTAGTGAAAGGCAACATGCTGTTTAATAAATCATCATATCAGCAGCTTCACCACCAGGTACCACTCTGGGGGACAGCTCGATAGCTGATGTTTCTCTCCTACATGCGACTAAGTTTACTAAGTAAGTTGTGCTTCACCCCCAGTTTTGAGCCCTATTCAAATACACACACAGGAGCAATGAGTTTATTGCTCTCTCTCCTATATATTTTTTATCCCTGCGGTGCATGTGTGTGTGTGTGTTTAAGCATAATGTATTTATTCAAATAAATCTTTTATACATAAAAATGACATTATATTTTACCATTTGAGATGTGATATTTTTGATTGCTGATTTATGAAATGACATCTGGACCAAACCACTTATTAAAATAGAGTAGATAAGTGATATGTTAATGATTATGATGAACTATGAATTAGAATAAACTGAGCCAGTGTTTTTGACGATACAGGATTTCTAAGAGGCATCTGCTCTATCATTTATTTGTATACCGGAGGACACATTTTGAATTTTTGTATGCCTCAATTTCTTCCCTCTACAATGGATGTATCAATACCTTATAGGGTTGTGGTGATGATGAACTGGAATAATGTATTAAAGCACTAAGTATAATGCAAAGAATATGATGAATATTGAATCAATGTGAACTAAAACGGATAATTGGCTTTACCAGTAGAACTACAAAAACTAGGGAGAAGCCTAGGAACGTCTATTTACTGAGAATCTATCTGGAAAGTAAGATTTCATCTCCCTCTATATCAGGAACAGCACATTCCTCAAAATGCTTAATTATTAGGTACAGGAATGTGTATTTTCATTATTTGAGATTTTATAATATAGACATATGCGTATATGGTTTGGGGTGTTCAGTGACACAAGCAGTACTTTACATATTATCTGTGGCCTCCCAGTACTTCAGAAGAATAATAGCAAAGGACCTATGAATTGACAGGATGATAAATCATTTCATATTTCTAGAACAATATGATGTCTTAACTTATGCTTTTCCTCAAAAGTGTGCAGTTAATTGTCACATAATTTAGGATTGGCTGGGTTATGTTATAGCAGCAAATAACCCCAAATATCAGTGTTTTAATTCAAACGGCTTGCCATTTTATATGACCAATGAGTAATAGCGGGAGGGAGGGGGACAGTCTAGACTCTAGACTCTAGAGGCTCCTTGTAATCATTTAAGAACTCACAGTGATGGAAGTTCCATCTTGATGCATGATTCCAAAATCATCAAAGCAGGCAAAGGAATGGTAGCAATTTATATGCACATTCGTAAAGCTTCTGCCCATAGTAAAACATGCTGCTTAAGGTCATGATTTATTGGGTAGAGTAAGTCACATTGTCAGGCTTAATTTCAGAAGGAATAGAGAAGTGTCCTATCAGATGTTAAGGAAGAGAAACAAAATATTTCTTAATAGTTCTAATAACTACCATAGTTACTATTTAGTACTGCATTTGAAATCCTAATTACTTTCTTATTGTTTTTTAAATCAATGGAAACTAAACATATAACTACATTATGTGAGCATTTGCAAAGTAAAAATCCTTGAAAGATTTTATTTTTCTTCAGAAAAATTAGGCATTAGTGAGACATCAGTGTGCTTTACAAGCTTAAACAATCAGTGTTCTAATGTCTCCAATAGAAAGGCATGACCTTGGTTTAAAAATCATGGTCCAAATATGGTTCCCAGCTTTGCAGCTCCAGATTCTTGGATTTTTCACTGATTCAAAATGATCTGACTCAAGAAATCTGGCTTATATTAACCAAATTTATAGTGGTTGATTCATAAACCAGGTTAGCTCATTAATTAATAACTATTGATCAGGAAAGATGTAATGCTGCTAGAAAGCACATTCTGTCTTGTTAGGCAAAATATATAGAATACTAATTTATAATTAAAGGATTGCTTAGTGGACATGGAATCAAAACGTGGAAGATCACTAAGTTCATGAATCCAGGTGGCTGCTCCATTAGAGGTTTTGTTTTTAGAACTACAATATAGATAATGGGCTTATCAAATTCTATTAGTTAGCAATTTTACCTTTAATCATAAATCAGCTTTAATCCTAGTCATGATTTTCTGAAGTTATATCTAGTCACCTGGCATTAATGTTTGCAGAATTTTTCAGTCACATAAGTCTTATGTTATTTTTGCATCTAAAAAATATTACTATCACTACCACTATGATACCTACTATTTCTAAGTGACTTCTATGTTTAAGAGCTTTACATATTTTATGTCATTAAATTCTTCCAATAACTCAGTGATATAGACACTGTTATTTATTTTAGAGATGAGAAAATTAGGAATTAGAAATAGTAATTGATTTTGCCCCTTATTCACCTAATGAGAATTTGGCAAAGCAGTGACAATTTAATTAAAGATCTATGTGATGCCAAATCATATTCATTCCAATATATTTCACTAGTTCAATCCCATTTTAAATATTCTGATTTTCATTAAGGGGTGACCTCAACTTACACTGTTATCACAATCCATATATCTCTCTTATCCTCCACAATGAAAGACACAAAAGACGAATAGATGGCTGAGATGACAATGTGATAGTCAATTTTAAGGAAAGACTAAAAGACAGAAAGTTAAATTGTCTGCAGATCATCCCTTGTTTCTTAGGTTTTGTCTTAGAGAATACATTTTCTAACTGTGTATTCTGTCACTTGAGGGTTCCCATATTGTTCAGCAAGAATTCTGATTTTCATTGAGCATCTCAGATCAATGTTTCTGTACACACAGATCAAAGTTTCTTCACTGATTGAAATTTAACTGTGGTAATAACCTCTAAATTCTAAAAGAGAAACCTGAACCTCTTTTAATCTTGGCTAAATCTACTCACTATGAAGGAGATCTTATCTACAAAAAAGCTGAAGAAGTAGGTAAGTGCCATCGTCACCACCAATTTTCACTTCCGTCCTATTTCAGAAAAGCCACACTCAATCAGGGAATAAAGAAAATACATACGCAACACAGTCAAATCACTAACATGCTGTAGGGTATGGATGATAGCCAAATATGAAGGAAAAAAAACTCATTTCCTCCAAAACTCTGGAGTTTTCATTTTCTAAACAGAATTATTGACTTTTCCAGGTGATTACTTGATTAACATTTGCTAACAATCTGTCTCATTAAGCAACATATTGACCCACTCTTTAAGATTTCGTCCTCATAAGCATTTTAACTCCTTGCATGATTAGTCATTAAATGAATGATAGTTGGACTCAATTTTCATGCAAACTGAAGTCACTATATATTTTTTAATGTGAAAACACACGTCTCCCTAGGACAGGGAAAGGAAATAATTCTAACTACATGCTCAGCATCTAAGTTTATCCAGAAAAAAAAAAAAAAAAGTAAATTGGTTAGGAATTGTTCTGTAGAAAATGCAACTTGATAGGTAATTTCAAATAACATATATGATCTAGATGCCCTCAGAAACAAATATTCTCAAGAAATTACAAACTTTTAAGAGCCATCAAAATGTTTAAGACAACTAGAATTTAACAGCAAATCTCCAAAAGAAAGGGTTGGATACTGGAAAGGTAAATTATTTTTCCAGTGAAGTTCTGTATTATTAATTATCCAAACTAAAACTGCAGAAAACTGGCAAAGCCCATCTATAATGTCCAGTCACCACTATCTTACAAACATGGTACTCACAAAAATGAGGAAAATTCTTATAATTATAAAAATATGCATTTCATAAACATCTAAAGTTTTTATAATTCTAAGATTAATATGGAATATATCACCGCACATAAAGGTTATCCTTTGTAGTTTTGAAAAAAGGACTCAAATTCATTGACTGTTATCAGCTATTTTTTTTTAGGAACTCTATCTGTAAAATCGCTAATATTTTGTGCATATTATATCTGTTCAATAATTGTTCATCTATTAATATAAAGAGCTGATAAATTAAAAAGGAAAAATCAAAAATAGCAATTTAGTTTGCATTTCCTTGGACCACTTTTTATTGCATGGCCTTATTTCTGTTTAATGTTAACAGCAGATGTGGCTTTCACCTCTCCCATCATAGTGGGAATTTCCTTTCATGTGTCATGTTGTTGTCAAGTTTTCATCACCATTATCTTCTTCAGTGTTCCCCACAGATGGGTAGTGCTCTAATCCTTGAAAAGCATTCAATCTAATTGTTTAGAAATAGACAACTTTTTAACATTTTAATTTAAAGTGAATTATGTTGCCAGATTTGCAATATGCCTGCTGGGTGAGTTAGGGTGTGTTCAAAACTTCTTTATGTTTCAGGATCCAGTGCTGTAAAATAGTCATTGGTATTGATTTGTTCTCTGGGAAATGTCATACATCTGTGCAAAATATAATTCAATTGATTTGTTACATGAAAAGGTACATCTCTCCATTAAAAAAAAATTTCCTCAGGGAAATGGAGGCTTCCATGGTTGTGAAATATTTTCTTAGTACTGCCTTAAATGTGGCTTTCAAATACATGTATTCTCTTGTTCCCATTACTTTCAGTTTTTCCTAAAATTATTGGTTATAAAAATATTTACTGTTCTGTTCACACTAAGAAGAAAAGAAGACAATGAGCAAACAAAAACAATAAATGGTTCCAATTCTCAAGACAATCATAACAGAGGAGATGAAATGCATTGTTGATAAGAATAGATGAGAAAAGAGTGTAAAATATTTTTATTGTATTGATTGTAGTGCAGTGTATAGTCTGACTGAATAAAATATACATAATATGATTAACTCAATTGTAGATGAAACATGATAATGTAGGTAAAGGGGTTTAACTACGGGAGGATAGAGCAGAATAATACATTGAGGCCAGGAATAGAGAGGTATATATGATGAATCATAAATTTGTTATGGGGCTTCCTAAGAGACAAAACCAAGAAGGGAGTATCACTGACATTAAAGTGAATTTTAAAGGAGGTAAAATAGTAATATAATGCAAATATGAAATTAACATGTGTTAAAGATTTTATTGAATTCAGTAAAAGACAGAACCGACAAGATATTAAAATCAGTTCAAGGAACCCAAGGACATTTGAGAAGTGTGTGTGTATTGAAGTTTTTATAATATGAATTATAAAAATTCATATAATTATATAAACAATTAAATGTTATAAAACATCTAGATTAGAAGCAATACTGGTTAATGCCTTATAGAGATATAAACTGTAAATTTTGGACTTGTTTGTGCCATCAGACAAAAATAATACACTGCTGGTATGAATGCAGATCGGTACAGCTGCTATGGAATGCAGTGTGGAGGTTCCTCAAAAAATTAAGAATAGAATTACTGTATGACCCAGCAATCCCTCTTCTGTGTATATGCCCCCAAAATCTGAACACGTTTATCTGTAATGTGTTCAGATTATGGAAATCTGTAATCTGATTCACATTTAGATAAATGTGCTCCGGTGTTCATTGCAGTCTTATTAACACTGGCCAAGACATGGAAATAACCAGTGTCCTTTGATACGTGATTGGATAAAGAAGATGTGGTATATATATATACAATGAAATACTACTCTGTCATAAGAAAAGATAAAATAGTGCCATTTGTGACTACATGGATGGGTCTTGAAATTATTATACTAAGCAAAGTAAGTCAGAGAGAAAAAGTAGAGAAACATATGACTTTACTCATATGTAGGATATAAAACTGAAAGCACAAAGGAACAAGACAAACAAATAAAGCAATAAAAATTCACAGACACAGACAATAGTTTAGTGGTTACCAGAAGATAAGGGGGGAACGGGTGGTAAAATAGGGTAAATGGGGTCAAATACATGGTGATGGAAAGAGAACTGACTCTGGGTGGTGAGCACAAAATGTGATATATAGATGATGGATAATAGAAATGTGCACTTGAAACCCACGTAATTGTACTAACCACAGTCACCTCAATAAATTATAGTTTTAAAAAATTTTATATCTGTACTGGAAAAAATCTGTGAATTTTACTAAATAGGTGATCTTTACAAATTTTAAACAAATATTTTAACTAAATACATTCCCCTAGAAAATTGTTGGATGGCTTCAACACTTTAATATTGAAAGATCATATGGCTCATGTTTTGGCCTTATTTCAGCTTCCTTAATTTTTTTATAATGTTAATTATAAAAATAATAGCTAACATTTATGAGACCTAACTACTTGTCCAGCACTTTGTTCATTTATTTATATCTATTAATTCACTTTTTAAAACTTTTATTATAGATCCTATTATTCTTGTTCACATCCTCACATCCTTATTTTATTTTTATTTTCCCCAAGTTTACTGAGGTATATATGACAAATTATACACACACACACACACACATACATTTGGTGGCTTGAGATATATATGGATATATAATATATATGTATATTTACATATGCATATATAAATATATATATATATGATGTATATTTATATATAAATGATTTATATATATATATATAAATCATTTATGTATATTAAATCATTTATGTATATAAATATAAATGATTACCATAATTAAGCTAATTAACACATCCATTACCTCACATTTTTAGCAAATTTCAAGTATACAAAACAGTGTTATTAACTACAGTCATGATGCAGTATGTTAGATACCCATAACTTTCTTATAGCTGAAAGTTTGTACCCATTGATCAAATGCTCCCCGTTTTACCAGTTTCTGTTAACTACTGTTCTACTCTCTGGCTCTATATGTTCAACTTTTTCAGATTACACATATGAGATTATACAGTATTTGTTTTTCTCTGTCCAGCTTATTTCACTTAGCACAATGTAGCTCCAGAATAATCCACATTTCACAAATAGCAGGATTTTTTTATGGCTGAATAATATTTGTGTGTGTGTGTGTGTGTGTGTGTGTGTGTATTCATTTGACGTGTGATCAAACATTACTGTGAATGTTCAAATTAAAATATATATATTACAGAAGACGCATTGCCATCAATTCCCCTCAAAATACACCCCCTTGCTTCGAACACACTTATCCCATCATTTTTGCCCCTTTCTGAAACAATGCTAGAAGTCTTCTTTCATGAGTGTCTAGTTGCACTGCCGTGTCTGCCTCGTTGTCCTGAATCTTTTTGACATTGGGGAAGGGCCAGAAGTTTCACGGTGCCAGATCAAGTAAATAAGGTGAATGAGGACACACCAGTGATGTTTTTATTTGACCAAAATTGCCATATACCAGAAGTGATGTGTGACAGGAAACATTGTCATGATGGAGGATATTTACTACACACTTTAAAACACACCATCTCTCAACTATAGCTCATACCCAACTGACTGCACCAAACAAGTTGAAACTTGTCACACACTGTTACTGAGGTTTGACACATCACTTCCCTTATTGAAGATCCCTGTCTTTCCATTGGATGGCACTCGGCAGCAGCATTCACCATATTTTGTGATCACAATGGAAAGGCTCCATGTCACACATGTCTTCTGGTATACTACTATTTCTGTAAAATAAAAATGTTACAGTGTGTCCTCATCCACCTTATTCACCAGATCTGGCACCATGCGATTTCTGGCTCTTCCCCAACGTCAAATATTTCAGGACATCGAGGCAGCCACAACAGCACAACTAAAGACACTCAGGAAGGAGGACATCCAGAATTGCTTTAGAAAGTGGCAGGAACAATGGGTAAGTGTGTTGGAAGCCAGGGGAAGTATTTTAAAAGGGATTAATGGTAATGTGTCTTTTACTATAATATTTTAAACATACACTATTTAAACACGTACTATGTTGTTTGATCATACCTTGTACATTGATATTTTAGCATCTTTTTCAATTTCACTACAAAAGGCCATTGTGATTTTGATAGGTATTATATTGATCGTGTAGATCACTTTGGGTAGTATGGACATTTTAACAATATGTATTCAACCAATCCAAGAACACAGGATATCTTTTTGTTTATTTGTGTATTTAATTTCTTTCATCGTATGGTTTTCAGTTTATGAATCTTTCACCTCCTTCATTAAATTTATTCCTAAGCACTTTATTTTTTTGCTCCTGTAAATTAAACTGTTTTCTTAATTTCTTTTTTAGATAGTTTGTTGTTAGTGTATAGAAACATAACTGATTCTTACATATTGATTTTGTATCGTTTAACTTTACTGAATTTGTTTATTTGTTCTAATAGTTTTATTTTTTATACTCGTTATAGTTTTCTACATATAATATATCATCTAAAAATGGTGTCAGTTTTACTTCTTTGTTTTTTATTTGACTGCCTTTTATATATTTTTTTCTTGCCTAATTTCTCTTACTAAGATTTCTAGTATTATGTTGAAAAAAGTAATGTAGTTTGCACCCTTGTATTTTCACCTTTTTTGGGCTTGTCTTATGAGTATATGACCTTTATTATGTTTAAGTATACTCCTTCTATACTTAATTTGCTGAGAGTGTTTATCATGAAATAACATTTTTTTATTGTGGAAAAAAATTGTCAAATGCTTTTTCTGCATCTACTGAGATGATCATATGATTTGCGTCATTCATTTTGTTAATTTGTTGTATCATAATTGATTGATTTGTGAATATAGAACCAGCCTTGCATCCCTGGAATAAAATCCAGTTGGTCACGGTGCATAACGCTTTCAATGTCCTTTAAAATTAAGTTTGCTAGTATTTTGTTGAGTGTTTGCATCTACGTTTATTAGTGTATTGTCCTATCTTTTATTTACTTGTAATCTTCTTATTTGGCTTTATTATGAGGGTAATACTTACCTCATAAAATGCATTTGGAAATGTCCCCCCCCTTTATGTTTTTTTGGAAGAGATTGAGAATGATTGACATTAATTCTTCTGTAAATATTTGATAATACTCACTCATGAAGCCATCTGGCCCTGGGTTTTTCTTTGTTGGGAAATTTTTGATTACTGATTATATATACTTACTTGTCATTGGTCTGTTCAGATTTTGTATTTCTTCATGACTTAGTTTTGGTAGACCACATGTTTATAGATTTATCCATTACTTGTAGCTTATTCAATTTGATTGTTCATACTAGTATTTTATGATCCTTTGTAGTCTTCTTTTTGTAATGTCTTCTTTTTTCATTTAGAATTTCATTTATTTGAGTCCTCTCTTTTTTTTTTTCCTGATTAGTGTACCTAAAGGTTTGTTAATTTTATCTTTTCAGAAAAAAAAAATAACAAAAAAACCCAAAAACAAAACAAAACAAACAAAAAAAAACCTCTCGGTTTTGTTGATCTTTATTATATTGTCTCTTTTTTCTATTTAATTTATTTCAGCTCTAATCACTATTCTTTTTTTGCTTCTGTTAACTTGGCTTGAGTTTATTCTTTTTCTAGTTTCTTGAGATGCAAAATGAGGTGTTTTTTTGCCAGATTTTTCTTTTTTTTTTAATGTAGGCATTTATAGCTATGAACTTCTCTTTTAGAACTGCTTTTGTTGCATTCTATAACTTGTGGTATGTTACATTTTCATTTTTGTGTGTTTCAAGATAATTTTGATTTTCATTTTAATTTCTTCAGTGACTCTCTTCAGGAGTGTGTTGTTTAATTTCTATGTATTTGTGAATTTTCCAGTTTTCCTTCTGAAATTTATTTCTAATTTAATACCATTGTGGTTAGAAAATATACTTGATGTGATTTTAATATTCTTAAATATTAAAAATTAAGACATGCTTTGTGGCACAACATGTGCTCTATCCTAGAGATTGTTCTGTGTGTGCTTGAGAAGAATGTGTACGTTAGTGCTATGGATGAAACGTTCCATCTATGTTGCGTACTTTGCTCTATAGTATAATTTAACTCTGATGTTTTCTTATTGATTTTCTGACTAGATGATCTATCCAGTATTTAAAGAGGGGTACTGTAGTCCCCCACTACTAAGAAATTCCTGTCTCTGTTTTAATTCAGTTCTGATATTTGCTTTAAATATCTGGTGCTCCAAAGTTGGGCACATACATGCTTACAATATTGTGTCTTTTTGACAAATTGACCCATTTATCACTACATAGTGATCTTTGTCTCTTGTGATTATTTTGACCAAAAGTCTATTTTGTCTAATATAAGTATAGCCACTCCTGCTCTCTTCTGGTTACCATTTGCATAGAATATCTTTATCCATCTCTTCTGTTTCACCCTATGTTTGTCCTTGAAGTTAACCCAAGTCTTTTGCAGTCAGAAAACTGTTGAGTAGTGTGTGTGTTTTTTTTGTTTTAAGACTTAATTTTTTTAGAGCAGTTTTACGTTTACAACAGATTTGAGTGGAAGATATCCCATACACCCCCTGCCCTCACACATGCATAGCCTCACCTATTATCAATGTCATTTTACAGAATAGTACTGTTTTCAATGATGAACCTACCTCGACACATCATAATTAATCCTAGTTTACCTTGGGATTTAATTTTGGCATTGTGCATTCTATGAGTTTAAACAAATGTATAATGACATCTATTTATCATTATCATAGAGAGTGTTTTCATTGTTCCAAAAAATCCTCTGTGCTTTATTTATCTCTCCCCACACCACACCTCAAAGAACTACGTCTTGATTACTGTAGCTTTACAATAATTCTTGAAGTCAGGTACCATTAGTCCTCCAACTTTGTTCTCCTTCAATGTTATGTTGGACAGCCTGGGTCTTTTGCCTCTTTATATAAACTTTAGAATTAGTTTGTCAACATCCATAAAATAACATGCTGGAATTTTGGTTGGTTTTGTATTAAGTTTATAGATTGAGATGGGAAGAACTGACACCTTAACAATATTGAGTGTTCCTATCCAAGACTATGGAATATTTCTCCATTTATTTCGTTCTTCAGAGTTTCATAGTTTTCCTCATATGGATCTTGTACATGATACTGGCAGGGGCTAGAAATTATATACAGGACAATTTTAAGTTCTTCTGACAGACATAGGTTGGCTGGACTGTCTCGGGCGCATTGATGGGCACTGAAGGGCATGTCTTCTGATGGGACCCTAGCCAAGTAGGACTGCTTGAGGATTATGGCTGGAGTATAGGCCCAATTTAGGATCTCCAAGGGTACACATGGGAATGTCTCCATCTGGGTTCTTTGCCAGCAGAACTGTTCACAGACTACAGCTGGGAAGGGCTGGAGCCCAGTTACAGAGCTTTTTCAAAATATACAATTCGAGTGAGTTTGTCAGGTTTGCCTCCAGGGGCATTCGGTAGAGGTGCCATGTCATGGGCACAGGCACAGGCATGTGTGACTTCTCCAGGAACCCTTTGCTTGTGTGTTGATAGGACCAAGGCTAAATACAGCTATAGTTGAGTCCATGGATATGGTAATGTTTCCAGATCTATATACATGACTACTACAGGTGAGTCAGCCACCTGGGCATAGACCTGTTCTCTCAAAATCGTTCTCCTTGGTCTTGGACTCCATTGAATTTTCGTAATTTCCTACCAGTATCCCAAGTTCCCACAAAGGAACATTTGTCTGTAGATGGCTGCAAATTTGTGTGGCTAAGGTGGGATATGTCAGGGAAACCTTTTATTCTTCCACCTTGCCCATATTATCCCCCATATTCTTAATTTTTTGATAAAGAAGCTGTGACAGACAGAGGTCAAATAACTTCTAAAATCAGTAGTAAGTCTTGGAGCTGTGATTCAAGTATAGACTTTGGCTGCAGAGCCTCTTTCTTTACCACGATAAGGCAGTGCAAATTGTACATTAAAGAATTGCTTTATCTACCTATAATTCAAGCGGAAAAAGAAGACACAATGAATGATAGTGAATAAACACTTTTAAGATCATTCTCCGAGTAATTTCTATGTGGAATTTCATATAACTATTTTGTAAAAACAATAATTGGTATATAACAAAGACATACCAACAAAATATAATTTAATGAAAGCAATCCTTAGGGAACGTTCTATACGTATTCAGTTCTCTGAAGGCTTAGTTCAGGGCCCTAAACTCACATAGTCTTCAGAAGCTTGGCAGCTTAGATAATTAGATAATGGGCTTAGAGGATGAGAGGAAACTGCAGAAAACTGGGATACAGTACTTAGCTCAATCTGGGAGCTGCCATGTGTAGATGGGTGCCATGTGGACAGATTTCAATTTTTCAGAGAAGCCTCAAATTTAACATACATATCCAAATTTTAGATATAAATTATCTACATATAAATTATATAACATAAATTATAATTCATATGCATTTAGATATAATTTATATCTAAGTTACACACACAAACACATACATAGTAGTAAAACAGAATTCATCTGTCCAAGTTATATTCCAAAAGAAATAAAATCCTAGATTTATGAATAGTTTCCACATTCACTTATTCAGTCAACAAATATTTATTGAATGAGCACCCTACAAGGCAGTCTTCTAAGTGTTAATTACTCATCAGGAAAAACAAACTTCTATTGTAGTATAAATGAGGAGTAGAAAGAAAATGACAACCATTGAGAAATATTCCTGGATATACAACATTAGAGATGTAAGCCAAGTAAATAAGCCTGGCCTTTTTTCAGTTCCTTTGCTAATGCCATTTCCTCTGTTTATAATATTAGCCATCTTTTCATCACCAGCTACCTTGTTTATTTATTGCTACTCATTTAAAAAAATCTCCCTTAGGAAAGCATTGTCTACCTTCACAAATTCAGTCATATTCTGCTCTCACAACATTTTGTGACTACTTTCCTTAAGACTTACAAAAAGATTTATTATTTTATGTACATGATGTGAATATTTTTATATGTTTCACTTCTTCAGTTTTGAGTTTCATGAGTGTAAAGATAATCTGCTTTATCTTCATATTTCCCAATTTAGGAGATCAGTCAGTTGACCTGTATAAAATTTCAAAAGCTCAGACCTTATAAAAAAGGCAAAGAGGAGCTATCATGCTTTCTTTAATTAAAAGTATGTAAGGCTTTTAGGTCCAGGAAAATTGTATTTTAGGCTAAAAATAATCATATACCAATAAAATGTAACTAGTAAAATGTAATTAGTAAAATGACATTCATTTTTCCAGAATTTAAGATAAATGGAAAATAAACAGAAGTAGTAAATATCTCAATTTTAAAACCGACTGAATGAGTAAAGTTCAACAACACCCAAGCCATCATAGAATTCTTTACTCGGCTCCTAAGCATATGGTTTATGTGTTCTTAGGAATGTTGGGAATGCTAGAAGCCAGCATGAATTCACTAGAAACAAGTATGTCAAACAAGCCTCATTTCCTTCTTGCCTGTGTTATTAGAGCCCTAGATCAAATGATTGCTAAAGACATAGGCTCTAGTAGCTGTCAAAAATTTCTTATGATATGCATATAGATAAGGGAGATAAATATGTCTAATTATAGAAGAGAGAAGTGGCTGGATAACCTGGAGAATGTACATGGGTGGATTCCAAATTGTATGAAGTTTTTAAATGAAATTTATATGTCTTTAGTTTTGTATGGCCGAACATTTTTACCAATAAAAAAAAAGAAAATTTCACTTGAAAATGAAAAACAATGTGAGTGATAGTTTATATAATGGATAACAGAATCAAGATGGACCATGTGTACATTCAGTAACAGGAAATGCAAAGATCCATACTGAGTTGAATAATAAATACATCATTTTTTAAATACAAATATAGGTTAAAAATTTGGTTAGAGGTCAGTTCACTTGAAAAAAACTTGTTGATTTTAATTTGCCATAGGATCCTAGTGCACTTACAGAGAAATCAGGTGGCAGTAAAAGCAGCAAAGAAAGTGCGTGGTTAAGATTCTAGGCTTCAAAATAAAGTAACTCTCAGTCTTCTGCTTCAACCATGATGATGTAGCAAGGACAAAACTTAACATGCTTCTATAAACAACTACATGTGTCAAAATATACGAGAAAACTTTTTTAAGACTTTGGACAAGAGGCAGCACAAATCTTGACCTCCATGAGAAAGGAAACAATATGAGTCTTACAACCTCCCTGGCTTTCTTCTTAGAATCAATTCCTGAATTACAGACATAGAGTATGGGAATTTAAGCACAACCCAATAGTATCACTGAGTAGAGGAGGTAAGATTAGTGTATGGGTAGTATAATATGGATGTGAATTGCAAGATACATTTTCAGAAAGAAGAAATATTTGTTTTCTGAGTAGTGATGTTGAGCATCTTTCCATGTCTATTGGCTATTTGCATGTCTTCCTTGGAGAAATGTCTGCTCAGGTCCTCTGCCCAGTTTTAATTGGAATGTTTGTATTTTTGTTATTGAGTTGTACGAGAGTTCCTCATATATTTTAGATATTAGCCCCTTATCAGAGGCATTGTTTGCAAATATCTTCTCCCATTTGGTTGTTTGCCTTTTTATTTTGTTGATGATTTATTTTGCTGTGAAGAAGCTTTTTAGTTAGACATAGTGCCATTCATTTATTTTAGAGTTTACTTTATTTGCTTTTGAGATCAAATTCATAAAATCCTCTTTAAACCCAAGGTCCATAAGTTTAGTACCTGGGTTTTCTTCTACGCAGTTTATTGTTTCAGGTCTTATGTTTAGGTCTTTGATCCATTTTGAGTTCATCATCAGACAAATGCAAATAAAAACCACAATGAGATATCACCTCACACCAGTTAGAACGGCTATCATCAACAAGACAAATAATAACAAATGTTGCAGAGGCTGTGGAGAAAAAGGAATGCTCTTACACCTTTGGTGGGAATGCAGATTAGTGCAGACACTATGAAAGGCCGTGTGGAGGTTCCTCAGAAAATTAAGAATAGAATTACTGTATGACCCAGCAATCCCTCTCCTGGGTATATTACCCAAAAAATCTGAACACATTTACCCGTAAAGATATAGGTGATCAGATGTTCATTGTAGCATTATTTATGGTGGCCAAGACATGGAAACAACCAAAGTGTTCTTTGATAGATGATTGGATAAAGAAGTTATGGTATATATACGTAATGGAATACTACTCTGCCATAAGAAACGATGAAATTTGGGACAACATGGATGGATCTTGAAATTATTATGCTAAATGAAATAAGTCACACAGAAAAAGTCAAGAACAAAATGACTTCACTGATATGTGGAATATAAAACTGAAAGCAACAAAGGAACAAGACAAACAAATAAAGAAACAAAAACTCATAGACACAGACAATAGTTTAGTGGTTACCAGAGTTTTGGGGGGAGGAGGATAGTAGGAGAGGGTAAATGGGGTCACCTATGTGGTGATGGAAGAAGAACTGATGTTGGGTGATGAACACACAATATGATATATAGATGATGTATTACAGAATTGTACACTTGAAACCTACATAATTTTACTACCCATTGTCACCCCAATAAATTTTAAATTAATAAAAAAAGAAGAAAGATACACAGAAAATGGGCTTTGAAAACTGCTTTTGAACTCCTTGAAATGGTGCTGACTGTTAACCTGCTTATATGGAGACCAAATTTAAAAGGCCAAGTAAAAAATTACAGAGGATTTGTACCAGAAAAATTCCCAGTGCTCACAAAGGCTGGGGACATATTGGAACTCTCAAAACTGAACATCAAGAATCCTCAAAGACTACTCGGAGTGTTCAGTGAGACCCAGAGAGGTCATTCCTTAATAGCTGAGATAAATTATGAATTATTAGTTGAAATGGAATGAAGATTATACTAAACCTTCTCTAAGAACATTTAGAAACAGAGTCTTCATAAGATTAAACTCACTAGGAAATAACTTAGTGTCTGCCAAAACAAAGCTGATCTATACAAAGAATGACAACAAAATTCAAATAATTTTTATCATAAAGAAATTTCTGATAACCAATAGCAAATTACTAGATTTTCCAAAAAGGAAAAAATGTGATCCATAATGAAAGCAGACACAAATACAATGAGAGACTAAGACAAGAATGGTAAAATAGACATAAATATTTAAAGGAAAACAAATAAAATGAGAAAGTGAGATATAAATAATAACTAAATTGAAATTTTAATTATGAAAAATAATATTTCTAAAACTAAAAAAATATCTATTGCATAAGATTAATATCATGTTAGATAATGTAGAAAACAAATAGCAGTGGTCCTGAAGAATTAAGACAGGAAACTTTACAAAATGAAACACAGAGATAAAAGACTGGAGGAAATAAAATACCTCTAAATACAAGTGGGATGATATTAAGCTACATAGCAAATATATAATTGCAGTACACAAAGTTAAGGAAGCAGAACAGTAAAAATGTTTGTAGAAATAAGGGCTAGTTATTTTTTTTTAAATTAATGACAACTGTGAACTCAAGATCCAGGAACCTCAATGAATTCCAAAGAGAATAAATATATGGAAGCACAGAAACACAACAAAATGCATCAGAATCAAATTGCTGGAAAACAGTATAAAGAAAAAAAAAGTATAAAAAAGAAAAAAAAAACTGCAGAGAAAAAAGCACACTTTATGAAAAAATAAAATAATGACATAAATTATAGCTGACTTTTGTGAGAAATTATGCAAGTCAAAATGTAATAGAACAATAACAATAAATTTAAAAGATCAACCTCAAATTCTATCCAGAGGAAATATTTAAAAATGAAAGACTGTAAAACACTTTTTAAACAAAAAGTGCTGAGTGAATTTACTTTCAAAAGATCTACATACAGTACATAATATGTTAAAAAACTTTTAGGGAGAAGGCAAGTGATATCAGGTGGAAACTTGGGTCTCTACAAAGGAATAAAAAACAACACCAGAAATGGCAAAAAGATGGATAACTAAATGATTTATGTTTTCTATTTTTACTTTATTTAAAAGTTAATGTCACCATTAAAGCTGAAATTATAAACTCTTATCTTCATTCCTTGGCATCTGTGGGGGATGGGTTCTAGGAACCCCCATGGATAACAAAATTTGTGGATGTTCAAGTCTCTTTTATAGTGTGGCATTTGCGTATAACCTATATACATCCTCCTGTACTTTAAATCATCTCTAGATTATTTATAATACCTAATATAGTGTAAATGATATGGAAATTCAGAGCCATTGGAATCATAGTAGGCCTACTACTAGCACATGTCAACAACACTGTAACATTTTTTTCCCAAATATTTTCTTTTCTTTTCTTAATTAAATTTTTTGGGGGTGACATTGATTAGTAAAACTACATAGGTTTCAAGTGTATATTTATATAAAACATCATCTATGTATTGCATTGTGTGTTCACCACCCAAAGTCATTTCTCCTTCCATCCCATTTTTCCTCTTCTACCATGCCTGCTCCCCTCTGCTGTTGGTTGAATCCAGAGACTTGAAATTCTCAAATATAGAATATGAATTGTATAAGTTTTATAACAAATGTAGAATTACAGTTTATGACAATAATAGCACAAGGAATGGGATCAGGGAAATGGGAACAAAATGTTTTAAAGTCTTACTTTATTAGTGAAATGATACTATATTGCCTAAAGATAGATAGTGATAAAGTAGAGACATATATAAAAATTCCAAGGAACTGCTAAATAAAGCAATTAGAAAATACAGTGCAATACTTTAAAAATACCCAATCCTAACAAAGTCAAGAAAACAAAAACGAATAAAGAACAGATCCTATAAATAGAAAACAAATAGCAAGATGGAAGAATTAAATCTGAACATACCAATGATTATATTCTATATAAATGGTCTAAAAACTCCAATTATAAGACATACATGGTTATACTTTGTATAGAAAAAAACTTAAAACATATATATTCTGTCTCTCAGATGTTTACTTTAGATACACATGCACAGACAGGTTAAAAGAAAACGATGACAAAGACCGTATGCAGAAACAAATCAAAACAACAACCAAAAAACTTTGAAATGGCTAAAGTAGTATTAGGCAAAGTCGATTTAACAATGAGAGATATTATCAGTGATAAAGAGGGATAATTCATAATGGGAAAGGAGTCACTTCCTCAGGAATACATAACAATCCTGAACATAGTAATCCAATATCAAACTAAATACATGAATTGAAAACTGATAGAATTTAATGATCACAAAATTAAAAAGAGAAAACTCAAATTACTGATATCAGGAAACAAAAGAGTGAATATTATTAAAGATGCTATAGTCATTGAAAAGAAATAAGGACATAGTAGGGATATGTTTATATCAATATATGTAACTTAGATAAAATGGACAAGTTCATTGAAGGACAAAATATCACAACGCTGACTTAAGAGCAATTAAAAATCCGAATAGATCTATAACTATTGCAGAAATTGGTGGCTTAATTAGAAACACTCACACAAAGAAAAATTCAGTCCCAGTTGTCTTCACTGGTAAATTTTATTATGCGTTCGAGAAAGAAACAACACTAGTACTTTACACATGCTTTTTGAAAGTATAAGAAAATCATTTCAACTCATATTACAAAGCCTGAATTACTCCGGTAAGACAAAGATATTACAAGAAAATAAAATTACAGCTAAAAATCTTTTATAAATATTAAAGCTAAAATATTAACTGAAATACTAGAAAATAGTATCCAGTAATATATAAAAAATAATAATTGTTTCTAGACTTTATCTCTGCAATGCAAGATTGCTTTAACATTCAGAGATCAGTGTAATTTACCATATTGACAGAACTAGAGAGAAAAATAATACAATTATCTTAATAGATGCAGTAAAAGTATTTGACAATTTAACACCCACTCATAATAAACGCTCTCAGCCAAAAAGAAATAGAAGAGAACTTCCTCAACATCATAAATGTCATCTTCATATTTACAGCTATAATCATGTTTAATGGTGAAAGACTGAACACTTAACAATTAAGATAGAGAGGAACACATGTTTGCACACTATCAACATTTCTATTTAACATTGTTCTACAGCTCGTAGCCAAGGTAACAGGAAATAAAAAGAAACCTAACACATATAAATTGCAAAGAAAGAAAGAAAACTATATTTATATTAAAAAGTATGTCCATAAAAAACCCTAAGAATTAAAAAAATCGCTATATCTAAAGTGAGTTTAGCAAAATCTATAATATGAATATACAAAAAATGCATTTCCATATAAAAATGAACAATAAACAATTGAAATTAAGAAAACAATAGCATTTACCATAGCATCAGAAAACGAAATACCTGGGCATGGATTTTAAAAAATATGTGCAAGTTCTGTTCAGTGACAATCACAAATATTTCTGTGGGGAATTTAAGATTTCTGTAGAGATCCATGCTATATTCATAGAAGTCGTGATATTGTTAAAATGTTTTAATTCTTTCCAAAATTATTCTGTATACTAAATTTAATACCAATCAAAATTTCTATAGTTTTTTCTTTACAAATTGATAAACTGATATTAAAATCAATATGGAAATGTAAAGGATCTGAAATAACTTAACCATTTTTTAGAGTCAGATTTTTCACTACCTGATTTTAACATTTACTGTAAAGCTACAATAATCATATAGTAGGGTATTCATGTAAAGATTGCCCTGTAAAATAACAGAACAGAAGAGAAAGCCCAGAAATAAAGCCATATATACATGTTCCATTGATTTTCAACAAAGATTCCCAAGGTGACCCAATTGGGCAGGGAGAGTCTTTTCAACAAACAGAGCTGAAAGAAGTGGGCATCCATATAACAAACAAAAAGAATAGGATAGGATAGGATAGGATAGGATAGGATAGGATAGGATAGGATAGGATAGGATAGAATAGAATAGAATAGAATAGAATAGAATAGAATAGAATAGAATAGAATAGAATAGAATAGAATAGAAAACAAAAGAAATATCCTGGTTACTTACATTTTATAAAAATTAACGTAAAATGGTTTATAGCCTAAAATGTATGGTTAAAGTTAAAAAAAAAACAAAAAACTTCTAAAAGATAAAATAGGAGAAAAATCTTCACAAACGTGCAATACCTTAGACCAGACGTACCTTAGACCAGACAGAAAAAGCACAAATCATAGAAAAGAAAAAGATACGTCATCAAAATTAAAAACTTCTGTTCTTTTAAAGGCATCTTAAATCCACAAACTGATAGAAAATATTGGAGATAATGTGTACATGTATGTGTATATATATGTATATATATATATATATATACATATATACACACACATATATGTGTATATATATGTATATATGTATATATGTATATATATGTGATTGTATCAAATATATATATACATTTCACACACACACACACATATATATATATATATATATATATATATATATATATATATATAAACCTTAACAATTTAATATTAAAAAGATAAACTACCCAATTAAAATTTTTGGCAAAAAAGCTTGAACACACACTTCACTAAGATACAAAAACAACACAAATGACCAATAAGCACATGAAAAAATATTCAACATCATTAAGGAACTGAGAATTTAAAGAAAACAACAACAACAACAAAAAGCTTGGAAAGTTAAGAATACAATTATCAGATAAACAAGAAATTCTGCTTTTGAGTATTTAGCTAAGAAATATATATCCACACAAACAATTGACACAAATGTTCCCAACAGCTTTAATAATAATAGCCCAAACCTGGAAACAACCCTAGGTTTGATAGGTAAATGACTAAACAAATGTTGATATAGATACATTAGAGAACTAATCAGCACTAAAATTACATTACACTGATTTATACAACAGCTGATATAAATGACGTGCAAAAACATGGATGAATATTTTTAAAAATAGACTAAGGGACAGACCAGACACAAAAATTTTTAATAATGTGGTATTTTACATTTAGCCATAAAACAAAAAACTATAGTGATGGAAAGCAGTTCAGTGTCTATATGGGGCTGGGAGTGGGGTGGGGAGGAATTTATTGTAAAGATGTACAAGATAATATCTTGAAATATGGAAATGTTTTATATCTTAATTTATGGTAGTGGTTACACAAGTGTATATGTTTGTCAAAACACATCAGAATACACTTTTTTGATGGGTATCTTTATTTGTATATAGATTATACCTCACCATTTATTTTTCTAACAGTAAAACAAAGGCATTTATATGGAAACTTCAACTAGAATTTGGAGTCATACAGATCAGGTTTTGAATCTCAGCTCTGCCATTTACTTCAGGGAAGGTAACTGGTTTCTCTGAACTTCAGGTTTTTTTAATATGCAAAGCAGGGTTGGTTGATTTAATATAAAAAGCTAAAAATGCCTGAAAATTATAATTATTTCCCTTTCGCCAAAGAAAGAACATCCTTCTTATTTTCCTCTGAAAATTAGGGTTCATATGATCATGAACCCTAACTCTTAGGATAATGAAAGGAATAAATGAAACACTACATAAAGTACATAGCATAAAGCACATAGTAAAGTACATAGCATAATGATGGCAAATATATGTATACATGTTCAATATATGATAGCTCATACTTTGGAGAAAGGAATTAGACTTATCCCTAAACTACCTTCCAATATATTTGTAGTAAGTTCAGCATCTCAGATTCGTGGTTGGAGCTGCAAATTACTTCTGTGCACAAATAGGAACATGAGATAGGAGAACCTTTCTTAATTGTAGCAGAGTTAACCACAAAGGTTAATAATGCTATCTGTAGGAAGGTATTCGCCTATGTTGTAGGATACAGGAAATCTACAGTGAGTATAATCAAAGAGCCTGCCCAGAAAAATGAAGGGACTCATATGTACTTGGATGAGCTATTTTGAATTCAAAATCAAGAAATGGGCTGATAAATTCTTACTTACTCAGAATAAACTAAAAATGATTCAGCTTCTATTTTGCCTAATATTCATACAGAGAAATTTGTGCAGTGGAATCCTGAAGTAACTATGATCTATTTTGCTGTTTTTGTGTGTGTGTTTGTCCTCAGAAATTAAAAAAAAGAAATATATATATATATATATATATACACACATTACCTATTCAGAGGGAAGAATTACATAGATAATTCTTTGATATTATTGCTTAAAAAGCTGATGTTTAAGTTTGGATGGCCTTTTATTTATGTACATTTGCTTCAAACATTCGCTGGATTCTGTGATTGAGAAACTGTCTTCTTCAGACTTTCATGCTTCTTCATATTTTGGTGTTAGTGATTATTGAATCTAATTTTATTAAACTCAAAGTGATGATGATATAAAATTTGAAGAATATATTTCTAAATATAAATAATTATATCATATTTTTGATAGTATCAAATTTTGTAAGTACTGTTTTTCAGAGGAAAATAAGAAGGATGTTCTTTCTTTGGTGAAAGGGAAATACTTATAATTTTCAGGCATTTTAGCTTTTTATATTAAATCAACCAACTCATAAATGGTGAGATAAATATTTCTGGAGCCACCCTTATATGGAATCATTGAATTCTACTTATTCAATGAGATTAAAAAGCTTGAAATTATGTTACCGCCAATGTGTGTACTAACATTTCCTTAAATACAGGTTTTGTAAAGTGATGAGTATACACTGTGAGTTTTTTAATTTTTTTAACTCAATACAACATGAAAGGATAATTAATAAATAATAATCTGCTACTGATGAAAAACCTGTAAAAATATTGCATCATGATTTAATGAAAGGTACCTAGGGAATAAATTTTATAAGTATTTCATCTAGTATTTATTTGCTTAAAATTGAATTTTACATGTATCGTTTCCCGCAAACATTGTTTCAAATTACAGTGTTAGTTATACAATCCTTCCTAAACATAAGATAGGGAAAAATTATTTTCATTTCTTTTACAAACTTGAAACAAAATTGATTAACAATATATAATGTATTATTTACAAAATGGAATATCTCTTTAAAAATCATAGTTACATTCATGAAAACACATGAGTAAGATATAAAAGAAAGTTAGAAAATAAAAACTGCCATAATAAAAACAAGTATTAAAGATCAAAGAAACTGGGAAAAATAACGACATGCTAGAATTAATCTGTCTGATACCTGAGAATAATTAAACTATATTTTATACTGTCTTTAGATTTAATATAGGATGTTCGGTTCATTTATTTTGTTTCTAGGAACTCTAACATCACTTATATAATTCATTATCCAACTCTTATGTCTGATCCTTTCTGCCAACTATAAATATCTGTGCCTCCTACAATGAATGCATAATTTTGTGTGCCCATCAAAAAATCTTTTTCTAATGTTGTTTTCTCTAACCTAGAAATTCGATGGTGTGTTTTTTTTTATTTCCTTAGATTCAAATCAATAACGTGTTTGAAGTGAGACTAAATATTCCTTTACATATGAGTCTGAATCTCTAACAGAGTGATGTAGTTGAGTTTGAAAATAGTAATCATTTATTTATTAACCAAATACTGAGGGAGCCACAAATGTGTAGATACTGTGCTAGAAACTGAGAACACCACGTTGAGGAACCAATGAATACTTTATGGGATAGATCTTATTTGGAAGGCTACCAGAAAAAATTTTTTTAAATGTTTTAAAGGGAAATTATTCTTTAAAAAAAATTCTAAATAATTATTATCTATGAATCATCATTTTACAAAGATTTTGATTTGATTTGAATCTAAGAATAGTTGATAGAAATGTTAAAATGTTCTGACCATAAATACAGAAAATAATTTTTTCAAAAAAAACCTAAGTTATTCTAATTCCAGAATAAGAAAAGATATTAAAAAGAATGTAAAATTTTGCAGTTATAAACAATGCTTTAGTTTATATTCCAGAAGGGTTACATTTATTAGAGCTGCATTTCTGAATTCTCATAATAAGGAAAATATCATAACAATTTAAAATATATGAGG
Organism: Rhinolophus hipposideros; assembly: GCF_964194185.1. Lineage (NCBI taxonomy): Eukaryota > Metazoa > Chordata > Mammalia > Chiroptera > Rhinolophidae > Rhinolophus > Rhinolophus hipposideros. The sequence continues at coordinate 39,956,947 of NC_138064.1, forward strand.
AATTATGTGTTAGATTATTGATTTTCAGGAAAGTTGATGCTTCATATAGAACACTGTATATTATTTTCTTCTCGCTTACATTGTGTGCTTTTTTTTTCTTTTTTTTTTTTTCTTTCCCCGAGAAATCCTGGATGCTTTCATCACAACTCTTAGTCTTGCAATCCTTTTCAGACATATAAAATAAGAGAACACACTTGGGGAAAAAGGTATTTCTCAAAAGTCCCTAATGTTTCACATATTGGGTTACAGTACATGTATATATGCTCTTTAACTTCCTTTTCTGGGAAACAAGGTATGAAGTAAGCAGGATGATTTTACTCTGAATTTATGTTACAAGAATTTAATCATCATGGCAAATTGTTAATGACTAATAGTTCTCTAACCTGTCTTATGTCTATACAGCCACAGGATAAGGTTAAGTTCACTGAAAATTTCATGGTTTTAGCATTTAATATTAAAGTTGGCAGTGAAATGTGAATATTTTGAATGCCACTTTGGGATTAAAGAAAACACACATCATAAGAGATCTCCTGTCTTTAATTTCAGATTCATTCCACATCACCAGAACATACTCATTTTAAATGTTTCTCAAATATTTTCTGTTGGGAGAAGAAACATTGGGGCTCAGAATTAATGTAAGGATCTTATCTAGTGAAATTGTGCTGAAGGAAATTGCCAGAGATTAGCTGGATGATTCTGAGTCATGACAAGGGGAGATCTTGACTGGAATATGTTGACCTACTCTCCCAAAACTTCTTTAATAAGAAAAAGACGTGCTTGATATCTAGGGAGAGAATGGAGCATTAAAGCACGAGTTATAAATTCATGAAATCTGCTCTTTTCTTTCTTGGGACCAGCTAAGACATCTTAATTACCATAATTTCTGAAGCACCCTATTCTATAGATACACATGCGTTGATAGTACCAGGAGCTCTAAATATAGAATCTCATTCTACACTGATTTACACAATGAATCTCAGTGTAAATTGTATTCCTTGTAATCTGTAAACTTCTACTGGCATTTCTATGTTTGTTATTCAGACATAGTGGGTCTGACCTTTGCCGAGAAGGATTTTAGGGGATTGAATATCTGGTTAGGGATAACAGCCAAGCTCCGTAAACTAGAATCGGAAGTAGTGACTATGAATTCCATTGTGGTTTGGTTTATGGTAGAGCTAACTGCAAGAAAGAGTGTATATATTCCTTATTAATTCTAAGAAGTCACGTTAGTCTAGTACAGTTTCCCCCAAAGTTTTTGCTTCGTGAAATGTAAGAAATTCTATAATTTTGTAATTTTTGTTATGCTGGGCAATTTCAAATACTAATTATTTGAGAATTCAATTAATGCAAATTTTATATTATTGTGAGTCAGCATTTTCTTTTTCTGTAAGAAGAAAGATTTCTGAAAATGTGTGTCATTTGTTTAATCTAGTATATCCTCTGCTGGTTAAACACTGTTGCTATTTATTTGTATATTGATTTAATTGTCATTGTTCAGACAGATTCCATTGTGAGTATTCTTTAATTCTGCTTGAATACTGAATTCCACTATGGGGAATTTGTCTAAATAAATAGTGGTGTAGTGAGTTGAATGTGATCCAGTTTGCAAATTGATTACAAAGATGTGGTTGCTTTAAATCAGGAGAAGACTTTTGCATGTTGCAAATATTTTCTGACTTCTTTCTGACTCATTAAAGCTTTTTTTTTTTTTTTTTTAATACAAACTAATGTATCTTACCCAAAGGAATAGTCAGTGCTTACAGAAAAATGACAAAGGGTGACCGAATAAAGTAGTTGCTTTGGGAGAACTCTAGAGTAATTTCTTACTCTCTCAGTAAAAGTCCATTTGAGTTATCACCTACTTTTCTTAACAACCAACATCTATTCTTCAACACACACACACACACACACACACACACACACACACTCATACTCACACTGTTACACAAAACTCAAATGATTATATATCATTTATTTGTACATTGAAACATATTTATTAGGTTACAACTTTCAAAAGACATTAAAGTCAGTAAGATTCCAGTCTCTATTCATTCACATAAATTATAAATTTTGACAAATGTACTTGTTTACAAACAGCATGTAAATTTCTCAAAATAATCAAAGTCAAATAACAGGAAAATTACTGGCAATTATACAAAGAATAAAGTATTTTGGATTTCAAGTTGTATTTTTGGAGAATATATTGTAAATCTTGAGAGACTGCATGTAATAAATGCAGTAACTGTTGTAATTACTATTCATCTCTACCAGAGCAATAGAACAGCAATCACAAGTACAATAGATGGAATTGTTAATTATGGCACTAATATCACAAGTGTATTTTCATAATATGAAAAAAATGTTATATTATGTAATTAAGTTAAAAGATGGAAAGTTTGTAGGCCTTCATTAATTTCGTATACCAAACATTCACACAATCCACCCTTTCTGAAAGATATAAATATATAAAAATGTGATATATATGTATATATACATATATGTATATATACATATTCCTCCATGCCACACAGTAGAAACTTATTAGTACAGAGAGCTTAATTTAAAACAAAACAAAACAAAAAAGCACACACATTATATGTATCTTAGTCTAGAAATTTAAAAAAAACAATATCTAAAGAATAAAGTTTGCCATTGTTCCTGTATGACGCCAATGTTGTTGACACATGACCATGAGGACATGGTCTGAATTGTTTTCTTCTAATGCAAGTGTTGAAACCTTTGCAAAAGAAACAAATTTTCCTGGCCGGAATAAGGCATCCATGGACTAGAAATAATTGCTATGTTTTCAACAAATAAATTAACTGAATAGCAGAAACAAAACATGTAAAATTTTGGCAGTTACCAAATTTCTTAATTAAAAGTTAAAGCTTCACTAGCATTGATGGATGGGGATGAGGGACTTGTTGCAGTCAGGATTTATCTTAGCCAACAGCAATGCTAGTACTTATTCCTGAGATTCCCAGCCTTTTTCTAGAACAAGCTGTGATGTTTCTGAATGTAAGAAAATTAAGCCAATTACTCCAAAAAGGGGAAAATTGAAATTGGATGGCTGGTTGGAATGGAAGATAATAAAGGTGTGAACTTGACTGATTGTAATGAGAACAAAGCGTGTGAGACACGTAACGGATGTTACAGTGGTAGATGTGATAGCACTTCTTATTGTTTATATATGACCAACAGAGACCAAGTAATAAACGGCAATGTTCTCAATCCTTTATGTGTTATTTCACTCAGTCCTCCAAAGCATTGAACAAGTTAAGGCCTATCATTCTCATTTTATAGATTAGAAAACAGCACAGAAGATCACCTCAAGTTCATGTTTGCAATACAGTTGTGGTGAGGTGTATGGAAATATACTAGCTCAGAGCACATAGCACTCTTATAGAGTCTTCTCCACGAGCTGGACTTGAATCTCAGTTAGTGGAAATATTGTGGTTCTGTTGACATAAATAGAGTACACAGTATAAAAAAGATTAATCTGGGATAGAAGAAGAGAAACTATGTCGGAATAACTTGGTTTGTTTTCCTTTACTATGTGTATGTCTGTGTCTGTGTCTGATAAGTCCAATATTCATAAATTATGTTGGAAAAAATTAAATTCATACAGAGGCTATAAATTTTTAAATCAAAATCCTCAGTATAATTCTTGGACTACAAAGTCACTTGGTTCATTATCATCATCCTCTTTACAATAGAACATTTTAATAAGAAACTCCATCCTTCTATAAAGAGGCAATGACTTCTGTCTCTTTCAAGTTGCATATTCTGTAACACTAAAATCATGTAGGAAAAACAATTGATAATGTGTTGTTTTTTTATTACTTTTTGTGAAAAAAGAGAGAGGAGAAGAAAACTGTGTGTGCACATAAATGTAAACATGAAAAATAAGTAAAAGGGTATACACAAAATTCTTAACTTTGGTTATCTCCTTGTAGTGAGGTTGTGAATATATTTTTTCTTTCCATTTTGGACTTTTCGGGATTTTCCAATGATGTAACATGTTTTACTTTTAGCCATTTTAAAAGGACTTTAAAACAATAACTTTAACTATTATATCAAATATAAGTCATGAAATATTGATGAATTGTATGATTGAACTATTGATGATGCTTCCAGAGCCGTATTTCTTAGCTAGGATTGAAAATTGTCATCATCCAGAGTTATCCCTCTTCGCTTCTTGTGTTATTACATTTTATAAAGCTCATTTTTTGCCTTAATCACATTTTGCAATTATTATTTACCCTACTGTAGCAAAGATTTCTTGCTACCTACCTAATATCCATTCTGTTCTTCTGTCATAAAAAATAGAATTTTGATTTTGTTGTGAATATCACTGCACCCAGCTAAAAAACAAACAAATAAAAATGAAACAAAATAACAACAATAACGGCAACGTATGCATCCAGACCTCTCAGGAAGATAAAGCACATGTATGACATAGTCTGGTCCATGCTCTATGTGTGGGAGCGGTTGTAGGAACTTGGCATAAATGACTTAAAGAGGGTTCAGACACAGTGGTCACATGCCCTAAATTATGCCTTTCTATTTCTTTCTTATTTCTACATGAAAGGCAGACATGTTGGCTGGAGACGCAGTAGACATCTTATTTCATTTATTGTTGGAACTTAATGTATTTATTTTCAATGTACATTTTAATTAATTTAATAATACTTTTACAGACCATGTGTCCATTAAGCTATAATCATCTGCCTCCTGTTGGATACGCCAAGATTAATTAATCACTCCATGTGATAGAATAAATTCAGCACTTACATGGAGTTTTTATTCTTTACATTAAAAAGCACAGTTTGATGCAACAAAGATTCCACTTGAATATTGACCTTAAAAATTTTTTTGATTAAGAATTATTCATCTGCTTTAGTTCCTACATAATCATATTTTGGTTCATAATGATAACTTTTCATAATTGTCAGAGAGGAGGATAAGTAATAATAATAATAATGATAGCAATAAAACAGTAATAATAATAGCTATAATTATTGATATATGTGAACTCTAAATTGAACACATTAAATCCATTATATCACATCATTGTTGCAACTTCTATGAAGTAGTTATCTTTATTTCCACATTTCACTAAGAAACAAAGACACACATATGCTAAGCAACTTGCCAAAGTTCACACAACTAGGAAATGGGGAAGGCAAAAAGGTGGTCAGAACGTTCTTTCTGGCTTCAAAGATTTACTAAAGGTATGAATAGACCCTTATGCTATTTTCCTACCGTGGTTTCACTTTCCTTGACAAGAGGACATTCTTTCAGTTTATCTAAAATGGTGTCAAATTATTTGTATATAATTTTAAACAAAGAGAGTATAGTAACATAATCTTAAATTTCATTCATTCCCATAGCAATCTGACCGGTAGGGGATTATCATTGCTTTAGGTCTAATTGAGAATCAGAGACCACAGAGAATACTTTTAGTTCTTATCTTAACATGCATGAGTCCAGTGATAGTATTTATGGCCTAAAGAAGCACAGGGGACTATGGACAATGTGAATTCTACATATGTTAAATAAAACTGTCCTGCAATATTTCATTTGAAGTATAATCTTTTGATTTCTAAAATTTACCGGGTCTCTGGTTGGTTGTTCATCCTGTCATCACCTCGTCTTCTAATAGCCTTTCTAATCAATAGCTAAAGAAAACTGAGCCTGAATCGTCAGTTAATACTCTAAGTTCCTTTAACAGACATGCATTCCATAAAAATTGGATAATAATGCAATAACAAGGAAGAGTATATTTAGTTTATTCAGGGATAGCTATATGATTACCTTTCTAATCAGAGTCTGATTTGCATTAGTTCCACCTTGATTTGTTACGAGACACTGTGTAGATTGCGACTTATGTTCTTGAACTTCAGAGAAAACTGAGAGATCGGGCGTAATCAATAATAGTGATATTAAGTTTCTTAAACATACAGTGCAATTAAGGAAAACACATAGAATTACAGCTGCTGCAATGAAGAATCAAATAAAATCATGAAACTCTGAATTACTTTCTGTATGATTTTAGCACTTTATTTTCCACCTAAAGTCAATACTTAGAAGTTGCTTTTCATAAAGGCGGTTTTTGCAGAATTTTACGATCAGCAGTCTAGTGTTCCACATCTGTGTAGAAAAGCCGACCCAGAGCATTGCTTTAGCACTAGACACATGATTGGGCACTGATAGACACATGGCATTTAGTAATACCATTAAAATATTTTATACTACACAATGGCAACAGATGTCTTAAGTTCTAACAACTAATCAGAAAGTAAATTAAGCAACAGAAAAAACACATCTGGAATCCTAGAAATGGAAGAACTTAGTCATATATCATTCAATATTCTATTTAATTTGTGTTAATTTGTGAAAAGCTGTGCTGGATGTTTTTTATGTAAATGAGGCCAAATATACATTTTACTCTGTGATCTCCAAAACCGTTTATTATAGAAAGCTCTTTGTCAGGTTCTGAAGGGCTCCTTCCCAGGCTTCAGATAACTCAAGCTTTCTGAAATAATTATCTTATTAAAGCAATATGTTCAAAGTGAGCAATGAAAGTCCACAGGGAACGCTGCTGAGAAAGTAATGGTCTGCTGGTGAGTTGATGGACTACATTAATGGTGTCACCCAGTCTGGAAAGAGGACTGACAGCAACTCAATCTGTAATGTATTTCATATGTAGAACACATTAAGAAAAAAGTCCTAAATATTAGAATTGTGCATTGGCTAATTGAACTCTGCAAATTATGGCATTGCAACTGTGAATTACTCTCTGGTCATTAGTCTCTAATCATTGGGAAGATTCCTATCCATATATGTGAACAATAATCATGAAGACAGATTTCCATGGTATACATTTTCAGTTTCTTTATACTTAATGATAGTAACTTAATTTAGGGCTCCAGAAATTCACTTGCTGGGAAGTAGGATCTTTCAGTTTTTCATTGTTGTTGTTGATATTTTTTTTCTTTTTTTAATACCAAAAACTGAATTAAGGATTTGAAGCTTTTCAAGTGACACTAAACATTCTTTCACGATGCTATCAGGAATGCATGAAATACTGTATTTCATTAAAAATCATAACTAAATCATTCCACATGAGGAGTTTCAGTACTGCAAAATAGACTTTAGACAAGGTTGCAGTCCGAATGATTCTAGTACTTAAAATTACTTATTCTGTCTTCATCTTTTGAGCAACTCTAACTGAAAATGTTGTTCAGGCTTATATTGTCTATCCATTGTAAATAAAGGAGAGTAAATAAAGATGAGTGATATCTCACTTTGGAATTTTCTTTTGTAAATACGATGAATATGTAGCTGTCATAAATTATATCTCCGGTGGCATAATGCATTAATATAGCAAATATAACAAGAAAACTTTAGTTATAAGCACACAATTTGCAAGTTATTTTTCATCTTGGGTGATTTTAAGGTGCATTTGAAACTATAAACTCAAATTTAACATTGAATTGCTCCAGTGATTTTGATTTTTGAATTTAAATACAGCAAAAATGCATTTCAGGCTGCCCTTAATAAAACATGCCAATGAGTAGTGATGCTTTTGTGATGTTCACTTTCCCTTCACTGTGTTCTTGAACTTTTTACTTAGACAGAAAAGGTAGATGATGAACACTTCCCCCTTAGCACGCCATGTTCAGTTTTACTATTTTATTCCACTTCTCTTCTCTGGAGCACCTAACCTAACGATCTTCTAGAACTACCAAGAAATGCTTAGGAGTACATATTTTAAATATACATAAACACAGGTCTGAATAGACTGATGTTGTCTAGGACATGAAAGTTAGCTCAGAAAACCAATTTCTGTGAAGCGTTTCCTTGGATGGCACATTTTATTTTTCCTAAAGAATAATCAAATATAAAAAACTTGGTCTCCAAATATAGACAGTTCACATCAGAGAAAGAAAGACTGCTTCTTCTTCATTGGGAAAATAAATATAACTAACATTCAAAGTGATCATCATTTTTGGCATATTTTTAGGAGAAAAAAAATAGAGCAAGAAACAGATAATCCCAAACTTTTAAGCATGGGAACCTTATAGTCAGCACGATCATGGAGGTTTTTAATGGTCCCTTGATACTATTAATCCCTCTTATAATTTTCATAAACTTGTCAAGTCCTGCACAATACCTCTTTTACGTCAATGACATTAAACCTGAATGATGTTCAGATTTTTATCTCATAGCATTAATAAAAAGCTATGTCACAAGGGTAGTTAATAAAAATGAATGTGAGATTTTACTAGAGATAGGGGACTTGCTGGATCAAAGCATATCCATTTACGAATGTTGTAAACTCTTGAAAAAATAAGTTGTCATGTGATGGCATGTTTATTTCAGAGGTAGGGATGAAAAGATAATGTTTTTAATTAAAAATAATAAAAAACTTTCTGCCAGCAGGTGGGCAGTAGTGGTGGGGGCATGTGGCTAACAGCTGGACATTATTAAATATATATTAATTTGAGCACCTCATTGGTGATTCTCTTATAAAGGGATATTTTTTTAACCTTTTATTTCTAATGTGTAAGGGTCACACATTTGCACTCACATGGACAAAAAAGCAATAGTTTTACATTTTTTATATAATTGTAATTTTTCTCACAAATCACCCACATTTTAGTTAATGAAGATCCATAAACTTGCCAATAAGAGAAACTTAATTATTTTCAGTTAAGCTGTTAGTCATTGTAAATTTCCTGCCCCTGGAGGGTTGTTTCTCTTCTTCCTCCTTCCAAGATGCATGGCTGTGAAAGGAAGGTTTCCAGTCTATAGGGGCGGGGGAAGGTAAGGCCATCTCTGGCTCATTCTATGCTCATCTCTGCTGTCTAGTATGACTCTGAATGTCAAAACTGACTATGGACTCCTTTATTCACTTTCCATTCTTCCTGTGATATCAACAGTACTCTTCAAGGCAAATTATGCAACTAAAACTATATTATCCCCATTGTATTTGACCATTCCAAGCTTTTTCTTGCCAACTAAGTTTTTCACTTTTATTTCCAAACCATGTTAGAAAAATGTGGCCATCATATGAATCAGTATGATATAATTTCATGTGACCCAAACTCAACATGATTTAAACAAACTAAGATATGAATTCATCAGGTCAAATGAGGAAACTCTGAGTAGTGCAGAGGTCTCATTAATGTCTGGCACCGAGTACTTGAAAATCTGCAGGACCCCCTTCATCTCTTTTCTCTCTGGGCTGCTCACAGTGTGTTAATTCCATCCTTCTGAAAAGCTTCTCCATGAGGTAAGCAATCTCTCTCCTGGTTAGCTGTGAAGATGTGATATTCTTAACAGACTTGTGCACAGACCCAGTTTGAAAAATATCAGGGAAGCACTTCAGTTAGTTCACCTTAGGTCATTCACCTGTCTTTTGGCAGATATACAGTTTCCAATGTCGGTCACACATTGAGAATCACATTCTTTGAAGAAACATTTCACAGGGGAAGAAGTAGGAGAAGGTGTTGACATAGACATCAGAATAATGCATGCCTCCAAGTGCAAGTAATTAATCATGTCCTTGTCAATATTGTTAATACAATGTAGCTATGTTCTCTAATTTCTTCCAGAATCTTTGAAATTTAACAGCCTTATGCTTCCGTATAGATACTCTTTTCTTAATTTTTAACAAATGTCACAAGATTGACTTTCTTCAATCTTAACATAAACATGATTTGGTGCTGTTTACTCCTCCAACCTTATCTCTACAGCTCTGTAGGTTCTTTTTCAAGTTTCTGAAAGTTTGCCAATCTCTTTCTTGCCTGTTATCTTTTGACCATGCTTTTTACTCTTCCTCGCATGTTTGTTGCCACTGGTTAGATCCTCATCTTTAATTTCCAGCTAAAATATTATCCCAAAGACACCAACTCCTACCACCTCAATTGTAATTTGTATGTGCCGAGTCCTGCACTTTACCTCTGTTGATTCATTCATGATTTGTCTCTTCCACAGGATAGTAATATCCACAAATATTAGGACCAATGACTGTGACCTACCATTCCATACTGAGAGGTTCACATCAAGCTAGACACACACAAAACTTAAAAAAAAAAATTGTCAACTTAACAGTTAATTTTTCAATCTGGTGCTGCCCGACATTTACCTTAACCTGTTGCAGTACTTTCTCTTCTTCAACCCTCTCCTTCTTTGGCTACTGTATCAATGATCTCTTTGGCTTTCTGTTATCATTCTGGCTCTAATTCCTTTTGCTTTTCCTTTCCGTTATAAAACATTAGTTTTCTGGCCATCCCTATCTTCTTCTTAAGCTTCTTAGGCTACTTTCACAGATCTAATTCTTGTTTATTCACGGCTGCTTATATGTATATGGCTCACAAAAATCTGTTCTTATTCTCCTGATCATCAGAAGCATTCTCTGTTTCCTGTTGATTTTTTTGAATAGGATTAAACAGAATTCAGCCTTCAGCCACCCTCAACTCACCCTATTTTCCATTTTTTTTGAAAGAGAATGCCAAGAGGCCAGTCACCCAGGCCAGAAGATAGAACTGTCATCCAGCTGTCTCCCTCCATTCTACCATTGGTTAATTATGCCTGCACTCACACGTTGTGTCACTAGTATTTTATCAAGTTGCATTAATTTCCCTTCTACGTAATTTAAAAAATGTATCCTTTTTAGCCTGTATCAGTCTCTAACTTGTCTCTTTATCTCATAGTAATGCCCATGGTGATCAACACTGCATACTGACACCAAAATGGATTTTCTAGTCCTTAACTGGCCTTTCAGGAGATTTAAATATTTCCTCTTGTCTTCAGAATATTCATTATGTAAGCTATGTAAAATCCTTCCTAACCCAAAAATCCAGATAATCACAAACATACCTGCTATTAAATCTACACCAAATCATTTGTAATCTCTTAAACATTTTAAGTTCTTTCACTTCTCTGTGGCTTTTACACATTTTTTTTTTTGCCAGTCAGTTGGCTAATCTGAAAATTAACCATCCAGACTCAATTATGGGTTGCCTTTCCAAAAAAAGCATTTCCTGACTATCACATTTCTAAATGACTTTTTCTGTGTCTTCTACTTACTCTTACAGAGTTTTATACGCATATACCTATTATGGCATTTATCATACTACATCATAATAATTAATTTAAATTAATCTATCTTCTGCACTAGTAATCATCTGGTTAAAATCAGAACTAATGTTTGTTATAATTCTAGGTGACTGTGCACATTCTTCCATAAAATGGGCTTGTTTGGTTTAAGGAACAGAACTCATTCAAATAAATTCAAGTACAAATATTAACGAAACCTAGATATAAACTCAGGAATCCTACCTCTTCAACTCCAGGAAAATTTATATCAAACTCCTCACTTCCAAGATCAGAGAAAGTCCAAGTTGTCCCCCAAGATTTCAAGGATTGCTTGGAATGGAGAGATGGAGAGAGGGAGAAGAGGCCAGATAACGTTCTCATGGCCCCAGCTGACCCTGATTCCTTGAAAGAAGTTACCACATTAATGAAAACTTGAAATCCCACCTCTTCTCATTTATCCCTCCCTGGACACACACACAAATATGTAGATACATGATCGCTCTTACACAAAAGTTCACAAATCTAATGGGTAGTACTGTGGTGCCAGGGGAGAGGTTATATTACACGGCAAAACAAATTTACACTGTCTGTTTGGAATTTCAATTATTGAAAATCTCTTTAAACCTCCCCTCTACCAGAGATGTTTTTCTTGGCCCTTTTGGCTTTGCTGCAGTCTTTAACCTCTTCACACTTGCTCCTCTCTTGGACACTTCTGTCTCATTGTGTTTTCCCCAAAGCTTCCAATTCCTCTTCTTATATTAACCGGAACAAGGGAGTTCAATACAGCTTTCATTTTTAGACTTGTACCCCCAAACACCAAACAGCTGTTTTATGTATTTTGCCAGAGATCACTTCCCAATTCTTCCATGATATAGGGAATACATTTGGGAAAGTTATTTAAACTCTCTGTACCTTCTTTTCCTCATCTGTATAATAGAAATAATAGTAGTAATTACCTCATATATTTACATTGATGATTTAATTATTTAATATATGTAAACTTAACTAAAACCTGGCAGAGTTAGGGGCATATAATAAATAGCAATCATTGTAACTGTTACTTTTGTGGTTGTTTACCCTCCTTGGAAGTCTCTGTGGTTATAGAGACTTTCTTATTTCTTTTTTCTCCTTCTCCTTCCCTTGCTCCCTCTCCCTCTGCGTTCCCCTTCTCCAGCATTCTCCTCCCTTGACCCCCTTTTTTGCTGTTCAATAAAGCTAGTATGGAACTCACAGAACTAGAATAGCTGGGTCCTATGAGAACAAAAAAGCAAAAAGCAATATTTTTTTTTTTCTTTATGCCCTGTGAATGGCTTTGGCCTCTGCCTCTCTTTTTATATGTGGTTTATTAATGTTTTTACACATAACACATGAACCACACATAATGGCCGCCCCAAAATGATGTAAATACCCCAAATGTATCTACTCTACCCAATCACTTCAAGATTCTGGGAAAGAAAAGCAAGCTAGTTGGCCCATCTTAGGTTGAGTCCACCCCTGCTCCAATTATCTGTGTGATTAGAAGAGTAATTTCTCTAAACAAAAACAAAACCATTGGACTCGTTCAAAAACACTCGTTCTATATACTTGTGCACCTGGCCTTTAGGAAATGCCTTATGTTTATCTTTTATTTATAGTATTAAGCACAGTCTTGGCTTATAAAACATATTCAATAAAAATTATATGTATACATATATAAATATATAATTATGTAAATATTTATTGAGAGAATCAAATATTGGTTTTGTGCTTAATTTCACTCACTAGAAAATTTTGTTAAAGTAACATCATGAGGTTTATATTCATACTAAACTGAACTATTCTTTCATATTTAAAAGGTGTTAGGGTGATTTAGTTTAAAATAGGCAAGGCTTAAAGAGACTAAAAAAAATTAATAATGAAGCTGTAGGTTAAAAGGACTAGAGGATGAGAGAGAAATAAAGGAAAATATGGAATATGCCAAAAACTATGTAGAAAACCAATAACATGGCAATTAGTTGTTCTGTTATCTTAAAAATAATGAAAACTATAAATATATGAGGTCAGAAAATTAAATTCATGAACTCATCCTAGAAAAACACTACATACCTCATTGCTGACTATCACTACAGTCACCTTCGAAGTAATCTCCTTGGGAAGCTATGTGCTAATGCTAGGGCCTAGCCCACCCTTCAAATCAATTTTGGAACTCTTTTTCTTTAAAGGACGTCAGATGTCCCTTATTATCTTTGATGTCCTGAATGTCATCAACATGTCTTCCTTTCAATATTTCCTTTAGCTTCAGGTAAAGACAGAAGTCATTGGGGGCCAGATCAGGTGAGTAGGGAGGGTGTTCCAGTACAGTTGTTTGTTTACTGGCTAACAGCTCCCTCACAGACAGTGCCGTGTGAGCTGGTGCATTGTCGTGATGCAAGAGCCATGAATTGTTGGTGAAAAGTTCAGGTTTTTTTCATCTAACTTTTTCATTCACCTTTTTCAGCACTTCCAAATAGCAAACTCGATTAACTGCTTGTCTACTTGGTACAAATTCATAATGAGTAATCCCTCTGATATAAAAAAAAAAAAATCCCTCTGATATAAAAAAACAATGTTAGCAACATTGTTGCAACAAGTTTGCGAACTTAATTGTCAGACCTCCTGTGTGTGTGTGTGTGTGTGTGTGTGTGTGTGTGTGTGTGTGTGTTGTATATTTTAATCTTGGAAGGAGTTATTAGACAGTTCTCAAAACATGTCTATTTTCTTCTTCCTATAAATTTTATATCATTTTGAAACAATCTATGCAATGTAACTGGTATTAATTTGGGAAATTTATCAGATTCAAATAACTAAACCCATTTTGTTGCCATTCAAGGTAATACATTTTACAATGGCTTAAACAGTGAGTAGAATAATAGCCAGAAAAGCAGGCAGGAAAGAATCTTTAAATATATGTATGTATTTATACTTATACATATAATTTTTTAGTCTTAATTCAGTTACTTTTGTTACCAACTGAAAGTCAAGTTGGATTTTAATTAATAGAGTGTATTGGTAACGGGAAAAAAATGATAGGCAGCTTCTAGGAGAAAAAAGCCTTCACGACAGGAAATGAATGTCATTCTTTTTCAATTTTTTAAACAAATAGCTTAATTGAAAAGATTCTTAGTGTGTTGGTAAAACTGACTCTCATTACCAACCGTGTTTCTTCAAAAATAAGACCTAGCTGGACCATCAGCTCTAATGCATCTTTTGGAGCAAAAATTAATATAAGACCCGGTATTATTTTACTATACTATAAGACCGGGTATAATATGATATAATATAATATAATATAATATAATATAATGTAATGTAATGTAATGTAATGTAACATAACATAACATAACATAATATAATATATGTAATAAAATATAATATTATGATGATATGATATGATATGATATGATATGATATAATATAATACCGGATCTTATATTAATTTTTGCTCTAAAAGACGCATTAGAGCTGACGGTCTGGCTAGGTCTTGTTTTCGGAGAAACACGGTATTTCTTGTTCCATAAACCATTACTAAAGGAATATTTGATTATCAAAACCTAGTTAATAATCCTGAAAGTCATCTGCTTTCAATAAACCTTAATTAAATAAAAAAAATTATAGGTTTTCAGAGATGGGGATCAAATATTAGTTTTTAGGTGCATGAATATATGTGTATATGTACACTTATATGTATACATGTTTATACATTAGACAGCTTTCTTGTTAAATTAAAATCAGTTATTTTACTCATTAAATATATTATAAACATATTAATATCACATGCTAATGTATTAAATATATATGTATGCAAAGGGATATATATGTGTGTGTGTATATATATATATATATATATATATATATATATATATATATTTATGAACATAAACTTCTTTCTAAACATTTACAGGTTGTTGGAAACCCTTCTCCGTTGTTTCTCATAACTTACAAACCTATTCCTATATGATAAGAGCTCAAAATAAACAAATACTTTTACTCTTCCATATGTTTCTTTTCCAAAAGGACTCCCAGAAGCTGTCCAGAGGAATTATCAGATTATGTTGAAAACTGTGAAAATCAAAGAACTAGTTAACTTTTGTTTAATAAACTTTAATTGAAATTTACATTATACATAAATTATTTGGCATAATACTAAATCTGTCCATAGACAAACATTATGATAAACAAGTTTGCAAACTGAGTTATATTTGACTTATAATAGTCTTGGTACTCAGTGTTTATCTTCAATCCTCTAGTCAGAATCCACAATTTCCTACAATCCACATGGAAGACTTCCTGGAAAAGTCCCATACTTGACACCTCACCCCTAATATACTTTTCTCATTAAAATGCATCTTACCAATGTTCCAGTTTCTTGATAACACACCCTCTGAACTCCAAGATTATTTTCTTATTAAAATAGTGTGTGTGTTTTTTGTTTTTTTACATTTCTAGACACAAACAAATAAAAATGGCTTAGCCATGGAATGGTATACTTTCCAGAATCATTACTTGGAGGCCAAAAAGAAAAACAAAGCAATTTCATCGTTTGTTCAGGACACTTGAAAAACATAGTAGCAAGTCCAGTATAATTTACAGCAATACTTATTAATACCTTATTTTTCTCTCCTATCATTTTTCTTCTTCCATCCCCAGTAGGTGAGGCTTTCTTCTTTTACCACCCCTCCAACATACATACTGTTATCACTTCCCTCACTTACTTAGCATTTAATTGGTGATTTTTCTTTCCACTCCAATTTTGTTTATCTCTTTTTCCCTCAGGGATACTTTTTTCTAAAAGATCATCCTCAGTCTCTTTCTTGCTACAATCACAGTCTCTACTCAGTCTATAGGTCTATTCAAATGACTACATAATCTCCCTCCCTAGTGTGGAGTGTATTGTTAAATTCTACACTCTGCATTTAAATGTTTACTAGGCATTTCTACCTGGTATTTCTAGTCCCTAAAAAGTCACCACCAGCCTATATTATGTTTCCCAAAATTGTCATTTTCCAAACACCTATACTTTGAATCCTCCTCTAGTTTCACCTCCTAATCATCAGTTGCTAACTTCTATAACTGTGGACTACTAAATAAAGTTTACATTTGTTCCATCTCTTTTGTTGATGTGTTTACCAATTTATGAAGTTTTAATGGTTACGATCTAAACTTCTACACTTTTTTCTTAAACCCTCTGTAAGTTTTCAGATGCTTTTCTCCTCAACTAAGACTCACAATGCCTCAGGTTGATATCATTATGCATGCAGTGTTATGGCACAGAAAACAGACCAGAAGAAGAAGAAGAAGAAGAAGAAGAAGAAGAAGAAGAAGAAGAAGAAGAAGAAGAAGAAGAGGAGGAGGAGGAGGAGGAGGAGGAGGAGGAGGAGGAGGAGGAGGAGGAGGAGGAGGAGGAAGAAGAAGAAGAAGAAGAAGAAGAAGAAGAAGAAGAAGAAGAAGAAGAAGAAGAAGAAGAAGAAGGAGAAGAAGAAGGATGAGGATGTATTTATACATGATAACCTTCTATGTTTAAATAATATCAAAATCTTTAAAATATAATTTGCTATCCCTGTCAATATCAATAACCTCTAATCTGTCAAACTGGCCTATTTATCATTCTGGGACATATACTCTTACATTTGTCTTTGCTGATAATATTGACATCTTCTAGAATGCTCTCTCTATCTCTGTCTTTTAAAATCCCATTAGTTTAAAACTACTTGAAATAAAAGACATTATGAAGCTTTTTTTGAACACTACACATTTAGACATAAACTATCTCTTCTTGCTCCTCGAGTCTCAAGAGAACTTTCCCCCTAAATCACTTTTCAAGATTTTTTTTTTACTTTGTGCAGTGCATATTAAACTTTACTCCATGATTGTCTATACATTTATTAAAATAAACAATTACTTTACCAATGTAATATCTTACTTGGCTCATTAATATTTTCCCCTTTATCATCTCTGAAAAGGTAAATAGAAGAGAGAGATGTGAGAATTAAACTGATGAGAAAAGTGTTGGAAAACCATATTCCAGTTTTTCCAAGTTTCAAAATTCTACTTTATATATTATTTTAAATAAACACAGTGCCTTAAAAAATATTTATTTTAATGTTATGAAACTAAGTATTTAGTTTATGATGTTGGGCAATTTTTCCATGTTTTTTTTAAATATTGTACATCATAAATTTAATAGGAAACAGATCATAAAATCTACAAAATATTTTCCCAGGTAATATTTTAACTGAAAACATAATTTCTTAGTGATCTCCAAGAAACCATAGCTATAGAATGAGGAAGGAAGGATGCTTATGTTGTTAGGTAGGGGTCAAAGTACTACTATACTGTGAGTTTATGTACTCGTACATCAATTCATCCTATGTCACACAACTCCTAAATAACCAAGTGACACCTACAAGTCTCTGATTTTCACAATACCATTGTCATATCTAGACAAGTATACTATTCATTTCAAAGATGAACATCTAGTAACGGAATGCAAGAGCTTTTGTTGTTTTTTATTGTTATTTGTACTTTTTCACATTATGATTGTATAAAATGAATTATGGATTTGGGTAGTTAAGATATCAAACATTTACTTAGATAGCGGTTAGTTATTTCATAGATATTTTCATATCAGTGGAAAATAACTTCTACTGATTTCTAGTTTGATCCCATTGTGATCAGCAAACACACTCTGTATGGTTTCAGTACTTTTTTTTTTTTTTTGAGATTTATTTTATAGCCCAAGACATTGTCTGTATTGGTATATGTTCTACGGGTGATTGAAAAGAATGGGTAGTCTGCAGCAGCTGGGTCAATTGTCCTACGAAAGTCGGTTAGATCCTGTTTATTAATGATATTGTTGAGTTTTTCTGTATCTTGCTGATCTGTTTAGTTGTTCTATCGATTATTGAGACAACGGTGTTAAAGTCTCCAACTGTATTTGTGGATTTGTGCATTTGTCTATTTCTCCTCTCAGTTCTACCAGTTTTGCTTCACAGAATCCTTTTTGTTTGATGCATACACATTTAGGATTACTATAACTTCTTTATGGATTAGCCCTTTTATAATTACAATGGGTCTATCATCATCTTTGGTAATTTTCATAAGTCTACTTCACCGTATATAAATATGCCACTTTTCTTAAAAGTCTATAAGAGTTTTACTTGTGTTTATAGGGTATGTAACCGTCACCATAACCAATTATTATTATTATTATTATTATTATTACTATTATTATTATTATTAAATATAATTACTATTTATAATATCAATATAAATTTTAATATAAAGATGTTGTACTATGTATAATACTAAAATAAACAAAAATAAAATGAATTATTCCAATGGTACCCACGCTTGATGTCAATATGCTTGAGTCTGGATAGCTGACTCCTTAGTCTTCTTGGCTGCTGCGTATCTCACTGCTGTCACCAGAAAACTTTGTAGTCCTTAAAACCCAAGAGTATCATGGATTGCACCCTTGGGGACCAGTGATCCAATTCAAAGGGGATAAGGAAATGAATAATTTATCCCTGAACCCCCTAAAACACCAGCCAAAGGTGTTGAGTGACTGAATTACTCTAACAATGTTTAACCAATATGCTTGTGTCTTGTTATGTGCCAAGGAGACAAAAAATAGAAGTGTGGCAAGAATCCCAACACAGGAAGGATTGGGGGTGTTAGGAGGAGATTGACCAGTTCTGAGGGAAGAGGCAGAGTCACATGACAGAGAAATTTAGAGCTATATCAAAGTAGTTTCCATCTGAGCACGTCTGAGTTGTGGACGCAGGGCTCTTCTGTGACACTACCTTGCTACTTATGGTTCTGCTGCGACATAAAGCCTGGTCCACAGGATTATAGGGGAAAATACACATGATGTCTTCATGGCACAGCAGTGGAGCTAATTCAAACCCAACTCAAGTCAGGCCTGGAGTCCTTAATGATACAATTGCCATGAAAATGGTTGCCAAATATATCTAGTGCCAAAAAAGAAAAAAAAAGAAAACAAGATATTAAGAAACCTGGATGTAGGGTGATTCAATTTTATTTTGAAAATTGTACTTCCCTACATCCAGGTTTCCTAATTTCTAATATATATGTGTATATATATATATATATATATATATATATATATATATATATATATATATATATGTATATATATATATATGTATATATATGTAATTTCTAATATACATACACACGTATTTGACGTATATAGTTTTTATATATAGTTTTTTTAAATATATATGTGCATATATAGTTTTTAAAAATATATAAATATATAATGTATACACAGTTTTGTATATAGTTTTATATATAGTTTTTAAATATACATGTACATATATTTTTATATATAGTTTTAAAAATATGCAAATATATATATAAAATATATATATACACACACATATATATCATAATATTATAAGTGGCTCAAACTATTTATACCATAGAGCCACAAAAACATGAAGTGATCCACATCACTTAAGTTGGTATCCCCTTGGGAAGGATACTCTAGTTCTGAGCCTAGAGTGATATCTCCCTGACCCAGGAGCCCAGGAGCTCACAGCAAAAGATGACCTCACTCTGGGCACTGAGACCACTGCTTCATAGATGCCAACAGGCTGTCTCTCCTAAAAAACTGAAATATGGGGCATGGGACACATTACTTTTTTTACTTTGATATTAGGAATTCTATTATATTTCCTGAGCTCACTGTTTCCTTAGCATGTGATATCTGCTATCTGTCAAAATATACTATTCTATGATCCCATGCATAAAATAAAATCTTACTGAGGTTACTACTATCTGTGTCATTCTAAAAATTAATGGAGATTACTGCTTTTCCCAGAAGCCAACTGGCTCCGATAGGTCCAGTCATTGACCCCCAGGTGGAGAGGGGCTCTCATTTCCCAGAGCCTTTACTGATTTCCCCACTCCAGCTTTATACCACAACCTCCAACACTGCATCTCTGACCGTGATCAAGTCTTCTCATATACTATCCTATTGTTAGACTATTTTATTAAAATAATAAAAATAAGTTAGTAAGAGGTAACCTCTGTGAACATGGAACAATTCATGTTTTTATTTATCAGTCATTTTTTTTTAATTAAAGTGTATTGGGGTAACAATGGTCCGTAAAGTTATATAGGTTTCAGGTGTACAATTCTGTAATAAATCATCTATATATCACATTGTGTATTCACCACCCAGAGTCAGTTCTCCTTCCATCACCATATATTTGATCCCCTTTATGCTCATCTACCACCTTTTACAACCTTACATTGTAAACTATTGTCTGTGTCTATGAGTTTTTGTTTCTTTGTTTGTCTTATTCCTTTGTTGCTTTCAGTTATATCCCACATATCAGTGAAGTCATATGGCTCTCGACTTTTTCTGACTTATTTTGCTTAGCATAATCTCAAGATCCATCCATGTTGTCACAAATGGCACTATTTCATCTTATGGCAGAATAGTATTCCATTGTGTATATATACCACATCTTCTTTATCTGTCATTATTCTTGTCACAAAATACTTTTAGGTTTCTTCAGTTAGAAGAGATTACATATTTTTGTACGTTTATTGTATACAGATTATCAATCTGTATCTGGGTTAACATAACAAGTGGAACATATTTCCTGTAATGAAAAATTATGTTTCTAAACTCTTTCTTAATGACTATTTACATATTATATTTGTATACTACTTTCATTCTAGCCATAAAACTATTACATATAAATTATAGATGATTATCTCACTGAAATTGACAACTAATTAATAATATGACCTAAATTATGGAAGATTTTAGAAGTACACAAATCAGAAGTTAACTCACAAATGTTAACAAAGGAAATCAAATTTGGCCTTGAATTTTTTTCTTAATGATTTGTTTGACAATTGAAAATAGTTAACCAAAATATTATTTCTGTATGTATAGTATATAGTACTATATGAAAACAAAGTAAAATGAGCAAGAGAGAAATAATATATAAAACTAAAAAACATGAAACTACAGAATTATATCATATTTCATTTCACTGTCTTAAAAATTCAGGTAACTTAAACTTATTTTTTTTTAAAGTTTGTACTTACAATAGGGAGTGTCTCTATTTTTAGAGAGGCAAAGAGATGAGAGAAGAATGCATAGTTTAAACCCAGGGAGAAAGTCTCACCCTGTTAATACACACCACAAAACCACTGCAAAGCTCTGAAAATTATAGGGCTTTGGAGAGGCCCAGTGTTCTGTGTAGTGAAGTTTTTAATAGACACCAGTGAGGCATTCTGGCAGAGTGACAATTCCTTTGGAATAGTGGCTAAAAAGCCCTCCACTTCCAGTAACATTTTATTTGTAAACTCTTGTCTTTCAGAATTAGGCAGATGCCTCTTTGTTTAAATTTGACAATAATAAGACGAAATAAAAATACAAAGATATAGATTTTAACATTACTACTATGTTTCTTTCTTACAGGCGATAATATACACAAATTTAGTTGCCTGTAAGAAAGAAACATAGTAGTAATGTTAAAATTATATCATATTATATCACATTTCATTTCATATATATATATATATATATATATATATATATATATATATATATATATATATATATATATATGATCATTACAGGGCATGTTTAAAAATAAAGTTGGATACTTTAGAGGGAAAATTTAATAGAAGAAAGAAAAAGAGAACATCAAATATTGCATCCATATATTGATTAAAGTGCTCTAGGTTATATGTAAAACAGTTTCCTTACTGTAAATACAATTTACTCTGTTACATCAGTATTTTATTAATCTTTCTCTTGGAAATCTCTTTTACTTCTTTTGCTGTATATGCCAGATATTTCTTAATATTATGTACCTATGGGTAATGAATCTCATTTATGCCAGAATGATATAAAGCAGAGGTAAGCAAATTATAGCCCTCATGCCAAATCTGGCCTGCTGACTGCTTCTGTAAATAAAGTTTTATTGGAACAAAGTCATACCCATTCATTAATGAATTTTCCACAGCTGCTTTTTTCACTATAATAACAGAGTTTCTAGTTGCTGCAAAGAGCTTATGGCCTGCAAAGGCTAAAATGTTTACTCTAGTCCATTACAGAAAAGTTTTCCAATAGCCGTTCTAGACCAAGGCTGCACAATAAAATCTTCTGTGATGATGGAAATGTTCTGTGGAAATCTGTGCTGTTAGAAAAGATAGCCCCCAGCCACTGCAGTTATTAAGCAATTGTGGCTATATAGGAGCTTATTTTTTCAATAAAATCTTAATGGCCACAATTTATTTTGGCTAATCACTCCTAGTAACTTTGAAAAATTTTAATCTACCAGCGCAAACTTGCACATATAAATAACTTTCAGTTGTATTGCTTAAATGATTATTGGTTCTGGAATAAGGAAACCATGTAATGATTGTAACTGCTTGTTAATACTAGATTTTCCTAGTGAATTTTCTTTCCTTTTCTGAAGACTACTTTTCATCTTTCCTTTTTCTCAAACCTCCAAATATCTTTTCCTTCCTCCACCTTATTTCAGCTTCTGATCTCACCTTTTAATTCACTGACAAAATAAAATGAAAGATAGCAGCATCGTCATTTTCCCACTATCAAATTTACAAACTAAATCAATATTCTGCACTCAGATATTTATTTTCCCTTTGCTATACTTCATATTGGTCCATTTTTCATTCATTGAAATCTCTCAAGAATACTTTAATATACAACAATATTTGATTTTCTTTTATTCTTAGCTGTGTATATCTAGTGAACCTGAGAACAATTTCTCTACGATGAGAAGTGAGATTTCTATATAGTAATAGAATTTGGACACTTTCAATTTTATTTGATATTGTCAAAGTGGTCTCCAAAGTGATTGTGTTTGTTTATATTTTTATTAGCAGAGAATGAAAATTTTCTCAAACCCTAGCAAAAGTTGATATTGTGGCATTTTAATTTTTAATAAGTTTCAAGGTATGAAATGATATCTTATAAATGTTTTGCATGACTGAAACTATGCAATTCATTTATTATTATAATTTGCATTCCTTATTTATCAATAAGGTCAATGTCTTTCCATCTACATAACTGTAATTCTTTCATTTCAGCATATTACTTTGCTACATTGAAAGAATGTATGTACTTATTGATAACATTTATTCTTTTTTCACTACTGCATTACTACAAATACTGCTCTGGTGAAAACACAGGGATGACTTGTTAGTTGTATTCTCATGCTCCAAATATTTGCTACCACTTGCAAAACGTTCTACCCCAAACTCACTATTGAATAAAGAACCTGCACCCCAGTCTAGGAAATAGAATACACTGCAACCATACCTCAGTTGTTTATTGGATGGGATCAGGATAATGCCTTATGGTTATTGTTTGAACATATCATGAATTAACACACATCTTCTCAGTACTTTCTTTGAGGATGCAGCCCTTTCTGGGCCCCACATTAACCTTCCAGTCCCCTGAACTACTTCACACCTTCTCCTCTATCTTCAAGTTGTCAAACACTTTTCTCCACCTCTCAGTCTCACGAATAACCTTCCTTATAATATCACTGGTAAAAAAGAAGCAAATCTATCTACAAAACCACTTGTGTCTATCCTTATATATCAGGTCTCCCTTCCTGTTCCTATCTATGAAACACCACTGATAATGTTAAAGACTAGTTAGGCCCTCCACAGCTTTGCTAGATTTCACCATTAAAACGGATGTTTTCTAAAGTATCATTTTGTTTCTGCTATATAATCACATTTTCACCCTTTCCTGAATTATTCCCATCAGCATACAACTGTTTTAAAAGCTGTCCCTGGAACTCACATTTTCTAATTACTATTGTTGTACTTCTCTTTATAGAGACACTTTGAAGCTGTTATCAATTCTCTCTTTTTTTTTTCCTTAGCTTTCATTCTTTCATTATCTTAATAATTGCACGGGAACTTACTTTGTTGAGCTTACTAATAATCACCAAACTGCCAAAATATCAGTCCTTATCTTATTTGACTTCTTAGCAACTAATAATTCACTTGCATCCATCCTGAAACTTTCCATTTGGCTCCTAAATTGTATTCCTACTTTACTAGCTACTTTTTCATAATGTTTGTAACTGACTACTCCTTTTCTTCCATATCTCTAGTTTATCAGGTGCCTAACACTCATCCTTCGTCCTTTACTCTTCTCTAACTGCCCACACTCTATAAAGAACTTTATCCAGTTTCATGATTTTATATACCACCTATCTATTTTTTACTTGAAATGTATACGACCAGCCTTAAATTCTTTCTTCATCCCAGGCCTCAGTATCTGACTACTTGATGATTCTCATGGCTTTATTACAGGTATGCATTCTCATGGCATGTCAAACTGTGGAATTTTTTCCCCTCTCACCTAATATCCCACTCTGCTTTCTTCCCCATCTCAGTAAATCATACAAAAATTCACTTAGTGTGTTAAGTCCAAGGCCTAGAAGTCATTCTCTATTCTTTCCTTTATAGCCTATATCCAAACCATAATGTTTAAATCATTATTTATTATGCACACTCAATGAGGTAGGTACTTTGTTCATCTGAAAAATCAAAAATGATGGTTTGTGCACTATAGGTGCTCATCAGATATATATTTTTAAAGATTTTTATTAAAAATATAGCTAACATATATTACATTACTTTCAGGTGTACACCATCATTATTCAAGATTTATAAACCTAAAGAAATGATCACATGGTAAGTCCAGCAACCACCTGACTCTGTACCATGCTATGATAATATTATGGACCATATTCCCTATGCTGGGTATTACATCCCCATGACTTATTTGTTTTATACCTGGAAGTTTAGACCTCTTATTTCCCTTCAACTTTTTCCCGTTTTTTAAATTTTTCAATTGCAATTGACATTCAATATTAGTTTAAATTAATTTCAGGTGTACAGCACAATGGTTAGACATTTATATAATTTAAGAAGTGGTCCCTCTGACTAGTCTAGTACCCACCTGGCACTATACATAGTCATTATCATCATATCATTAACTGTATTCATTATGCTTTACTTTATATCCCCATGACTATTTTGTAACTACCAATTTGCATTTCTTAACACCTTTGCTGTTTTCACCCTGCCCCCAACCCCATTCCATCTATCACCTCAACAAATCTAGTACCCCACTGACACCATACATAGTTATTACAATATCGTTGACTATAATACTTATGCTACATCCTATATCCTGGTGACTACTTTTTAACAACCAATGTGTACTTCACAATCCCTTCCCTCTTTTCCAATTTGTTCTTTTTAATCCCTTCCCATTTTTCACCCAACTTGAAACCCCCTCTCATCTAGCAGCCTCTCATCTAGCATATTATATTCTTCACTTCTGACTGTTTTTTTTTTTATGGTTTTCATGTCCTTTTCGATGCTTGTTATCTCTTTGTTGAAATGCTCCCTAAGTTATTTGAGCATCTTTATAACTGTTGCTTTGAACTCTGTGTCTGGCGGGTTGCTTCTTGGGTGGATTTTTTTGGTATTTTGTGTTATTTCCACATCTTTCAATCCAAATGAATACTTTTAGAAAAATTAGCCATTTGTGGAGTAAAGACAATAGGAAATGTAGTTCAGTTCTTTTTCTGGAGTTGTCTCCTGTTCATTCATTTGGGACATATTTCTTTGTTTCCTCACTTTGGCTACCTCTGTGTGTATGTTTCTATGTATTAAGTATGTTTCTGTGTATTAGGTAGGGCTGCTATGTCTCCCGATCTTAGCTGGGTGGCCGTATGTACTCATTGCCCTGTGGGGCTCTGGTACAGCCTCTCTGGTCACCTGCTCTGGGTGTTCCAGAAGTGTCCCTTGTGTGGGTTTTGTGTGCTGTCCTGCTATACTTGAGACTTGATTGCTGTTGGCATGTCAGGGGGGGTTCAGCCACATCCACAGCTTATAGGCTGCTATACAGGGGCCTTACTCCAGTAAGTGGGATTTGCCTTAGTGGGCTCTTGTGCCTGTTGAGACTGCTCTTTCTGTGTGCTGCTTGTAGCACTAATTGGGTGGGGTTCTGCTGTATTCTGAAGCCAACCTCCAAGTATGTTGGTTCTGGGGCTTCTTGGGAGGAACTCCAGTACAGGCCCTGGTCACCCACTGGCTGTGACTAGCTAAAGTCTACCTAGTGGGAGCTATAAAGGAATCCACGGTTGTCTGCTGCCTATGCTAAAATTGGAGACACTGCAAAAATTGGATCACACTGCAAAATGAGGACAATTACCACCAGTACCAGGCCTAGAATAGCTCTGCAAAAATCCGAGACACCCCAAGGCCTGCTACCACCTGCCGGCTCCCTTAAGGTTCAGCCACTGATAGAGCCTCGAGAGGTACATGAGTTGAGTAAGGCAGGGTGTGGGGACAGAGTCGCACAGAGCAGTTTACAGGCTCTTGGCCTCACGTGAAAAGGTGCTGGCTCTGGTAGTGGATGGCTATCAGCTGTTACCAGTTAGCCATTAGCCATTGATATAACTGCCAAGGCTAAGCTAGCAAGGGCAGATTGCAGCTAGCTGGTGGAGTAGGTTGGCAGAGAAATAGACGGCAGATTGCGGATCGTGTGGCTTCTGCTTCCTGTTTCCAACCCAGCCGCCAGTGAGAATACAGTGGTATGACTCCCCTATCTATGGCTCTGTGGGGTGGGTGTTCCTTTTTGGCCTCACCATGTCCTGTATTATTATGCAGTGAGTGGGACCAGAGACCCCGCATGACACCCTGCATGACACAGGGTCTCAGGGAGTCAATAGAGTGGGAAGAGTTGTAGTTACCAGGTTAATGTAGACTCCAGTTTGGAGCCAGTGCTGAGACTGGAGTGACTCAGCAAGTTTTAGAGCACAGGGAGGCCAGTCACTACCCACATGGGGACCGATGACTACAATAGTTGTCCAAGAAGAGTGCAATGTGGGAGGGGCTGGCTGCTCTTGAGAAATTGCCTCTAGTGTTGGGGGAGTTGTGTGAGTGGGGTTCCAGTGAGTCAGCAGCATAGATCAGTGGAGCTCACCAGGCGAATCAGATTCAGATTTGGCAGTTAGGGCTGAGCTTAGCACAGGGAAGATGGCACCCACCTACTGGCTGCATAGGCATAGGACTCTACACAGGGAAAATGGTGACTGTCCTCCAGTCATGCTCCAAAGCCACACACCTCAGTCTGCCACCCATATACCTCTAATGCCTCCTGAGTCACCATCCCTCCGCTGGAGTCCAGGGTGAGTGCCTCAGGGTGAGAGAGTCTGTGCACGTGCTGTTTAAGAGGATGTCTGGGTTCCCCCCAGCCTTCTGTCTCACTTGATGGTCAGAATCCCCACTGTTTTTCACATCCAGATGTTGTAGTGGATGCTCTTTCCAGCACCGGTACTCTGGCCTGGGGAGGCCAGTGTGGGCCTGCAGTGTCTCACTCCTTCATGGGGGAACCTCTGCTGCTGAGATATCTCTCCAGGTTCTCAACAGCCACACAGAGGTTTGGGGCCAGCCCGTTTCGCATCTGTACCCCTCTTACCAGTCTCAATGTGGCTTCTTCTTTATATCCTTAGTTATTAAACTTCTGTTCATCCAGACATCAGATGGTTCTACAGGTTGATTGTTCTGTAATTTAGTTATAACTTTAATGTGTTCACAGAAGGAAGCAAACACAGTGTTTATCTACTCTGCTGTCTTAGATCTTTTTCCCCAGATATCTTTTGAATGATAAATGAATGCAGCTGTAAAATTGTTTGTATGTGAAATATGTAAATATTTTCTTAAACGATAGGTAGTTTTCAGAAAAAAAAATGAATAAGGTTATCATTGCTTTCATATACTTATATAAAAAATGCTTTAGAAATAGTCAATCAAGTTTATGATTATGTTTTAAATTGATATTCTACTGCCATAATGGTAATATTATTGATGTTTTTCAGGTATGTTATTTTTGGTTTTCCTTCTTGGGTGGATTTTTTTGTATTTTGTATTTCCACATCTTTCAATCCAAATGTATACTTTAAGAGAAATTAGCCATTTGTAGAGTAAAGATAGTCCCTAGTGACATTCCAGGGTATCTAGCAAAAGAAAAAGGCATGAGCAATTATCCAAGATGGATTTATAGTACTTCTGACAGCACAGGTTAAACAAATAGTTAACAATTTAAAACAGAGCGATTTCAATCCTTCACTAGAACTCTTGAGTTTTATGTATGTCTGGTGATGAAACATATAGTAGTCGTTAGTTATTTTGATTTAGACTATGAAATATTATATATAATGGTAAGGAGTAAAAGGACACAAAATTTACATTGAAAAAATACTTTGATGGATCACAAAATCTTTCAAGGATTGATATTTGAGCCTTTTAACTAAAATATGCTTCAGTACTGTAGTGGATATCTATTGTTTTTCTCTTTCTGGCATCCTTCTCTTTGCATCTTGTTTCCTTAGAAGGGCAGCTCTTTCTACCATTTCTATAATTGCCCACCTTCACTTCCTCAATTTCATGGTGTTTATAAAAGAAAAAAGATCCAGTCAATTTCTTTTTTAAATATTAATATAAATTTTTAGAAAAGAATGCTAGGCACTTTTCTCTGGCTTTGCTAGGTATAGGTATAATCCGAAAAATATCTGACAATGGCAAGAAAACAATCTTCTTGACGATGAAACCATCATAGAGTAAAACTGAGCAAACAGAGGGCACAAAAAGAAGCATATTTTATAATATTTGATTATATTATTTGTTCTCCTGTATCCAGCTATGCATAAATGATTACTGGAATTTTATGTTCCTGGGCCAAAATATTCTACGATTTATTGACATTTTGTCACTTTTAACCAAAAGTTTCCTTACAAACACAAGTAAAGACAGGGTTTCTATGCAAATATTTACATAATTATTTTTAATAATTTGTAAATAAAGTGTATTAAAATCATTTTCAAAGTACTCAAGTATTACTAGAAAGAGAACGTATTAGCATTTAGAACATTTGGATTTTACTTTAGAGGACTCAATAACAAATTTTCCCAAAACAAACAAACAAACAAAAAAAAAAAACTAATAATCAAAATGTAATATCTAGTAACTACCGTGTTTCCCCGAAAATAAGACCTAGCCAGACAATCAGCTCTTAGGCATCTTTTGGAGCAAAAATTAGTATAAGACCCCAGTCTTATTTTACTATAATATAAGACTGGATCTTACAATATATAATATAATATAATATAATATAATATAATATAATATAATATAATACTGGATCTTATATTAATTTTTACTCCAAAAGATGCATTAGAGCTGATTGTCTAGCTAGGTCTTAGTTTTTGGGAAACAGGGTACAGAATTCTATAATTGATTGGATTATTGAATGCATGTGATTTTCTTTATCCTTCTGTCAGTTGTTTCTTAGTCTACTTTGTGGGTACCTTTTTCTCAGTTAATTGCCTGTTGCTCTTTATTTTCTGTTTGTGCTATTTTATCCACATAATGGTTTCACCCTTGATTCATATGCTGATGACTCCCAAATTTATATATTCTCCCTGGTTTTCAGTTTTCTCCATTCTATTGCAACTGGATATTTTTTTTTTATAAAAATCAACAACAATAACAACAAAAAAACTGTATTTTTATCCCATTATTTCTTAGTCTCATATGTAATCATAATTAATATCACTGGTATATATCAAGAGAGTAAATATGAGAAAGTAGCAGCTTTAAAATCTATTAATGCATGAAGTGATGTAGCTAAATAGCACCTTAGAAGAAATTAGGCATGTCTATTAACTCTTTCTTCCCTAGGTCCCTTGTGGATATACTTATGCTGAATAAGTAAATCAAACATTAATGGAACAAGCCTACGGTGGCATGTCAAAATCATTTCCACCTTCTCAATATTTTTCTAGTTTTGATGGGGCCACCTAAATTAATGGCCACCATACTCAAATTCTAGAAGTTGTCATTGATTTTATTCCTATCTAACTTTCTTGAAGTATCTTGAAGTGCTTGAAGTAGGTTAAGGGCATGAACTCCAGAAATATATTGCCTGTGTAAAAATTGTTTACTCTACTGCTTACTGGCTACAAGACCTTCAGCAAGCTATTTTGCCTCATTTTTTTCGGCTGTAAAATGATTATAACATTTATGCTTAAATAATGGTCTTGTTTGAAGGATTAATAAGGAATGATATATTGGGTGCAATGCAAGCATTGTTATACTTGTTTTTCAGATTTCAATTAGAGAAGTGTAATATAGGTGTTATTTAAGAAATAATAAAAGCAAATCAAAATACTCATTAAAAAATTAAGTCACTAATGTGATATAGTCACCGCATAGATGGGTAAGAACATTTTTAAATTTATACCAGTTAGAAGCCAGAATGAGTTACATGATGCTAAAACTACTCATGGATGTATACATCTTTTATTCAACTTATAAACGTTTAAAATAATGAAAGAGTTTAAAATAATTTTCAACATAGACCAACTTAATTAATATCTACCCATATCCACTTTCCTACCTCTGCAATTTAAAACTTTGTCTAAAGTCGTGGTGAATATGACAATTTTTAAAAAATCTGATGAATTAGGACAAAGGATGTCAGCTGACTTGATCTCTTTAAGGAGACTAATGGCTCCATATCTTGTAAATAAATTCAAAGTAAAATTTGGCTTTGGGAAAAGAGGAAATTTCTCATTTAACATCAATTTATTGCATCACATATCAGCACTACTCAGCAACTGAAACTCAGTTTTAAACCATACTTTTATTTAAAATACTGAAATCACTTTTTAGGATATTCTAAAATAACACTTCTCTTAAGTACACATCTTTAATTTATGGCTAATGATTTAATTGGATCAATCTATAAAAATATGTAGTAAATATTAGAGTATAAACTGGGGTCTCAAGAAAGATCTGGCCTAGAGACAGAATGGAAGATCTGGTCTAGAGACAGAATGGTAGAAATGCCCAGCTAATCTGGGTGGATTTTAAATATTTTCTTCAATAATATTATTTGAACAAAAGAGGGCATCAAACTTTTGGAAACCCTGAAGCCTACACAAACTTGGTATTCTTTCTTAAGCAAAAAAAAAAAAAAAAAAAAAAAAAAAAATTATAATACAACATTAGCTGTTAAAGGATTCTTGAAGAGAAAAACAAAAACAAATTATTAATATTTAAATTATTCTTATTTTTTAGAATATAAGTTCAAAAATTAATTATGTATGAAGGTTTAGAACAATACATTGTTTGCTTTAAATGTATACTTATATGGGTTGGAAGACACAAAAGTCAATATATTCAACTGTCTAATGCTAAAAATTCCCTTCATTTTATAAATAAGTTACTGAAATAAAAATATAATAAAGCTCAAATCAAAAAGTAATGCAGCAATGAAATAAATATTCAACCAATAAGAAAATTTTATATAAAAACTCCAATAGAACATAACAAAATGATTTTTTAACCCTGAAAACAAAAAGTATTATCCTCATTAAATCCTAAAACATACCATCATTCTTAAATCGAATAATAAAGTACATTACACATGACACTGGATTCTCTTTAGTCCTCTTTATAACCTAGGTAAACAGTAAGAGATTGATTCTGATCTGAACAGGGTAAGTGTTATTTTGCAATGAAGGTGAACATGTTGATAATTCCATTAAACTCAAATGATATAATTAACTTAAATTCAGAAAATTAAAAAGGTTGGTTGGCCCAGGAGAGTTGGTTTTTTAAAATCAGACCTTTCACCTCTAGGTTACCATTTTGAATCCAAACCAGATAAAAAGAGACTGAAAATTGTTAACACATGATGTTGCTTGCTAGCTTGTAGGAAATTGGTTGGTGGTCTCAATTTAATCCCGTGGACAGAAATTAAAAAGACCATCCGCTTGCGGTAATTTATCTCTTTACATCCAGGCTTAAAGGAAACAAAAGAATTACTTGCAAAAAGATCTCTCAAAAGCAAAAATGGGATTGGTTAAAATAAATTCAGAAATAATTATTGCAAAATAAAACTTTTATAAATCTTTTGTAAATTATATATGAACAAAACACACTCTAAGATTCATAGTTCAATTCTTTTGATAAATAATCCAGCCATTTCTAAGCAAAAAATTATTTTTTGAATTTGTCAATATTTGAGATCAATGGGGAGAAACAAAACAGTAGATATATGGGCTCGATTATCACAAAATCTGTTGCATGTCATGTTTATGTGTGTCTATGAATGGATAGATTCCCACAAAACATATTTAAATTTTCTCAAAACACTCAGTAGAGTTAAACACACTCATATATCTCTAAATATAATAAATTAAGTTCAAGAAAACTGTTTTATAATGCATAACTGTGTGATAAAGAAGTTTAACATTCAGTAAACTGAACTTCGGTTCTAGAAATGAAAATAGTGCTGAAATTCAAGTATAAAATTTACTTGAACTAAAACTTATTTTAAGTCAATTTAATTAAACAAACCACAGAATCTGAAAATGTCAGTCTGGAAACATCATTTATTATATCTTCATGCAACTTGCTGTCTTTCTTTTCTGATATTTGAATTTCCCTTAATTTGTGATCATTTTTTCTCTCTATTTCTCTATTAATACATTTAAGAATAGAGAAGTCATTCTTTCCTAAAACAATAAGTTTCATTTTTAGGTTGTTTAAGTGAGGATTCTTCAGTGTATTTAATTAAACATATGTATTCCAATCATATCCATCAGTAGGTCCTAATTTTGCCATTGGTGGTGAACTCTAAAAAGTGTATAGTCTTTTTCCCAAATTAATTTTTCAAATAGACCCCACCTTTCAGGCGTATTCAACTCTAGCCTGAAGTTACATGGCTAACAATTATTAGAACAGCAATAGAAACCCTAGCATGCCATCTTCACCAAGTCCTGTGCTTTTAACCATGATGATACAGTGCCTCCACACTGCTGAAAGAGAGCAATGTTTGAAGAAAGAGAAAGGAATAATTAAACACATGTTACAGAAAAAAACAATCTGAAGACATTGTAGCAGTGTTTCAAGGCGACAAAGCTTAGACAGATTGCTTGGAGACTGTAGAAGTTTGGGCAGGACCAGGTACAAGTAATTTACAAATCTCATGACTGGTTGGGTGTCTCAAGGTGAGAGAGGGAAAGGAAGCTCCAAGACTCTAGATTATCGTAGATTATCATGTTGGGAAAAAGTGGTGCAATCAGCTAAGTTAGGGTCAGAAGAGGAAGAACAGACTTCCCATGATGTAAAGATAAGTTTTTCTTTCAGACTTCCATTACCTAAAGTTTGGGAGGGTTATTTATTTATTTATTTATTTATTCAGTTTTTTTGGGGGTAGAATTGACCAACAAAATTGTAAGGTATTTGGACAGTACAACGTGATGATTTGATAGGCACATACATTGTGAAAGAATTCCCCCCACTGAGTTCATTAACACATCCATTACTCACATATTTATTTACCCCTTATTTTGGGGGGGAGAACATTTATGCTCTGCTCTCTTTGCTAATTTCAATTATACAATACAGTGTTATTAACTATATCATCATGTTATACATTAAATCTTCAGACTGTGGTTGTCTTATATATGAAAATTTGTACCATTTTACCAACCTCTTATATACCAGCCCTTGACAACCACATTTCTACTCTGTTTCTATGAGTTTTACTTTTCTTTTTTTTAGATTTACATATAAGTGAGGTGTCAGACAGTTGTAATGCATTTTAGTAAATTAAAAACTTTAGATAATTGGAGTAAGGACTCTAAGGTGAAATTTCAAGAGAAATTGAACATATTCTGATAAATATGTAGTTAGTTTTAAAAATAATGCGGTATTCCACCTATGAAACAACAGTGGAATCAACAATTTTCAATTAAAAAAATTCTGTTATAAATATTTGAGTTATGACAAAGAATTTTGAATGTGCTAATTATGGAGACTTACCGAGTTTTTTTTTTTTTTTTTAAACTTAATGAGTCTTGAGAGACGATACATGAAACTTTAGAGAGAAGGTGACAAATTTAGAAACAGGGCCACAGAGATTGAGATTCGTCCACCTATATATATCTAATAAATGGAAAAGCTAGAAATCAAATCAAGAAAGGTGAAGTGGATCAGATCTGAGACATTTTATACCAATGGGTCCATGCCAGTAAGTCACAGACGCGTGAGGTTTTCATATAAAGCCTCATGTCTGTCAGAGGACTCACCCTGCTTTCCTTTGTAATAAATACCCTTTCAAAGATCAAAGCATTTTTGGTACCATACAACATAATGTAATTGATGGTTTTCTTTATTGAACAAAAAGTCTCTATCCATGCGGTCGAAGTTCTGCACTTCAGGAAAGCCTACAACCTAGCTGTGCTGAAGTTGTACTTGACAATAGGCATGATTCTACCTCTGAAGAAAACATTTTTCAATAGGATGTGGGATTTAGGGTATAAAATAATTTTCATGGCACATAAAAATAGCATGCTTATTACAGGTTATTTAAATTCAAACAGGAGCCAGTTATCCCAAAAGAGTGAGATGAGCTTGGTAGGAAAAACCAGGGAGTGGTGAGGACCGAAACTATATCAAATATTTTTGAGATGATGGAAAACAGTGACAAATAATATGGAAAATCGCAGCATGTTGCTAAGGAGCTACAGGAAATTGTTTCTGTACAAAGAAGTCTCACTCAACTCTATTTTATGAATATACCCTATATATTATAAACACATGAGATTGAGAAATATTGTTTATATGTGCTTTATTTCTTCCCACTTGCTGAGATATAGAAACTTGCCAATAGTAGTTCATGTTCATAGCACTGGGGGAACACATCTTCCTGGGTGAATTGCAGGCCTTGGGGACAAAGATCATAAATCTGTGCTTGCACGCTGATAGTGAAGTGCTACGTCTTGGATAAATGGAGGTAGGTTAAGATCCACAGTCAGGAAAGAAGGAAACTGAATTATCTGTTAGGAAGAGGAGTCAAGTTACCAGGCTGTACTTGGAAACACAGAAATCAGGGTTATGTGGTGAAACAGCTGCAACAAAATGAAAGTGAGA
This sequence comes from Rhinolophus hipposideros, assembly GCF_964194185.1. NCBI lineage: Eukaryota > Metazoa > Chordata > Mammalia > Chiroptera > Rhinolophidae > Rhinolophus > Rhinolophus hipposideros. Next base: position 39,992,131 of record NC_138064.1, read on the forward strand.
CTGAACCATAGTAGCTTGTGTCAGATTGCACAGTGCAGACGAGACACAGTAGATGTCAGAGGGAGGAGGAAACTTGGGCTCAGTCTCAGAGACTGAAAGAATTTATAGGCAGATCATCAAAAGATAGCAGAGTATCTGGAAGACTTGAATACCTGGCAGGAGACAGTGGCGAATCCCCTACTGGGTCTGCTTCACATTAAGACGTGCATTTCAGCTCATACACTTCCATCCTTGGCCAGGCAGGACAATCTGGGTCTAAAATAGAGGTTAACACATGGCAATATTTTTATGCCTTCTCTTAATACTGGGTTCTGAGAAACAGACAACAAATCTGCAAATAGAAACCCAGTTCAGAGGCCAGTGACTGTTTTCTGTCTTTTCACATTTTACAGTGTATGTTATCATCAGTATATTTGTTCTCTAAGGAAGCTTTAAAAAAGATAATGCATCTTCTTTTCAGTTGTAGTATTGAGAAAAGATGTGGCCAGAGTCCAGTCTGTTGAACTGTTTCATGAGGTTTGGTTAATGACCAATAATTATTTTGAGTGATAACTTGCTTAACAGAACAATCTAGTTAAAATTCTTAAATATTGTGGCTAATCTGGTTTCATTGTTGTTTGAAGACATTTTATGAACATGTATTATGCATCATGTACAATTACTGGATTCTTAAATAATGTAGCTATACATGGTCTTAGCCCTTTCAGAGTTCAGGTTCTAAAGAGAGACAGATCTGCAGACAAATGATCATATTAACATGATAAAGCACTAAACATAGATAGGAGAAAATGCTATGAAGATATTCAGGAGCAAGCCAGGACCACAGAATTAGGGAAAACTTCACACTTCAATTTAAAAATGATAATCCTTCAAAATCTTCCTAAAAATTTCTCTTTGTGCTACCCATCAACCATAGTTACCTGATTCATAATTTGATATTGATGAACTAACTGAATTTTGTTTGCATTAATTTGTAAGGAAGGCCATAATAAAGTGGATTAAACAACTCAAATTTATTTTTATTGTCTCACTGTTCTGGAAGCTAGAAATCTGAGATCCAGGCGTCAGCAGGGCCATGTTCCCTCTGAGGGCATGAAGAAACGATCTGTTCCAGGCCTCTGTCCTCGCTTGTGGTCTTTCTCTGGCTTGTGCCATCCTCCACATGGCATTCTCCCTGTGCGTATGACTCTGTGTGCAAATTTTCCCTATGTATGAGGACATCAGTCATAATGGAGTTAGGGGTCCACCCTACTCCAGTATGACCTCATCTTAACTGATTACATCTGCAACAATCTTATTTCCAAATAAGGCCACATTTTGAGGTACTAGGCATTAGGACTTCAACTTATAAATTTAGGGGTAATGCAAGTTGACCCATAACATTTATCTAAACACTGTTCATTTGATAAAAGATTTGTGTTCCCTCCAAAAATGGGATACTCTGAATCTGAATTTAGGTGTAGGCATGATCAAATGAATACAGACCCAAGTGTAATTTCTGCACACTGTGGGTGCTTGAGAAATATTGATAATGAGGTCTGCAAGTGATCTGGAGATTTGAATGATCTGTGTAAAAGAAACGGATGATTGTAAAGTGCTCTGAGATCCAGGTTTAGAGAAAATTTCCCTAGTAACAGCAAAGTATGTATTGGATTTATGGCTTTGTGTGTGTGTGTGTGTGTGTGTGTGTGTGTGTGTGTGTGTGTGTGTGTGTTTGGTTTCGTTTTTCTTTTTTTACAAAGTTGCTTTTAGGTTTTGCTGAAAGATTTCTATGCGTTTCAGTTATATTAGGAATTCAGCGATTCTTCCATGGTTTCTTGCAAAAGAGAATCTGTGGTGTTACAAAACTATTTGGTTAGATATATTCAATCTGGAATGAGTAAGAATAGGTTCACTACCTCTCACTTTGGTTTGTCTGCCACTAGGCGTTATATTGAAATGGTTAGAAAAGTGAGAGAGACACATTGTTTTATTTATGTAAAGAAAGATAAACTATGGTTACTCTACATATGTGTTGGTAGATTACCAAAGAGTGATTGACATATGTTAATAAGAAACCTATGTTTCCTTGTGATTGATTTATCATATTGAAATATAGGACATAAGCTTTGCATTACAGCAGAGGCCTGTTGTAAAGAGCATGGGGTGGGAGGTTGATAGACAGGGAAACTCATTATTCTTGCTCCTTTGACACAGTGGTACATTTTAAGAGGTGGCATAAGCAATACTGAAATTTGTACATTGTTAAAATTTTAAGTTATAAAGTTTGTCTCACTGTTGGATAATCACAATTTTTAAAAATAATAGTATTTGGGTACTTAGAGAGTGTTGGTGTAGCTTCTGCCACTTTTGGTTCATTGGTTTGAGAGTAAAAGATGAGAAATTAAAAAAAAAAATCTGCAGTAGCAATAACATCAACATTTTCTGAGAGACTATTATATAAAAGGAACACATGTGGGTACTCAAATTTTCAAAAGAAAAGCTTAAGAAAAAAGGAGGAGATTCACCACAAACATTCCAAAAAGAAAAGTTAGAAAATTAAAATTCATAGAAACAACATAGAACCTGCTCAATGACACATGATTGGAGATTCACAAGCACTGAGAAAAGTAAAGTAAATGAAGAAAAGATGTTTTGTTTGGGAAGAATGAAAAACAAGTGATAAAAGCCTATAACACTGACTTTAATGGATAACGTTTAAAACAAACAAATAAAAAAACCAGTCATTCTTAAATGCACAATAAAACAATCCCCTTGAGATCAGTATATCAGCCTTGCAAAATCCACTGGAGACTGAGTTAGTCTATTTGACCACTGCATAGGGAATGAAGTTATCCAAAGAGAGCGCAAAGGATTCAAAGGGATTGAATGGGCTCTTTGTGCTGGCCTTCTGTCCTGGATGATAAAGAAGTATCTGTCCCATAGTTACTTTGTAGAGAGAAGGAAGGTGAAGAACTGTCAGAGAAATCAAAACAAAGACCTGATTGAAAAAATATGAGAAATTAAGTGGCCATAAATCACTAAGTTCAAATGGTCTTCATCTAAAACTTCTGAAGAAGTTAAAGAACGGTGTAGCTAAGCTACCACCAAAAATGTATCAACACCTTCCATCAAAGAGAAGGGTGATAAATGCCCATCCATCCCTAAGAATAGCCCAGTGTTATTTGTTACGTTAGGTTTTAATAAAAACATGGTGTTGTTCAGAATTATTCATATCTTACAAAAAAAAAGTGTATTTCCCCCGTGTAGAAAATACATAATTTAATTTATTTTTTATTGTTAATTTATTGTAAATTAGTTTATTGTTTCTGAAGGATCTTTCTCCACATATAGGCTTTCTTCACTGTTATTGTTTTGTTTTGTGGTGGTCGTTGTTGTTTATTCTCCCTCAGTTTGCTACCCTAAACATCATTGAACACTACTTACTAGGTACACACTGATGGGTTACCAAGGAGAGGATTATAATCCCGCCTGAAATAACTCATAGCAGCATTTGTTGGTTGTCAACTAGGTCTGGTCGATAAGCAATAACTTTATTGTTACAACATGTGGTGAGGCTTTATATACAAAGCACCATGCTGAGAAGAGCACAATAAAACCTGCTTGGTTAACTTGATTACCCAAAGCAATTCATACATCTCTTCTGTCTGAGAATTTTCTCACATTTTGGGAGGGTTGTTATTTTTAAGTTAGGACAAATTCCATGATGACCAAATGAACACAAATTAATAAATGGCTTATGAGCATGTCAGAGTTTCTGGTGATGAATTTGGGGCCTCCCATTAAAGACCAGGCATTGATTGCACAAGAGACTGCAGCTCTCTGTTTAATTCTTAGCAGGTGGGCACAGGCCAGGCCTTCCCATCTTGCATTGCCAGTGAACCTTGAACGTGACCTCTCCAAGGGAAGAAGGGGAATTCATTCACCATGTTTACTTTATACTGAAACTCTTTATAGATGAAGACCCCTAACTGTGCTGAATTGTTCTTAGTTAAGAGTGTGAGATGTTTGGTGTGACTGGTGTTTTTGACAGTCTCAGGAACAATGATTTCATCTGTTAACTTTCAGGCATCACTACTCCTAAAGAATAAGCTCATGTGAAATACCTGTGAACTCAGACTAGCTTCTTCATGGATTTTCATGTGTTATTTAAATGCCAGTTCACTTTTGATAAGGGTTCAGGATTGAAGGGATTCAAGGGATACTGCTCTTACTGGCCCATACTTGAAATTGCCCATCGGAGCCAGGATGGCACCATATCTTCACAGCTAATGCCTTTTCATTTCAACTGTTTTATCGAAGCCATCCACAAATCAGCATTTTTTTGTTCTTTTTACGGTTTTACTGAATGGGACAAACTGGGCATTCTTGATTCCTTAAAATACACATCTGTCCTCCAGAAGAAAAACTTTGTAAGAGCAAAAGAGTACACTAGATGGTGAGAAAGCACTGCTTTAGAGGATAGTCAAAGCATTTAAAGAAGGCACCAGCTGACAATCTTTTTAGATCACTGACCACTTTGAAAATCTAACAAAAACTGTGGATTCACTCATCAGAATAATATATGTGTGAAGATTTAGCAATGAGGTTTCAAGTGGTTCATAACCCTACAATAGCCATTTCAAGGTTGAGGACCAAAGACCAACTGATACGTTAAGTACTATGAACTGTTACTCGAAACCCTCAATCTGTACCTTTTTTCCTCTAATTTGCTTCAGGGATGTTACCTAGCTACACTTGAAACATGTTGCCTACTTTTCCATCAACTGGAAGTAGAAGATGCTGATCGTGCATAAGATGCAGAGGAATTATTACTGCATGAATCGTTAGGAGAACTAAATCTAACTCTAATTCTAATGTAGTTAACTTGCTGCAATGTAGTTTTCTTAGTTCTCTGAGCAATAGTATCTTTATCTATAGAATTAAAGTGATTGGATTAGATATAAAGTCCGTTCCAGCTTGGAAATTATGTGACTACCTATATTTTGTAGAAAAAACTTCCTAATCTTATTGACTGCTAATTTACTAATAACATAAGTCTTATATCAGTTGATAAGAATACAGAAACAGTAGAATTATATGAAATTGGACATCTGAATATTAAATGTTTTAATTATTATTTAATTTATATATTCAAAAGTCTATTTATGTCTCATGTCTGCTGTTAGATTTTATCTTCTATTTTTATTTCAAGTACATAATAATATATATACCTACAATTTATTATTTTATGCATTAATTTTTGAAATATATCACCTTTCACATGCTTAGTGACAAACAATATAGATCTCAGAAGCTCTGAGTAAATTTATTAAATTTAAAATTTGATTTTTGTGATTTGTAGGAGAAAATGAATGGTTTTCTTCAAAATTGTATCTAGTTAGAGAAGCAGAACATACTAAACAGGAGGAGCCAGACACTTGACTTAAACTGTCTGGTTCCAATCCTGTGTCTGCCCCTCCCTAACTCTATGACCTTGAGCCTTTCCCATGTAAATCAGAGCAGGTAATAATAGCACTTCCTTCGCAGGACACTGGAGGACTTAAATGAGATACATACATCCTGGTAAAGTCTTAGTCCACTGAAGGTGGTTTATACATATTATTTTACTTATTTTTGTGTGTTTGTTTACAAAATATATTTTTAATGAAGGATGAAAGAATAAAACTATACGTTATAATTTTGGGCTCTGAGTCATAGAAAAACTCCAGTATACATATTTATTCATCTCTCCAATAATATATCCAAAGTAACTCTCTGTAAGTAGGGTGGTTTTCTGTGGGATCAGGCACTTGGGCAATGTTTATGTTTTTCTTTGCCATTCCCAGCTTACATTTTTCTCTGTATTGTCCAAAAAGGCTTCTCCAGCTCTGGCCACCACATCTGGATTCAAGTCACCTGGAAGGAGGAAGGGGTGAAGAAGGACATCTTGTTATTCTTAAGGACATTTCTCCTGCTTCTGGTCCTATGGACTACACCTTAATCACAGGTCAGGTTTTGCTGGGAGCTTCATGCTACATGATGTGTGCTTGTCTAAAATCGGGGTTATATTGCTAAGGAAAAAGGCAGTGTACGTTTAGGGACAATTAGCATTATTGCCACAAAAACTAAATAGATCATTTTTTAATAATCAAGATTAACTAAACCCATAGAAATAAAATGCCATTGCTTCATGTTTTAGTGACAAATAAGAGCAGTCATTAGTTTCTCCAACAGTCATTAATCTCTCTAATAACTTAATAACTGTGAAGTTTTGTACCATACCTTTCCCATTATTCCCTTCATTTATTATGTATAACTGAAATATTTCATTTTGAGGAAAATTTCCTTAAATCTCTCATCTTATTTAGATACTTATTCCTGTAACTTTATATCTTCCGTATCATATTCTAACCTTAGCACTCATGACACTACAATTATTAGTTATATGTATCCTATATCCTTTATTAGGATATTCCTTGAGGGCAAACACTACATCTGACATGTTTTTGTAACCTCAGCCCCTAGCACACTCCTGGAACATAGTACATTCAATCACTGCTTGTTTAAAAAAAAAAAAATGAATCGACTATGTAATTTATATGCAGTAGTATATAAAATGCTGGCAATTATTTGATGGACGTAAATTAGAAAGCAACTATCAGCTATACCACAAATATTCCTTTAAGCTATGCAAGTCATAGAACAAGCCCTTGAATTATTGCTCTAATATAATGTAGACAAAATAATAAGTAAATTAAAAATACCCGTTTCCCTTCCCTCCTCCCTTGGCCCCTGGTCAGGAAATGAAGAAAATGAGAATCCTTAGTCATGATTTCAATTTAAACTGTATGACGAGTAGTATCAAAATTCTGGCCCAGTCTTTTTGTAGCTGAGAATGGACAACAAATCTCTCAGTTTTCAGCTCCTTTCTTATTCCAGACAGACCTGAAAGGAACATTCTAAGTTAATTGATAAAGGAACTGAAACTCTCCTAACCTGACTGCCAAAAGGAAGTATTGCCTCAGAGAGCAGAGTCTTGCACATTGTGAGTCAGTTAAAAAAATATTTTCCTAACTCTTTCTGGTTTAAGATTGTACTGTCTCTGAGAATGAATGTTTATTTTTGGAAGGTGTGTGTGTGTGTGTGTGTGTGTGTGTGTGTGTGTGTGAGAGTGTATGAGTGTGTGTGTGTGTGAGAGTGTGTGAGTGTGAGTGTGTGAGTGTGTGTGTGTGTGAGAGTGTGTGAGTGTGTGTGTGTGTATGTGTGTGTGTATGTGTGTGTGTGTGTTGATTCTACCATTATTCTTTAGGCAAGTCTTTCCCCGGATGTATAACATGTATTAACCATGGGGTACAAAAGAACTTAGGTGTAACATGGACTACATATTTAGGTCACACTCATCGAACACTGGACCCATGGCACTGACCATCTAGTCTCAAAAAAACAACATTCACAAAATAGTTTGGTGGAAACTCCTGCCACACACACACTTATCTATGCCCACTTACCCGTTTCTCTCTGCGTATTTGGAGACCTTGAGCTCACATCACAACTACTCCTCAGACCTTTCCCCAGTTCCAGGTTCCAGTTTAACCCTGAGCATTTCTCATTTAACCCATCCTGCTCTCTCATGTAGAGTCAACATCCATCTTACATTGCCTTCATACCCCCACCTTCCCTAAATTACCACTAAGTTTAGAAAGCCCCGGCCCTGTGACTCCCCTGGCTGCCACACTCTTCTTCCTGAGAGGGCTTCTCCTTCCTCTCAACCTCATCAGTCCTTCTTGAGTTTCAGCCCCACCTAACATACAACTCATCCTCAAATTATTAGTTCAGACTTTGATGCCTTAACTCCAATTATAAATGAGGTAGGTATATATCATTTTTCTGATCTTGGACAGATAATGCAAATGCTCAGAGTTTCGTTTTAGTCATCATTGTACTTAGAATGGCATCAATGTCAAAAAGTTACTTTAAGATTTAAATGATTACTTGTAGATAAAGTGCCTACACATGGCTAGACACATAGTAGGCCAGAAAATGCTAGCATTGTTTAATGTCTATCAGTGAATGAGGGCTACCGGGATTTCTTAGATTTTGCTTCACTAAAAAGCCAGGTTCCTACTATCAAATTGGGAAGCCCTTTAATTGTTATCTGCTATTTCTGCTTTTCCTTTTTTATCTCATTATTTCATTTTTCATAATCACTTACTTCATACTACTAAAATGAAAACACTTTCCTTTGCTTAAAATAAAAGATGGCTACTGTTTTTGAGACTTTTTTTGGTATTTAGTTAACTGCAATGAAATTCTGTGATCAAACTCTATATGCTAAAGTGATGCTAAGTTGCATGCCTTTTTTTATATTTTGTTTGCCAAAGCTTCTCTAGGCTCTACATTATTATTGTCAAATTGTTCTTAGGTCATCTGGTAATGAATTAAATAATGCAATGTATTGTATATAATTAAGACCAAATCTAAGTATGAGTATCATGACTAAAACAGACACAGTCACAGCCTTCACTGAGTTTATAATTTAGTCATAGTAAAATATGTTTAAAAATATAATGTAGATCTGGGAAAATGACATTGCAAATACATGCTTTGAGCCAATCTTGCCCTAATTCAAATACATAACCATGTTAGAGAAAATTTATATAAAAATATTATAGAAAGCCAAAATGAAAAATGATAAAAATATGTAAATATGCCCATGCTCAGGACATTGAAAATAAGTGGGATAAAATAATCAGAACTGAAGCTAATTTTCTGTTGGATCCTGGATCTGAAAGATGTCAAAAGTTGCTAGAAGGTGAATTTCTGTGGGATAGAAGATATGAAATATGTTCTGGGTATATGCTGGGAAAACAGCCAAACTCATTGCTGGAAACCTATGGGTAGAATAGGGCTTTGGGCACTTAAAAGAGGAGGGGGAAATTCCTAGTGTTGGGGTTCTGCCTAGTATGAAGCAGTTTTTTCCAAGAGGGAGGATAAGATCCAACCTCCCAACCAGATATGGAGACAGAAAATTCTCCATGGTTGGATTCCTGGATCTTTGAACTATCCCCATTGTGTAAATCCCTCAATCTTCCAAAATAATACCTGATTAAGTATTAGGCCCAAGGACCAGGTATAAGCAAACCCAATACCACTAGGGAATGAGAGGTAGAAAGGCGAGCAGGGGGAGGGGCTTGAGAGAGAGAGAGAGAGAGAATATAGAACTCAAAATACAGAAACATATGAACAAATCTAATACTGCCAAAAAAAAAAAAGATAAAAAGAAAAGAAATCTGAGAAAAGCAACAAAACAATCACAAGATTCCACAGGAAATTAAAATAGCAGAATAATCTAAACATATATGTTATCACTACTTTTAAGTTCCTAAAAAGCATTATTCAAGGAGTAATATCAGTTTAAAATATATATTTAAAACAAAATGAAACAAAATAAAACAAATATAGGTGAATATAAGCAATTTTGTAATTTGAAAGTAAATAGTAGTTGTTGAAAGAAAAAAAAATTATAATATGTAAAACTTGGATTGACTCCAAAGTCAGTAAGTAAATGGTGCTAAGAAATTAAAACAAAATGAAGCAGAAAAACAAGGAGATAAAAAAAAGAAAAATGAAGGATCTTAAAGCAATGAGTATATTAAGATGACAAAATAAATTTAAGAGTAATTGAAGAAGACCAAATGTGGGAAACCATAGAGAACAAATATTTAATGACATAATGGCTGAAAGTAACATGAGCCCATCAATTTAAAACTGAACACCAAATATTGCTCAGGATTACTAAAAACAAACATTTAATAAAACTACCTAACATCAAGGATAAAGTATAAATATGAAATCTTTAGTTGTACTATAAATAAAAGACACATTTTCTTCAATGGATTTAGAGCCAACTTTTTTTATCAACAATAGATGCCAGACACGATGGAATGATATATTTAAAATGCTAAGAGAAATTACTTTCAATGTCAACTTTTACATTCAGCTGAACATTTATCCAAATGCAAGGACAAAATAAATAAAAACATTTTTAAATTTAATATATTTAAATTTATTAATATATTTGATACAGTATAATGTTTAATATAAATGTGTTATTGATTTTACTGATCTTTTATGTTTTTATACTTTTTCTTCACCATGAAGAATAGAATAGTCTAACATTTACGTATTTATTTGACAGTCTGTTTTTTTTTTTTTTGCTTATTCATTTTTTTTAAATTTATTAAGGTGACAATTGTTAGTGAAATTACATAGATTTCAGGTGTACAATTCTGTATTACATCATCTATAAATCCCATTGTGTGTTCACCACCCAGAGTCAGTTCTTCTTTTATCACCATATATTTGATCTCCCTTACCCTCATATCCCTTCCCCCACCCCTCCTTACCCTCTAGACTAATAATGGGAAAGAGATTGTACCATCTTCATTACAAGATTTATTTTAATTCAGGGAAAACAAATAATCAGAAAAAATCAATGGGATGTAAAAACAATGGGAAGCCCTAAATATTTTAACATGTGCTGTTCTATTTCATTACCTTTTTTTGTATACAAAATAATTATACATTTTTGTTAAGAATGTAGAACTAAATTCTGAAGAATGATATAAGGAAGATGAATGAAAGGAAGTTTCCTGGATAATCAAGATGTAATTAAGCCTTATTTTATATGGTGAGGTTGATAGAGATATTGACTAGCTTAAGACTTATAATGAGAGATTGATCATATAAACAGATAATAACCAGTGACAAGACGTTTTGAACCACGACCTCTGCATCGATCAGCTTGAGAAGCCAATTAAAACTCTATATAGAAATTTGTCCATAATGGTCCTTAATTAATCAATGGATGTATATAAGAAAACAAGTTTTGGTAAGAAAATAGAAGATTTAAACAAAACAACTAAAAGGCTTGTTTTAAAAGATACAGAAACAATTAAAATATAATATATATGATACACTCTGTAATAATATAACATATACTGTAACAACTCCAATACATTTAAAAAACTGAATCAACTAGAAAATGTTCTAAAATGTATGATCACTATCTAAATTATCTCATGGTGAAAAATAAACCTTGCATAAACCAGTGAACATTTTGAAAATGTAATAAGTAGGTAAATGTCTATCCCTCAGAAAATCTTAAGCACAAATAAATTTAAAGAGTACTGTTTTTTAATTAAACTTCCAAGAAATAAATAATAGCTGACTTCCAGAAACTGTTTCAGACAATAGGAAAAGAAGGATACTTGTTCTGAAAGCTTCATTTAAATGGACTTATACAATATGTAGACACTGGGGTCTGATTTTTTTTTCATATAGCTTAAAGTTTTGAAGTACCATCCATGTTGTAGAATCTGTCAGAACTTCATTTCTTTTCATGGTTGAACAATATTCAATTGTATGGATGGATATACTACATTTTGTTTATTCATTCATCAATCGATGGGCTTTTAGCTTGTTTCCACTCTTTGGCAGCCCAAGATATTTTATACTGCATTTATAAAGGATCTATAAGAAAATAATATTGTATACTTACCTCACTTATAATTGTTGAAGAAAATCTTAATAAAAGATTTTCAAATGAAATTCAGCAAGGTTAAGAATAGATCTTGATTATGTAAGATTTAACCCTAAGAATACAGACATCTACAACTCCATGCCCTCTATTAATAGTATGCACTACATTAGTAAAAGGAAAAGAATGCTATTTCAAAAGATGCTGAGTCTGTTTAATTCAATATTTTCAGCAAATAAGTAAGTGAAACAAATACTTTTGACTTTATAAAGAGTCAATAACTACTAATAACTTTTAATATTTTTATGGAATACATTATAAACATTTATTACAGTACATTTATAAACAACTTCTAAAATGGAGACTAAAAGATAATTTTATTGATAAAGAATTTGATATTACCAACAATTCTATTCTTGATTTTCATATATATCCACTATAATTTCTATCACAATTTTTTCAGGGATTTTTATGGAACTTGTCAGGGAATGACAAACATTAGATGGAGTACTAAATGACAAGGATATCAAATACAGTTTTAAGACATAAGAATTTAAGTGACAGTGGGTAGGAAACACATTTTTGAAAGACAGTAATATAAAATTCATATTTAAAAAAATATATATAATCATTACATTAAAATTAAACATTTCTGTGAAATGAGACTTTATAAATATAAAGCAAATTAGAAATTATTGAATTTGAAACATTACACAACTATGAGAAATATTTTCAACCTATATTATAAATGAATTAACCTCCTGAACATTTTAAAAGAAAATACCTTCAAAAAATTCAATAATGAAAAGAAAAATGAAATAAAAAGAAAGAAACAAACAAACAAAATAAATAAATGTTATGAGAAGGCAAATCCCAGGAGAAGCATAAGGAAATATTTTGGGGGCAGTAAAAAAGGGAAAATGTTCTCTAAGAAATCAGTAAAAAGTGGATTATAACTTGGAGTCTACATTTCATATTCATCAGACTGCCCAGTGTTAACAAGGATTAGGAAAATGGAATAACTCCACACATTGCTGAAGAAAGTGAAAACAGGTACACTACTAGGAATGCTCGTACTGGTAATATTTATTTTCCCTATCACAACATACTCAAGAAAACTGGGTACAATATTCACGACAATTGATATGAGTCGTACATACATTCATTTGTACTTTGTTATTCCCTGCTTTTTTACGTTTGTTTGACCAATTTTATTGGAAAATAAAAAATAAGAAAAACAAAGAAAACAAGTGCTAACATAGAAAAATAAATTGGATCTACAACACAGAATAGCAGAATGTTATAATTTATACTGTTTGGTGAGGACTGTCCTCTCTGAGTGTCTAACTTTGAAGCTGACACTTTAATTATTTAAATAATGATTTCCTGAGGAACAGTTGGGAGAAGAGCCTTCCAGACAAAGAAAAGGGCAGATTTTAAAGGTCTGAGAAAGGAAAGAGTTTGTACATTTCTGGAGATAGAAAGCCAGACTTACTTGAATGGAGTGCAAGATGAAATGGACCAGAGTGAGGCTGAAGTGACAAAGGGATATTTGTTTTATTTGAATGCAATAGGAAACCCACCAAATAATTTTAAGGAGGGAAAGATTGAAATAGGGTTTCTTTTATGATTTTGATCTATTATGAGAAAACTAGATTAAAAGGGGCAAGAAGAGACGAGGAAACACTAAGCTGAAGGTTGTTGCTATTATCCAGGCAAGAAGTGATGGTAGTGTGAGCAAAGAGAAGTAGACCAATGTAAGAAATGTTAGGTTGGTGCAAAAGTCATTATGGTTTAAAAGGTTAAAAATAATTGCAAAAACCGCAATTACTTTTGCACCAACCTAATAGTTTGAAGTAGAACTGTCAGCATTTTTGTGATAGTTTGTAGAGAGGAAAGGAGAGGAAGTGTGACTTTCAGACTTCTCACTTGGGCCATCATTGTTTAAAGTAGAAAAAAAAAACAGACAAGTTGGAGCAGAAACAGGTTAGAGAAAGAAGATGAAGAGATCAAAATTTTAGATATTAAAGTGGACAGATATTTTTAAATGCCCTAAAATAGATATAAATCAAGTAATGATCAACATATATTTGTCAGTCCAATAAAATGTATTACCTACTTCCACTCTCAGTATTCTTTAAAATGGGAATGTTTACTTTTTACTTTTCAAAATCCTCTTTCTTTTCAAAATCACTCTCTTATATTATTTGAGTTGCTCTTGTGTATTGAGTTTCAAATAATGTTGACCTTTAGTTCTAATTTATCAAAATTCTAACAATAACCATGTAATACTGATCAGATATCCTATAAACTATTGTGATTTTATTCAAAAATATTAATAATTTATAACTTGTAATAATGTACACCTTCATAGGTCTTTGAAAATTTAAGATGTTTCTATATAAAGAGAAAGATTTGCAATTAGATACATGGCATCATGATGTTTAAGATACTTAGTGACATCTTTCTCATAAGATTTCTACTAGACATAGACAAAAGTTTAGTGGTTACCAGAGGGTAAGAGGGGTGGGGGGAGGGAGATGAGGGTAAGGGGGATCAAATATATGGTGATGGAAGGAGAACTGACTCTGGGTGGTGAACACACAGTGGGATTTATAGATGATGTAATACAGAATTGTACACCTGAAATCTATGTAATTTCACTAACAATTGTCACCCCAATAAAAAAAATAATAATAATAATAAAAAGATTTCTACTAAGGATTGATTTTTAATTCAATAATTTTCTCTTTTTTATATTTGACAGGACTCTGAGCCTTAAAAATAGGTGAAAAACAATAACAATTGAATAAAATTAACATTTCTTGAGACCTTATCATGTGCCATACATTATACATAACAATTTTTAACCAGTAACCCATATGCTAAGTATTATTATTTTCTTTAAAGCAGATGGGAAAGTAGAAGCAAAGTAAAATAAACAAATAAAGTTTCCTTTGAAAAAAACTCAATATTTCTATTAGAATGGAATTATCTGCCTGTAGTTCTACATGATAGAGAGTCAGATCTTTCATAACCTTAAATTTGGAGGAAGAATATCAGTTGAGAGAAGCTTCCAGACCTGAATTAGGAAGAGATGATTATCTGGCTCCACATTATTGTAAAGGCAGTTACATTTTCTCACCTATGCGGATTATTGAATAGTGCCTTTACATTCAGGGAAGACAGTCTGTTTTAGGTGTCATCATGACAGTTTTACCATAATCATATTCTTATTTCCAAGAACCAGACTGTTGGTCTCAATTGAAGAGGGTACAATCACATTAAAACAGCCTAAGTTTGTTCGAGAAATCTTGCAAGAGAAAATATGGCTAAAAATATTTAACATAAGTTAAATATTTAACTTTTTTCTAAAAGAAGGTAGGTTTGTATTTATAGAAAATGTTCACCTTTAAAAGCAATATATACTTGTAAAATTTTTCATTTTTAGCTAGTATACTAAAACTAAACTGAATATATTCTGTTTTATAAATCATTTTCCATTCTATCCATATTAGATGGATATTGAAAAAATATCCAGAGGAGAAAACGGTGATTCTAATATCTATCAGTTAAAAACAAAACAAAAATGAAATAGTGTATTAGTACTTTGGCAAATTATCAAATCTATTAACTTCTTATGATGTATAATTCACTTAATCATAATAAAAGACTACAAGGTTTCATTTGTCTTAGGACATCAAAATCTTTTTATTTCAAAGTTCAAAGTTTAACCCATATTACTGATTATTTACTTTCAATTCACGAAGATCGCAGTACATAGAGCACTGCACACAGAGAGGTCAGCGCTTTTATCTTTTCTATATAAGATTCAATATGATTCTTTTACCAAAGGAAGGTGTCCTTTAGCTATGTAAACATTTAAGATTGATTTTTTTTCTAATAAGTACAGGACCCATGTTGTCCTAAATTTTCATAGTTCATGTCTTTTTTTCTAGTCCAAGCAATGTTTTCAAACTATGATTATTTTACATTCAACAATGCCCAAATAATACAAATAATTCTTATTGTTTGGCAACATTAATTGACCCATTCCTGCTCATTTTAAATGTGTTATTGTATCACTATATATAAGATACAACTGCTATCCAAAGACTACATTGCTAGCAATAAAATCAGCATATCTCCAAATACAGAAATTATTTTTAAACCTCTCCCAACATAGCATCAGTTGAAAAGTATTTGTTATCTCCAAATAAATCCTTTGAATTCTTTTTCAGTGGTATGAAGTTTCCACTATGCTTCATCCAGGTTTCTTTCAGTGTTCATTTTACTTGTTAAAATCCTGAAAAGACTTTTTGTTTTTTAACTTTGCCTTTCTTTTGTTAGTTTTTACATCTAAATACTTTTTCATTTGCTCAAGATAAGCCGAGAGACCACACAGAACTAGCATATTTTTCTGCACTGGTATTCCTTTTAATCTTTACCTTGTAGCCATATCAAAGCTGTAATTGTTTGCTAGCCAGCAAAATCTAATGGCTCCCTCTGGTCAAAAGCTGTCAACAGCAATCTATCCAACAGTGGGGGCATTGCCTTAAATAGAAAAGCATCACACATGGTCGTATTTCTTGGTGAGCTACAAACAAGACACGGCTTAACATTTTCAAATACAAAACCAATACTAACCCCACGTAGTAAGACAGGGGCTCTAACATATTATTAATAGAGTCTAGCATATCGTTACTAGAGGTTATCACTTCTTAGTCCATGACTGTCCTATATGTGAAATACAAATAAGCACTTATACTGTGTTTTTTCTTTTCTTTCCTTGATTTGGCAACGTGGCAATAAGTCTGTTTCTTAGATGTTAGATCATGATTTATTAGGTGTCCAAAAGTAAACCCTGACTCCACAATGTATAAAGAAAACAGGCCTCAAATGATCAGTCCAGATTTCTTGCTAAGTATAAAGACTGCTAAATTCATTAGGGAACCCAACAAAGAAAAACACTACAATACTAAGAAAAAAATTCTCTCCAAAAGCTGTAAAATGCTGTTTAAGAAATTCTGAGATGGGTGATTTGTTTAACATTTGTGTTATCACAGTGGTATTGTGTAACCATACTGACACAGTCCAATATGACTCTAAACATCACATAAACTGTTTACCCTCGTGCTGAGTTTCCAACCCAGGCTAATTAGCATTCTTGTCTTTTTAAAACCTTTGCACCTATGGTAATCCAATGGTTTGTCCACTTGTATCCCAGGCTGTTGGATGTTTCTAAATAACAATGCATCAGAGATTATGCTGCTGGCTTCTTTATTGTTCTGCCATCTCAACTGAATGCCAGAATTTAAAAAATACTTTCTCAGAATTAACCCCAAGGAAGAGTTCCTATCATCTCAGTTAGGAGGTATCCAAATTTAAGCAGAGTAGAAACAAAATATTCACCAAATAGTTTTCATACATGCTAAAGTCTCCTCTCTCCCCACTAGCTTTATATAATGTATCATGTGCAATGGCACGTGTATAGTTCTCAAGGTAGAAGAAAAATTTATCATATACACATAAGCTATACTGAACTTAAAATATGTGTGTAACCTTAAATCGTCCAAAAGAATGATTATCTAGCTGTAGGCTCTAGGTAACAAATTGAAGGAGAAAAATAAACTATCTTAGGTCAGGTAGAAAAATAACTATTACTCGTTTGTTTATATTTAACATCATGAACATATATAAAACTAGCAGAGTTGTGCTGCCCTGTTGTCTATTATGAGGGAAATAATAATAAGGCTCTGAAAGTTCGTACTAAAAAAGGATATGGCATATGTTTCTACTAATTTCTTTCTAATTAAAATACTTGTATCACTGGTAGGAAATTCATCCACCGATATAGATTTTAGACAACTCGATAGATGCTGCCATGTCCTTCTATGGAGATCTCCAAAAAATGCATGCACAATTCCACCTTAAAGATGATTATAAGCAACTGATGACAAGTCTTATTGGAATCTGCCATTGGTTTGATCACACTAATTCATCTCACAGCTGAAGTAAAAATGGGAGAAGCCTTCAGTATAATTTCAAACACATGAGAATGGCTTTGGTTTAGTGAAAGCATGACAACATATTTGGTATTTTGTCTACTTTCCTGACATATAAATCCAAGGTTCAGCGAACTGGTAGTATGTTTTGTTCATTATAATATCTTCAAGCATTTCTAAGATGTCTGGAGTTTGGCAAGCTCCAAAGTTACCTTGCCAAGCGCAATTTCCATTAGAATTTACACCCATATGTATTTTCAAGGAAACGGTCTGAATGTTTCTGATTAAATAGAGCTATTAAATGAGCAAATGATCCCTTGGATACACTAGAGTAAGTTATTTAACCTAGTTTCGGAGAGAAATAAAAATCAAAGAGAATTCATATTTGCCAATGGGCCAAAAATTGATTCAAAGATTTGAATTTTTTCTATGCTTTAAATCAAAATATTATTAAGTATTAAAGTTGAATAAATACATTGTTTCCTTGCATAGTATCCATGCAATTTTCTGTTCATTTTTCCATCTCCGTCTAATTTACGTCTCATCTAACACCACAGCATTTTAAGTACTTTGACATGTGTATCTGATTAACTACGAATACTTTCCTGATTGCCTTTTATTTTAAGTAATCTAAGTTGGTAGTAATGGGGATTATTCACAAAGAAGGCCACAATTCAGCTTGCCAAAAAGCATACCAAAAATTAGGTGGTATTGTTATGATTTTCCCTTAGGCACTAAAGTATAATGGGCATGGACAATTAAGTTCGCGACTTTCCACAGCGTTAAGTACACTGTGGAAAGTCCGTGAACTTAATTGTCGGAATTTTCATATGCTAGGTAGTATGCTGAATATAATGTATAGCAATGTGTAAGTACGCATAAATACAGCATTATTTTAAGCAGTATATTATGGCGTTGATACCTAGTATATCAAGGCACTAATACTATTATAGTAATAATAATGAAGATAATATTTTCTAAAGTTTATTTCATCTACTTTTTTATTTCATGAGTCTACTTGCCACTGTTGTAATAAGCTAAGCTCCAGGTCTCAGTGAATGTTCTAACCCCTTAAACTTGAGAATCTTTTCATGTGGAGGGGCTGCTATTTGGATCAAATCATATTCATCTAAGTAGGAACAGATTCCAGATGGCTAACTTAGAATCTTTTGAGGAAAGAGAACATACAGGCTTCCAGAAAAGCAAGGAAAACAGTGATATAGACAATGTTGTAGTGTTAGCTGTTAAGATTATTTCTTGAAACTTTTTAACATGTCTTCTATCAACTTTTTTTTTTGGGGGGGGCAGTCACTGTATGTGACTTTGTTATAACCTATGGCAATGTTTTTATGCTTTTCAAATTGAGAGACATGTTCCCTTGAAAAACATACTTTCCAAGGGAGAAGCAGGCATGGGCAATGTTAAGGAAGTCCCTTTCCAGCTCTCTTTCCAGTTCTCAACTCTGTTAAAATTGGTTTGCCTGAGAACACACTTACGGTTAAGATGTTTTGCCTTTTTCTGACCACACACCCGATCACCACCTCCCACTTAATCTTACATATCTTGAAATTTGTTCTGGTGCATTTAACCCTAAGTGTAAAAATCCCCAGTGTACCAAACAAAACAAACAAACAATGAAACAAACGATTGCTGAGGAAACCTCCTTTAACTTCAAACACTTGTATGAAAACTAAGGTATTTGGTAGGTCTTGGTAAAGCCTATTTTTATATGTCCCCAGAGTTGAGGATGTGCATGACTTTGATAACGGGGTAACAAATGCTTTTATAAATCAAATGGTTTCCAGTGTTTGTTTTCAGCAAAATTAAAGGAGGACTTAATTGAGTTGTCAGCTAATAAATCATTAAAATCAATTTTGGTGAAAGATCAGAACATAATGTTGGCATGCAACACAGACGAAGTTTAAATACTTGAGTAGTATATGAGGTCAAACAATTAAGTTTGGGAACTCATCCTAGAAAAAGTGCTACATACCTCATTGCTGAATATCACTATGATCATCTTCAAAGTACTCCCCTTGAGAAGCTATGAACTGATGCCAGCACCTAGTCCACCCTTCAAATCAATTTTGGAACTCTTTTTTCTGCAATGGCCATTGGAGCTGTCGCTGTATTAACTCTGATGTCCTGAATGTCATCAAAATGTCTTCCTTTCAATATTTCCTTTATCTTTGGGTAAAGAAAGAAGTCATTGGGGGCCAGATCAGGTGAGTAGGGAGGATGTTCCAATTCAGTTATTTGTTTACTGGCTAAAAACTCCCTCACAGACAGTGTTGTGTGAGCTGGTGCTTTGTTGTGATGCAAGAGCCATGAATTGTTGGTGAAAAGTTCAGGTTGTCTTTCATGCAAGTTTTTCATGCAGCCTTTTCAGCACTTCAAAACAGTAAACTTGGTTGACTGTTTGTCCAGTTGGTACAAACTCATAATAAATAATTCCTCTGATCTGAAAAAAGGTTAGCAACATTATTACAATTTTGCAAACTTGGTCAGACTTGGTATTTATGCTAGAATTTCCTTCATTCCCATCTATTTTTTTTAACTTGAAATATATTACGTACTGCTGACCTTCATAAAAATGGAAAAAAGAAATGTAAATTGAGGCTGAATCCTGGGTGATTCTTGAAACAACTTGTATTGACCCATGCATAAAGAAAATATAGGGATAAACCCATGTTTGTCATTAAAAGATGGATAGAATTTTGTTTAATGATTATTTATCAAAGCTTGTAATGAGTCTAATAAAACTAAACAGAAAAAAATGTCTTTTTAAACTCAGAATTTACAATCAATTATTTTTTTCAAATTATATGCACATTTTTGTTGAACATGGTTTTATTCTTCTATTTTACTTGCTTGCCTATAGTAAGGGAACAAGCATAAAGGAAAATTGTTTGAATGATATATTTGTCATTAAAATGTGTATTAATAGGATGAAATGGCATGATTTAGGTCAGATCATTTACAACCTTGGTTTAATAATGATATACGTAAGTTTTAAAAAGTAAAAGTACATGATGACAACAAAAGAAAAAATAAACAAATGGGACTACATCAAACTAAAATATTTTGTACCATGAAGGAAACCGACAACAAAATGAAAAGGCACTGGGAAAAGATATTTGCAAATGATATATCTGATAAGTGGTTAATATCAAACATATAAAGAACTCATACAACTCAACATAAATAAATAATATATATATATATATATATATATATATATATGATTAATAAATGGATAGAGCACTTGAATACACATTTCTCCAAAGAAGAAATACAGATAGTCTACGAACACATTAAAAAATACTCAACATCTCTAATCATCAGTAAAATGCAGATCAAAACCACAATGAGATATCATGTCACACCAGTCAGAATGGCTATTAACAAATGGACAACAAAGAATAAGTGTTGGCAAGGATGTGGAGAAAAAGAAACCCTCATGCACTGTTGGTGGGGTTGTAAAGGGTCTAGCAACAATGGAAAACAATATGGATTCCACAAAATATTAAAAATAGAACTACCGTATGACCCCACAATTCCATTTCTTTTTATTGTATTTATCTGAAGAAATTAAAAGCACTAATTCAAAAAGATATATGCACCACTATGTTTATTGCAGCATTTTTTACAGTAGCCAAGATATAAAAACAACCTAAATGTCCACCAATAAATAACTGGATAAAGAAGATGTAGTATAGGCAATGGAATATTATTCAGCCATAAAAAAAGAATGAAATCATGCCATTTGTGACAACGTGGATGAAACTGGAGGGTATCATGCTAACTGATATAAGTCAAAAAGAAAAAGACAAATAACATATAATTTCACTTGTATGTGGAATTTTAAAAAACAAATGAACAAAAAAAGAAAACAAACAAATTCAGAAATACGGAGAACAAATTGATGATTGCCAGGTGGGAGGGGTTGGAGGATGAGTGAAAAGGTGAAAGGGACTAAGAAGTACAAAGAGTCACTTATAGAATAAGTCACAGAGATGTAATGTACAGTGTAGGAAATATAGTCATTAATGTTGTAATATGGTGACAAGTGGTTACTGTACTTACTGGGGTCATCCCTTTGTAAGCGATATAAATGTTGAATCATTATATTGTGTTCCTGAAACTAATATAACATTGTAAGTCAACTATAATTAAAAAATAAGTTTTAAAAATTAAAAGTAGATGAAATCACAAAATTAAGGATCATTTGAAAAGAAAATACCTACAATTCTAGCTACCTTGACAAACATTTTCAATTGTTTTTATCTTCTAGTCTGTTATTTTTACAAAAATATATTGATATATTTTAAATAAATGGTTCTAATTTTATTTTTTAAATCTCACGATTAAAAATAGATCATCTATGTTACCAAATGTAGTGGATAATTTAGGATCATTAATGATAGGTCAGCCAGATACCGTGTAATTTCTGCTTTGATGAAATATGAAGTATACAATTTCACTGATGATTATTCTAGTCAAAAATATTTCATTTGAATCCATCAAGCTTTCACATTTAACTTATAGTTTCCTGAAAGTATGGCAGAAAGATGGATAAACTAAAAGACATCAAAAAGGAGTAAGCAGACAAAATCAGAAAGAAGGGCATTCTTTTTAATAATTTTCCTATTTGTGTCAATAGGTCAATGTCAATTAAGGTGCCATGTAATAGAAAACACTGAAGTAGCCCAAATTAAGAATTTGGTATAAGGTTAAAAAGGTATCTTAGAATAGTAACAAAAGCATAGAACTTTTTAATATGAGATTGTTTAATGAGAGCTGGGTAGAGTGAAATAAATTTGGATCTAGTTCTCACATCTTATGCCATGATAACTTTTAAATGTGTTAGGGATTAAAAAGAAAATAAAATAAATTTTAAAACACACACACACACACACACACACACACACACACACACACAAAACCAAAAAATTGTATGCACATTTTAGGAAAGGAAAAACCTATATTAAAATTATGCTGATGGTATCACTTTGAGTACCTGTTGTAATTGCAGGAGCCACATGTGACTTGTATTCATCTTTCATTATCGGTATATATTGAGTATTATAATTTTAATACAGTTTTCCTTTCTTAAAATGTGTATACATTTTTTGGCTGCCTTTCTCTCTTTATAGATAGATAGATAGATAGATAGATAGATAGATAGATAGATAGATAGATAGATAAATAATGATATTATATATATGATAAAAGAAAACATTTCACTATAACTTTCACTATAAATCTAGAATGGAGAAATCTGTCCATACTATGATTCAACCTATAGACAAAATAATGGAAAATATCAATAAATCGATCAATATGTTTATAAAAATGTAAACACACACACACACACACACACACAACCAAAACCCCACAATTGTGAAATGGAAAAGACAAATGACAAATGGGGAAAAAATTGAAATACATAAAGGATAGTAAATTAAATATATTAAGATCTTCTAAACATAAAAATACGTAAAAAATAAAAGTACATAAATAAAAGCCCAACACTTTAGAACAATGGGCAAAATATATATACAGCTCAAAGAAATAGAATTGTAACTGCTGTGGAAAATATACAAAGATATTCTGTTTTATTTATAATGGGAAATTGCAAATTAGAACTGTGCTGAGACTCCATTTCTCATATATTGGATTGGCTAAAATCCAAAAGTTTGGCAATATCCTCTGTGGGTAAAGATGAAAAAACATTCTCCTATATTGGTAATGGAAACGGAAAATGTTGAAATTACTTTGGAAGAAAATTTAGTAGTCTCCAGCAACATCTATTCATTTGTCCTTTGACCCAGTAATCCTACTTGTGAGGATGTATTCCAAAGATATACTGACAAAAATATGAAAAATAAAAGTTATACAAGGCTATTTATGGTAGCAACATCTGAATAATGACTGGGGAAAAAACAACTGTATATAATATTGGCAATGTATCGTTTGAATACACACAATAAAGCAACACCATCGAGTTCTAGGTAACACTAACATGACAAAAGGAGTATGTCTATGAACTACTAAGGATTTTTCTTCAGTATATATTGTTAAATCAAGAAAGGTAGGCGGAGGGTGGCCGGATGGCTCGGTTGATTAGAGTGTGAGCTCTGAACAACAGGATTGACGGTTTGATTCCCACATGGGCCAGTCAGCTGAGACCTCCACAACTAGATTCAAGATAATGACTTAGAGCTGATGTGCCATGAAGAAACATACTGCCCCGCCCCCCCAAAAAAAGAAAAAGGAAAGTTAGGTGGAGAAAAGTGGCCATACATGCTATTATTTGTCTAAGAAGGGGACAGTATATGTTGAGTATAAATAATGATATGTTAGAATATAAACAACATGTATTGACTGTTAATATATACATGTGTATATAACTTATGTTAAAAGCTGGAAAATTAATTTTAAGTTAGAAAACATGGATATTTATGAAAATGGAGAGAATAGAATGAAGAGGATCAAAATAAGACATAGACGGCTCTGAATATGCTTTGGTTTGTACGTTTTATTCTGGAACATGTAAATATTCTGCATAATTGTAAAACAAAATTTATTTAAAATGGGGGGAGAAAAGCAATTCCTAAAACCTGACAGCAAACTGAAACAACTGAAACTCTGTATTGAATTGATGGTACAAACACACTGAGTAAAATTATTCCAAGTGCCTTTATATCACAGTAATTTGACTTTACATCCCTAGGTATATGAAGCAAAGACAAAAACAATTTTAAAAATGCAAATTGTTTTCAGTAGGTATATTGTTGTTATTAATTATAATGATACTGTTAGTCTGAACACAAATACACATACAAACAGACATGCAGGAAATGTGTATGTATATACTTACTAATACATGTATACACATTCATTTACATTACACAAGTTTTGACAATTAAGTTTGCGAACTCATCCTAGAGAAAGGGCTACATACCGCATTGCTGAATATTACTAAGATCACCTTCAAAGTACTCCCCTTGGGAAGCTATGAACTGATGCCAGCACCAAGTCCACGCTTCAAATCAATTTTGGAACTCTTTTTTCTGCAATGGCCATTGGAACTGTCATTGTATTAACTCTGATGTCCTGAATGTCATCAAAATGTCTTCCTTTCAATATTTCCTTTGTCTTCAGGTAAAGAAAGAAGTCATTGGGGGCCAGATCAGGAGAGTAGAAAGGGTGTTCCAATAAAGTTATTTGTTTACTGGCTAAAAACTCCCTCACAGACAGTGCAGTGTGAGCTGGTGCATTGTCATGATGCAAGAGCCATGAATTGTTGGTGAAAAGTTCAGGTCGCCTAACATTTTCGTGCAGCCTTTCAACTCTTCAAAATAGTAAACTTGGTTTACTGTCCAATTGGTACAAATTCAGAATAAATAATCCCTCTGATCTGAATAAAAGTTAGCAACAGCATTGTAACAAGTTCGCACACTTAATTGTCAGACCTAATACACGTAGCATATATTCATATACATTTTTATGAGTACATATAATATATATGATATTTTCATGGCTATATTTTTGAAAGAGTACTTATATGTGGAAATACTTTATTTTTATGCATGAAATAATATTAAAATGATATTTACTTTAAATAACTTGCTTTTGTTCAGGGATAACAAGTATGTCTTAGGGACACAAAACAGGATCAGCTTGAGTTAATAAATATTGAAATTAGCTGATGAGTAAATGAGGAGTTATTCCATTTTACAATTTTATAGATGTTGGAAAATTTTGGTGGTAAAAGGTTTTTAAAAGTGTGGAGACATAGGGAAACATGATAGATTAAACAAAAGAGTTAAGAGACATCAAAATGAAAAAGCAGTATGAGAAACATTTATTGTCTAATTTTCTTCAATGGATATTTACTGTCTCAATATGAATAGTAGTTTATTTTATTTAAGACCTAAAATATACATATATTTTTCTACCCTAGAGCCAGTGATATTTCTCTTTTACCTGACTAGAATACATGATTATAATTTTAAAATTATTTCCCACTACTTTTATTATATTTGAGAATGTTAATATGCTGTATTTTTAAAAGGATCATTTGAAAGGAATAATATAAGTTTAACTGCATAAAGACTAAAGTATTTATTACTTGTTCTTTCATGATTTTAAATATCTAAAACTTAGAAAACCATTCTTTGTTCAAAGACTGATTTTCCTGAAGTTAGTTTATCTTCCATCACTTGTCACTTAAATCTGTAGTTGCTTTTAGTCACATAACCAGAGATACAAATGGGTTTTTATTTCTGCCTGTACTTATCTTTACATAATAGAAAAGACACTGTTTATCTTTTACGTCAATAGTGAAAAGGCCTCTATTATTGCTGTTTGATTTTTAAAAGTATTTTTACACGATTGTTCATAGAAGACATACTCAGTGATCCAGACCATACATTACCTTATTAGACCAGCCCAATGTTACCACAATCTATCCTATATTTTATAAGCTAAATTACAAAGGAAGAGAATATTTGATGAAAGTTTTACAGGGTTCAGTGACATAAATACCAAGAAAGTCATGCCTCTTTGGGGGAGAGAAAAGGTGTGCTTCCTTGTCGTATAATTCCATTCAATATTTTACTTTTGTTAATATTACTTACTAATTTCTTTCATACCTATAGTTTTACTTTTCTCTATCATAGCTTTTTTTTACTCTTTCATAATTATAGTCAAAAGTGGGAAATATATATATATATATATTTATGTATATGTAATATATATAATATGTACACATAGTGATAGTTACTGATACAAGCATGATTTTAAAAAAAATTTTAAGTAACAGTCCTCTGCAGACTGACAGTATATCTTCATTCAAAAAGAGTAATAATTCTTTCTTATCCCATGTCTCACCCTGATAAACAATAGCTCTTGGTTCGTTTAGGACTGGCAGCATTCATTGTCACCAGTTCTAACCTCAGCATATGTTATTGGGATTTCATTCTGCTTAGGGCTTCTACATGTTTGGAAAACTATTAGGTTTGAGTATTGTGATTAAGATGGAGATCAGTTTGGCCATAACTTTTTTATAGAGACTTTGGGAGCCCAGGTTTACTACTTAGTAAACTGTTCTAAAATGAAGTGTGTATCCTTTATAAGAATCACATCTTAGAAAAAAAAAAGTGTGATCCTTATAAAAATGATACAAGTGATTTTAATAAATGGGCTACAAAAATGGGAAATTATAATCTGCTCCCCCTTTTCACTCTGACCCCATCTGTTGTAAATGAATAAAAGCACAAATTGGGTTTTATGCTGAACACTTTAAAGTCAGTAGTGGTTTAGGGGTATAAGCAAATGAAAACCAGAAGGTGACTTGGAAGTTACAGAAACCTATGTGCTTAAAGATACAAGTTTCACCAGGTAATTATACTGAGAGAAACGTTGAGAATAATCTAAAAAATGATGTAAAAATTTTTATAAAGCTAAATTTATTTCACTTAATGACTTTGCTATTCTTAAGAAAACTTTCTACATTGTGTTGTTGTTGTTGTTAAAATGTCCTTTTTTGTGAAATGATTATAATTAGAGGTTATATTGCTATTGTTTTTATTCTTATGTTTTACTTCTTGTTTATCCAGAATGCAAAAGTTAGTAATGCTATACAGATTAACAATTATTTTTGAAATTAAAATGAATAGTGAAATGGAAATGTCAGAGAACCACACATCCAGTTTACCCAGAAAGAAGTGTTTTACCCACACGACACTCATATTATAGCCTCTCTAACATACCTGATTGAGGTGAGTAGACTAAGATGTGAAATACAAGGCATGGAGGATTGAGTAGCTTAGCAGTGAGAAACTCTAGAACACTAAAGAAAATACATTTAAAGATACTGTTCCTTCAGCCTAGAAATCTACTCTGTAAATCCCCAAATATTTGAAAGACCCTATTCACTTGATACTTGTCTCATTCATTAAATCTTCCAGGCTACCCTCATTTAGGCCAACATCTATCCCTCTATGCCACCAGGATATCTTCATAAGGAATGCATGCTCTTTAAAAACCTGGTTCAAAATGGACACTTATCAACTCAAATGGTACCTGAGATTTATCTCATTCTGCCTAATTTGGTTCTTGATTACAATTGCCATAGATTTTCCTGTTTCATCTCATTTTGAAAGGAAGAAACTGGCCCCATGTAGTAACTCTGGGATGTCTTTGTTTGACTTTCTTTCTGCCAAGATCAAATGTTTTGAGAAGATGAACTAGGATCTGGTTACGAAATTATGACCAAATGCTTTTTTTCATGTTGACTTAAGATAACGAAAAAAATACTCACAGTGTATTATGAAGATTCATGAAGAATCAGTGCTCCTAAAGGAGATTTGATCAAATATATTAAATAAATTTAAAAAATAAAGAAAGAGAATTGTAAGACAGAAAAAAAATGTTAATTTAAGAACTGATTGGAGTCCTGAGAAAGATGATGGAGTAGGTATATGCTGGGCTTGCTGCCTCCTATAATCACATTAAAATTACATTAATTTACAATTAAATTATAAAACAATCACCTCTAGAATCATCTGAAGACTAGCTGAACAAAACAACTATAAAGAAGGATAGAAAGAAGAAGCCTCATCAAAACTAGTAGGGGGTTCTGAGACGTTATACGGGTCAGTCCCACACCCATGTGTAGTGGTTGAGCATTGGAAGCCATATCTCAATGGCCCCACACCAGGCTCCCCAGACCAGGATTCCAGTGATAGGATGAGGAGCCCCAACATCTGGCTCTGAAAATCAATGAGGACTTGCCCACCCAGGTGAGATGGAAGGCTACTGAAAACCTAGACATCCTCTTAAAGGCCCTGTACAAAAAACTTGCTCTCAGGCACTCACCCTGGCCTCTGGAGGAGGAGGAGTAACTGTCCACACAAGGGACACTCCTGGAGAAAAAGGCACAGGTGAGTAGAGAAACTGAACCACAGCCATACAGGACACTTACAACGTAAGTCCATCCAGCAAAGACTGAAAAGACATAAGAGAGCTATCTATTATATGCAAACAAACACAGAGAGACAGCTAAAATGAGGAAACAAAGAAATACATCTCGAATGAAAGAACAGGAGAAAACTCCAGAAATAGAGCTAAATGAAATAGAGGCCACCAACCAACAGTAAAAAGGAAAAGAAAATATAGAATCATTTAAGATACCTCTGGGACAACATCAAGCATAATATTCACATGATATTAGTACATGAAGGAGAAGAGAGATAGCAAGGGATGAAGAATAAATTTGAAGAAATAATAACTGAAAACTTCTGTAACCTGGTGAAATAAATAGACATAGAAACCCAAGAAGTGCAGAGAATCCCAAACAAGATGAACCCAAAGAGATCCACCTCAAGACACATTATAATTGAAATGGAAAAGGTTAAAGACAAAGAGAATCTTAAAATCAGCAAAAGAAAGACAACTAGTTATTTACCAGGGAACTCCCATAAAACTGTTAGCTAATTTCTCAACAGAAACTTTTTGCCCTGAAGGGAGTAGCACAAAATATTCAAAATGATGAAAAGTTAGAAACTACAACCAAGACTACAACTCTAGCAAGGCTATCATTTAAGGAAAGATAATGAGATTCCCAGGCAAGGAAAGCTAAAGGAATTCATCATCATCAAACCAGTATTACAAGATATATTAAAGGGACTGCTTTAAAAAAAAGAAGTTAACAAAAAGAAAAAAAGAACATAGATATGAGTAATACAATAGGAACACTATGTACCCATCAATAATCACTTTAAATGAAAATAGATTAAATGCCCCAATCAAAAGACATAGGGTAACTTAAAAAAAAAAAAAAAAGACCCATACATAAACTATAAGGGACCATTCAGATTGAAGACACACATAAAGCAATGGAAAAAGGCATTTCACGCAAATGAAAACAAAAAAAGCTAGGCTAACTATATTTATATCAGATAAAATAGACTTTAAAATGTAGAATATAATAAGAAACAAAATTGAATCAGTAATCAAAAAACTCACAAGAACAAAAGTCCTTGACTGGATGGCTTTACAAGTAATTTTATCATACATTCAAAGAAAAATTAATACTTATTCTTCTCAAACTATTCTAAAAAATTCAAGAGGAAAGATTCATCCTATGAGGCCATTATTACTCTAAGTGAAAAACAAAGACATTGCAAAAAATAAAACTATAGACTAATATTTCTGATGAACATAGATGTAGAAATCCACAACAAAATATTGTCAAACCTAATTCAGATACATATTTAAAAGATCAGATGCCAAGATCAAGTAGGATTTATTCTTGGGTTGCAAGTTTGATTCAGTATCCACAAATAAATTAACATGATACAACACATAAAGAAAATGAAAGATAAAATCATATGATCATATCAATAGAGTCAGAAAAAGCATTTGACAAAATTGAACATCAATTTATGATAAAAACAAAAAACTCTCAGCAAAATTGGAATAGAGAGAACATATATCAACATAATAAAGGTCATAAAAGGCAAACCCGCAGCTAACATACTCAATGGGGAAAAGGAGAAAGCATTTCCCTTAAGATCAGAACAATACAAAGATATTCACTTTTATTCAACATGTTATTAAAAGTCCTAGACACATTTAGAAAGGAAGAAGTAAAACTTTCATTATCTCCAGATTACTTGATACTATGTAGCGAGAACTCCAAAGATTTCACCATAAAAAAATAAAAATCAAAACAGAGCAAAAACAAATAAACAAAGAAAACTGTTAGAACTGGTAAATGAATTTAGTAAAAAAGCAGTATAAAAATTAATATTTGGAAATCAGTTGCATTTTATACACCAATAACAGACTTTCAGAAATAAAAGTTAACAAAACAATTCCATTTACAATTACATAAAAAAATACTTAGCCATAAATTTGATGAGGAAATAAAAGACCTGTACTCAGAAATTATAAGACATTGAAGAAAAACATTGAAGAAGATACAAATAAATGGAAACATATACTATGCCCATGGATAGGAAGAATTAACATAATTAAAATGTCCTTATTACCCAAAGCAATCTTTACATTCAATGATTCCTATCAAGATACCAATGGCATTTTTTCACAGAACTAGAACAAATAATCCTAAAATTTATGACAAAAAATAAAAGACTCCAAATAGCCAGGGCAATCTTGAGAAAGAACAAATTTGGATGTATCATGCTACCTGATATCAAACTATACTACAAATCCATAGTAATCAAAGCAGCATTGTACTGGCATAAAAACAGATACATAGATCAATGAAACAGAATATGGAGCCTAGAAATAAATCCATGCCTATATGGTAATTTAATCTATGGCAAAGGAAGCAAAAACACACCGGCTGTAAAGACAGTATATTCAATAAATGGTGTGGAAAAACTGGACAGATATATGAAAAAAATGAAAATGGACCACATTTGTACTCTATATAAAAGAATAAACTCAAAGTGGATTAAAGACTTATATGTAAGACCCCAATCTATGAAACTCCTAGAGGAAAACATAGGCCGTAAATTTTCTGACATTGCTCTTAGTAATATTTTTTTTCTGATATATCTCTTCAGGCAAAGGAAACAAAATAAAAAAAAAAAATAGGACTACATCAAATTAAAAAGTTTTTACATAGCAAGGGAAGCCAAAAAAACAAAAAGATAATTTACTGAATGGGAGAAGATGCTCGCCAATGATACATCTGATAATGGGTTTATATCCAAAATTTATAAAGAACTCATATGACTCAACACCAAAAACCAAACAATCTAATTTAAAAATGTGCAGAGGACCTGAATAGACATTTCTCCAAAGAGGACATACAGATGGGCAATAGACAGATATAAAAAGATATTCAACATCATCGGAGAAATGCAAATTAACACCACATGAGATTTGATCTCTCACCCATCAAAATAGCTATCTATCATCAATAAGTGAAAAGCAACAATTGTTGACAAGGATGTGGAGAAAAGGGAATCCTCATGCATTGTTGGTGGGATTCCAAATTGGTGCAGCCACTATGGAGAACAAATTGGAGGATTTTAAAAAAATTTAAAATGGAATTACCTTATGACCCCGCAATTCTACTTTTGGATATCTATCTGAAGAAATCTGAAACATTAATTCAAAAAGATATATGCACCCCTGTGTTCACTGCAATGCTATTTACCTTAGCCGAGGTATAAGTGTCCATTAATAGATGACTGAATAAGAAGTAGTACACATACACAACTGGATATTACTAAGTCATAAAATGAAGCAATCTTACAATTTTCACAACAGGGATGGACCTAGAGGATATTATGCTTCAATAAGTCAGACACAGAGAGACAGATACCATATGATCTCACTTATATGTGGAATCTAAAGAATAAACTAAAAAAAAAACAAACAAAACAGAAAAAAAGACATAGATACAAAGAACAAACTGATGGTTACCAGATGGTAAAAAGGCTGGAGGTTGGTGAAAAAGATGATGGGATTAAGAAGAACAAATTGGTAGTTACAAAGTAGTCATGAAAATATAAATTACAGCACAGGGAATATAGTCCATAATATTGTAATAACAATGCATAGTGCCAGGTGAGTACTAGACTTATCAGGGGATCACTTCATAAATTATATAAATGTCTAACCACCATATGATACACTTGAGAGTAATATAAAATAATATTGAATGTGAAAAATAATTGAAAAAAAATAAAAGAACTGATTGGAGGACACCTCTGCTTTGGTGTACTGACCGTGGGGGGAGGGGTAGTTAATATGTGAAAGGCAGCACTTATGTATTCGTCAAGACTAAAGAAACTTGCCAAAAGTGAAAAAAATAAAAATAAAGCGATAGTAAATGTTCTACTAAAAAATACACAGATGTGTGGAATATTGTGACTTCAAAGGAGAGAGAACTCTAAAGTCATAGGAGAAATGTAAAGAGTGAGTTTCTTAACAGTAGAACTGATCTTGATTTTTTAAAGAAGGGATGTCTACTATACCATTTAAAATGATCTGCTGTTGAGAGCTGTAGCACTACTCATGCATTGACTATCCTGCTACCCACCCATCTTCAGTAGAGGTCTGTTACTCAACAGCCAGGTAGAAGAAGGACTGTACTCTTTTTTGGGTTACATGAGAGGAGAGATAGGAACAGCCCCAGATGGACAGACTTGAGGGAAGCGGAGAATTTGGTGAGAAAAGGCAAGTAGGAACCAGAGATTCCAGGCAAAACTCAAGCCCCTCACAAAAATCAGGCATTGTTTGCAGAAACTGAGGACTCTCTGCGTGGAGAATGGTGTTTCAACATAATTATTATTTGTATCAAAAAGAACAAGGTTTGACTTTAACAACTTGGACAACTTAAGATAAGCTAGGTCACTGATATAAATATGCTTGATATGAGACAGAATAAATTTTACATTAACACCAGGTAGATTTTGATACAGCAAAAAATATGACAGGGCTTTGAGGGATCTGAGGGAACACTGGAGCATGTCGTCTACACCAGGAATAGAGTACTTAGTTATGAATAACAAAGTGGAAATCCAGGAGCATCTGCACAGCACTTCTCAACGTTTTAAAAAATATCCTGGCACACAGAAAATGATGTTTGTTGTTTGAATCACATGCTGGGGTAAATAAAAGAGTTTGTCATGACAATAGATACACACCTCAGATATCTTATGCTCCACCAAACAGCTCTCAGACTTAAATGGTGACTATTTAGGCACTTTAAAAACCATATTTTGTGTACCAGTTGAAAATAAAGAGTTCCTGGAGCAGTTTCAGCTGAATGTCAATGTGGACACATCTTAATATCTTCTATATCGAGAAACCGTATACAAGTATGTACATACAGTTTGGCCTTGGGTATCTCTATGTGGCCCTTAAGATTTACTTTACCCAATAACATAGATACACTGTGTTGGTGTTTAAAATTAGGACAGAGTGAATGACCTTCTAAAAGCAACATTACGGCATTTTAAGTTAAATTATTCACTTATTAATATATTAGTTATCCTCAACCCTATAAATATTTCAGCACTTGCTTTTCTCAGGCTAACCAACAATAGACAATAATAAAAAAAAAAAATCATTTCCGTGGATGACAAACCTTCAGAAAAAAATAAAGCAGAGCAAGATATTCAAGGGTCCCTGAGGTTGTGAGGCCGTTTCAGATTGGACCATCACAAGTCTGCTTGAAGGTCAGCTGAGCCCTGCATGCTTCAAAGAAGCCATGCGTTTATCTGCAATATTATATTATAGCTCAGAACATAGCAAGGTCTAGACATGGGTATAAGCATATCTGATGAACAGAAAAAAGATTCATATGGCTAGATACAGAATGAGTGGTAAGAGATGAGGTGAGAAAGATAGAGACATATCACCTAGAGTCATAATAAAATTTTCAGTTTTATCCCCAAATTAGAGGGTTTGAAATTAGTAAATCAGCATGCTATAATTTATATCATAAAATGATCACTCTGTGTGGGAAGTGTATTTCAGAAGAGCAAGAGGGGAATCAGAGAGAGGCTATTGTAGCAATTTAGATAAATGATAGCTTGGACAAGAGTGGTTGTCATAGAAATTAAGTAAATTGATTAAATTCTAGCTATATTTTAGTGACTGAATCTTCCAGAATCAAAACTTCAAAATTGTTAGTCTTAGAGTTTACTACATTTGCTTACATATGTCATAAGAGATTGATGTATGAAATCAGAATGTTAAAATTTTAAGAAGGAATATAGGCTAAATCTTACCTGTCGAAATAGTCTACCTGTGTAAGGAAAACAAACAAACAAACAAAATCAGAAAAAAATGCAATGTAGTCACAATGTCATCTGTTCATTTGGGAATCATTGTTTCTCTCTAAGAACTTTTTTTATCTCTGACTCATTTATGGTATGAGTCATTATGACCCATTTATAGCTCAACTCTCAGAATCCAGTATTCTCATTATAGACATGCCATATTCCATGATTCCCTGAAAATAAGACCTAGCCGGACAATCAGCTCTAATGCATCTTTTGGAGCAAATATAAGACCCAGTATTATATTATATATTATATGATATGATATGATATGATATGATATGATATGATATGATATTATATCATACCTGGTCTTATATTATATAAGACCCGGTCTTATATTATAATAAAATAAGCCTGGGTCTTATATCAATTTTTGCTCCAAAAGACACAGTAGAGCCAATTGTCCGGCTAGGTCTTATTTTCGGGGAAACACGGTAGAACATATTTCTGGTTAATATATCATACTAGAATGCTTCTTGTTTTTGATAAAAAAAAATCTATCTCTCATTTAATATTTTCATCTGAAAATATTAGGAAAATGTAATTTTCATTCCCATCGATAAAACCTAGTAAGCAACAAGAATAACAAAAAACGTCTTGAGTTACATTCCAAAAACAGTCATTAGAACTCAGGATCTCAGGTAGATGTCTTGAAGAATACTCTAAGGCTTGGTAATGGAATGTTGTTGGAACCAGAGTGACCATGTTATGAAATATAAAGATACTATTTTTTAATAACTATATTAGATGTTTTGTGACCAGAAGGTAATGTTTTAGGTATTTTATATTCTTACATGATATTGTATTTCTTTTTTTTTAAAGAAGTTATTAAAATATAGCTAACATACAATATTATATTAGTTTCATGTGTACATCATAGTTATGTTACAGTACCCATCTGGCACTATATTGCCATGTTATTGATTATATTCCCTAAGCTAAAGAAGTAATCACCATAAGTCCCATCTGACCCCATACCACGCTATAACAATATTATTGACTGTATTTCCTATGTTGTATATTACATCGCCAAGATTTATTTGTTTTATACCTGGAACTTTGAACCTCTTATCCCCCCTTTTCTTTCCACCCTTTTAAAATTACAGTAGACATTCAATATTATTTTATATTAATTTCAGGTGTATAGCATAGTGGTTCGACATTTATATAATTTAGAAATGATACCGATGAGTAGTACCCACCTAGTA
Source organism: Rhinolophus hipposideros (assembly GCF_964194185.1). Classification (NCBI taxonomy): domain Eukaryota; kingdom Metazoa; phylum Chordata; class Mammalia; order Chiroptera; family Rhinolophidae; genus Rhinolophus; species Rhinolophus hipposideros. The sequence goes on from NC_138064.1 coordinate 40,027,706, forward strand.
CTACACATAGTTACTACATATTACTGATTATATTCCCTATGCTTTACTTTACACCTCCATGACTATTTTATAACTACCGATCTGTACTTCTTAATCCCTTCATTTGTTTCACGCTGCCCCCAAAACCCCTCCCATCTATCACCCCCGTAGATCTACTACCATCTGACACCATACATAGTTATTACAATATTATTAACTATATTCCTTATACTATACTGTATATCCCTATGGCTACTGTGTAACAACTAATTTGTACTTCTTAATCCCTTCCCTTTTTTACCCACCCCCAAACCCCCTCCCATCAGGCAACCACCAAAATGTTCTCTGTATCTATAAGTTTGTTTCTGTTTTGTTTGTTTATTTTGGTCTTTAGATTTCACTTTTAAGTAAAATCGTATGTATGACATTTGTCTTTCACTGACTTATTACATTCAGCACAATACCCTTTAGGTCCATCCATGTTGACATAGATGGCAAGATTTCATTTGTTTTTATTGCTAAATAATATTCCATAGTATATATGTAGCAGCTCTTCTTTATTCATTCAAGAATACTCAGGTTAGCTTCATATCTTGGCTGTTGTAAATAATGCTGCAATAAACATATGGAAAATTGTCCTTTCAACATTTTGATATGGATTTCTTTGGATAAATACCTTGGAAACGTTTGTCTCTTCTTATAGCTTTTATTTTAAAGTGTATTTTGTTTGGTATAAGTTTTGCTACCCCAGCTTTGTGTTTGTTTGTTTGTTCCCATTCTCATGAAATATCTCTTTTTATGCCTTTACTTTCAGTCTGTGTTAATCTTTCTATCTAAAGCGAGTCTTTCGTAGGCAACATATGTAGAGTTTTATTTTCTTATCTATTCAGTGTTTCTAAGTCTTTTGACTGGAACATTTAATGCAGTAGCATTGAAAGTAATGTTGATAGATATGTAATTGTTGCCATTTTATAATTCATATATATATATATATATATATATATATATATATATATATATATATATAAATATATATATTTCATCTTAAAAATGTACCTCTAAGATTCCTTGTAACACTGGTTTCGTGGTGATGAACTTCTTTAGCTTTTTCTTGTCTGGGAAGCTCTTTATTTGTTCTTTGAATCTAAATAATAGCTTTGCTGGGTAGAGTAATCTTGGTTGTCTGTGCCTGTTATTCATCTCTTTGAATATTTCCCGTTCTGGCCTGCAGAGTTTTGTTGAGAAATCAACTGACAGTCTTATGGGAGCTCCCTTTTAGGTAATTAATGGCTTTTCTCTTGCTGCTTTCAAGATTATTTCTTCATCTTTAACCTTTGGTATTTTAATTATGATGTGTCTTGGTGTGGGGCTCTTTGGGTTCATCTTGTTTGGGACTCTCTCTGCTTCCTGGGCTTGTATGTCTATTTTCTTCACCAGGTTATGGAGGTTTTTGGTGATTATTTCTTCAAATAAGTTTTCAATCCCTTGCTGTCTCTCTTCTTCTGATGTGAACGTTCGTAGGCTTATATTGTTATAGAGGCCCTTAAACTGCCTTCAATTTGTGGATTCATTTTTCTTTTTTGCTGTTTTGCTCAGATGGTTTCTGCTACCTTACCTTCTAAATTGCTTCTTTGATCCTCACCATCATCTAATCTACTATTGATTCCCTCTAATGTAATCTTCACTTCCATTATTGTATTATTTATTTCTGATTGGTTCTGTTCTATGTTTTCTATCTCAATTTTTATGTTTCCTAACTCTGGTGAAGTTCTCTCTGAGATCATTGAGCATCCTTATAACCTATTTGGAACTCTGCCTCTGGTAGATTGCTTGTCTCCATTTTGTTTATTTATTTATTTTTTCTGGAGCTTTGTTCTGTTATGTTGTTTGGGACATGTTTCTTTGTCTCCCTATTATGATTGCCTCCGTGTGTTTGTTTCTATGTTTTATGTAGGGCTGCTATGTCTCCCAGAATTAGTAAAGAGGCTCTATGTAGTTGGTGTTCTGTGGGACCCAGTGGTGCATTCTCCCCAGTCACCAGTCAGGTGCTCCAGTTATATCCCTTGTATAGGTTGTGTGTGCCCTCCTGTTGTAGTTGAGCCTCGTTGCTGTTTGCACATCAATAGGAGGGACTGATTCTCAGGCTGATTGGTTGTGATGACTGGCTGTGACTACAGTGAAGGAGTTGTGGTGCAAGTGTTGACCGTACAGATCAGCGTTAACTTTAGTGGGGCTGTGGTGCCTGCCCAGTCTGCCGTTTGGGAGTGTCATCCTTGGAGATGGCTAGGTGATGTCCCAGCTCATTTTGAAGCTGGCTACTGGGCGCTTCAGACCCAGGGCCAGATGACAGGGGACGTGCTGTATGCCAAGTTCAGCCACAGTCTGTGCCCAGCCCAGGACCCATTAGCAGGAGCCACAAAGCAATATGAAGATGGCCACTGCCTGTACTGGGTTTGGAGGTGTCTTGAGAGGCCAAGTCATGAACCAATGCTGGCTCCTGCTAGTGCTAGTCTTAGAGCTGCTTAATCAGAGGTATGGGATATGCTCAAGCTGTTTGCCTGGGTTCCCGAGTCTTTGAAAAACCCTAGGAAAATCCACAGCATAAGCCAAGTCAGTTGGTTTATACGAAAAAGCCACTGGAATTGGCTTGGGTGTGTTCAAATGTTGGGTGTGATGTGGGGTCACAGAATCATCAGAGCATGGCAAATGAATGGTGTAAACCAGCTTACTGGAGACTCAGATATAGTGTTCACCTGTGTCTGCACACAGGGAATGGGGAGGGCTCAAAAAAGAAACAATGGCTTCTGCCAGCTCCTCCATCCAGAAGAAAGCTGCACCTCCAGCCCTCGACCTGAAGCCGGACAACTCAGTTTCTCCTTCTATGTCCCTGTTGCCTCTCCAGCTGCTGCCCTAGTTCTGGAGCTCAGAGTGAGTGAGTCTGTCAGAAAGTAAATCTTTGCATGGCCCCTTAAATTAGAATGCCTAAGATTCCAGCCACCCTCTGTCTCAGCCACAATCTCCACTGGTTTTCACAAACAGAAATTATGGGTACTTATCTTCCTGGCACTGGAACACTGGAGGGTGAGCTTGGTGTGGCACTGGGACCTCTTGCTCCTTTGGAGGTACATCGTCAGCTGAGGTATCCCTCACAAATTGTAATGGTCACACACCTGTGTGTGATCAGTCCATTCTAAGTGTCTGCTCTTTCTACCAGTCTTGAGGTATATTCTTCTGTATTTCCTTAATTGTAGGGCTTTGGTTCAGCAAGATTTCAGGTGATTCTCAATGGCGGTTGATTTGTAGTTTAATTGTAATTTTAATGTGGTCATGAGAGGAGGTAAGCACAGCATTTACCTGCTCTGCCATCTTGACTTGAACTCTGGTAGTGCATTTCTTACAGGAGTGTTTTACTATGTTGTGGTTAAAAAAGATATTGGGCAAGAGTTTTGGTTTAACATATAATCCATTATAATTTTACCAGTTTAAAATAATAGAAAATGGATCCTGTAGTATGCTGAATAACATCCTTCCAAATATATGTTTCTAATAGCTGGATCCAGTAAATGTTATCTTAAATGTAAAAAGGGTCTTTGCAAATTTAATTAAGTTAATGATTTTGAGATGAGATTATCCTGAATTTTTTGAGTGTACCCTAAATTCAATCACATGTATCCTTATAAAAAGTAAGCAATGATAATTTGCACTCAGAGAGGAAAAATGCTATTTGAATACTGAGAGTAAACTGAAACTGATAGAGGCAGGAAATGGTTTCTCCCCTAGAGCCTCTGGAGGGAGCATGACTCAGCCAACACCTTGTTTTTGGCCTAGTAATACTGAATTCAGACTTTTGGCCTCCAGGACTACGTGAGAATAAATTTCTGTTGTTTTAAGTACCCAGTTTGTGGTAATTTGTTACAGCAGCCACCTGAAATTAGTACAAGTCCCCAGTTAATATAATCATTAGGAATCTCTGACTATTCAGAAATAGATTTTTTTCTTTTTCTGAGAATTTTCATAAGAGGTTATTTGAAGCAAGCTGATGACATTTCTGGAAAACAACATCTCAACCCCTCCTCAGAATATTTTTCTTTTTTTTTTTTTTTAATGTTAAGGCAAAGAAGCCATGTATGTATTTCTTAATTTCTTTTGTGAAACCTACTTTTGTAAAATATATACCTTTAGGTACCCTCTATTGTGGTGCGCTTTAACCACAACTGCTTACTCTACATTAAAAAAATGAATTGATACTACTATTTTCTCCTGTTGTGACTACTTGCTTAAACCTTTGATCTGGCATTTCCCCAGGCTTCTCCTTCTGCTCAGGTCCCATTATCATTCACTACCTAAACCTACCTGGCTACTTGGTTGGAGGTAGAAGGTGTTATATATTAAAGGTCAAAGGTTTAGGTAATGTTGAAAGAGAAATCTAGTCACAAATTACCTATGACTTGATATTATATCACCTATAGTACTGATTAAGTTTTGTAACAAACAAAGCATTTATAAAAGAATAATTCCATCTTACTGAAATGTAGGTCTAAAGAACAATTTAACAGAAGGTAGAAACATGATTTTCATACAAATATAAAATGAATGCATATCAAATATATTATTTGAGTCTGTGTTTCCCCCATCACCTTGTGTCTGACTTGGGTCTTTCTTGGCTCTCACTGGTTTGGGATATGTTCTGAAACTCAACTCTGTCCTGCATATGATTTTGGCCTGTCCATATCTACCTCTACTAGTGCCTCCTCTCACTCTAATGATTCCTCACAGAACACTTGCTACATTTGGAGTTATCTTTTCTACCTGGTACAGGCCAATTATATCTCAATCAAACAAATTTAATTTGTGTTGCTATGGACAGGAATTATTTGCATTGATTTCAGACAAGAATCATTTACAGTTATCAGTTTTCTACCAGTTAACCTTACCTGAACAGAGCTATAAAAGAACCTAGTCAATAGAAAGTCACACCCCTATAGAATCACATAATCTCTGGAGGGGCAATTAGATAACACCCAGCACTTGATGGAAATGATACTCAGTAATCTCTTCAGTAAATAGTCCCAAGCAGTATTGATTTATTGTGGTGCCCCCTCTGATTAAATATTGACTCTGGGTATTACCACTCACTCCTATCACCACTCCTGGTCTATTTGTTTCTAACCAGTTATGCTGGCCCACCCCAATTATTGGACAAGATCCAGGAGTCTCTATACCTCAAAGTGCAGGCCAAGCCTCTTACTGGATCCAGACAGAATAATCCCTTCTGACCTCACTTCAGAGACTTAAAGTACTACTGACTTAATTGACCTGTCCCCAAGATAATAGACAGTAGGAAAACCCCACTCCCACACTATGGGATGGTCTTTCCCCACTTATCTGACGAGACCATCATGGAAAGCACAATCTGCTGCAGTAGAATTTGCAGTACAGCGTAGCAGCATGCACAGGCAGCCCGTTCCTGGGGTAGCCAGTGTATGATGAATTCCCTGTAGGACACTCGATTATCAAGAAAGCTCTCCTCAGTTCCATTGTTATTAGGGAGTAGCAAAGAAAGCCAACGTTGATATTTTGGAGGACAGGAAAACGGAGCTAAACTCCCCTCAGACCGAGTATGACTTTGAAATACCATAGGATATTAAAAAAGGAAGGATGACTTTGTTTTATGGTCAATCTAGTGAGGGACAAGATACATGGATCATACGTACACTAATGGGAAGAAAATATAGTTTGATATAGTTATCCAAAAGAGGTTGTTTTTCCCAATAGAGTGAATAATTCTCTTAACTACATTATAGGTTCAAAAAGAATAAAATTTAATTTATAGATCTTAATGAGTAACAGTATTAATATCCAAACTGACATTGCCACTTACTTGCTAGGTGATGTTGGGTAAGTTATGTAATCTTTCCAAGCTTTAGTTCCTTAATTTTTTCAAATGGGCATTTACTCACAGGGTTAGATGACACACATGAACTAAATAGAACAGAATCTAGAATATTACAAATAAATAATGTTAGTCACTGCTGCTATTACTTTTCTTCCTTCTCCTATTACTACTATTACACATATTATTATATATTCCCATGGTGTTAAGTATTAGTCACATTTATCCAAATAATGGAATTAATTATAGAATGGAGCCTAATTAAGCATATTTGTTTTATCAAAAATAAGGAGTCAGAGCTATTAAAAAATGCTGATTTCATTATACCATAAACAAACAATGAAATAAAGTTCTTACCGTGAATTATAGATTAAAGTAATGGAGCTATCAAATTCATGCATCAGCTGCACCCGTGCTAGTACATAAGCTACCATTAATATTAAGAAGTCAATTGTCACCCCAATAAATTTAAAAAAAGGAAAAAAATATTAAGAAGTCTCTTGAAATCTATACTTGATTTGCTTCTATCATAAACACTTAAAAAGAAAGCATCTGTTTTGCCTGAGGCAATAAATAATAACTGTAAAATAAGGTATGTAAAGTCCTAAAACACCATGGAAAAAATGATTACTAAAAAAAGTATTCCATTTGTTTTTTTGTTTTGTTTTGTTTTGTTTTTTCGTTTGTTTGTTTTTTTATTATTAAATTTATTGGGGTGACAATTGTTAGTAAATTTACATAGATTTCAGGTGTACAATTCTGTATTACATCGTCTATAAATCCCATTGTGTGTTCACCACCCAGAGTCAGTTCTCCTTCCATCACCATTTGTTTTTGACCCTTTCCCCCCCCAGTATCTTTAATCAGTGTCCTTGCACTGTTATTCAGGGCAGGAAAAAAATGTATCAAGGGACAAAATAGATGTAAAAATTATTAGAAGAATTAGGCCATTTAATAATTCGGTTAATGATTATGTGGTATTTGAGATTATTCATCATCTGGTTTCTGACCCATCAGTAATGACCTAGTTTTGTTAGTCCCCCTTGCCCTTCAGTTTTATTCATGTTTTTTCTCACATGGGCTTATCCTTAGAAAACTGGCAAAATACTTTCTTTTCACACTTTTCATGCTATCTCTGTGGAATTTTTTTTAATTGAATACTTATATTTGCCATATTTTGACATTAAGTAAAATGTCTCACCATTGAATTTTTTTGAAGATTTCCTATCTTGTTAAACTTTTAAAGCTTTCCTGAGCTCCCTCAACTGCCTTTGACTTGTATATGTGAATTTGTCACTGATTCTGTTATGCTAGATTCAGAATTTTATTTTTTACCAAAGTTATTGAATAGGGGAAAAAAAACAAGAATGAATGTACAGTATGATTTCTTATATTGATATTAATTTTAAGATTCATCTTGAATTTGAATTTAAGTTTTGCTAACTACCTTGCCATTTAAAATGATCAGCCTGGCTTTTTCCTTTTACCAGGTTTCTAGTGATAAGTAATATTAAGCATGCACTATGACAAAATTGTACCCATTCAGCACCTGGAGAAGACAGGTTCTGATTATTTCTAGAAGCAATTTCCTGGCAGCCTACCAAATAAGGAGGTCTAATTTATAGTATCCATATTGCTAGGTACTTTCTATACATTATTTATTTTCATTTCAAAGTAGTTCTTTAAATTATATAATTATGCTTATTTTAGAGATATGGAATTTATTCCTATTGCTAAATCTGAATTCAGAGTCTGTGTTGGTTTAATTCCACCAAGATATTTTCTATCATGGAGTCAGGAATAAGAAAGTGCAACTAGAAAAAAAAAAAAAAAAGAATAGATCATTTGCCAAAAGCCACAAAAAATAAGGAATATGTGCATACAGCAAAATGGCTAATGGACAATGACTAGTATTACCTATTGAATAGTATTGATCCAGAAGTTTGAATAAAATATAAACTTAAATGGAATGTTCGATCCCACCAATGGTTCATGTTATGTCTAACTAGCAGGTCAATAAAACATTTCAAAAGGCAATCTAAGGAAGAGTCATATGTTTTACTTATTTATTTGTTAATTTATTTATTTATATTTTCAATCTTCTGTGTCAAAACATTGCACTAATAAGCCCTTAGAAACAAGGCAAACTGGGAGATCCAATTTTTCTTGAAAATTTCAAAAGGAATAAACACACACATGTCCACACACATAGATGCACACATATTTGTTTACCCCTGAAATTATCAGAGTATTTCAAACCTCATTCTTTTCCATATGCTATAAATATTCTCCCTTTCTGAGAAGAACTTAGAGCATAAACCATTGATGTCCCAACTTCCAACTTCTCATAACTACTACTGTGTTTTCCCAGAAATAAAACATAACTGGAAAATAAGCCCTCACATGATTTTTCAGGATGCTCGTAACATAAAGTAAGCCCTATGAGCATCCTCAAAATTCATGCTAGGGTTTATTTTCCTGTTAGGTCTTATTTTGGGGAAACGGTAGGACTGTTTTAGCATCTGTGAAGTATTCATTGCCTACTGGCCTCTGACAGATACAGACCCTGCATTGTGTTAAAACCTCCATCATTGTTATTCATCAATGTGTAATGATTGCTTGTTTATATATTGCCTTTAGTAGTCTCCACACTTGTCCTTGAGGGTAGGAAATTCTCATCTTGTGCATTTTGATGTCTCAAACAATTGCTTATCAATGGTGCCTCAACTCATATTTGAATGAAAAAATGAATGTATAAAGGACTATGTTGCAGTTTATATGTTTAAAATTTTAAAACAATATTTAGGCTATAACTACTGAAAATAGATAACATATCCAATGATTTTCTTCCCATCTTTTTTCTATTTCTCTTTTGTATGAGTTTTAGAGAAATATGTCCAGAAGGACATACAAGTCTGCATTGCTCAACCTTGGCTACCACGAAAATCACCCTCATGCCCATTATAGCAGAATTTCTGGTGATAGGACTTAGTTTCTGTCTTTTTCAAAGCTCTCCAGGATATTCCAATGGGCACACAAGGTAGAGAACCATTTGTCTACACTGTTATTCTATTCTTGTAATCTAGAATATGAGTATGGAAGGAGTGGGAACACAAATAAGACTATTAGATCAAAGAGGATATGTCCTCTAGTGATTGAGAAACCCATAGCCGTTTAAGGTATCCATAGAGCTATAATCAGAAGGCCTCCAAGCTAAAATTTAGATTTGCATATTTCTCATGTTATTAATTTACCTTCGTTGTCTTTCTTCTCTTCACATTCAAAGATCCAGCACCCACCTTCCCCAATGCAATTAGATGATAACCATTTGAAAGGTAATCAGTATAATTATGATTTAAGTTTAAAGCTAATAAAACATTTGGAAAAAATAAGTTGCAAGTAAAACAGGACTGGTAAACAAACCACTGGAGACAGAAGATCTCAATAGCAGAATACTATATAAAATATACATATATATACATATATATGTGTGTGTATATATATATATATATATATATACACATATATATATATTGGCTAGGTAAACGTGTGTACTTTATAATTGTGAGAGTACCTCATAATAACATCATCATAGAGATAAAACTATCTCATACACTTTGCTTTTCTTAATTCCACATTAATTAAAGCCATTTTTTGATATTTACTTGATTTTTAATAAACACTTATTTTAATAATAATAAAAAGTCAAATATCGAAATAACATATTAGTAAATAAGGTGAAGGTATTTTGAACTTCACATTTCATGGATTTTTATCCTACTATAAATTGTTCTTTGAAGTATCAATACAATATTCCAAATACAAAGTAGAGTTTGTGACATTTGGTGTCTGCTCATATAAACATTTGAACACTTTTAACTAATTTTTCTTACTGTTGTCACTGATGTTAGCTTTCATCTAAGATGCAAGGTCTTCTTTGTCACATGAAATAAACTCACTAGAAACACTTTAATATATACATTCTGTGCCTATCTCAACAATTATACCTATATAAATCTTTTAATTAATTTGTTTGTATTTGTTATTGTAGCCAAAATTTAAAGTATGCCTTAGGTCTTTCTTTATATTCTTGATTTTATGTAAATATAAGCCATTTACCAAGTCTACTTAAGAATATGATACCTGAATTAAAAATTTTGAATGACCAACTTGCCATCAAATTCTTATTTTAGTTAATTTTAAAAAGTGACATTTTTTGAATGAATCAGAGTTGAATGCATTTGGTTATGATGAGTCAATAATACTACCTGATGATCTGAAAAGCTGAGTATGTTAACTTGCTATACTTAATAAAAAGACCTTGAACTCAGTACACTTGTTATATACTGAAATTCATTAGCCAGAGGTCCATAATAGAACCAAATCAAAGAGGACAGAGAAAGGAGCAAGGATGATTTTTTAATTTCCAATAAATAGACAATTAAAAAATATTTAATTTTTTGAAGACTTGGAATAAGCATTTGTATAGAACAAATTCTGGAATTTTAAATTACCTTTAGTGGTAAGCCAAAATTCATTTTGCTTTTGAACATTGTACCATTTCAATTTTTTTTTCCTCATTTGTTTGGAACTTTTCAGAAACTAATTTATTCATTAGGTGTATACTTATTATGTCCGTATGACACGCAAGTCATTTAGTGTCCCAATGTTCTAAGTGCTGAGCAAAGTGGTGACTTAAATAAAACATCTATTTATTATATCTATGCAAGGAATGGATTTCTTAAAAAAGATGTTTTATTTTATATATAAAATAATCTCTATCAAACAAAGGAAGTAGGTCTGAGTCTATATCTCAAGTGTAGTTACATGGGAAGAATGCTGCCAGTCAACAGGTTTTGGATTGTATAATTGGATAATGTTGGATTGTGCAATAGCAAATACAAAATAAACAGTAGTAATCATATATCTAAGCAGGCATCATTGCAAGGTAGAAATATCACAGACTTGGGAAAGTACATAAGGTTAAAAGCAATATCATAGCAATTTTCAGTTTACATTAAGAGACGGAAATGAGAATATACAGATTTTTTATTTCATTTTATAAATTTATATATTATCCTAAGGAAAATCTCAAAGAGATTCCATGGGCAAGGTTTCTTCAGTGATGGTCATGAAGGTTTTTTTTTTTTTTTTTTTTTAATTTTTAAAGAATATGAGTTAAATAATTTGGTCAGATTGCAAGAAAGTTACAGCATCTGTTTTAAACTCATCTATCATGCATAGTAACATGAATAAATGGAGACATTCATCACTATGCACACAACAGAAATTGTGTTCTCCTATTGATATAATTAAATACTCATAGAAGCCTAAATGCATAATAGCTTCCAGACCCATTGTTTAATGCCAAAAATCAATGGCTCCGCTTCCAATGAACTCGATAGGCATATGTTCCTAGTCAGAATCATTGTGAACCCTCTCCAGTTTCTAAACATTTATTGCTGGTACTGTAATAATAAACATCTTGCATTTATAAAATGTAACGTTGCCTAGAATTTTTCATTTTTCAAGAATGCAGAGCACACTATCTAATGGCTCTCATATGTCCAGTATGCCCACGAACAATTTGTCTTCTGAGCGGAGTGTTAATCTGACACCTCAAGGACAAACCTGTTTTCAGAGGAACTCAAAGAAAAGCTAGAAACATTCATAGGCTTCAATAACTACTGAAAATCCCAGTGAACTGTGGCTGGGATTACTCAAGAGTTCTGGATCACATTACTTCTTCAGGCCATATTTTGCTTAAATAAGAGTTATTAAAGATGCTAGGATATTATTTTTTTGGCTTACTTCCAAATATGTACACTAAACACACATTTAATATATGTGCATATATATAAAATCAAGCTAACGATGACATTTATGGTCCAGTTGTTTTGTTTCTCATCTGGGCTCAGAGATGGGTGTGATAGTAATGTACTTTCCACTTGTTCAAACCAGTTGTATGTGATAACCCCACAGCAGTGATGAAGGAAGCAATTATATTCTTTGGTCATAAACACCATGGAGCAGAACAAAATCTCTCCTTTAAAGACAAATCTGAGATTTTGGTCTCAGGTCAAGAGTAACACATTAAACATGAGGCTTTTCTTTTTTTTTTTTTTTTTTTTAATTCATTTCTAAAAAAAAAAATTCACCCACAAAAATGGAGTTTTCTTAAAGGCACTACTTCACTTGCAGTAAAAATTAGAAACTCATCTCACCAACGGAATAAAAATTGCTTCCTTAAAAAAAAAAGAAGAAGAAATGATTGACAGAAAGTAAAAATATTGAAGTAAATCTAGAAACAAGGCAAACATATTCACACCTGAGTCCATAATGTTTGCTTCTCTTATTTGACGTGCATTATTAATCTTAACATTCCCAGGTGGCTTGAGTGAGGCTTGAATAGACACACCAACAGCTTGAACTAGAACAATGTTTTATACAGGTGTGAGGATAAAATAAAATGAAAATGATATCCATCAGGCCTCACATACAAATTGTGTGCATTTCTTTGTTCATGCTTTATATTTAAGAATAAGGCATTTGCCCACCAAAATTGTCAACTCTACCATCAAAATGATTGTTAATGTTCTTCCATATTCCTTATCCCTAGGAAATACTTACTTCAATGCTTTGAAATAATGACAATTTTCAAATGGAAAAAGTAAACATGCCCCTTATATTTGTTAATCAAAATATTTTTTCTTTATTTGCTGATAAAATATTTCTTTATTTTATTTCATCAGCATTATGCTGATACCCTGGGCTCTTTTTTTTTAATCTGCAGCAACAGTTATGACATGTGTTTGATATACAAAAGAATGTTAGCGGCAGAAGCAATTTTTCATATAAGTTTAGTATTTTAAACCACTTTACTTTTCTACTTAGATTCCAGCTACTAACATTTTCACATGTAATACAATGATTCACCAAACTTCCAAAGTTCATTTATCTGTTCAAGCTCTAATAGTTGAGAATTCAGTGTTCACACACTGTAGGCTTAGGGTATCTCTGGAACAGATCTGTGGAGTTTGGCAAAAGTGGTCCCATCATGAGACCAATCCTGCCTTCTGCCTTTTTTTTATTGAGATACAATTAACATATGACATATTAGTTTCAGGTGCCCAACATAATAATTTGATATTTGTATATATTGAAAAATGATCACAATAGTATGAATTAACTTTTATCACTATATATGGTTAAAAATATTTATTCCTTTTGATGAGAAATTTTAAGTTTTATTCTCTTAACAACTTTCAAATACAGAATGCGGTATTATTAACTATAGTCACCATGCTGTATGTTACATTTCATGACTTATTTATTACTGGAAGTTTGTACCTTTAAAACGCTTTCATCTATTTTGCCTATCACCCTAACCTCACCCTGACTCTGGCAACAACCAATCTGGCCTCTGTATCTATGAGCTCATTTTTGTTTGTTTGTTTGTTTGTTTGTTTGTTTGTTTTAGATTCCCACATATAAATGAGATCATAGAATATTGTCTTTCTCCATCTGACCTGTTTCACTTAGTGTAATGCCCTCAAGATCCATCCATGTTGTCACAAATGGCAAAATTTCATTGTTTTCTTTCATTCTCTTTCTTATAGTCTGTAAGTTTAATTACTTTAAAAAACTCTAACATTATCTTTTGTCGATTAAATAGAACCAACAGTGCTGAGCCTGTTTAAAATAAGAACAGTGTTGGAGGGGGCTCTGTGCTACCGTCAGCCCAATCTGGCACTTGGAGAACCAGTGGCACATGCATGTTTAGCATGATGAGCCCCATTTGAAACAAGGATGACAGCCTGCCCCTCATACCATGATCCCTCTTTCTTATGGCTCCCCTAGCCTGTCTGCCTCTTCAGTACTTGAGGATCAGCTACTCCGTACTCTGCACAGAAGAGGAGAATCTTCAAGGGTTCATTTACATGTTTTTTAAATTTTTCAAAAACATTTCCTCCAAAACTCGCTTTGATTGGCCTGACAAAATTGAAGGCAACTCCAAACACAACTTCCTATGTTTAATAAGGAAGACATGGTTAATGAAACAAAACTGAGAAAGAGGTTTTTTTTTTTTTTGAGATAAATATAACTTCAACATTCTTTTCAGTTTTTTGGTTTTTTTTTAATAGATCTTGCAAATAGTTTCATAATCAAATGAACAAATCCAAAGTGAAGTAAAAGAACCCATATGAATAGATGTTTATTCTGAAGAAGTTTTCGGTGCTCCACATGACCTCCTTGCTGGTTTCCTATTTTATTTGTTGCTCTTTACATGCCAAGAAGTGCTTACTCAAAGCCACATTTTTCTGCAATCTTCCTACTGGTGTCATGCAACCTTTTCCGTTAGTGAAGTGATAAAGGCTGCGGCTCGTGAACACGTATAAATGTTTTAGTTCAACCTTAACAACGGAAAGAAGGCTAAAGCCCTTTGTATTTAGCTACCAAGCATTTCTTCTTCAAAAAAAATAATTTAGAAAAAGGGCAAATTGAGCATATGATATCTAAGTTTATAACAGAATTGTCATGTCTAGTATTAGCTGATTCTTACTTTTTTAATTAGCAAATTTTATATCTTTCCAGAAATTCTTACATTCATATATATTTTATAAAAAGTAAAATTATACTATTTTATGTTTTATTTACTTGATACTACAAGAACATCTTTCCATGTGAATAAATATGTACATCCTTTTAGTGACCAAATACTACACTGATTATTTAACCATTTTGTACAGTTAGACTGTTGCCAACTTTTTCCTATCATGAATGATACTGTGATAAAATCCTGTAGCTATTGCTTTGAATCGAAATCACTTAATTCGCTCAGTTTGTTTCTTTATGTTCATCCTTACATGTGAAAATTCTGAGTCGATGGGAAATCATATACTTTGCCAAAGTCCTCTGTAAATGGCCTACCAAGCCACATCGATACAAGCAATGGGACTCAATTTGGGGGGGATGCTTATAGTGTTGGTAAACGTAAGGCTATCTATCATGATAAATTTAAAAATTCATATTGTGGATCCTTCAAAAAATTGTGATGCTTCCTTTCCAGAGATAATATATAACATTTATGATTAACTTCTCGCAATTTAATGATTCTAATAAGGCACTACCTCAAAAGTAATGCAAATAAATTTTAATCTGTTTTTATAGCACTACTTTGTAGAAAAAAATAGATTACCATGTCAATCAACATTTTTCCTTTTCTTCCACATGTTCTAAAATAAAAATATTTAAGTGCGTAAATTTAAGGTGAAAACTTATCTCCTCTACCCTCCACCTCCCAAAAAAATCATACTTAGAAGTTGTGCCATGGTAAACCTGAGGGCAATGTAAATTGCTCAATATCCTTTCCTGTAAGAAAGAAAGAATCTATATAAGGAATTGCCCTAAATATAGGACAAAGATGATGACCATTTTTCTAGGTTGTTTTCATATGGCTGTAGAAATTGCACAGTAACAGAAGATAAATAGTAGTGAAACAATATGCAAAGAACATTAAAGTGCACAATATTATTGATGGCATATAGGGAGAAACAGGAAATATAAATGTTGTATAAGTAGAAAAAATGACAAAAGTACCGTTGTTCCTGGTTCTTTGGTAACGTAGGCATTGCTTTGCATCACATACATTTAAATTGGGAATTATCATCTCAAATTCCACACAAACTTCCTCAAAGAGAGTACCAACCATGACTGTAGCCTCACTGACTTGAATTAAATAGCGTAAGAGAGAGATCCAAGAACAGAACATTGTAAGATTGTACTATGAAATGCGATAGATTTTTCTATTAACTTTAACGAGAATCTGTAGTATAATTTCAGGTGCTGAAAAATGCTTAAAAAAAAGTAATAATAATAATGTCCCTCCTCCTGGAGGGACATTATTTTTTTCCAGTAAAGAAGGGAGATGGATTGTTGAAAATAATTCTTGGCATCTGACTGTTTAGCAAACTGTCTAGTTCTTTCTTGTCTGTTCTTTTTTGTTTCTTTTTTCAAATTTTGTTGATTTGTTTTTAAGACATCACTACAAATATCCTGCTGTTTAATGCAACCGGATGCCAAACCTACACTGAAGTGACTCAGCAAAATAGCAAGTTTGCTCTAAACTATGCTCATATAAATCATTATTATTATTAACAACCTTGAATGCAATGCATGGTAACATGAAAAGAACTCCTAAGAATTATTGTTTGTTTACTTACAGTTACACAATATACTAGGCAGTGTTTGATTATATAAGCATGTTTCTAATTGTGAAAACAAAACAAAACCACTAATATAATCAGTACTTTGAGGACAAATATACATTATTCAGTTTATTTTTCAAAATGTGTTTATTCAGTTAATGGTTTAACCACGTAAAACGTAGTAATAAATATGGTTTAGTACTGTCCACGTTATAATTATTAATACCAGTGGAGGAGCACTTTCTAAAAAAGGAAATAACAAAGAAACTGACAACAATATTTCTCCATTTTACTTTTAATGGTTGAGGAAATATTAGTATTTTTAACAATGTTGTTAGGCTGGACATTTACAGATACATTTTTCATTCCATTATATACTCACTTAAAACCTGTGCTTGCCTATTATACTATTTATGTTTAGAATGAAAACAGTTGCCTATATAGAAATTACTTGGTGCCTATTCAATTTATTTGTAACTATGGTATGCTCAAAATAGCTTATTTTTTAAATATTGTGTTGAGAAAATAATTTAATAATTTATTGTACTTATGTAGTATTGCCCAAATTTATTTTGTTTCATTTCAATGATGATGAATAATTATAAAGTAACTTAAAATACATTTTGTCTTCTCTTATCTGTAGGGGATGTGTTCCAGGACACCCAGTGGATGCCTGAAACCTCAGGTAGTTCTAAACCCTGCATAGGGTTTTCTGTTCATGTCTTCCACCTATGGATGTAATAATTCCTTTTCCATCTTCATTAAGCACTTTTCATGTGCTGTGGCTGTGATTTTTGCAGTTTGAGGTGCTGCAGCAAAACTAGCACATATTTATTTTTTCTTCTACACAATTTCAGCAGTAAAAGAGTCAATCTTACCATAGATCTCAGCAACCTCAGCATACGATTTTTCTCTTTCCTTATGATATTGAGAACTTTCATTTATTCGCTTAAAGAACGTACTTTGTGACTTCTCTTCGGCATATCAGAATTGTGGACATCACTACACTTGTATTTTGAGGCATTATTAAATAAAAAACGGGTTCCTTGAATACAGTAACCCTGTGATAGCACAGCAGTTGATCTGATAACCTAAAAGGCTACTAAGTGACTAATGGGCGGGGAGCGTAGGCAATGTGGATACACTGGACAAAGGGATGATTCACGTCCCGGGCAGAACAAAGTGGAATGGTGTATGATTTCATCACATTACTCAAAACGCTAAGCAATTTAAAACTTATGAATTGTTTATTTCTGGAATTTTTCATTTAATATTTTCAGACCACAGTTGACTGCGGGTAACTGAAACCACAGAAAGTGAAACCTCAGATAAGGCAGATTACTGTAACATAATGCCTGGTGATGACTGAAAATCACACTTAGTATTTTTGTACCTCCTGCTTTAACTACTAAGGGGAAAAATCATAATTCAAAGTGACTCCAAGGTACATGTGTCATGATAAGCTTTTAAAAATTATTAATATATTCATTTCTAAGGTAAAAAAGTGAAAAGTATGCATTTTGACTTTTTTTGCCTGGGATGAATGTTATTATTTTTTTCCATATAATCACTTTATAGGCAAAGATCATACTTATTTGAGGGAATCATGGTAGAAAAGACCAAAGCTGTCAACTCAACTTAGCAGTCATCTGTTATAAATCTATACCATGCACCTAAAATATACAAGTGGAGTGGACCAATATAAAACATATATGAAATGGCACTGTTTTTATGGTTTATAGTTTCTGTCTGGGGAAGAACTTCATGCAAACTAAGTATAAAATAAAATAAAAAGTAATGACAGAAAATTTAGCCTCAGTACCATATGTTTAGGATTCTCAGGGCAGAAGCCAAAATAAAAATATAAAAGCAAGTAGCATATTTGGAGGCTATACACAAATAGAAAATTCTACATTTGTAATTCTTTAAATGATTGAATCTGTTTAACTGTTACCTAAACATATGGTACTGTGGCTAAATTTTCCGTTTGTGTATATAAATATATATGTATATATAAAAAAATTTACAAGTCCGAAAATTTTGCACAAAGATTTCAATATTTTAACTTGCTTCTGTAATAGTTGGAGTAGGCCTAAACCACAGTTAATGACCATTCCCTAAAATGACTGATGACATATACACAATAGTTTATTTCTTGTTCACATAATAATCCAAAATAGACATGCATGTTGAAAGGCAGTTCTCTTTCTTGTGGTGATTCAATGACTCTCAGACTCTGTCTTTTTCGAGGACTTTGTCACTTGAAACTTCCAGCCATCCCAAGGAGAGAATGTCAGAGTTTAGGGGGCATAGATGCTTTATTAGAAAACCCAACTTTTGTGCTGTTGGGAGAATTTAATAATGTAACCACATCTACCTTCAAGGAGGCTGAAAAAGGTAGTCCAGTCATGTTCCTGGACTCTATTCTATTGCCATGGAAGGGGGAAAAAAATGAAATTTGGTAGACAACTCGTGGTATTTACCACAGCCTTCATTAAAATGCTTGATTAATAATAACAAGAAAGGGACTCTGAGTTTATTGACTTTCAGTTTTTGGTATTACTGGCATAATTAGGTATGGGCTTGTATATGCTTCTCATTATACATATAACAAAGCCTCTCCTCTCTTTTCAAGATCATTTTAGTGAATGTAGCAAGGACTGTGTATTTAATAAAGCTGTATATAGTTCCATAAGTTATTATTTGAATTATTTTTTCATAAAATAATTTTCACTGTGTCTTTTAATGAAAACTGTGTATCGGTATACCCTGTAAATCCTCTCTCCAGTTACCACTTTTCTGTTTGAAAAGAAAAAGAAAAAGACCTAGTTTTTTTTTTTTTTTTAATATCAAAATTCCATAAAATATAAATATTTCTCAGTGGCATAGTTTTCTTCTGATATGTATTGAGGAACAACATACATATACTTAACTAAAATTTTTTACAAAATTATATGGAAGAAAAACTGCATGTTAGATTTTAAGTATAACTGTATATTAGCAAAATCACAGGTAGACGTTTCACAAAGTACTTTGAGTGTGGAGACAGAGGACGTGACTGTCGAGTGTTGCCTGCACCGACAAGATCCTCACGGGATCACACTTAGTGTTATATCCACTCTCCTTGTACAGACACTCAGAACGTGTTTCAATAATGTCTACTGGTACCTAGCCCTTGTGTTTGCCTCATGTTATAAACTGTCTTTACAAGTTTGAGAAAGCTTTGAAGAAAAGTGTGGGAAGTAAGTTAAGCACGTGAGTAGTGTGCTTACAATAGAAGAGAAAATGAAATTATTCCTTTTGACAACGAGAGCCACCAAAGACTTCATGGGCATATTGTACACATCAGTCAACACCTTGCGCAAATAGTGAAAAAAATAAGTAAAACGTCATAAAGCATTTTGGTAGTAATATGAGTAGTGGGACAAAAAAAAACCCCACCATTTTATGTTAGAAAATCTTTGGCTAAAGACACTTCATTCGGTACTACGTTAATCTAGGAGAAAGGGAACAGCACTTGAGAAGCTGAAGGTAGAGAAAGATAAAGTATGAAAGGAGCAAGCTCTGAATTGTGCTATGTATTCAAGCCACACTCATTATCACGCAATAAGGAAAGCAGTTACAGCTGACAATAAGGTAGATGAAATATTCCTGTTTCATTTACAAATATGTATATATATATACATATATATGTATATATATATGTGTATATGTGTGTGTGTATATATATGCATATATATATATATATATATACACATATATATATGTATGTAGATATGAGCGCATGCCTTCCTCAGAATTTATATAATAGTAAAAGAAGAAAGCATCTGATAACAAAGCCTCTAGGAAAGGATGACTTAACTGCTGGGAGTGAAGTTCAAACTCTTGCTAGCAATTATTCTGTACACTTCTATGCCCTCGAGAAAGGCTCAAAAGACCATTAGCAGCTTTCTAGAGTTTTAACATCAACACTGGTTAATGAGAGGATTTTTGTGAATTATGTACAATTCTAATAGGTGTCCATCACAAAGGAGAATTTAGCCAAACAAAATTTCATAAAGAAGGCTTTACACAATATTGACAACGTTGCTGGACGTCCACACAGTGCTGTAACATGGTAACAGCATTCAAGTGGGTTTCTTCCTTCCAAAACCACTGTTTCAAACTGTGGACCAGGTGGGTATTGCATCCTTTATAGCCTATTATGTGCTTTTGCCTAAGCCACATGCAGTCTAGGGCATGAATGCCAACTAAGAAGCTTCACTGGAAAACCTTTGTAAACTTTTGCATTAAATATATATATATTTATAAATATTATATATAAATATATATTTATAAATGTATGTTTATATATAATATATAAATTTATATATATTTTATATATATAAATACATATAAATATATATTGGCGAGTCATGGCAGTTTTTCTACAAATGATGAACAGTATATGGAAGAAATTAATTCTGCAATTTGTCGCCGATTTCAAAATCTTTGAAAACACAGTTGATGCCAAGGGGGAAATCGTTGCATTTGTGATGGTAACTAGCTTTGAAGAAGTCAAAGAAAAAATATATCAAGAGCTTTTAAATTTCTCTCACAGAAAAGAAATGGTAGTCTGAAGAAGACCACAATAATAAAAACCAAAATTAAAAAAAAAACAAAAAAACTGACTAAGCAGACAGTAAATGAATACACTGGACATCAACTTAAAGAAGTATGGGTTATGCAATAATAAGTATCATCTTTGAATGTATGATGAGTACCCTTTCTTTGAAAATGGTTTCATGTCTCTTGTAACTCCCTTCACAGATCTCTAACACTAACAAAACAAAACAAAACAAACAACAAAAACTGGAGTGTGAGCAAAGGTCCATTATGCACTGATTTTAAAATTCAAAAAACATTTTGCAATCCCCTAAAACTGTTTCAAAATCTTTTTGTTCAGTACTGTCACCTGAAAATAAAATTTTAGGATTTTTAAGGCTAAATTATAAGAAACTTTGCAGCCCTGCCTGGACCTCTTGGCATTGTTTGCTCTCACAATGTTTTCTATCTGAAGCTAGCCATTATGCTGTGAGAAATCCATAGAGAGATCATGCATAGGTGCTCCAGCAGACAGCTCCACCCAGCTCTTGGCCAACAGCCAGCATCAGATGAACAATCTCGGAAGTCCTGGCCAGTTGCACCTTTCGTTAACTATAATGACAGCTGCTATCTAATTCTAATCGCATGAAAAACTCTAAGCTGTAACTACCCAGCTGAGCTCAGTCAAGTAACAGGATTGTAAATGATAATCATGCTATTGTTTTAAGCCACTTTTTAGACTATAAGAGATAATCAGAATCATCACATAATTTCTTTTTAATTTATATTATTCTACATTTTAAATACATGTTTATTACATTGCACTTGACTTGCTTCACAAATAAATGTGTATTGTAAGGGGTGCAAGCATTACAGTGTACTGTATTTACTACTTATTTTTTAAACAACCCATATTATTCTTTTGTTAATCAGAAACTAATGTCTTGAAACATATCACATCTCAACATGGTAGTTTGTTATACTTGTATATAGCCATTTTTTAGAAAATTGGTCGAAGATTTGAGATTGATGTGCAGTACAACATAATTCCTCCCCTTGAAATAGTAGGCAATGGGCTACTGATAATCATTTCCACATAGAACTTCTGATTTTCAGAAACAAATTGTTTGCATTAGTAGGGAGTGCCTAGAAGCTCTATTTTAGGCTATAACTGATAGTGAGACAAAGAATATTGAATTTGCCATTATCCAATCTACAGATGTGGATTTGTTTAAAACATGCTATTTGAGCTATGTGGATAGTTGTGTGAATTACTTTTGATAAACTTCTAGTGAAATGATACCATATTTTGTTTTCGAATTTTTGTTACTATTAGATTTGAGCTGAGAAACTCTATGTGTTATAAATATAAGAAAAATATTTTTATCTACTTTCTTTTGGCTTTTAATAAGAAATGACAACTCTGGGAAATATAATTTGAAATGATTATTTTCCTGTTTCTAGCCCAGAGATAAAATAAGAACATTATGGGGAAAATTCCACAAAGCCATTTACATTTGTTTTCCCCTCACTTTGTCACTTTTTTTTTTAAATCACATGGCAGTGAGAAAAGAAAAGAAAAAAAAAAACTTGAACATTGTTTGCCTTTTAATGAGAGCTACATTGACCTCAGCAGTTTATCTGTTCACAGTTATTTAAGATACAAAGACAAATATCTAAATTACTTGTTGTAACGATTAATGCTCTGATCTAGAAAAAAAACTCAAAATTAAAACTTGACCCTAGAGCGTCAGGTGTAATACAGATTTAGTGAACACACTTGCTTTTCCCCTGAGCTTTGCTTTGACCTAAATATGAACAACTTTCCTTACTCCATTCTAGAGTTCTGAAAAACACATGTCAGGCTTGGCTTGTAAAATCAGCGGACACCTCTCTACGCTCAGGCCAAAAACTCCTGAAACAGATCCAGAGAAAGCAACAGTTCAGATGGGAGATTACAATATGTTTGGACATTTCATATTTCACTGTGTGTAAAGAAGCACTCAACTTACAAAAAAAAAAAAAATGTGTTCATGTGTTTGAAAAAGTTCAAACACCTAAAGGAAAGAAAAGATGTCATGTGTATTTGTATTTGGATGTACTGTATGCAAAAGTACCCAACATAGTATAGTAAACGCATAATTTAATACTAATATTAAAAAGTAAATAGGTTTTTACTTATCACATCAGAGTTCAGGCTTAAATATAAAATAATGTCACAAATATATAATATATATTTAAATTGCCATATATGTAAAATATAAAGAAAAATTAAGCCACATGTAGGTTGAAAACCTTGGAAGTGTTCTGTCCTCAGACTCTATTATCACTGAACTTCGACAGTGTATTTTGGCAGCATTATTGGATTGATGTCCCAAGGGATGAATTAAAATGAGACTTGCACCATATGTAGACATACAAAATTTTGCTGTTGGATACTGCCATAAACAATATGCTACAGGCCATCTCAACCTCTTGCTTCTTTTTCTGGGGCTCCCAAGGGTAGAAGAAATTTTTTCATACAATAGGTTTTCTTTCTAAGTGGCAAGATACAGAGTAGAAATACACATAACTGTGACAGAAGCAGATACCAGATCCCGGATATCAGAAGCTGTAAAAATGCTGGTGTGCCCAAGCGCTGAGGCAATTTTTAAATGGGGGAAACCTTATAGGCAACAGGGAAAGGGTCTTTAAGACTACAACTATGTCTCAAAAATGTTCTTTTAACAATATGTTTCTAGGTGAATTTCTACTTCCTACTACATTTGTTCTGTTTTCGTAGGGAAAGTAGATAAACTCCAGAATTCTGAAATGACCACCTCATAAACTTTGAAATAAACTTGGAAGTATGTTCACAGGAAATACAAATGTATTTTAAAATACAATTAGCTATCTGGATGTATTATCATATAATGAGAAAACATCTGGATTACTTTAATGACAAAATTGATAATTCAGTTGCCAGAACTGATTAGCTTGTGTGTTAGAGATTCATTGTGCTGTAAGAAGAAAATGAGGTGTGCTGGAGAGGGATTTACATTATCTGGGTCATATTTACAATTTCTAATACATTCTTGAGCAGGAAACAGAATGAGAGAAGAAATTGTAAGCAATTCTTCAGCACTGCATATTATCCCCCTGAAGCTTGTGTCTGACTACTAACATGTTCTAAATGACAGGAAGGACATGATAAAATCGCACTGGTTCATTGTTCACGAGACTGAATCTGTTATACAGGCTAATTTCTTAATTTCAGTTCAGCTGGTAGTTGTGGTGGTATTTTCGAGATTGTGAATAAGAAGTCATTAATGTTACTAGAAAGTGTTCCTTTCCCCAATTATTTTTGATTATTTTTATCCTTATAAGTACATGTAACAAATATGGAAACCCATGAATATTCTAGATCAGATTCTATCATATTTTTGAGTTTCCAGATTTTAAGAGTATATTTCCTAGAATTCCTTGTGTGTTTTTTTTCTTTTTTAATTAAAGTTTATTGGGGTGACATTATTAGTTAAGTTACATAGATTTCAGGTGTACAATTCTGTATTACATCGTCTATATATCACATTGTGTGTTCACCACCCAGAGTCAGTTCTTTTTCCATCACCGTGTATTTGACCCCCTTTACCCTCATCTACCACGCACCCCCCCTTACCCTCTGGTAACCACTAAACTACTGTCTGTGTCTATGAGTTTTTCTTTTGTTCATTTGTTTGTCTTGTTCTTTTGTTGTTTTCAGTTTTATATACCACATATCAGTGAAATCATATGGTTCTCGACTTTTTCTGTCTGACTTATTTCGCTCAGCATACTTATCTCAAGATCACATTTATTTCCTATTTTTCCTTTTAAAAACTGCTTAATAGGTTCTTTGCTTATTTTAAACAGGTGAACATACTATTGAAAGTTTTATATTTAAAATTAACATTAAAATACTGAGATCATTTTAGCCCAGTTTGCAATATTTTTTTCATAATAGAAAAATAAAATCTAGGTTAGGATTTTGAGGATCATTGGGAAAATACTTTTTCTTTCTTTTTCTTTTTTTGCTTTCAATAGAACAGATGTACTAATGATGTATTGTTAGTCGAAGTTCAATTTTGAAGACTTTCAAACAGCTTGTATACACTTACATGTGGAAAGCTATAGCAAAAGGGCAGTAAAATGTTACTGCAGACCACTTGAGATTTAGCGAGAGCCTTTTGTAATATTAGGTAACCTCCTGGAAATGTGATTCTATTTATTTTACCTTCACTGAGTCTAAGATATACTGCAAAGATTCAAGTTCCTGGAAATCTGCATGCTGCCATAAACAAAAAACACATTTTTTTTTATTTCTTATTCCATCATTCTTGAAGGAAGAGGAAAGATTCTTTCCCCTCTATTTTATATATATATATATATATATATATATATATATATATATATATATACACACATATATATATTTATATATAATACACACACACACACACATATATATATAATATTTATTTTTTCCATGCCATGGAGTGACACTGAATACTATTAATAAATACAGTGTAAAAGCATTACATGTAATATCAATCTTTCCCATTAAAATGGAAAAATTAAACAGAGTTGCTTAAATTTGAATATGTTCTGTGACAATTTAAAGCCCAAATATTGGTTCATATTTCTATAGAAAATTATATACAATATTAATACTGCCTTGATTAAAAGCATTTAGCTTTGGAATCAGAAAACAAAAAAAAAAGAAAAAAAAACACCTCAATTCAAGTCCTACTATCCCATTTCACTTGGGCAAGTTATTTAACTTCCCAGAGACTCAACTGACTCATTTCTAAGGTGGAGATACAATGAATGGTAGGGTTGTTTAACCTTTTAAACAAAGTTATTAACTACCTATTATGCATCCAGGCATTTAACAAGGCTTAACACTGGTTGAGAAAAGAAAAAACAAAAAAAAAGCCAATAACGTTACCCATCAACAAAAGAAAAGAGACACTCTCCTGGCCCTTAGGGAGCATATATTACAAAGAATAAAAAGGATAATGTTAAATAAATTAATATGAAATTGAATATATAATGATGCATTTTAATGAGTGCTTTTGAAAGAGATAGAGGAGGTTGCCCTGAAAGATAAATAGGCCAGAAGTGTGGATGGGGGTAAGGAGTCCCTTTAGATACCACTCTTGCCCCTCTTCAGTATAGTCCTAATCCTGTTGCCATGGCATTACAGCCTACAAGGTGAGGTAGAGCATCAGGGTAAGAGTCGATGGTCGTCCACAAGTTGTTGCCCAGTTGCCCACCTGACCTCACCTGCACTTGCTCTTGCACAGTTGGCTCAAGCTTGGATTACTCCACTATTTCCTCTTCAGGGCATTTGGAATTAACACTCCCTCAGCCTACTATACCCCAGATTTCCATGTGTCTTATTCTTTCACATTGTTTAGGTCTTTACTCAAATACTATTTTCCTAGGGAGGCCTTCCCTAAACAACATTTTTTTTTTAATTTGCAACCCCAACAAGCCCAAATCCACCTGTGTCATCCTATCCTCCTTCCATTTCTTTCTTTTTTAAAAAAATTAAATTTATTGGGATGACAATGGTTAGTAAAATTACGTAGGTTTCAAAGGCACAATTCTATAATACATCATCTATATATCACATTGTATGATCATCAACCAGAATCAGTTCTCTTTCCATCACCAGATATATTTGATCCCCTTTACCCTCTTCTACCATCCTCTTCTCCCTCTTACCCTCTGGTAACCACTTAAAAGTTGTCTGTGTCTATGAATTTTTGTTATTTGCTTGTCTTGTTCCTTTGTTGCTTTCAGTTTTATGTCCCACATATGAGTGAAGTCATATGGTTCTCGACTTTTTCTGTCTGACTTATTTCACTTAGTATGACAATCTCAAGATCCATCTCATTTTCCTGCTTGGCTCTGATCATCTAATACAACATGAATTTACTTCTTTTTTTATTGTCTATCTTCCCACCTGGTTGTAAACTCACAAAGGCCAAAGTTTTTGTCTATTTCATTCACTGTTATAGTCCCATTGGCTAAGACAAGACCTGCTGCCCAGTAAATCATCAATAAAGACCTGTCTAAGGAAGTGACATTTAAGGTGGAAAATGAATAATGCCTAGGAATAACAAAGACTAGGTGAAAGCATTCAAAGAGAAGAACATTGTGAATGGACAACTGTTGAAACTAGAAAAATCTGGCTCTGGGGAAGATCTGAAAAAAGGCTTGGAGGCTGCAGATTAGAAGAGAGTGATCCTTGAGGCAACAGGAGAGGTGTCAGGAGCCAGATGGCACATAGATGAAGACTTTCACTTAGTAAAGAATAACGTTTTTATACAGAAAGGAAACAACTCACCATTTGGAAGAAAAACAAAACAAAACAAAAAAAGAAACATGAAAACAATATATTACTTGAGCCAACTGAAACAAAGAAAGGGGAAGGGAAAAAGGCAGGGGGTAAAAAAAGGAGGATGGGATTTGTACTTATAAGCTCAAATTCTGAAGAATAGTTTCCTGGAATATTGGAGGTAGTGAAGGAAATGTAGAGGCAGCAGGAAGTGGAGAGAATGAAAAAAATAGAAACAATGTTATGAATGAAACCAATACTTTATGCCTCCTTCCTCTCATGGTTCCATCATAAACACAAGGCTCCTGCTCCATCAGTCCCAATACCATGCTCTAGCAGCTCTAATAACTTCTAGCCCTCCCAAACTTTTTAGCTCCAAAAATCTTTCTTTCTCCCCTTTGTCAGACACTTGGTTCCTGCTTAGATCACACTGGTCTGGAACATTCCCCAGTACCTCTTACTTTACCTAACTCGGATTCCAGAGTTAAGTGGCAGCTGCTCCACCACTAAATCCATATTGTGTATTTTTACTTACAGAATATCTCTGGGTAGTATGAGCATATAATTTATTGTACCAATCAGGGGCTGCCAACAGAAGGAGACGCTGGCTAGAATGGCATAAGCAGAGACTGTCGTGGCTCACACCTAGTTTTAGGGAACATATCCTGGTTAATCTGCTTAGTGTTGCTGCCTGTGTCATTTGGGAGTGTCACCTCAGCATGGAAATAGGGCATTTCTACTCCATGTACTTGAAGGAATAGAAGCAACAGCAGCAACAGAGGCTAACACTTACTGCAACAAGGGTTATCTGTCATGCATTGTGCTAAGCACTTGGCTTTAGTCTCACATATGCATGTAATTCTATTTGTTGACTTCAAGGCTAGCGTAGAAAAAGCCAACTGAAACTTCACTTTACATTTTATCTAATGACAAATAAAATAAACCAACTGTTATATATATAATAAAAAGGCTAAAGTTTCTCAATTACTGGTTGAACTTGCTATATACCAGGGGTGCCAAAAAAAATGTATCCACATGACTTGTATTCATCTTTTGTTATCGGTACATATTGAGTATTAATATTTTAATAGTTTTTTTTTTCTCCTTTCTTAAAATGTCTCCTTTCTTAAAATTTTTTTGGCACCCTCTGTATATGCCATTTGAAGAAGAAATTAGTTTTTCCCCCTAAGGAAGTCCTCCCAATGTTTTATATAACTACAGGAAAAGCTTCCTTATGATGAACTCAGCTGTCCCATAGTATAATTCAATGCAGCCTTTTTGAGACATACAGTCAATTCTTGTTATTCATGATAGTTAATATTCTATAAAGTCACTGCTAATACTGAATTCATGAATACTGAACCATTGTTCCTATGGGAAATACAGGGTTAGGTTTCTATAATATTTTGGTCACCAAATTGTCATCGACTGTTCAATACATAATCTTGTTTTAGGTGTGTTTCTGTTAAAGACACATTATATAATAATATATATTGTTGATTCATTAACATGGAACTCACAGCCAACAACACTGTAACTCATGCATGAACAGAGCTTAGTTAACAGTTATTTTCTCCATAAGGCACAGCTTTTCTGAGCTTAGGAACACTAACTAGACAGCATTTCAGCACCTCTGCTTAGGGGCTGTTTTAAATTGCAAAATCAGCAACAAAAAGCACAACATTGTGTAAAAGGTGGTACAAAATAGACCGTAAAAGGACACTTATTTACATTATGAGAGCTAAAACAAGTAGGCAAAGCACCACTTTTGTTGAACCTTAGCTGGAAAACTGTACATCTGGAGGCTAAATTTTTCACGGCTCTGTGCATGTATGCAAATGACCATAAAAAGCACCATGATATTGAGCTGAGTATCACAGATAGATCTTGTGACTAGACACATTTGTGAATACAGAATGTACAAATAATGAGGAATCCACAAACAGCAAGGATCAACTATAAATTCAGTCATGGCACTTCTCTGCTTTAAAATGTGGTTTCTTAAGTATATTTGGTTAATTCCACCTGCCAAACATTTTTGTCAGGCCCTGCATCATGTCCCTTTGCTAACCTTTTGAATTTCTTCTCAAAAGTCCTCCTGGTACGTTATACTCAAGCACATTGACTTTCTATGTATTAACGGCTCCTGCCTAAATCTATCCTTCCAGCTCTAGCCTTTTCCTTAGCTCTGAGCCATCGAGCCATGTCTGCAATTCCATATCAGAAATCCTTGGTTCAGATGCCTAAGGAGCAGCTCAAACTTAACACAAACAAAACAGAAATCATGGCATTTCCTCTAAGTTCTGCTCCTCCCTCAGTCTTCTCTATCACAGTAAATGTCACCACTAACTATCCAGGAGTTGCTCTGGGCCACTTCAGTCATCCTTCTGGGCCTACTCACGCCAACCTTATTTCTACCTCTGAGACTTGGCGTTTCCTCTTTCCGCAGATGGGAGCTCTTTTTATCCCAACATTTTCAAGGGTGTTTGCTTCACCTTCAGATCAAACACCACATACTTACTGACTCCTTTCCTCCAATTCATACTATCATATCAACTTGTTTTATTTTCTTCATAGTAGTATATCTTACTACCTGAAATTCTTTGATTTATATATACATACTTTTTTTTTTAAAACTGCCTTATTCTATTTGGATGTATTACCTTGGAGGGCAGCAACTTTTACTCCTTTACGATCTCATTTCCCTCACTTAGAACAGGCCCAGGACACAATAGACCCTCTGGTGTCTGGTGCTATCTGATCTTTTTCTAGGACATCACCTACACAAACACTTTTTTGCCCCAAAGCCATTGCACTCACTCTTTCCTAGGCATGGACTGGGCAACCATGAATCTGAAATGTCACTTCTTCAGTGAAAGCTTCCCAAATAACCATTCTAAACCTGTCTCCTTACTTACATGTCAGTGTCTTTCATGTGACTCCCTGCCCATTTGTATTTATAAGATGTTTTTACTTGGGTAACAACTATCTTATCCACTGATTTAGGGGCTGGAAAACTATGGCCCATAGTCCAAATTTGGTCCGCTGCCTGTTTTGATAAAAAAACCTTTATGAGAATTCAGCCACACCTGTTTGTTTACGTATTGTTTATGGCTGTTTTTGTTCTACAACAGCAGAGTTGAGTTGTTGTAACAGAGACCACATAGTTATCAAAGCCTAAAATATTTAGCATCTGGACTTTATAGACCCCTTTCCTAGCCTATAGGCTCCTCGAAGTCAGTGATTCTCTTTTAGTCACCACTGATACTGAATACCTAATATAATCCCATGCATAGCTGGTACTGAGCTATTATTTTTTAAATGAATGGTGAATGAGATAATGTTGGAAATAATGTGATTAAGAATATTTTTATATTCAAAAATAAATTATTTTTGTAAGTGAAGTTGTTTTCCAAATTCCTCTCTAATTTACTTGATCCTAATTCTTTGAACTAGATTAATTTCCCATTTTTTATTTGTTATATATCACTAAACAAACACAGATTACTTCACCTAGTAAATACCTAACTATTGCTGAAATGCTAAATAGAAGTCTAGTGTGAGTATTTTGGGGTCTTTATTAAATTCACAGGACGTACTAGAATGTGGTGAGTTTAGTTCTCCGGTATCATTGTTGGCATATAGGCATCACTCCCTACTTTTTTCTGCATGGCACTGCTATAGAGTATTTCCAATATTGTTCCAAATCACATTTCCCCCCATTTTTGTATAGAGCTATGTGTATTATTTGAGGTTGGGTTTTTTTCTGCCGCACTCACTACCTTGAATTTGACCCATTTGATCTTTGTTCAGTTCATTTCTCTCCGCTTTTCTAATTTGCCACATTCATTTTAAATACTGAATCTGTCTTCCACGAGTAGCCCTGTCTTTATTCTCTTCAGAAGATTGAACTCATCTACAAATTTGATGAGCCTATTCTATATTCCATTTTCCAGGCCATTGAAGAAATACTTAAGCAGTCCCGGAACCAAAGGTGACCCCTTAAAAATATTACTTGTTATATGTCCTCGGACTGACCCTTATTCATCAGTAATCTTCCTCTGGTTATGGACAGCTCTTCAGTCCACTCACTTTGTTGGGACACAGTAGCAGAGAAGCAAAAAATACTCAGGAAAAATATTTTGCCTTCTGATTCACTAAAATAATGCAGAAAAAATGTGGATGGTGCTGTTTAGAAATTGAATCTCTTTCGTACATGGAGAATTATACTTTTTTTTATGTAGTCAACTCTGCAATGTGACATTTCCTAAACACTGTGATTAGACAGAGAGTTGGTCACGTTTATTGGTCAAAACAATTGGTCTGTTTTGTCACAGAACAGTATCTATTTTCAAGTCTTCTTTGTATCTGTATTGTCTGTCCCCTGTGTTTGAGTAATTAGCAAGTCCTATTCGTCATACTATTTCTTGGCATTTTCCTTTGCTCTGTTGTTACACTTAGAGACTCAGCTCAAGCCATCACCACCACTGGCCAAAGTACTGGAACAAATGCTTCACTGATGATAATCTTACCTCTAAACTTTTGTGATTCTCTCAGAGGGAAATGTCTTTTCAAATACTGTTTCGTGTTTCCCAGTCTAAAGAACTGTAAGTGGCTTCCATTTGTCCCTCAAAATAAAACAAACCTCCTAATGTGGCATTCGGGAACTTCTACTTATTAATTTTTACTCTCCATACTTTAAAGCTCAATTTATGTAAAGTATTCTGATAGCAAGTACAGCTAACAATTCAGTGTCTCCATAATCACCAACATTATTTTACAGTAACATTTGCTGGTAACTTAGAATATGCTTTTATTAGCAATATAATTTTTCCAACCTGTTCACCTTTACCAATGTAATATTAACTACTTTTTTGAAGTATTTCCAATCATTCTGGCATTTACAACTGGTTATATACACTCTCTATAATGTTCTAGTCATCCATTAATCTATACTACTGATGAATTATGCATTTATCTTATTAGCCTCTTTGGATCCTTTAGAATATCAGAGTAAACAAAAGAAGAGCCTTGGATACAATGTACATTTATAAGTGGGCTTTACTGACTAAAAATAAAAAAAAATAATAATATTACTATATTACTATTGCTGATAATCAACACCACTAAAGGGGAAAAAGAGACAAATATGTGTTACCTAATACACTTATAAATTCAAAAAAAACAATTATCTATAGAACATTTTAAAAATTACTAATAATTTAAGTGCAATATAATTATCTTTTATGGACTGTGTTAATAAAATTTCAACTTATATTCACCTCACTGTACATAGTAGACTTGCATATAGTAGATGCTCAATAAAACTCTGTTGAATGGAGAATTATTTGATTGTGAATGTAAGGTTATAAAGGTATACGTTTCTAACTCCATTTTCCTATATTTTCCTATATTACAAATGTGTACAGGGAACTGACAGAGAAGAGAGAACAAAGAAAAGTTATAAAAATACTATGTTTACATAGCACCAATTAAATATTTCACTCTGGTAGCATGATGGTAGTTTTTGAGAGTTATTGAAGATTAGTTAATAAGGGAAAGTAGTATTTATAAAAGTATGCATAGTGATTTCTAAATTTAAAGAACACGGTTAGAAAAAATTACTTTCATTCCTTAAGCAACAACAGTGTACAAAATAAACTTTACATGGACATTGATGCAAAAATATTTAACATATACTAAATATTCAATTAATGTTTAAAAGTGCTGTAGATTGTAAGGGTTGGAATTATTTGAACAAGAATAGACTTTATGTGAAAGAAATTTTAAAAGACAAAAAAACAAAAGAAAACATTCATATATTTGTGGATAATACAAAGTATTGACAAACAATTCATTTTTTAGTCAATGTGCTATTGCTAAACTAAAGATATGAGGACACTTTGATGAGTTTCCTAGAAATCTTATTAGAGTTTACTAATTGATGATTGGTTCAAAACACATATTATAATAAATATTTTGTTCATTATCTCTCTATGAAAATCTGGATTTACTAAATAGGTTGTACTGCCTTGTATTTTTCTACCACATAAATAAAATGACACCTGTAACATGCCACTGTGAGATGTTAAAGTATTGCAGAGTGATTATTTGAACAATGAAAACCAGCTTTCACTCCCCCTGATACTTCCTGCCTAAAGAATTTTTAACATTTGCTTTAGTTTTTTTCAGATTCCTTCAGTCCTCTCTATAAAGCAATGTCTAAATATGTATAATCATAGTGTGCTATAGTAAGCTTCACTAAATCATGTGGCAAGTTTTAAATCTTGGTGATAGAAAAAAAGTTTCTTTTATATAAGGTTGTAGAAATATTCTTAAAGTATGTAAATACAGTTAGTAATCTTTTTTCTAATCTGTACAAGGTTGAAAGTAAAGATTTATCAATCATTCTTGATAGGCAGTGCTAGCAAGTCAAGCTAGATATATGCGTACAATGGAATATAATTACAAAAATTAACCCCGATTAGTGGGCAATGTAACATGTTTCTAATGACTTGGAGTGTTACCCTCTGTCTCTATCACTTTTCAGCTGAGTGACTTCTGGTAAATTATTTAATATCTTGTAGCCTCAGTTCCCTCATTTATACGGTTGGGTAAGAGTGGTAGCTAATTCATAAAGAGTAGATATGAGGAATAAATGAGTTAATACTTGAATTCATTTCCCAGGGCTGCTCTCACAAATTGTTGTAAACATGGTGTCTAAAAACAACTGACATGTATTTTGTCAAAATGATGGAGGCCAGAAGTCCAAAACTGAGGTGACTGTAGGATTGGTTCCTTCTGGAGGCTCAGAAGGAGAATCTGTTCTATATCTTTATCCTAGGTTCTGGTGGTTCCCAGGAATCCTTGACATTATTTGGGAGGTAGACACATCCCCAATCATTGCCTCTGTTTTCATATAACATCCTTCTCTGTGTATCTCTGTCTCCTCTCTTCTTCTTATATGGATACCAGTCATTGGATTTAAGGCCCTAAATCCAGAATAATCTAATTTCAAGATCCTTAGTATAATTACATCTGAAAATACCCCATTTCCAAAAAAGTTTACATTCTGAGGTTCCTGGTGAACATGAATTTTGGGGGAACCCTATTCAGCCCATTACAAGTACTAAGAACAGGGCTGTCACAGAGTAAGTATTCAGTCGGTTTATAAGAGTGAAACAATTGGAACAATTTAAATAACTGATTGCAAGAAAATGAATATATAAATTATATGGCACATGCTAAACTTTATTACAATGATTAAATAATGAGCATAATCTATTTGGATCAGCATGAATAAATCTAGAAAGCATAATATTGGGTTTTAACAAGTAAACGTCAAAACCCAAGGTATATTATTAATGCAATTTAATGCATTTAAGCCTACAAATACCAATTCATGATAAGTATTGAGTCGGGTGTGAGAGGAGGAGCATAGGACTGGGAAGAAGAAAGAATAACTTTAATAATGTTTGTAATAATTATTCTTAGAATGTGATTTTCAATTTAATTTACAACCGCATCAAATAAAATAAAATACTTAGGAATAAACTTAAGCAAGAAGGCAAAGATTTGTATGCTGAGAACTACAAACATTGCTGAAAGAAATTAAAGAAGACACTTATAAATGGAAAGACATCCCATGTTCATGGATTGGAAGACAATATTGTTATTATGTCAAAAATACCCAAAGAAATCTACAGATCTAATATAATTTCTACTCAAATTTCAATGACTTTGTTTATTCAGAAGTAGAAAAATCAGTTCCCAAATTCATATGGAATTTCAGGGGCTCCAATTAACCAAAACCATGTTGCATACGAACAAAGTTTTTGATCTCACACTTCCTGCTTTCAAAACTTATTACAAAGCGTCAATAATCAGAACAGTGCATGCTGGCATAAAACAGACATAAAGACCAATAGAGAGCTCAGAAATAAAGACTCACACATCATCAAATAATTTTCAACAAGGGTGCTAAGATCATTCGATAGGAAAAGTACACTTCTTTTTTAACAAATGGTGTTGGGAAAACTAAATATCCACATGTAAAGGAGTTAAGTTGGCCCCTTACCCAATACCATATACAAATACTAACGCAAAATGGATTAAAGACCTAAGTGTAAGAGCTAAATCTATAAATCTCCTAGAAGAAACCATAGGGAAAATCTTCATGACATTAGATGTGGCAATGATTTCTTAGATATGATGATAAAAACACAGGCAACAAGATAAAAAATAGATAAATTGGATTGCACAAAAATTTAAAACTTTGTGCATCAAAGGACACAATTATCGGAGTGAAAAGATGACCCACAAAGTAGGAGAAAATATTTGCAGTTCTTATAATACAAACATTCAGTTCTTTCTTATGTTGACAATACTTGAGTGAAGCATCTTAATGAAATATCTTGGTAAATATAATATTCCTCAAAAAAAAACATATCAGGTTGTGTAATACAAGTTTGTGAAATTAACTTTTGATATAATCAATGCAGTCAAATAAATGCCATTTAGATAATTTTTGACGGGTTCCTAACATTTTTAAAATTTAATCTAATTGATATTTGAATTAGTTACAGTTTGATATGCTTTTGTATCTAATACAGATATATCTTAGATACATTTGTCTATGTATACATCTATGCATTAAAAATATCTAATTATTAAAAACATTGTTATGTAATTTCAATATAGTATTAAAATCATGCAGATTTAAATTGGGTTGGAATTTCATTGACTTGACTAACCAAGTTTCATTAATTAAATGTTCCTAATTTGCTTTATTACATAGATCAGCATTACTTCTTTTGCAGTCACCTCATAGACATACTGTCTCAATTCTAGTTCATCATTCATTTATTCATTCATTCACTCATTCATTCATTCATTCATCTTAAAGTCAATACTTCACAAAATCTATCTTAAAATTGTTTCTTCCCCAACTATTCTATTTCTCCAAAATGCATTCTTCAATTCAGTTGATAAGAAAAAGACTTTTAGTTTCCTATCCAACATATTTACCCATATTTCTCAGTAACAGACTCCTGATTTATATTCCAGGTAGTTAAAATCACCACATCAAACTTCCTTACAGCTGTGAAACCAATATTAAATAACCAAACTTGCTGGGTGGACCACTATGAATTTGAACAACTGGTATGAGCCCCTTTTTACCCTTCCCACCTTCTTTCTGGTCATCACAAAAACAATGACCAGAATTTCAGCAGCTACTTTGTGACCTTGAAAATTACATTTATTAGCCCAGAATGGCAGAGCAGAAAGAAAGAAGCTAGATCTCTAATGGCTTGAAAAACAGTACCATGCAAAACTTGTGATGTTACTTCTGGATTTCTCTTATTTGAGTAAAGAAGAAACATTCAATAAGTATTGAACTTGTTAAATCCACTATTATTTTCTGTTACTTCTAGGGTTAATTTTCACTCAAACTCTTTATTCATGTCTAATTACATACAAAGTTTCATTGCTTCTTGCTTTGGAATTCCTTTTGAAGCCAAGTTTTTTTTGTTAGCTTTTTTCCCCCCAGTGTTATTATCATTAACCAAGTCCATTTGGTCATCCTAAAATAATCAAATTCAGTAAGTTTTCTGATAAATATTATGAGAATCATTAAGATATACAGACATTTGCAAAATATTTATGACACCTGTACTAGGGATTCCAGGACACAGAAATTATGATTACCCCAGCCAAAACTTATATTCATTTCATTGTATAAAGTTCCGGTTTAGTGATCTCATCACACTTAAACTTCACAAATAGGGTTGCCATCCCAATTTTTAAATTAGGTTTGGAGAAATTAAATTACTATTAAGTGATGGAATTGGGATTTAAATCAAAGACTTTTTAAACCCCACCTGTTCTATTGAACCACAGGCACATGACATGAACATAGGGGAAGAAATGGTAATGGATTTTAATGAGCACTAGAGTATATCAGTCTGTAGGATTAGTCCTATACAGAGACAGAACAGCGATGATGAAATGAAAAATGTAGGTCAGTGCCTGAGTTATTGCAGCACACTCAGAGGCTGGCTGGCCTTTTCTAATCCCTTCCATTTAATATTTCCAAAACATATTTATCATGCCAGGCGCTTACCAGAAAACTTCCAATAATGTTTCTTTGTTCTACTCAGTCTTGGCCATCCCCAACTTTTCTTCATGATTTCCCAATGCAAACTCTCTATTTGACAGAAATTGCTTTTGTCATCATTTCTGAACTGTGGAATATCCTTGTCTACTTCTGAATTCATTCAATCCTCAGTGATCTCTCATTTTTCTAACCTCTTACTAAGTTTATCTTCTGTATCATTCTTTCTGACCATAAAATCTTACTTAATTTGTTGTATGTGTATATTTTCATCCCAAGTTGTTTGTGAAATGTTTTGGGGTCAAACATTAGGTCTTGCCTTGCTTCTCTATGAAGTCTACCTCAGTGATAGCTTATAGAAGCATCTATAGTTGTGGAGCCGAATTAAAAATTTCCTGACAAATCTTGAAGAATGGTAAAAAATCATTATTTTTTTTTTCATTCTAGATGTTTAGCATTTGGATTAATTGATTCACAAACATTCTCTAATTTACATGTATAGTTCACAGTATTAGCCTAAACACAATTATAGAGTTGATGTAACTACATTTTAAGCCTCTCTCCTTTTATTTACATTTTCTTCTGCTCCTCTGTCTCCCACCTCCAACCTTTGCATAATTTTGTGTTCACCCAGATATACCTCTATCTAACCCTCTTTGGCTTACCCTTTTCATAGAGATGTGTGGCATTAAGGACCTCAGCCAAGCTGGAGCTTTTATCATGGCTCCTGTTCCATTTTTGACACCCAAACTACTTTTATTACCTAAGAAAACTCCTGTGTAATACACTTGTCCTTTGAAAGGTGTTTTATACTAGACTTCCAGTGACCACTAGCTAAGGTTCTATATTAATCCAGAGGATAAAGATAAAATTAAGAAAATATTCAAAGTAGTAACTTTTATCTTCCTCCTAGATTACTAACATTTTTAACACAGTAAAATATTTGGAGAAACTGTTCTTCACATTGGCTAGAAAGATATTTTATGGAAAATATTCAATATCTAAGAGAGGAAGAAGACGACCAGTATTGGCAATGTTTTGTGCTTTAGAATTCTACAAATCATGCCTAGTCTCACAAAAGGACACGCCCCTAAGTATTTGTTGAATTCTTAATTATTCATACCCAACTGACTAATCTCTATGTACTTTTTTTTAAAGATCTTCTCATTGAGATATAGCCTCTGCTCTAATTCTGTGTGTTCTATCTTGTTGATAATTTACCCTATGTCATTAAAATAATGTCATAAAATTAGCAGAATACAAATACTTTGGGCCATACACATTTTTATTTTATGCCCAAATGCATAATAATGTATTTTAGAACTGATAATCAACAACAACCAAAAATCACTTTTCCCATCTTCCAGAGCTGGTGAATCAACAAAACATGAAACTTTCTGCCCCATCTTCTCTTTAGATATAATTGCACCCACCTAAACAACACTGGGAATAAAAAAAAATAAAAATGAAAATTTCTGTGCAAAAGAGACAGTAGATCCCATGCTTTAAAGAGTTTTGCAAGTTGTATATACTTAGATTAACAATGAGGTAGAAAATATAAGGATATAGACTATTTTTTTAAGATATTCATATAAAGTGTATTTACATTTAAGTGTTGAAGCAGTTGTTTTTGTTTTGTTTTGTGTAAATAATGCTAACTTTCTACTAGGTTATCAGCACTGTTATTTTTTGATTACCTTAATCTCAGAAATTAGCAGTTTGGAATTAAAGTTATTAACCATTTCAGCTTTAAAATCTTGATCCAAGTGAGA
The DNA here is from genome assembly GCF_964194185.1 of Rhinolophus hipposideros. Taxonomy (NCBI): domain Eukaryota; kingdom Metazoa; phylum Chordata; class Mammalia; order Chiroptera; family Rhinolophidae; genus Rhinolophus; species Rhinolophus hipposideros. The sequence continues at coordinate 40,066,620 of NC_138064.1, forward strand.
TACATGTTTTAAAAAATTATCAAATCTTGACCCAGATAGTTAAACATACCATGAATTTGGTTTCAGTGACATCATATTTTAAATATTTAAGCAAATGTATCAAACAGAAATATTTGTACATCATTTTTAACAAAATATTTTTATTTTGAATTGGAAATGACAGGTCACATTTAGAATTTATTAAAACAATCTTATTAATAAAAACTTCACAGCCACTGCAAGCATAGTCACACCAGTAAAACTAAAGGGGAGACTATGTGTAATGGGGATGATGATAAACCCAGTAGAAGCAGGGGAGGAAATCAGAGACAAATTGGTAGGCAAATCATGATTTATTTTCCTTTTCTAACAAAAGAAAACAGCAAGGACTGGATAATTAGTACATAAATTAAATACCATTTTGTATACAGAACTATCTTGAGAATAAGTTTATATGATAGGATGTGAATAAACCTACAAATAAATCAAAATAAAATCTGTATACTTCTCCAAATTTTCTCCAAAGTTTGGTATATAAGTTAGACTGAAAACTCCCCAGGACTTTTCTTGGGATATTTCCAATATGTCCCATTTTTCAGCCAAGATAGGAACAAAAAAATCACAATAAAAATAGTCATAGAATTTTATGTGACACCATGGAAATGTAGTTTTGTTTGTTTTTCCAATGAAAATTTTTGAAACCTGAAAACAATAAATTTTGGCTGAAGTACATAAAACAGATTTCAGATAGTCACAGGTAAGCTTTAATGTAATTTCCTTAGATCTAATTCAAGAAAAATAATATTAATTTCTCCCCTATAAAATATTTCTAAAGGCAATTCGGTATTCTTCCATTTGTATATGTCCTAATACTGAATAACAATCTATGCCTATAATTTCTTGGGAATATATAAACCCTCACACATGAATATATGTACTCACACACAAATACACACTCTAAAATAATCACGCATTGTTCAAAAGGCCCTGTCCTCATGTAGCAGCTATATACAAACCATAATTGTGAACCATTTAATCCTCTTCTAGTTGCATTGACATCTTGGGTTACATTTAAATCACAACCTATTTTCTCTCCAGTATTATTGCTACTCATTGTTTCTCTCTATCTTTTTCTTGGTACTCTATCCCCATTTTTACCTCATCTTATATTTTTCCATCATCATTTTTTAACATTTTCTTTGTATTTATTCTTGAATTTTGAAGCATATTCATTCCTATTCTTTTGTTTTGAATGGAATGATGAGGAGGACACATTTGCTAACTGTTTAGCCTGATTATTATAAATATTCAAAGTATTGAGGACTGTAAGTAAACATGAATGTCAATAATCTGTCATATAACACACAATTATGCTATTATTCCAAAACAGAGTTTTTATCTTTTGCAAAATTTTAATTAAATATACATTTTGTTACTTAAATAAAATTTTAATGGAAGCATAACTTTATTTTCAAATGAATTTCTCCTATCTCCTTTGTTTCCAGAAATGAAGTGAGAGGGTTTAGGTTGTTGTTGTTTTTTCCCCCATATACTAAGTGACATGATTTTGCCACTGAGGAAATTAGCTTCTATTAGAAGTAAAGCATTTATTCATAAAGAAATGGTAAAATATAAAAGAGAGAATATGAAAGTAACACTCAAACAATACATTTTAGGTAATTTAGAGAAACATGGAAATGGGTTGAAAATTAAGAATTTATTCATTGATTGATTGAAATTCTTAATTTTCAGTTTCATTCTTCCGTCTACTAATTTGCTGCAGAGCAATTAGGAATATTAAGACACATTTTCTCATATGAGTTTTAACTATAAGAAAATATGCCAATAAGTTATTTTTTAAATATATGTTCTTAAGCAAGGCTTATCCTCATTGATCCTTAGCTCCCTTACTTGAACTTTTATTGGTGGGCTGGATGATATTTCTATTACCTGTTTGGATATACAAAGCTAGAGAATTTAAATCTAAGTTATAACGACCCAGAGAAACAAAAGGAGGGTTTTTTTGTGTTTTTTTTTTTCCATTTTTTTCTGTAAGAGAATTCAATGATAATCATATTATTTTGTGCAGGATACAAATTATTCTGCATAGAGACTATGGTGAAAAGTGAGGATTCTAGAGTCAGATCCAATAGAATCATGCTGCCAAGGCATAACAAGTGTGTGATCTTGGGTAGGGTAACTTTGCCAACTCTTCCCCCCATTTCTAAAAAAAAAAAAAAAAAAAAAGTGATAATAATAGTAGTATGAACCCCAAGGTGTCTTTGTAAGACTCAAAAGAGATGATGCATGTAGAGTTCTTTGCATAGTTTCTGGCATGATGTAGCAACCATTCAATCATCATCATAATTGTTACTCATAGTAGCTGCGCACTATTTAACATCGGAAAGTAGTTCTCAACAACATGGAGAATAACTCAAAGAGTGTTGCTTTGTGAAAGTTAATTATAATCATTCTGATTACTTGCACATTTGTGATTATCCAAGAGTGTGACACAGAAAAGAAAGCCCTAAAATTTCCATGAGTTAAGGTGCCTGAGATAATATGTGGTATGCAGAAATACCTACAAGGGGACATTTTTTTCCCTAACAATTGCTTTCAACCACCTTTTTAAAAAATGTCCAATTGCAGAACGTCAGTCTGGCTTGACAGCATAAATCTCCTTAAAGCAATTTAATTCAGATTAAAAAGATAACCTTGGCTTTTATAGCAGAATGAGGGATCTATTTCAATTCCATCTCGTGAACCCTATCAATAACCCATTATGACCCATGATTGAGTAGTTTTAATTAAATTCAGTTAGGGTATTGGGGGCAGGGTGCTTCATTTACTCCTTCATTAATAGTTAAAGTGAATATTATAAATGCCTCTATAACTTTTGTAGCTTGAACATCTTTCTTTTTTATTGAATTTATTGTTTTCCTTGCTATCGAGCAATACCATTTGGGGGAACTCTGGTTCCCAGGAGCTTTAATGTTATCCCACTTCCAGCACTATAAAACAGAGGCCTGCTGTTTTAATCACGCCTCTCTCTCTCTCAATGTTGTTTGCGCCCTGGTACAACCCATCTGCCTTGAATCTAGTGCTCCGCTGGGGCTGCACACATCTGCCAGCCAGACTACCTTCGTACACAATTACTCAATCCACCGTAAGGCTCTTTAATAGGAAACAAGTGTGACAACGGCAAGCCTCTTTTTTTTTTTTTTTTTTTTTTTTTTCTCCTCCCTCTTAAACCACAGAGTCAAATAGCTCTAATAGAGATGAAGCTTGATAGATCCGCCCAGGTGTAGGTGAAATGGTAGAGCCTCAGGGGTAATAGATGCTGTGCTCTCATGCTGAAGTTTAGCACTTTGTCCTGACCGGCTCGCCAGCAGCAGTGCAATGCGCTGCTCCTCGTCCAGTTACAGAGTCAACACGCTTCTTGCCGCTCACATTTATGCCTAATCCGGAGGGCAACCTGGAGCTAGGTAAGAACAGCACGACAACTCTTTTCCTTTGACGCATGGACAAAGGACAGCAAATGCGGTGAGTGGAGTATTTATCTTTCCTTGTTTTACTTGGCAATTAATTAAGGATGTTTACTCTCAGGGAATCCTCTCAAGACTGTGCAAAAGTGAACTAGCAAACCGCCTGTGTGGATTTCCTCTTGTTTCGTTTTGCCCGGTGCCTTGGTACTGTCACTGAAGCTGCAATGCTCTGTGAGTGACTTCCCCATGCAGAAGGTCTCGGAACTAAAATGTGGGGCCAATAATATTGCTAATTCATTCCTGTAGCCTGGCATATGATCTGCTATTTCTGGGTGAGTGTCCTTTATTACTGTCAAAAACAACGGTGGCAAGTGTTTTGTCACACTTCTGAGAATAGAAAATCGTCTTTAAGAAGCACATACTCTTCCTGAAAACGGATTTCAACTTTTACACACAACTAATTGTGTTGTTGCATCATTATTCATACATTAATGTGAGGAATTTGCTTGTAATTTTTTTCTTAACAAATCCATTCTATAGATCAATCCATTACTAAAGAAGATCCTAAAAACTCTGAAGCCATTATTGGGTTGTAGCCGTGATGCCAATGATAATGAATTTTTAAAATAAACAAAACAAACCAAAATGTCATTTATCTAATAGCATAGAAAAAGATATTAAAACCAGATGTAGGAAATCTCAACTTTGACTTTTTGGTCTTTCATGCTTGGTTTAAAGCAGCCTTCACATTGCGTTTACTTTGCATTTACAACTTTAGCTTCACCATTAAACTATGTTTGAACTTGAAAGTTCAGATTTGATCTAAGTACAGCCCTGTTCCTTGAGCCCCCTACTCTTATTTTTTACTTGGCTATGGGGAATCTTTTTACTACTATACCATATATCCTGAACTGTGTTAACAAGCTAACTTGGTGGTGGACTTTTTCAGGTGGAATGTCAGCCAATGTGAAAGAATGTATTTGCTGCTCAAATGTATGATGTTTTATGTAAGAAATAAACACATGGGATGTGTGCCCTGACAAAGACTCCGTTATGATTCCTAAATTCAGCCCATCAAATATTGTACAAAAATAATCATATTTTTAAAAAGATGCAATAAAAACTGTCAGCATGTCATATCATCATGCTGTAATCATTTGAGTTTGTTTCTTTTTTTTCATATTTAGGGGTTTTTTTTGTTTGTTTTTTGTTTTTGTTTTTGGAAAAATTACTCTGGAAAGCATTGTCATCTCAAAAAACAATGCACCTATACAGAGTACATAAACAGGTGAAATTAGCTAAAATACTGTTGCATTGTTTAATTCCCCACTGGCCAATGTTTTTGTTTTCTAACTATTACAGATGGACATTATTGATACTTACGGTTTAAAAGCCATGACAGTAGAATCCTGATGACTCCTTTGTGTATATTCAGAAATGATTTAGCTTGGATAAAGTTGCTGCTATGAGAGGTTTAATTAATTATTGCTAGTTAAATATATCTCTTTAAGAATTACATCTGACATTACTGATGGTGGAGTAAAAGCAGTTTAAAAGTCATTCTTCATGAAATACTTAACCGACAATTGTTGGATTGAATAGCGGTCAATGTCTACCCCCTACAGGGAGAGAATCTAATTTCACTGTGCCTTCGCCGGTACATGAATGCCATGGAGTACAGTTCACACATATGAATGCTGTAACCCTGTCAGTGACTCCAACAAGTGCCCCTTAATGAAAAGGTCAGCCCTGTGATTAATAGGAAGCCAGTTTGAAAGGCCGGACCTCACTTCAGCACTGCATTTAGATTTGTTTCTTCTTGATTTATTTCATTTGCCGTTTAAAGTACAATAAAAATCAACTTATGCTATATTGCGATTTTAAAACATATCGTGGTTGGTTTTATTTGATACTAACACATTGGTTCATATATTTGGTTCAGTAAAAGAAAATAATAATGAGTGAAAAAAAGGACAATTATAGAGGGCATAGGATGATGAATGGGAATTTTACTCTTTATCCAAAAAGTTTGACTACATAGACTTTGTGTTAAGTGTCAGCTAATTTAATAAACTTTAAGAGACACAATGGGGGTGAATATGGAGTGACAGAGGAAAGGTTTGATGTTTTACATAAGATTTATTATGCTTAAATGCTAGCTATAAAGTATACACAGGTAACTCATGCAGGTAATTATTTTCTGCTAATGGTGAAATTCATTGAAGAAAATAACTACATGGAAATGAAGACAGCATAAACCTAGGTGACAGCCTCAAGCAATTTAGTCACTTAAAGTTATAATGGTGGTTTTATTATAACCATACCAATTAATACTTATGCTGGAAAACATTAGGTTAAGTCCATTAAAAATAAAGGAAAAGAAAGGAAACCCTTGTGACTGGAAATATGTTTTGCTAATAAATATCATGATAAAATGTAGGCCATTCACAAATCACATGGTTCTTAAATAAGTTTCTTCATGTTTTTATCTATATGTTTTGTGTCCCTGTGGCTTTACTTGTATATATTTTCCAATATGATTGCAATACGAGTAATAACGTAATGCAAACAATGTAAGTATATCTAGTATATTTATTATGCATGAATGTTTCCATTAACTTGCAGAAAAAATTAAAAATCACAGGATATATCAACTTAGTCTGAGTTATTCTCTTTTAAATAACTCATTTTTAACCCTAACTCGACACTAATAGGTTTAATAAATCCACATTTATTTATAATAAAGGAACCATATTACATATCAAGATGAAAAGTATAGGAAAAAAATACAGTCCAATTTCAATGGCCACTCAAGGAGTAACTAACATAGTTAACTCTGTAATGGGCACACTGCTTCCTAGATGTCCTCACACCTTGTCAATGCCCACAGCTGTATTTCCCAGGTACTCTTCTACTCAGGATTTCATTTTTGCTCTATAGTGGAAGCCAACGACTTCCAGATAAGGTGGTAATGAATAGAATTTGTTGGGTACCCACAAGGAACCAGCATTTCATATTCATGATTTATTTAGCCCTGACAGTCCAATCAAGTAGGTACTGTTTCGATTTCTATTTCTAAATGCAAAAACAGAGTGGTTGAAGTACTTGCCAGTATTGTACAGCGAGTATGTAACTTGGGTTCAAATTAATTGTGCCTGAGAACAGATGCCTCTGCCAACCACTAGAATACACTGCTTACCTAACAGGACTTCATTATCAATACAAAGTTGTCTTTCTTTATTTCAGATCACCTTATCAGAACTACTTGAATTCTGAAACATATTCATAAATGGAAATAGGTAAAATACCCAATCCAACAAAGCATAGATAGTTAAATGCTGATGAGTATGACCTCACTTCAAGTTACATCAACATCCAGCATTGATAGACCCTACTACTTTTCAGAGGTTTTACTATAGGTAAAGGAGTCGCAGTTACATTCCAGACATTTGGAGAAGAACTGGTCCTTCCACATTGACTCAGTTGCCTCATTGACTCAGTTAAATTTCCATTTCTGTTAACATAAATTCTCTGAGAAGAGTGTGTCTCCTGGGGGTATTTCCAGCCAAGCTACTGATGACATTTATAGGGGTGATGCTAATCATAGTGTCCTCTCAATGAGAGTCATATCAACACATTGCCACCTCTCAGGCACTGAAAAAAAATGAGTTGTCAGTTATTCACCCTTAGTTATTCACCCCTTATTCAGGCCTCATTTATTCAATAGGACCATCTGGATATGTATTATAAAGAAAAATAGAATACTAATTGAATTTTCCCTTTATCTGTCGATATTTTTTGTCATGCACACATAGCCTAAAAAATACCTATTTGAAAGATTTCATTTCATATACAGATTTTCCTAGGTCCTGCATCTGTGTTATGTCTATCTGCTCAAATGCTTTCTCTCCAAGACAGGTACTTATCAATATGATTGAGAACATTCTTTGTAGAGAGATCAAAAACAAAATAATTAGGATTAAAACAAAAAAAAAAAAACACCTTTCATTTCATAATATAATTTTTGTCTTTATGGGCTCATGTATCCTCTCCCAGATAAAGATAGGATATTCAGTTTAAAGAGAGGGTTATTTTTAAGTCTGTATTATCATAATTTTTAAGCCAAGACACTGGTTACTTTTATAAACACAAGCAGATTTATATACGTGAAGAAATGACTTCAGAATTTTAGCAACTCCCACCCATTTTTGGGGGTAGTTATAAATGTTACCTTAGTTCTTTGGTTTTGATGAAAGAAATCTGATAAATATATTTAAGTGTGGTTGGCATTTATAAAACCATAGATTATTCTTATACAAAAGAAGATGGAGAAGAAAACAAGTAATTTTTTCAAACTAATCTCAAGATCCTGCAAGAATTAATCTATGGTGACAGGATCTGAAAGCTCTAAATACCTTGAGGATTGATGATTACTTAAAAACCAGTGGTCAGAAACTTCCTCTCTCACTATCATTACTCAAAGAGATCAACAGGCTAGCTTCTTGAAGTTAATGTTATCTTCATAAATCCTTCTTGAATTATCCAGAAAGGAGTTCATTTTCATCTGTAGGCTCATCTTAAGTGAGTCTCCATTTCCCCTTCCCTGCCCCCTCCCCTTATCTGACCCATTCCAAGCCTTCCACCAGGACCCTGTGCTACAATTAATTCCTTTACTGGTTACTTCTGTCTCATGTTTCAGGAAAATACTGGAAACACTTAGGCTTAGACATTGTGCTGGTGGACCATTCCACCCATATGTGGCTGTCTCTGCTCATTTCTGCAGTTTCATACATTCTGAAGCCCACGCCAGCAGTCAATCAAAACTCAACTAGTGTTCCTTCACATGGAGGGGCTCTTTGTCCCAATCTCCCTACTGGAGTTAGACCTCTGCCCACCTTGGATCTATTTTTTGTAAGCAGTATGCAAAAGTTCTTCATTCCTACCCTGCTTGATATCAAATATTATCTTCATTTTAGGCCCATTGAAAACAATAACCTATTTTGAGCAGGATATAAATTTTTAATTTTGTTACGGAGTACACTTTCTCATTGGTGTATATTCAAAGTAAAAAATGCAGGTATATCTAACTCAAGAATTTAAAGCAGTATCTAATTAACAGTCCACATCTTTTTGTTTTACTCCTTAATATTACACATTCCAATTTGGATGAAAAGCAGAAAGAGATGATTATTGTTCTATTTGTACTTTCCTTAAAAGTTTGGATTTTGACCTTCTTTTTGGCCAGATGTGCTGAAATGCTATATCGTCAATGCTAGACAATAATTTTGCTGGTTAATAGTATTTTCAGTCACTCTGGAATTTATTTTTTCTAGATAAATCATATGCCCTAATTATCGGTATACTTTTTAGCATTTATAATTGATTGAATTACAAATCTAATATTCTCCTTGAATGTAGCACTAAACATGAATGTTGGGGTTCGGGTCCTCTTCTCACAACTACTAGTTTCCTTTCAAAATGTGGAAGATATCCTCTATGCAACATTTTGTGATCATTTACATCTAAAAGAACCTTGGAAAACTCTTTGTAAAGTTACTAAGAAGAACTTTGAGAAATTTTCATAAGCTAGGAAAGAACATGAAAATAGATAAGCATAAGCTGAGTGAGTATATGATGTTTCGCACAAGACTCTTGCCAGAATTTTAAAGAATTTTGTATATAGTGCAGGATTGCAATTTTAATATAATTTGTTATCTAAAGCATAACACACACTTTCTCCTTTAGACTAAAATATAGTTCACTATTTAATCATAAAACTTTGATCTGAGACTAAGTTCTGTTTAACAAAGTATGAATTTAAGTAAATGATTATTTCTTGCGGAAAATAAAGCACTTCTCAATCCTTTTCCCATTTTGTAAACTTAATGAAGTATTCATATTTAATTATTGCCATTTCTTTATGGGTGTCCTCCCTGTTTTGTTTAGAACAATTTAAGAAATGAAACCAAGTTAACAATGGAAGCCAAAAAACTTTACCATTTGAAAATAAGTCTACAGTACTGAACTCTTGAATTAAGTTTGGTTTACCCACCCAAGAACAGCCAACACTGGTTTCAAAAATAGTGAAGAAAAGGAATGTTGTTAGTACTAACAAGAATGTCTTAAGATTCACATAAAAAGTTGACATATATTTTCATCTTTGCTCTCAATTACCCCATAAGATAGTACAGCAACACTTTGATTTTTTTCTACTTCTCATATAATGTTAGGAGTATATTTTATCACATTCAATATCATGATCAAATATTTCATTTTTACAAAATAAAAATTTGAGTAAGATTAGTTTATGTGCAAACATTTCCATTTCTTTTAAAATATAAAAGCAAGTAAGTATATGTGGGTGAATATAGAGAAGGAACATTAATTCAATAACTACTACATGTCTTGTGGTTTTACACTATCTTATTTCATCTTTACATTGATAGGGGAAGTGAATATGTAATTTCAATTTTACAGATGAGCAGTGTTTTATTTTTTAAATTTATGAATAATATTAAATCAATAAAATATTTTTAAGTGACTAATATAATGTTGAAAGAAGTGAAGCTGTGCAAACCTACCAAGACGCCCATATGCAGTGTAGATTGGGTCAGAAACTGTTTGTATTATAGCTCCAGGCCCGTGAATGGAATTTAGATACTCAAACTATTTCAATACATCATGAACCTTAGCATGAACACATACAGGCATATAGTAGAGATATTGTGGGATTGGTTCCAGAACATGACAATAAGGTGAAAATTGCAACAAAGTGAGTCAAACGGAATTTTGGTCTCCTGGCATATAAAAGTTATGTTTGCACTATACTGCAGTCTAGTAATTGTTCAATCTCATTATGTCTAAAAAAACAAACAAACAAAAAACAGTGCACATACCTTAATAAAAAATACTTTATTGTTTAAAAATGCTAACCATCTTCTGAATCTTCAATGAGTTGTAGTCTTTTGTTAGTGAAGAGTCTGGCCTCAATGTTGATGGCTGCTGACAGATCAGGGTGAGGGGAGGTGGTGATGGCAACTTCTTAAAATAAGATAACAGTGAAGTTGACTGCATTAATTTACTCTTTCTTTCAGGAACAATTTTTTCTCTAGCATATAATGCTGTGTGATAGCATTTTACCCACAGTAAACCTTCCTTTAGAATTGAAGTCAATCCTCTCAAATCCTGCCACTGTTTTATCAACTAAGTTTATGCAATATTCTAAGTCCTTTGTTGTCATTTCAACAATCTTCACAGCATCTTCACCAGCAGTAGATTCTACCTCAGGAAATCACTTTCTTTGCTCATCCATAAGAAACAACTCTTCATCCATTCAAGTTTTTCCATCAGATTGCAGCCATCCAGTCACATCTTCAGGCTCTAATTCCAAATCTAGATCTCTTGCTATTTCCACTACATCTGCAGTAACTTTCCCCACTGAAGTCTTGAACTTCTCAAAGTCATCCATGAGGATTGTAATCAACTTCTGAATTGTTAATGTTGATATTTGACCTCTTCCCATGAATTACTAACATTCTTAATGGCATCTAGAACAGTGAATCCTTTCCAGAAGGTTTTTCAATTTACTTTGACAAGATCCAGCAGAGGAATCACTATCTAGGGCAGCTGTAGCCTAACAAAATGTATTTCTTCAATAATAAGACTTGAAAGTTGAAATTACTCCTTGGGCCATGGGCCACGGGCCACAGCATGTAGGTTGTGTTAGCAGGCGTGGAAACAACATTAATCTCGTACATCTCTATCAGAGCTCTTGGGTGACCAGAGCCATTGTCAATGAGCAGAAATATTTTTGAAAGAAAAAAACAAAAATGAGCAGTAGATCTCAACAGTACGCTTAGAATATTCAATAAACCATGTAGTAGTAAACAGACATGCTGTCATCCAGGCTTTGTTGTTTTGTTTATAGAGCATAGGCAGGGTAGACTTAACATAATTCTGAAGGGCCATAGGATTTTTCAGAATGGTGAGTAAGCACTGGCTTCAACTTAAACTTACCGGCTGCACTACCCTGTTTCCTGAAAATAAGACCTAGCCAGACAATCAGCTCTAATGCGTCTTTTGGAGCAAAAATTAACATAAAACCGGGTCTTATATTATATTATATTATATGAGACCCTGTCTTATAGCTTAGTAAAATAAGACCGGGTCTTATGTTAATTTTTGCTCCAAAAGAAGCATTAGAGCTGATTGTCCGGCTAGGTCTTATTTTCGGGGAAACACGGCAGTCCTGTATAAGAGAATCAGCCTGTCCTTTGAAGCTTTGAAGCCAGCCGTTGACTTCTGTCTAGCTGTGACAGTCCTAGAGGGCATCTTCTTCCAATCCAAGGCTGTTTCATCTACATTGAAAATCTGTGTTTAGTGACTCCTCCTTCCTTAATGATCTCAGCTAGACCTTCTGGATAACCTGAGGCAGCTTCTGCATCAGCACTTGCTGCTTCACCTTACAATTTTATATTATGGAGACGGCTTCTTTTCTTACAATTCATGAAACAAGCTCTGCTAGCTGCAAGTCTTTCTTCTGCAGCCTCCTCACCTCTCAGCCTCACAGCATTCAAAAGAGTTAGGGCCTTCATTTTGCAAGATGAAAAAAATTCTGGAGATGGACAGTGGTGATGGTTACAAAAAATGTGAATGTACTTAATGCAAATGTACACTTACAAATGATTAAAATAGTATATTTTAAGTTATGTATATTTACCACAATTAAAAATAAACTTTTAAAAGGTGAAGAGAAAAAAAGAGTTAGGGCCTTGCTCTGGGTTAGGCTTTGGCTTCAGGGAATGTTGTGGCTGGTTTGATTCTTTATCTAGACCACTAGTAATTTCTCCATATCAGCCCTGAGGCTGCTTCTCTTTCTTATCATTCGTGTGTTTACTGGAGTAGCACTTCTAATTTCCTTTTCCTTATATTCACAACTTGGCTAATTCTTTGGCGGGAGAGACTTAGATGTCAGCCGATCTTGGCTCTGACATGCCTTCCTCACTAAGCTTAATCATTTCTAGGTTTTGACTTAAAGTGCGAGACATTGGTTTCTTTCTTTCACTTGAAGGCTTAGAGGCCATCATAGGGTTATTAATTGCCATAATTTCAATATTGTTGTATCTCAGGGAATAGGAAGGTCTGTGGAGAGAGAAAGAGAAGGGTGAACAGCTGGTCAGTAGAATAGTCAGAACACACAGCATTTACTGATTTGATTCGCTATTATGTATGGGCACAATTCGTGGCACCCCAACACAATTACAATAGTAACATCAAAGATCACTGGTCACGGATCCCCATAACAAATATAATAATAATGAAAAAGTTGGAAATATTGCAAGTATTATCAACATGTGATACAGACATGAAGTGAATTATCACATGTGACACAGTGTGATGTGTGAAAAATGGCATGGATAGATTTGTTCAATGCAGGGTTGCCACAAACCTTCAATTTAAAAAAATACACATAGTATCTGTGGAGTGCTATAAAGCGAAGCATAATAAAAGGATGTATGCCTCTGTATTTATGGTAAGAGTCATAACTAACAAGAGTATTAATATTGCCATGATATTTTTATTCAAGAAACATAAGAAATGAGTGTGATATCAAGTAATGCTATTTCTTTTGGGAAGGCATTTCACTTTGGCACTTCAGTGAGAATGCAAATGCTGTAGATGGTTTTATCATGTGACATGTAGAAAATGATATCTATCTCATATCAAACGTTTTCTTTACATGATATTTTAGGTACGTTGTTTAATTTGTGTTATAACAATGTGATAAATAACTTGCTTTGTGGATGCATGTAGTTTGTATGTGAAAGTGAATATGCATATGTGTGACTAATTCCTGTATTAGCATGATTTCTTTTATATATTCCACAATAATAGTTATTAAATTACAAAAAGGATTTTCATTTTGTTTAAAGAACTATTGTCTATGTTACTTAAAAAAATAAATTTCACTACACTTTTGTTTGCACCAACAAGAAAAAGATCAATGAATTTAAAACATTTGTTTCCTAGACTATCTTGGCTATTTTAGAGATTTGAATATTTATCGTAATATTTGGGTATTTTCTGCTGCTATAGGAGTTCTGTGTTTTTATATTATTTGATGTATAAGTTTAAACAGTGACTATGGCTACCAACAGCATTACACAGAGGTCTTGTAGATAGAATACAATTTATTTTGATAATATTATTAACATTTTTTATTTGTCAAGTTTGGAAATAGTGAACTTTGCTTTTTTTTTTTTTTTTTTTTTTTTTTTGACCAAACCCAGATAGTTTTTTTTTACATTAACACGACTTGGGTATATTGTCCACCTGGACTCTTTTGAACTATTAGTCTAAGAATACTATTATTGGCCACAGGTGATGCCAGCCTACTCATAAGGACCTAGAGCAACAGGGAGGAATGCACTGCCATCAGGCAAAGACGTGCACCGTATCCCACTGAGGCAGTCCTTACAGCAGCCAAATGGCTCAGACGCAAGCAGACAAGGTCAAAATGAGGCAGTGGGGGAAGCACCCCAGCTCAAAGCATCCTTCCCTAAAGGAACAGATATCTTTTGTAAAAACAGACACAGTTTCTAGAGTTCCTGCAAAGGGTCTACCCAATGAAAACAATCCTACTCGTATGTTGATAGGAAAGCCAACATTGGACTTCCTATCAGGTATTTACAATTCTCCCAGTCCCAATACAGTGTAGCAGTCAAGAATCATTTTAACCAGGTAAATTTTCCTAGTTAATAATTTTTATTAGGTTTCCAAGGGAATTGAGCTAGACAGTTCATAAAAGATCAAATTGCCCCGAAGAAAGAGAAATAATGTTGTTAGTCTTTAATCCACAGATGGTTAACATGAAGTTTAGGAAGGTTAATTTTAAGGCCTAGCATGCGTATTTCCATTCTGTCTACATAAGCAGACTGCACTTTAGTTTGCAGTTATAGTTATCACACAAAAATGCACCATCATTTGTCTTTTTGCTTTCGCTTTTGAAGCATGTTAAGCATTTCTGTCATCTCTGCAAACTTTAAGAACTATTCACACATACACACCAACATCTAAACTTGTTAATTAACATTTCCAATGGAATTTTATTTCCTTTACAGGAGATTAGACTGAGAAAGGTTAAGGCCACATTTTAAAAGACTAAAATTCAGAGTCACTTATGTAAGTGCTTAAATTAAATAAGATTTCACATAAGACAAGTATAAAGTTGCTTCCAAAGCTCAGGATACTAGTCCTGGAGGACCACCTTTGAATGACAAGAGGTGAGAGGACCCATCAATGGTAATGGTACATCAGTTGCAGCCACAGCAATGGTGTTATATGTGGACACATATGAGATAAACAAGCTTTAAGGGAATGGTATGAACATGGCAGGAACTCCAGCTTTTCTAGAGAGAAGCAGTGTAATGGCCCGATGATACCATGTATATTCCTACAACTACATATGGCCATCAGTGTTTAAGGGCTAAGTACTGCTATTTTTTCAGAAAGAACTATGAGGTGGGTAGGTTCAGAGCATTTAGAATGCATTTACCATTGTGATTGCCAATGCTAATTGTTAGATTTTAAAAGTACCACGAAGAGTTTGTAATAATGATATTTAAATAAATGAACATGAAGGGACTACATGCAATTCAGATTGAACCTCCTACTTTACTCTTTAGGAATAGATATTATCTATGCAATAATTGTAAAAAGTGTGTGCATTTATATATGTATATTGTCTCATAAAGAGTAGATTTACCAAACGTTCAGAGATACTACTTGACCTAAAGCCCAGCATTAGCAGTGTGACAATGGACAGGTCATTTAATAATACTACCTTAAAATTCTCTCCTGTAGAGTGAAGTTTGAAATAAATGATGTGTATAGTTTCTTTTTTGTCTAACTTATAAAAGATGTACCTATATTATTTCATTAATGATAGCTTACATTAATCAAGAGTTATACATAAAATATAATTTAAAAATAAATTCTAAGTAGAAGATATATTACTTTCATAAAGATGTGTGTTAATTTTTTTTAAATCTTATGATACATTTTAAATTACAGTCAATCTTGACTGAATTGATAAACTTTTGAGTAATTAAATATCCTCAAGTTACTTGACTATTTAAAAATGAGGACATTGATTCTTTCAGTTGATTTTGCTGGCTTTTGTTAAGTGATTATCATGAATTAAGGAATTAAAATGCATTTTTTGCACTTTAAATAGGTAATTGCCTTTTTTTCTATTAAGGATAATTTTTATTCTGTCGAACTCTAGATACCGTAATAAAATGGAGTTACTGCAATGTAATTAACTGAAAGTACTGAACTTAAATTATCTTGAATTATGTGTGATATGAGAAAAAACAGATGAAACCATATTAAGAATTATATTACTTAAAGAAATAAAAATATATGTTGTAATTATTTCATATTCCTTTTGAAATTAGAGCAATACATCTTTGGAAATTTTGTTAGAGATATATGAAGTTCTATTAGATCATTTTTATATTATACATTGCATTTTTTAATTAATACATATTATTAACATATAATACATAGTCTTAACATCAGTTGTGGCTGGCTGTCTTAATTTGGATGAATAATATATTTAAAGCATTTTTTGATTTATTTCTTTCAATAGGGCATTTCAAAGTTACCTTGAAAGATGTGTGAAATACTGTTTATTTTTAATTAGATTTGATCCCAACTCTGTAGCACAAGCCATTAATTGAGACACATACGAGAGAAGATAGAGGTAATGAATATGTGAGAGACAAGTGGATTACTACAGTTTAGATTTGCCTGGTATCTTTTCATTGGTCAACCCCAGAGATAAGGTAGACTTTTCTCTCATTAGAAGCATAGGGATCTAGGAAATGTAAAGAACAATATTAACCCTGAGCATTTTTTAGTGTTATTATCTTTATCTTTGACACTTTCTCATTCTCTTCACAGCTTTCCCAACTCAAGGGTGACGTTTCTTCCCTTCTTTTCTCAATAAGTTACCCTCATGCTCAGTCTCCAAACTGACTTCCAATTACCCCCAAATTTGAACTTCTGCCAAAAGCAGTGTTTTCAGTTCAAAAACTCTGTGCTCCGAAACAGTCTATTATTGGGCATTGCCACCCTGCTTCGCAGTATTTCCTAAATTAAAACACTTATTCTATTGGTGTACTAAATATATCTAGGCCCTGGGAGGGACGTGCATTAAACACATGTTGAAACACATTAAACACAGCATGTTGAAAAATACCATTTGATGAGTATCTTTTAATTTAAAAAGTTTTAACCCTGTTGGGGATATTGGCATTTTAGTAGCAGCATTCTTCCTGATTCAAAAGAGTTCTCTAAAGTTTTGCTTAAGAAAAATTCAAAGAGTTGTGTTTCAGGTCAAGGGCAGAGAGCCCGATCGGATCGCCCCCCCTCCTCACCCCCCTCTGAACTGTGATCTTCTGCCTCAGGTGAGACCTGACCCAGAAAGTTGCTCCAGGACCATCACTCTCACTGTCAGATCAGGATCTATTACAATCCAGTGTCAATTTTCAGTGCCCATTCATTTTTGCTGGTTTTATGCTTATGTCATAAACATTTTGAAACTAGCCAATAGAAGAAACTTACTGAATGAAAATATTCTTTAAGAGAAGTTTTAATAATGACATGTTACAAATCCAGTTTTCACCTTTCCTACCATTCCAGGTATTCCTTCTTAGCCCCTAACCCCCACATTCTCCCTCCCTAGTATACCTTCCTTTTGAAATCATTTTGAAATTCAGGGGAAGTGAAAAAGGAAAAGAGAAATACAAGCAGCTCTGGCTGAATGCTGCTAATTGAGTGAAAGTGAGGCGGCTCGATGTATGAAGCATTGTTCCCGATGGCGGCTGCAGAGATGAACATTAATCTTGCTTTAGTAAACTTCATTTATACGATTAATCATGTTGTCATCCGGGGGTTAGTGATGCAGTTTGCCTTGAATAACTGTCGGATACCTCAGACCCTTACACTAGCCCAGACTTTTCTGATTTGCCAAGTCTAAGAAAGTTTGCGTTTAATTCATGGTTAGTGTGCTACAATGTAGTATTGCTCTAGGTATTTTTGTTATCGTTGTCCTTATTTGAAATGGATCTTGAGATTTTGGGTGTGGAAACAACGGCAAATAATTTTTCCTGTTTTCAACTTATTACTGTTATCGATACATTGCTAATGTGCGTAGTTTCCAATGGTTAAACTATGGCACAGCAATAATGTGGCACACGGTGTTATTGACAAATGTTCACATTGTGTGAGAGTATATGCTTTTTTTTTTTTTAAGAATAGAGTACAGATCTTTGAAAAATACACATTGATTTTAAGGCTTAATTTAAACATTTTTCCCAATTCTATGAAACCTTGAGCTAGGTAGTATCATTCCCTGCTCTGAATTCTATGAGTTGTATCACCTCTGTCACTTATTTCATATCTGCTTGTACTGAGGTATTCATTGATTAATTGTTCCGTCCCCCACGAGATGCTAAGCTTCTTGAATATGGGAGCCATGGCTTCTACTTCTTTGTGTGCAATACAGCCATGACAAAGTAAGTATTCAATAAATACTTCTTGATTGAGAATTGACAGTTCCTCTCTGTAAATGCAGATTGAAGGGTCCTTACTTTCAGTCTCTTTACCCCATTTGCTGTTTAATTAGCTATTAGCTGGAACTGATTGATAGACATGAAGACTTTTTTTTTCAGAGACTGGCAGCTATGTAAATACAGCACTTAACCTTAAGCACTCAGCCATTAACCTTAATCACTGTCCATTAACCTTAAAGCACCCCAGGTTTCTCCCCTTACAGTCCCCCAAAGCAGGCCCCACTGAATGCACATTTTTTAGAATGAAAAAGAATCTTAGTAAAATGTTTCTATTGTTCTGTGAGTGGCTATTAAAAAAGTGTATTTTGAAAGAGAACATTTGACTCCATTTCTTTGTGTAGATACTAATTAATTTTCCAGGTGCTCGAAGAAAGATACAAAATTGGAAAATTATTTTGAGGAGTATGTTAGGATATATTTGATAAGAGAAAGATGACAGTGTTTTTTTTAAAATACCATTTATAAGATTGATAATCACGAGAGTATCACATATTATTTCTAAATAAACCAGCAAATTTATAAAAACATAAATAACTTGTCCCATAACTGTTGCTCAAATCAGACACATAGAAACAACCAATTACTTCAAGGATAATGATCGTCTGAAATATTTTCTAATTAATGTCGGATAATGACAGAAAGGGGATACATAAAATTTCCTTCTTTATACATACAGTTTAGATTTGTTCTTGTAAATAGTCTTGTCCATAGATGTAATCATTTTTTATTGAAATATTATCACTAATTTCATAATCCTTTGCAGTCAACAAAATCTATATCTTCTCTTGGGTGTTTTACAGACACTATATAAGATAGCTATATGTAATTGGAAAGAAACATATGTCAAGTGTTAATGTTTTTCTATTTATTATTTGCTTTACATCATGTTTTTGTTTTCACCAAGATCTCCATTCATAACCTATAAATGCAGTAAAATAATATTACACAATTGCAAAAAGTGTGTGTACTTTTATATGTAATTGGGTTTTACAACCTCAGTCTTTGGGGGGAAAACAGTATGTCAGTGAAGTTCCCACCCTGAATGTAATACAATTTATAGTGAGGTGGAGTTGAGTGTTGGAGGGTGGCTGCAGATGTAGGAGGCAGAAAGAATACCTTGCTATGTTCAGAAAAGCAACGTGAAACTAATGGACTGATTATTTTTAGATTTGCCAAAGTGCTTAGTATTGCTCCAGGTCCCAGAGGCAGCTGACACTGGGACCTGGTGTCACTGGGACACTGGGATCAGTAGAAGGTGTGAGCAACTGAGGGCAGGGGTGGGTCTCCTTTACAACTGCATTTCCAGATAAGTTTTAATGAATGTGAAATCTCACTGGAAAAACAAACTAGGGGAGCACAATGTCTTCAATGCTAGAAAGATGTTACCTCAGCATAGGGTGGTGAGTTGTGCACTTGGAATTTACAGTTGCCTAACTAAGGAAGAAGGTGATAATGAGAGGTGGACTTGGCAGAAGACAGTCCAGGCAGCAGGAGATCCACTAAGACAAACCAAAATATTGACCTGTGTTTTGAGAATTAATCAATAGCTTTCACATAAGTGACTCTCCATATGCTTATTGCTTCTTTCACTCGCTAAACATTTTTGTCATTTATTTATTTATGACCCCTGAGGATGCTCTTGGAGGTGCAAAGTTGCTAAAGACCATACTAATTAACTGTTTCACTTTTTATTTAGTAGATTCCATAACCCCATGTCACTACACACACAAACACACACACACACGGAATAATAGCTTAGGCATATACATACAGGGGTGCCAAAAATGTATACAAGTGGACACTTTAGTCAACGTAATTCAAGCAGTAGTTTGCCATAATCAGAAGTGTCCAGGGGGAGGCTGGTTGGCTCAGTAGGTTAGAGCACAATGCTTGTAACACCAGGGTTGCCGGTGCGATCCCCACATGGGCCAGTGTGAGCTGCGCCTTCCGCAACTAGATTGAAACAACTGCTTGACTTGGAGCTGATGGGTCCTGGAAAAACACTGAAATAAATAAAAAGTTTAAATTTTTTTTTTTAGATATCTGGATGCTGATGGTAACCACTTTGAGCACCTCTTGTAATTACAGAAGTCAAACGTGAATTGTATTGATCTTTTGCTATCAGTATATATTGAGTATTACAATTTTAATACAGCTTTCCTTTCTTAAAGTGTGTATACATTTTTTGGCACCTTCTGTATACATAGACTTTTTTTCACAAGAGATAATGAAAAATATCTGCAAATTTAGCTCTGAATTTAAGCAAATAAATGGAAGTAGATTTTAGTTCTTTATCTTTGTAGACTATCTTCTCCAATATATACATTTACTCATTTGAGTAACATTGCTGGAGAAACCATGTTTCTTCAAGAATATTTTAGGTCACTGCTGTTGTTGACACAGCGATGTAAATATACTAAGGGTGCATTTTTAAATTATTTTCTTTTTCAAAATCTGTGGCACACAGTCTTCTACAATACTTTTACTTGAAGAACAGTTAGGAGTAAGGCAAACTTTCCTTTAATGTGTGTATTAAGTGCCACAAGAGGCTAAATACTAGAAAACTGATTATTAAATGTTATCTTAATTCTTTTTCTAAGAATGTTACTAGGAATGATTAGTAATTGTAGCCATGTCTCAAAATTATAAGAAATGGTTAGTTTAATAGTAACACAATTCAGAGGTAATTAAAACATATTGATATTGTGCAAGGTCGTGTCTTAAATTAGGTCCTCTGGACAATTTAAAGAGCCTGGATTATATGAAATGTATATTCTGTTCTGCCTATCTTTTTCTGCTTTTGCTGTGTCACTTTTTGGTTATTTATCGGTTTGAATGGTTATGCATGAGAAACACAAGGTTCTAATATCTTTTTTTTATTATTTAAATAGTTAGCAAAACAACATACCCAGTTCTAGTAAAAGACAGAATTTTATATTTGTTTAGTATTTTTTACTTTTCCCTCGGGTACCTGAATGCCAAATATATATTACATATTTATGTTATTTCTTCAATAAAATCATTTAATTCTTCCAACTAAGCACTGTCAGTCTAACTTGTTAAAACTAACTCCAAATTTTACCTCTCACTGCACTGTTTTACAGACCTTAACCTGGTTGTTGTCTCTACATTTGGATAACTGGGACATATTTAAAAAATTCTTAAACTGATTTTCTTCACCTTATCTCCAGGTTCTAAGAAAATATGAAACTTTTATGGAAATCAAACATTGTTCTCATGGATATTGTATCTTTTCTGTAAATCTGGCTTTGTTTGTATGTTTTTCCAAAATTGATTTTAACCTAAATTTGCATGAAAACTAGAGCTAAAGCCTACCAGAGGAGAACAAAGCAGCGTGTAAGATGAATGCTGAAACATTTTAGAAAAAACTGCAAGGCAGAGACTATTCCCTAGGGAGAAACGCGACAGGGACTGTCTTGCTTTGACTCCAGTGTCTCAGGTGAGAGCAGGAATGGTGGCCACAGATAATCAGATCTGTAAGTAAATCCGTATTCCTGTGAACATCACCCATCAGTTAACAAAATATTTGTTCAGCATTAATTCTTATAAAAGATTGGGGGGCAGTATAGGAAAGAGGGATGCCTCCCACTTACCAATTTATGTGAATTGTGTTCCTTAAAGACTGTTCTTAGAATTCATTTTCATCTTATTTATCTGTAAAAGAATTAGGTCAGAGTGTCCCACCCAACCCAATAAAGTCTGCGCCAGCATCTGTATGACTGCATTTTCTCACTTGAGATTTTTTTCAATATGTTAAGGAGAAAGGAATTTAAGAAAACGGTATCTGTTTCATATGGGTTTTTTAACCTTAAAAAAGCAAGTCAACACACCACCACCACCCCAAAGCCAATGACAAGAAACAGCATAACCACTCGTCACATTCACACACACCTTCACACCAAATGAACAAACAAACACATAAACAGCATAAAAAAAAAAACCAGGTCCTGGCTTTCTAACAACTCATCATTGCTAGGAAATGTAAGATCCAGTGTGTATAGTAAAAACACACTCTCACCAGGGAGTGTGAGAGGGGCTGTACCCACCCTTCCCCCACCCCCACCCCAGCACTCCTGAGATCCAGCACTCTTGAGGGTGGTGTGAGAACTCTGGCGCCTCTAGTCCATCTGAGGCTTTCTGGAAGAAAATGATGTCACAGATGTTTCACTGTTTTTCCCTCATCTTATTTCCTTCTCTTTTCTTATACTTTAAAATTGTTCCTCTTTTTCCATTTCCTCTTCACTTTTCAAAATTTCTAACATTTCTCCAAACCTCTCCGATCCCCTTAAATAGAGGAATAATTCTTCTGATTAAATGCATATAAACATTCATTCCCATTCCTCTTTTGTATTTTCTCTCAACTTTTACTGTGGAGGGGTCTTCTTTTCTCCCAGGGTGCAAGTGAGGGTGTGAGGGTCATCACCTTCATTTGCCATCTCCAGGAACTACTGAAGAATACTGGCTATTAATCAACATTTTGTGATGTGCTTCACACTCTTCAGAGGAAAGACACTATATAAATGCCAAATAGTAGTACATCAGTTCCTCTCTATCCTTTAGGTTCTGGAAGCACCAGCTCTCACCCTCCTGAGAGGAAAATGTCCTATCTACCTTTATTATATCTACCTAGAGGAAAATATGTCGAGTGTAAACGCTGCTACAAGGAGGAATAGTTGTACGCATTTCAAAATGATTTCAAAGGCTTCTCTGAAAAAGAAAAGCCATTCTCGCAGAACTAGCAAAGGAATCTACCACCACCATCACCACTCCCTTCAAGAATTCTATACAATCCAAGAAAGGAGCAGAATTTCTCACCTGTGCTTCTTATAGTCCTTTCGCTCTCTGGGGAACGTGCCCTTTTGAGAAGAACAAGTTTTGAGTTCACTTGTCTCCAAGACCCCCCCTTCACCACACAGGAAAGTCCTGTTCTGGGTGAACTTTCTATGTGATGGTATTTTTGCTATACACACAATTTGCATTTTTCATCCTCATTATTATTATTTCTTTCATTTAAAATATGTGAAGACTGTTGGCTCCAGCAAGGAAAGTTCAGGTTTAGCTCGTTTATTTTCTCTAATCATATATTTTTAAATATTATATTAGAGTCAGAAAAATCAAGAAGAAACTGTCTTCCAAGGCCAAGTGATAAGAAAAGAGTTAGTATCCTCCCACTTCCTAAAAGATGAGACTGAGAGTCATTGTTTTGATGGAATATCCACAGCCAAGTAGGGTATTGAACTGGTCCAGATCTTCCACAAGATCTGAATCTGTGTGTGTGTGTGCGTGTGTGTCTCAGGCTCCCGGACTCTCTTTCCATAAAGGTATGGAAAATAGAACTCTAACTCATTCTGACCTCAGTATAGTGTTGTTAATTATATTTGCCCTTTACATTTTTTTTTTTAATTTAAAACTTTCCTCTTAGAATCAGTATTTAAGATAATTCCCACTGTTTTGGAGTTCTTTTTTATTGTTTGAAATATTCTTCTTAGTTATGCCACTGTTTGCAAGATCAGATATTTTTATATGTATATTATATTTGACTTGAATATAGAATACTAAGATTTATCCATGGATGGCATTTTAATCTTTCCCGTTTCTTTTATTCTTATCATCTTATTCATTTTTAAGTTAAAATTATGGGAAAAACACAGGGATTGAACACAAAGATTAGTCTATATTAACACACAGATTAATCTATATTGACCTTCAAAGGGAAAAAGGAGGAAACTATTTAATAAGTACTTAGGTATTGAGTATTCCATGTAACTACATACATATCTTTCTGTTGTGTACTTTCTTTTTTTTATTAAATTCAAATAATATATCTATGAAGAAAACATATATGGTGACTCAAAGAGGTTAAGTAAATTATGAAATTTAATTTACTTAAGTAAACTCTAAACTGTAGCAATATTAAAAGCTGTTGTTAATAAATTACATCAAGTGTCACTTTGGGAAGGAATATCACTTTACTTCTTGAATGTCAATATTTCATTATGTTTGAGATTTTCTTTTTATCTACTATTAAAACCTACTATATGACTTTATCTTTAGCCTTGATTTAGTGGGCTTATGTTCCTCTGAAATAATTTGGTGAAGTGTATCATGGTGAAAGTTCAACAGCAGAATACTGATTTCTGATTCAATTTACCTCTTATTGTATTATCTGATCCTTTTTGGCATATGAGTATTTTGTTGTTGTTTATTTTTTTTTAAGATTTTTCTTTGGCTCTAAAATATTTAAAGGTATTTTGTAATTTAACAAACACTGCATGTTTTATCTGACATAAATGGGGAAGCATGTTATATCTGAAAAAGGCTGGAGCATATGATGGGAAAACATATAT
This sequence comes from Rhinolophus hipposideros, assembly GCF_964194185.1. Taxonomy (NCBI): domain Eukaryota; kingdom Metazoa; phylum Chordata; class Mammalia; order Chiroptera; family Rhinolophidae; genus Rhinolophus; species Rhinolophus hipposideros. The sequence goes on from NC_138064.1 coordinate 40,091,091, forward strand.
ATGTGAAATATAGATTAGAAAATGAAACAACATGAGCAGCTGCTTCAAGACCAGTAAAAATGGAAAGCACTAAGGAGTTTTAACCTATTTCTCGAATAATTAAGATGTTAGCTAAGGTCTTTTTCCCCTTTAATATCTAGATGTTTACTTTAACTCCTTCTTACTTCAAATTTATATTCCATCGAAGTCCAAAGCCTTCCTCAACATTTCTGCATATCCCTGAAACCTGTGCTGGAGTGGGGGAATGGGATAATGCAACTCAGGTTTTTCTTTGTAGCCCTTGACTCTAAGCTGGCTTTTCCTCAGTTCATGAAAAATTTTACCGTTTACCTTGATGGTACTTATGTAGATATATAAGCACACATGTATATTCATATAAACCTTCTTTTCTATTATAGCCACATATATATATTAATATACTGTTACAGACTGGGCACTCAATTTGAGGTTAAGTAATCCCTAGAGTTATCTACTACTGTTCATTGAGTTAGTCTCTTAAAACTCTATTAAATTTAGTTAGCAATCAGTGTCAAGTCAGTGCAATTAATAATAATCCTGGGCATTAACTTAGGCTACTATGGGGAAAAAAATCTGAGAGTCAGATCATTTGAAGGGCCACTATTCCTATTTTGTTGTTCACAATTAGAAGCAGCAATTTTTATTGGAACAAGAGATCTAAAAAAAGATTTCCCTAGTCAGCCTGGGTATGAAAGCATGTTTCCCTAGAAACCAGGGCGGGAAAAAAACATGCATTGAAATATGGATGGTTTGTGTCTTTTTGGCTGGGGGAATTGGGGATTTTGCTGCACTCTAGCAATTCCAGGTCTAGGTTTCATAACGCTTTCGTTCCCTCTTTCTCCCATGAGGATATAAAACCACTGGGATAGGTTGCTAACACAGTCTATTTTTATCCCACAGAAAACTGGAATTATTGTCCTACAAATCTAAGCTTTGCTTTCTTAGCATCACTATAGATTTCAAGGTCTTTTGATTCTGAGTATATGTCTTCCTTTGTGCCATGGAAAAATGAGATATATTGACATTAAGTAACACTTCCAACATCTTATTAAAAATTTTATACTGAAAAGAACACAGAAGATCTTTCTTTAGGGATTTCCTTGTACCCTTTTAAAGTTTTATGTGTCTGTTTAATAAGGGAGAAACAAATATGAAGCGTCAGAAAAATGTTAATCTTTTAAAAATGATATTGTGTCAAGAAGTCACTCTGATTGCTAAAGAGAAATACTATTGGGGGGAAAAATCCCCAAAGTTTAATATCAGTTCTCCTCCAAGACCACTCATAAGCTTTAATACTTTATGACTCAGGACAGAAAAGAAACATCACAAAAGATAGGGGAAACTATTTCATCCCAGTGTCTATCTGGTTTAAGAAAACTGTTTCTTTTTTATGTATTGCTGGCTATGAACTTCGGAGTTTTTGCTGGAATACATGATTAAAATACCATCATTCCCCACTTCAGCCTTCCTACTTGCTGTTGGCAGGCCTGTTAATCTTAGCGCTCTCTCTCTCTCTCTCTCTCTCTCTCTCTCTCTCTCTCTCTCTCTCTCTCTGTTCTCTCACTTTCCTTTCTCTGTCTACTCTCAATGTTGCTGTCTTTACAGTATGCTAGCCAGTAGAGAATCATAATCTATTTTTCCCTCTGACCCAAATAATTTTATATGTGAAATCCAATTATGAAAAAAGATGTCAAGTACAGTCTTGAAGGAGAAAGAACTCAAATCTCACTGAGGCAGCCAAATGGGTGAATGGGGACAATGTTGGGACAGGCCTACTTTTATCCCTGTAGCACTTTTTCTAGAGATCACGCTAAGGAATACTGCTAAATAAGAAGTGTTAAAAAATTAAAAGATAATTGGAGAAGGAGTTCTGGGATTTGTATGCGCAATCTTTGCTACATACCATACATAAGTAACTAACTGTTAGCTATTGTCTATATATATAGAAGGTTCAGGATTTAGCATCAACTGACAGTCTCATGCTTAAATTCATCATACTTTGTCCTAAGTTAATTCACAGGGTCACAGCAAGATAAGACCCTCACACGAAAGTTCAGTCTGTATCCTTTAATCTTTTCACCTTCCAGATTGTTCTTTTTCAAAAAACAATATTTCACAACTTACTGTCTTCTACTATCCACGGAATCATTTGTGTCTCCTCAATGTTTTATTGCACAGCCTGGTTCTAATTTAGAATACAATGTATTTTTGATTAGGAAAACAAATTTAGTCTAAAGAAAAATTTGAAAAATGAAGTTTGTTAAGGTCATTGTTTACAGGGAAAGCACTTCTCTTTATTTATTTTGACCATGAAACTTCTGATAATGGAAACAATGGAGGACTTTTGAACTCTTTATGAATTATAATGATAGGGGAATCCCAAACACTTAAGTAATATCGTAGATTTTTTCTCTCTTTCCCATATTTCATTAGATTATCTAGGAGTACATTTATTAGTTGGTGGAGATTTATTCACTGTGCTAGTCTAAGAAGTAAAGAAAGCTTTCTGCTTTAATTTTTGTTTAAATATTTAATGTTTTTGTATCATTTTGCCCGTTTAATTTAATTAACAATTTTTAAAAACATAGCGCAGATAATCATTATTTCAGATTATTTTTTAAGTTTCTATTTTCTAAAGTCTATATTCTTCATGAATAGAGCAGATATCAGCATGATTGGGTAAAAAAGTTAATTACTATGATTATATAAAAGAAATCCTATCTCTTGGTAATGACAACAGATTTGTCACCAAGATTTTTTATTTTACATAAGTAAACAATTCATAGACGGAATCAACTGTACATGAGAAGTAATACAAATTGACACAAGTTAGAGTCATATTTATTAGAAGAATACTTTTACTTTCTTCAAAAGTACTTTTCGCATATACCCTGTTTCCCCGAAAATAAGACCTAGCTGGACCTTCAGCTATAATTCATCTTTTGGAGCAAAAATTAATATAAGATCCAGTATAATATGTTATATTATATTATGTTATATTATATTATATTATATTAGACCGGGTCTTATATTACAGTAAAATAAAACCGGGTCTTATATTCATTTTTGCTCCAAAAGATGCATTAGAGATGGTGATCTGGCTAGGTCTTATTTTTGAGGAAACACAGTACCCCATTTAGCACATGTGGGCAGTTATTTAGGTTAACAAAAAAAATAGTAATAATAATCATCATCATCAGTTACATGTAAAAGCACAAAGACTTTCCTTATGCTTTGGGACACAAAAGAAGGAAGTAACACAACCTGTACTTTATTATTTTGTATCAAATGCAAAGCATTTTCTAAACTTTAAATCCAACTGAAAGCAGCTGCTGGAAAAATATCATTACACTGTACTTTAAGCTACAAAAACCAATTTAATGGTGACATTTTATTTTGTTCAGATGGTCTGCTCTTTTCTTCTGTTGAAAACAGTAAAGACTATGGAAACTGTATCTGGATGAAATCACTGGTAGGTGAAGACCCATGACCAAAAACATTCTTTAAAGATTACAGGTTTATAGTTGAATGGGATAGCAGCACTAACAAGAGCGAAGGTCTCCCCTCCCAAAGACAGGAAGTAATATTACATCATTCATATACATAACCACACTTTCCCTTTCCAAGCGATGGATAGAAAGTGTATTATTCAAAAATATAAATGCATAAAACATGGGCATTACTTTAAAAACACATGTGGTATGGTTTTCATGTCAGCCTATTTCTATTTTTTACAAAAGAAATAATCATTTCTGTAAACTCCCAGTTCAAAAGTTTTGATAAAAATTCCTAAATTTCAACGATTTTACTTTTCCATAAATGAAATGAAAAAAGAGAATATAGCCTATGCTTTTATTACATATTTATGTTATCACAAATAAACCTTGAAAAGTGAACACAATTTGATACTAAGGATGACCTAGCTTTTTCAAAACTAAGAGTATTTTATTGCAGAGAGACAGTCTTTAAAAATGAAAACAAAAACTCTTCTTGATATGACTCCAATACTCATAAATCTTTATTAGAAAAACCTTGGAACCAGATTGTTTAATCTAGCTCCAGCCTTTACTGAACATGAAGGTAAGAAATCTCTCTACCTCCCTCACTAATTACTTTTAAACTATTATTCTTAACTGATGACGTGCTTTTTGGTCATTCATTCACACATTCATAATTCATTCCTTATTTCTGAAAAGGATTTACAATAAAAGTTATAAATAACAGAAAACCATTGACTTAAATAATTGATAAAAACAAAGGGAGCAATGCAAGTTAACATTTTTTCTGTGACGTGAGCTTCATTGCATCTAAGAACCTAGCAAATTCCCTTCGTTATGACCTTCAGTGCAGTAAACTAAGCACCTGCTGTGGATTGTAGTCATAACCTTTACATAAGTGGGACAAGTCTTGTCACTTAGGAATAACTCCCAGGTGGTCCTGGCACAGCCTGGTCACATCTGCTATGTCTTAGAAAGATGGGGATGAGGGCTTTGTGTTCTGGCATTGTGCCACATGACCTTGCTGAAAGCTTTGCACAAATAAGGAATGCAAGAATTCCCAAGATATGCAGGGAGACTTCCAAATTAAAAATGCAATATTGTGTGTTTCCAGCAAATAAATTTTCCTCTGTGGCCCTAACTTTCCATGACTCTTAAATGAGTATTTTGGACTAGATTATTTCCAACGATTAACCCTTCCATCCAGAATTCACAGCAAGTATTTCATTTCACCATTGTTAGCCTGCATAGAAGCTATCATTTATTCATTTAATAAACACTTCCTGTAGGACTTGATGGATGGAATATAGTCTCTATCTGCCTTGGGCTCACAGTTTTAGCAGGAGAGACAGAAATGTAAACGGATTATTAGGATTAGAAAAAATTGCCATAATACTGTTATTTGCAATCATGTCAAAGGAAGTACCTACAACTTCTGGTGAAGTCAAGAAAGCCCTGTCTTGAATAAGAGGTTCCTAAGTAATCACTCTCAAAGGAAGAAGGTGGAGATGTGTGGCTATTTTTGGTAGAGAAAATGGTGTGTGTGAAGGTCTGAGGTGAGGAAATACTGGTAAATGAAAAGAGTTCTTAGGTCAATGATGTTCGAAAGCAATGATAATGGGAAAGTGGCTTAAAAACTAGACAGAGACATGGTCATAAAAATAATTTCATGAGAGGCTTGTGGTTATGGACCCAGACTCTAGAAGTGAATTCTAACTCAGTCATTTTTGTAGACTGTAACTTTGAAATTTTTATTTAACTCCTGTTAAACTCAGTTTTCACCGGTGCACAAAGGTGAATCGTTTTCTCTCTTACAGGATTATGCTAAGGATAAATTAAATAATGCATACTGTAATTGAAACTTCATTTAGACCCCCAAAACTGAAAATTACAGAATTGCAGATTAAGGTGCCAACTCACCACATGCAGATGTTTGAAAGAAATTTCTGAACACTGGTAATCCTTTGAAAATGTTCACACTGAAATCGTTTATATGCTGAGAGTTAAGAGAGAGGAGGAGGGTTCATGAAGAAATTTTATTCATAAGAGTAGTTGCCAATATGTGGGAATCTGTTCTCATGGGAGTAAGGGGTGAAGCAGCCCATCACTTGAAATCTGGAGAGGGGAACTACACATGAGGTGGTCCTGGATGGGGACTTCTGTAGCACTGACAAAGGCATTCCAGAAAAAACAATCAGATTCTAGCCTCTTGCAAGTCCAAGGTACCATCTTAATGTCCAAGCAAACCTGACTTGAACAAACAGGTAGAAGTCTGTTACTAAATCAGGTTCATCTTGGAGATATATGTGTGTGTGTGTGTGTGTGTGTGTATATATATATATATATATATATATATATATATATATAGTGTGTATATGTGTATATGTGTGTATATACATATATGTATGTATATGTGTATATACATGTATACATGTATATATGTACATGTGTGTACATGTGCACACATGTATACATGCATGCATATGTGTATGTATGCATACATGTATACATGTATATATACATGTATATATATTTACATGAATATATGTATATGCATGTATATATGTATTTACATGTATATATGTATTTACAATTAAGTTTGCAAACTCATCCTAGAGAAAGTGCTACACACCTCATTGCTGAATATCACTATGGTCACCCCCGAAGTACTCCCCTTGGGAAGCTATGCACTGATGCCAGTGCCTAGTCCACCCTTCAAAGCAGTTTTGGAACTCTTTTTCTGGAATGGCTATCAGAGCTGTCTTCATACCCTTGGTGTCCTGAAGGTCATCAAAATGTCTTCCTTTCAATATTTTCCTTATCTTCAGGTAAAGAAAGAAGTAATTGAGGGCCAGATCAGGCAAGTGGGATGGGTGTTCCAATACAGTTATTTATTTACTGGCTAAAAACTCCCTCACAGACAGTGCCGTGTGAGCTGGTGCATTGTTGTGATGCAAGAGCCATGAATTGTTGGTGAAAAGTTCCAGTCATCTAACTTTCTCACGCAACCTTTTCAGCACTTCCAAATAGTAAACTTAGTTAAATGTTTGTCCAGTTGGGACAAATTCATAATGAATAATTCCTCCTTTATTCCTCGAGAGATGTGAATCTCGTAAAATCTCTATGGGAAGTTGAGGGACAGGAGGCTTCTGTATCTGTTTCCTGCTGGGCAGAGGCATAGAGCTGTCCCTACCTATTGGGGATTAATGGAACTCTCAACTTATCTGATCTTAGATGAGAGAAAGGAGTCTTGAGATCTGCCTGGAAGACCATGTTGGCTTCTTTTGTGGGGGCTGGTACTCTTGCTGGGGCATCATCTGTATCCCTGAGGCCCCTGAATGAGGACAAATATATTTTAATTAATAAATGTAAAAGTGCTGTCCCAGAAAGCAGGACTCAAAGCTATTGATGTGAGATGGCTACGTGATGGAAAGTCCGTGACCTCTATGAAGCCTGTGGCCATTCAACTGGTTTTACAGGTGATGCTAATTGTCTAGGAGCTGGGCCCAGAACAGAACGGGTTGGAAAGAACATTATGCTTCAATGATTATAATCAACAAGTATAAATCACAAGTTTCAGGGTAATTATTTAAAGCAGGGGTAAAGACACTTCCTATGATTCAGGCTAAAAACAATCTGCTGCCTAAGATTAACAAACTGATTTACAAGATAATTAAGTATCAGGGGGTAGGAACTTGGGGAAAGGAAACTTAAGGAAAAGGAAACTTCAGATTCATATAGGAAAGGAAACAAAGTTTTTCAGTGGGTGGGAGGGCTACTTGCTTGGCCCCTATCAATATCACTAATCCACTTACAACCTTATTATGGATTTCTGTAACAATTAGGAGGGAAATGCAAAGTTTGACCATGGATTTTAAGATCCTAAATGATGTATGCCTTGCTTACTTCTCTGATATTACTACATTCTATGAGACCATTCCCTACTTTTGTTCTTAAACCTATCAAGCATTTTAATGACTTAGGCCATTGTACTTTTTATATTTTCTTTCTAGAATGTCCTCCCCCCAGTTTTCCCATTGCAAGCTTTTCATCCATCAGAAATCAGCTTAAATGTCAACTCCTTCAACAACCTTCTTTTCTATCTTCTCCCCATTATAACTTTAGTACGCAACTTTGGAGAGAAAGATTTGAGTTACACTCTGTGCTCTGCTACTCACTGCCTATGTCACCTGAGGCTCATGACTTTTTTGGGCCTTTTTAAGTTGAAAAAATAGGGATAGGATTGCTTTATTTTCATGGTTGTTGTAAGAGTTCCGTAAGTGGGGACTGCCCTCTAAAGTTTTAAGGAATAAGGGTCAATGGAATCTAACGCTTCTGCGGTTAAATACTTTTAAAAAGTTTAAAGTGGTTATAAGATTTGAATATGAGAAGGTCACTGTAAGTTTTTCAAGAAGTAGTACCTTACAGTGGTGCAGGCAGAGTGTAGATTCAGTGCGCTGAGGAATGAAAGGAGTTAAATATGGGAAAAAGGGGCATTAAATTACTATTTCAAAAAGGGTGATATCTATTTAAAGGAAAAATATTGAATGAAACTTGTAGAGACTACAATACTAAGGAAAAATGAATTTAGCTTGAGGAAACTTCAAATTATTTATAAGAGAAGATAATATAGAGAGATCATTTGAAAATGCAGGCATGTCAATACTCTAGGTAGAGGGGCTCTGAGACACATCTTATCTCTCTGGAAAGAGATGAAGATGTCAATTATAATTTGGGAGGTTGCTGTGGGTTGTACATGCTTTACATACTAATAAGATGCCATTTTTCTCATCAGAGCCCTCTCATTCTTTTCACATTGGGTCGACCCTGACTGTGTGCTACAAACACGAAGTACTCTAGGAGAGTGTACTTGGCATCCATACATGATAACTTTCTTCTGCATGAGAAGAGGCCTTTATTATTACAGACTGACTCAATATAAAAGTCTGAGGGACATGACTAATTAAGAATGCTAGACTGTGAGGAAGAATAAATGTGACTTAAAGGAAACTAAGCAAACTAAAGAACAGACCATAGTTATTCTACTTTCAAAAATAAGAGTCTTTAATGATCCTGCCTAGCTAGTGTCAGTATCAGTGATCTTGGAAAATTAGTTCCTTACATTCTTTCAGGGATACTTTGGCTTCTCTACATAAAATTCCTTGGGAAGACTCCAGAAGTCACAGTTGCTATATGTAAAATTTTGTCATGTCTTCTTGCTTGATTAATATGAACTCTTGAATTATTTACTGCACTATAAAATATTGCAGCAGTGGTATCCTGAAAATGTAATATAAGCTGAAAATCAATCCATCCATCTTTTGTTTATTCCTCAGAATGCTTTGGTAATAAGGTATATTTTTGTGAGGAAAAAAACCTCATTCAATATGTAACATGTTAATGCATAATACCACATGGGAAAATGCTGTTTAAATTGTAAGGTTCTAGTTATATATGGAGCATTATAGATATTCATGGAAATAGAGGAATAATTAAGATATAGTGGCTATCACCAATACTTAAAAAAAATAAAATGTAACTTAGAAAACTCAACATCAAAAGAATTGTCCAAAAGAATGAATATCACAAAATTTTAATAGTATTGCTAAGGCAGTAGGATCTTCGAAACTTCAAACCTTGCTATTAAAACATTGGTCTTCATGACTAAGATGGTAAACATAAATTGTGAAATAATTGAATAACACAGAATTAAACAAGAAATTAAAATCAAAGAACAAAACAAATCATACTTTTTGTTATAAACATAAAACAAATTCACTTCCTCTGTGTGATTTAGTTTTCTTCCATTTGAATCAACTCCACCCTAATGGTATTCAAATTAGCTAAATATTGATAGTTATGTGTTCTCTAGTGGATTTAACTATTCTCAGAATGCCTTTGTTTATTTTGTTCCCCAAAGTTCTATACATAATTTAAAGGAAGGTGGAGAAGGCACAAATCTCCATTATTTGCTCATGGCCTATGCTTGATTGTAAGCACAGAATATCTCTTTATGCATAAGTACCCTAAATTACGCATCTAAAGTTTGTCTTATTTAAAAGGAGTGAAGACAGCTGTAAAAAAGCTTTCCAAGTACTTGTGCATCAAAAATACATATTCATGATAGAAAATTACCAACCAAAAATGTGTTCCTTGCAAGGGGCAACATTATAATTTTGCAAAAGTTAAATCCTGTCTTTTCCTTACTCTGTTACCGTGTCACTCCTGAAGGGACACAGCAGGATATTCAGTGGAGATCCTTGAAATTTTGGTGTATGAATGTTTAAATATATTAAACACAAGAATCAAATTTTAAGGATGTAAATAACTGAAACATAAGGCAGCTGCAGACTACTCACTGAGAACGTTTATCAACATATTTAATCTGCAATTCATTTCACATCCCATGTATAGAACATTGTGTCTAGTACATGGCATTTAGAATGAAGTATACTTGAAGTACATTATACTTACTTAAATAAGGAAAATGACATATGCACTATGGATTTTAAGGTGTTATTTAGGATGCTAAAATAGTTTTACAAAAAGAAAAGTGGTTTAAAAGTATAGGAATAAATAAGCCTGCTTTTTAAGCACATCTCTAGAGGATTCTCCTGGTTTCAAATGTAAGGCAAATTGAGCGTGTGAGTGTAGGCATTTTAATGAAGCTCATTTGACTCAATTTTGCATTTTGGTAGATTTGGGTGTCAGTTGCAAGGAGTCATAATTAACAACTGAAACCTGGAGGCTCAAGCTCTGGCTTCTACATGTACTTCCTTTTTGAGCCTCAGCTTCCTTATTCTTCAATGCGGGGGTAGGGGATGTGATCCCCGTCTATCCACAGAGCTCTGTATATCTTAAATTAGATAGCATGTGATAAGGATTTGATAAACTATAAATCACTGATCAAATGGGATGGCATGTTATAATTCAAATTGCTGGTATCCGAGTCAACAAGTGGACTGGGAACATTGCAAGGGCTGTGAGACCTCTAAGCTGCGAATAATTATTTACCTCAATTTTGTCGAATGTCAAGATTTGAGAGGGTGAATGAGTTTACAGTCTTTGCTTCATACTTAGGTGGTAGAAAAATAGATGCAGAATAGCCTGCCAGTTGCATAAAATTCTTCCAAGATAATTGTTACTATTACTATTGTTCCTTTTCATTTTTTGAAGATTGATTAGCAAATTTTAGTTAAATTTGCTAATTGATTAGCAAGATTGATTAGCGAATTGCCCATGCTTCATCATATTTTTGGAAAAATGCCCACAAACATAAGTCTGACACAAACATAGCACTGTATTATTCGTTCCTGAATCTGTTAAGGAAACAAAGCCAAACTTATTTCCCATTACTTTATTTGTCTTTCAATTTGCAAGATTAGAGAGTCCAGTGGAAGGGTACATCTGCGATTATAACAGATTTCTTTAAATTAGATTTTAAAATTCTAAGTCAAGAATGCTTAACATTTTGAAAATTAGAATTTATAGCATTACTGAATTGAGTTGATGAAAACCCTTTCTAATGCCTCTAAAAGTTATATATAACAAATATATAAACTTTATTAAGTAAATTATATTTAATGTAGAGAAAATGTTATTTTCTTAAGGTTATTAGAGGAAATTATAAAACCTATATTGAATGCAAAGATTGTTTTCCAGAAGGTCAAGGAAATCTTCAGGAAATGAACAATTCTGACCCTGTAATTTCTTTCTATTTCTCTGCTGGTATCGATTTTCAGACACCATTGACTTTATCATATCTACCTTCTTTTATGTCTACTAGGGTCGATAATATTTGTTATCCACTTGCTACAAAGGTTACTGAAGTTACATTTTGTTTATTTGTTTGAAAGACTAATCGAGTTTTTGGGGTGAGTTTTAAAATATTGCAACTCATAATTACTGTTTATTATAATGAAATAAAGTACAAATAAAGTGCAATGATCAGCATTTTGTGGGAAATATCCTTTGTATCCATAGATCCAATATGGATCTTTCTTGCTCTTAATGGTTCAGTAGCTACACTCTCTCTCAATACTTGAAATGTGAGTATGCATTTTTAACTGGAACTCAATTTACATCTTACAGGAAGTTTTTCTTCCTTGATACAACTTTCTGCAATTTGACAATGAGTCACTTGTTGGAAATGTAATGAGTCCTTAGAGGATTTGAGGATTTTTTTATAGAAGCAGGGACAAATTATATATAATATATATTTATATTTAATATAAATATAATATATTTATATATTATATTTATATTATAATATATATTATAATATTATTATAATATAATATAATATAATATTATATTAAGTATTAATTATATTATATTATATGAATATAATATATTATTATATTAATATATTATAATATTATAAATAATATAATTATTAATATATAAATATATTAATAATATATTTAAATATATATTTATTTATATAATATTTTTATATTTATATAATATATAATATATTTATATTTATAATTTATAATTTATATTATATATATTTATATCATATATATTATATTTATATATAATTATATAATTTTATATATATATGTATATATATATGCAGTTGCTGGTAGGGTGATGGTATTAATGCTATACACTCAAAAGAATTTTAGTAAGAGCTGGGAGATGTAAAGTCAAAATATGAAATCTAAGGGATGACCAGGAGAGACGTGACAGGAATCCTGCAATCACAAAGCTGACAAGTGAGAGGCTCTTTCCTCAAGGAAAGGCAAAAAGCAAGAATTCTAATCTCCTAGGTGGGCAATTGCAATATGCAAATTGAAAAGTTAATAATTCTGTTAGGTATTTAGAAAATGCAATCAAAATTTAAAAGTAAATGTTCATCCCATTTATTTATTTCTATGATTTACAAGCAAGAAAGAGCTACCTTGACTAACTTTTTTTTCCGAATTAATGGCATCAATATGTTAAATAAGCAAAGTTAAATAAAAATGTTTTAAAATATGCATTTCCTATCTTTAAAAAAGGGGCACAAGTAAAAGCTGCTGCATTTGTTAAATGAGCAGTTAAGACACATTATTTTCACCAAAAGGCTACAGAAGGAAAATTACTCTCTTGGTATAAACATGAGGCACTGCTTTCTCATTACACAAATTCAGAATCTTCCTATGCATGTAATGCCACTGTGTTTAGAAGATAAATAGTTGCATGTATTTTAGATTGTCATCTTCCAATATGTCATTAACATAATGCAATTGAAAAAGTAGGTTGTGAACATAAAGTCTTACCTAAGGTTGCATTATCAGTCAGTGGAAGTACTAGGACTAAATGTCAAGTACTCTTAGGCCCAGGTCACTAGCCAAAATGAACCAGTCATTCAATTTACATATGTATGTATGTGCTGATGTATTGATCTAGTTCCTATAACTATATAACATTGGATTTTGTTGCTCAATAATTGTATTTTTCCCAGTGATGGATTGGTTGACACATCTGAAAAGAAATTAAGAATTAGTTAGAAATATGTTACCATTATTTATAATCACATATATTTGTATTCTCAATTCAGAATACCTCAAATGGATACTCAGTGATTTATTATTTTAACTTATATTCAGAATATACCAATCAGTAGATTAAATAGGAACACTTGAAATTGTTTCTTTACCTAACACAAATGCCTCATTTAAACATTTTCTAGTTTCTTTTTCTATTAAAAAAAGTAGCTTCATTTTAAAGCATTATTGTAAAAAAAAATGTTTCCTGTGTATTCAAATTACTTGAAAGTTTATAAAATAAATATTATTTTTCTTTTATTCAGTTACTAAAAACAAAAGACAAACCTTCCTCCTCTCAATATTAAATCTTTCACTACTTTCTGAAATTAATTAGTATCAGCAACGTCCCTGAGTTTGCTCTGCTCTCAATTCTTGCTCATCCATGATAGAGCAAAGGAGCTGCAGAACTGAAATTTGACAAATTGTCTTACATACCTATACAGACAGGAAATGTACTCGCAGGTAACTGAGAAAGGATATATTCTGTACTCGAGGAATAACTAACTCAGGAGATGCCGAAAAATGGCCACTTTTCTATTCTCCACCCTTCCTAACATTCCATTCCACACTTGAGATAGCATTATCATAAGATTTGTTCACTGGTAATAGGTGTTCAGTGGTTTTAGAAAGCCGAGTTTCAGACCCACTTATCTTTGATACCAAATCCAAGTATATTTATTTAAGACACACAAATGAGTGTGCTTGTTATCTGAAGACCTGAGTTTGAGTGTCCTGGCTTTATCACTTAATAGCTGACATTAACCAGGTCATTTAGGGTTCATTAGCTTCAGGTTTTTATTATCAGAATGAATATAATATTTATTTTTATCTTTATTTTTTATTAGTTTCAGGTGTACAAAGCAATGTAATAGTTAGATATTTATCATTTATATCAGTCACAAAGTGATAACCCGCATACCCCAATCTACTACCCCTCATACGTCACATGCAACCGTTATATTTCCACTGTCTCTATTTCTAATGCTTGTAACCATACATATATGTGGTTACAAGAAGTGGAGTACATATATATGTATATGTTGTATATATATGTGTATATATATGTATATATATATGTGTATATATATGTATATATATGTGTGTGTGTATATATATATGTGTGTGTGTGTATATATATATATATATATATATATATATATATATATATATACACATATGTATGTATATGTTGACAATTATAGTTGACACTCATTATTGTTCAGCTTCAGCTTCAGGTGTACAGTGCAGAGTTCAGGCATCTACATCATCCCTGGGTAGTCTCCCTGATAAGACAAGTGTCCATTGGATACCCTACAAAATCTTTACAACATTGTTAATTATATTCCCCAAACTGACTTTTGTATCCCCGTGGCAATCTTGTGGTTACAGATTGTGCTTTCTAATCCCCTCACCTTCTCTCTCATCGCCATCCCCCCTCTCATCTCGCAACCCTCAGTTTTTCTTCTATATCTCTGAGACTGTTTATGATTAGTTTGTTCATTTATTCTTTTTTTTAGATTCCACATATAAGTGAGTATAAGATTTAAATTACAAAATTGCTCAAAGATTAAATGAGTCTTTCTAACATGTTGTACAAATGGGGATCTACTTGCTTTTTTGTTTGGGCATTCCTACAAAGCTCTGAAGTGACATAGCAGACATAAAATGTAAATGAAGCCAAACACACCATGGTTAGTTGTTTAAGTTTTATGAAAACGAAATTCAGATTTCTGTTTCGTAATTGAAAAAATTATTCAATGAAGTGATTTTTTTGAAAGGTTTTATTATACGACACATAACTATGTGGCTCCACAAACAAATATATTAATATTTATTAGATGCCAAATATTTGTGAAATTTAAGTTTCTCTACTTGGTTGATATTAGATTTTAGTTTTACATGGTAGAATTGTTATCATTTGATATTGCCCATTCAAAGTTAAATGGTTAAGAGAAAATGGTGCCTCTTTAGTCATTTACTTAATTACAGTGTGTGATAGATAAATGCTCAAAAATTGATGAATGACCCCTGTGTTAATTGAGGGCTCTGAGAGTTCTATAACCTAGAGTTTTCTGTGGCCTTTCAAAATGTAATAATAGAGTTTATGATACTAAGATTTAGCCATCTTCCAGGCCCCAAATTGACTTGACTGAAAAATATCCCAAATATATCAGTATCTAAATAAGCATAAGGAATTAAGAATAAAGAAGGGAGGTATTTTCTGCTTTTTGATTTAAGAACTTTTTGATTTATCAAGTTCTCCTATGTGAACCAAGTTGTGAATCACATGAAATAATTCTAGAATATCATCCCAAACCTTCTTACATTTAGGTGTCTCATTCACAAGTGTTAAATCTACTTTAAAGCTTGAATTGTCAAGTATCACATAAATTGGGTAGCTGCCAAATTTCCATTTCAGTTTATGCTTTGTAGACAGAACATAGATCCGTATATATGACTGTATGAATCAGCCATTCAGCTGTCTCACAAGCTATTTCAGTTATTGCCTATTGCCACGAGGTAAGAAAGAATATTCATTATGATAAAAGTTGAAGTAAATTTTGGTTATTACATTTTGGTTATTTCATTTGGTTATTAAACCTTTTCCTAATTCTGTCTTTTCCCATATGTAAAAACAGATGTTTTATTCTTGAAATTTAGAAAAATACAACTTACAACTTTTTTAAGTTGTTTAAAGTTATAAATTTTAAATAATTTTTTATAACTTAGTTTTAAACTTTAAGTAATAAGTTGACTATTAGTTTTAATTGTATACAAATGTTGATAAGAAGCCTCAGACCACATTGTAAGGAGATATATCTCACACTGAAATTTCAGAGATTATATCTCTTAAGATATTCCTTGGAGTGGCAGGTTAGCTCAGTTGGTTAGAGCGTGGTGCTGATAATACCAAGATTACCAGTTCGATCCCCTTATGGGCCACTGTGAGCTGCACTCTCCTCAAAAACAAAACAAAACAAAACAAAATATAATGTCTAAAAAAAAAAAAAAATCTTAAAAAAAAACAATTCCTCCAAAGAAGAACTGAGTTTGCTAACCATTGCTCTTACAAACTCAGATCACTAGACTAAAAATAATAAATTAATATGTAATATATGTCACTATCTCTGATACATTTTAAGTTATTGTAAATAGGTTATAAAATATTTTATTAATGAAGCATCTACTGAACATTTAGAAGTATTAAATTATCATATGTTTTCAAATATTTTTGTTCAAAAAGATGTAAACCATTAAAGTAATTCTATTGAAGGGAAACAATTCTGTAAGATAAATTTTGTACTTTCATTTGAAAGGAATGCATTCAAAATATTTAACTTATACAATGTTTATATATAAATATTTATTTTATCTTAAACTTCCTGTTTGAATTTTTAAACATCTTTAGAGAGAAATATTCATGTCCATTCATCAAATTCATTTAAAACAATAAGAATGGAAGTTCTTATATTTCTAGCATACTCTTGCTTAAAAACTGTCTTCTATATTTCAAATCAAACTTTATTAAAAGGAATTAAATGGTACACCATTGTCCACTAAATTTATAACAAGACCTAATATGGTATAGTGAGAAGTACTATTGACCTACAAATGTGAGAACCAGCTAAATTGTTAATTTTTGTTTGAAAAAGTCGTATTTTTAGTGTACTACAGAATTGATGTCATAGTTTTAAATATTATGTTAATCTTGAGGTGCTATTTGTGAATATAATCAAACTAACTGTTTTGACTTGGATTACAATTATAATTCTGGATTTATTAAAAACATTACTAAAATCAGATAAAATTAATTTGAGTGTACTTGTTTGACAGTGGTAAAAATATTTAACAGAAGAGTGCATTGTTTATATGGTTGAATATATATTGTCTGAGTTTTATCTTGCCACCAGATGGCAGGAAAAATCAGAGTCAAATAGTTCTGTTAAGCAGCATGAGTAAGGTTTTTCATTTTTTTAAAATTTTGGGTGATTTCCTATTGTTGATGTTTTATACAAAGCCCAAAACACCATAAATATAATGTAAATAGACAATAATACTTGGTAATTACCGGTAAAAGTTTTCTATTTTTCAATGTAGTCGTACTACAAATATTAATATAGTCATGCTATCACTGATATCATGAGTTTGGAAATTGTAATTAAAGTTATTGTTTTAGGAACATTCAATTTGCTAATAACTGGAGCTGTCAATCCCTAGACTTCTCTGGGTAAAAACAATTGATCACTTAGCTCCTTTATGCATGGATCTTTACTTAAAAGAATGGCATGACAATAAAGTGAATAATGGATGAATACTCAACAAGGTGATGATGGAAATGAAAACTAAACTTTCACCTTAGAGTGAGTTCCTTTCTGTTTAAGGCCAACTAGGGACTTATCTGTGGTTGATATATATCTTACTGTTTCACAGAGTAAACACTTTAAAGTCTCAGTGTAAAGCCACTTGACATCTTCTGTAAATAAAACCCCAATTAATTATAACACAGAATAATGGCAGAAAGAGAAAATATTCCCTAAACTACAGTAAAGTTCTACTGTTCTTTCATATTGTTTACCTATGTGCTTTGTAATTTCCTTTCACTTATTTATTTATTTATTTTTTTGGAAAAGTTTGGGACTATTAACACTTAAAATTATGCAAAACAGAGAATTCAAGCAAACTTAAAAAAAATCAAGTCAAATAATTGACGCACATATATTGTGGATGTGTTTTCATTGTTTTAATAATCAATAATACATTTACTTCATTTTTAGAGCAGCCGATTTTTTTTTTAATCTTGCTTGAAAGTACACTGTAATATTGAGAAGTTTTGTTTCTTCCCTCTCCTGAAAGAAAAAGTGTAACTGGAATTAAATCATCTAGTCTGGTCAGGTTTGATTCATTGATGTAATCCTTGCACAACAGCTTTCTTTGGCCTATTAGCAAATGGATTTTTGTACATTTTTTTTCCTTTTTTTTTACAAAGCAAGGCAAATAGCTAATCTTGATAAATTCCAGGTTGCTCCTTGCTGAGATAATGTAAGCAATGGAAGACTATTTAATACAGAGAGTGTAGCCTTTAGGGGAAGACAGGGGGCGTTTTTTTCAAGTGGCTTCATTATATGCTATTTCCTGACATTGCACAGAATATAACATTGTACTGTGTGGATTAGGATGAGGGCTACTTGTCACTCAAAAGGAAACAAAGTCTCATCAACCACAATTTCTTCTGAAACTAGGTTCAGAGGTTCTTACTTTCCATGTTTCTCACTGTTTAATTTGCATAAAAGCAGGTATGCGATGTGTTTAGGTGTAAAACTTTTATTTTCTCTCCAGTTCCTTTGTCTTTGCTAAAGATGAGGCAAACCATTGGGGACCATTAGACTAGGTTAACATAAAAATTTAAGCTATCAGTGGTGTTAGGTTGGTGCCAAGTAATTGTGGTTTATAAGGTTAAAAATAATTGCTAAAACAATTACTTTTGCACCAACCTAATAAAAATCTACAAGCTACACATTTACAAGGATGTTAGCATGCAAACTTCCAATGTTAACAAGCAGAAGACTGACAGTTTACAAATATTTACTTCTGAAAAAAAGACCCTTGTTTACTTGCGCAAATGGTCACAGAGAGTGACAAGTGACCCAGTGCACCAAGTTCAGGTAGATTGTGAATGAGAAAGAAAAATGACACCACTTGTTAGTGAAGAGGAAAACAGTCAGGTGAATTGTCACTGCTGTCTGCCGGTCTTTCACCAGCAGGGCCTGTCAAAATAGAGTTACCCTACTACATATTTTAGCTTTTAAAGACCTTTTAAACAGTTCTTTTTTTTTCTAGCATGTTTTATTAGTTTCATGTATACAAAACACTGTAATAGTCAGATATTTATCATTTATACCCCTCACAAAGTGATAACCCGCCTCCCCCATCTACTACCCCACTGACATCGCGTACAGCCGTTACATTTCCACTGTCTCTATTCCTTATGCTGTAGATAGATGCTGATCACTATGCTGTACACCTGAAACTGAAGTTTAATAATAATGAATGTCAACTATTTTATATATATATATATAATCACAAGAAGTGGAGTATATAATAAACTAGTTCTTAATGAATAATAGCATAACCTTATCAGTCAAGCTGAGGATCAATTAAAAAAGAATCACTAGGTGTAGAAAAGAAGCAAATAATGGGCTAGAAATCATTGTGAAACTTACCTAGGCCATGAGAACACCAGATTTATATCATCAATTGTGCCAGCACATACTATCTTGATGAATGTTTATGTGAAAAACAGGCAAATGCTTTCAAATGGCCACATCATACTCACAAAGTGTGTGATGCCTATAGGTATTGCTATCCCACAATAAGAATCAATTCTCCATTATGGCCCTGTGACCCTATGGCATGTCACTCACACAGAGTAACATCCAAATGGGTTTGTGTTAGAAACTCAATTACTTTAGCTACTATATTTTTAAAATCTTTACTCAAATAACAATCTTCTGTGTATTTAATAAGAGCTTGTTTTGTTATGCCAAACATTGAACTTGAAAGATTTACAAAGTAAAAGAACAAAAGTACAATCCTTACATGATTTTTTTTTATTCAGACTCAAGTCTGATAAGTAATAAAGCCCCCAAGTGTTAAAATAAATATTTAAATATGTAAAGATAACGGTGATTTTTAAGTAGATTTGAAAAATTACAAGTTAAGCAAATACTACCAAGTTTATTTAGACATTACCAGTATGAAAGGGAACAGAGACTTCAAATTTTACCCATGTAACTGTCCCTTTATTTGAAGAAAATACAGTGATACTGAATAAGGTTATGTAGACTGTAGAGGAAAAAAACAAGACTTACAAATTCTCATCCACCTAACTTGAAAAGGAAAAGGTAGAGGGACAACCTGTATTAAAAAATAATAATAAAATGAAACTATGTTCCCATTTGCAATAACGTATTCAATGAAACATGAACTCAATACAAGTGAGTCATCATGATTTTCAAACAAGAGTTTTGCCAAGGCAATTTTTTCAACTAAATTTGTTGGTGTGATATTGGTGACAAAGCAAATTTGCTGTGATATATTTGCTTTCAATTTTCAAACAGTGCCACTTCATTAAGTACTGCTGTATTTCAGAGACTGTAGAGACTTCCCAAACCGAAGACCTTAGCTTCTTCTGCATCAAATATTTATCCATATGTAAAGCAAATTTCTGTCTCCTGTCATGCTTTATAAAAATCACTCATATCACTGGTAAGAGTAACCTGAATCTCAGGTTAATGATTTAGCTTCGCTTATTCAACAATAGTTTAGGGCTACAAACATCTGTAATCAATTTAAGAGTTATTTGTGATCGCCTGGCAAATTTGTTCCAGAATGATTCAAAATTGACAACAGGGACTTTTCCCTATGACTTTGATTACTCATAGAGCTGACTTTACATATCACCCAAAGGGCATATTTTTCTTTCCAAAGGGAAGCAAAGACGTTTCTGTATTGGACTTAGAGAAATGTTATGTGTATTGTACATATTCTTTAACTCAGAAATTTTGCTTTCAAGGATTTATCATAAGTATATTCTCTAATTAATCAGCAAAAGTATATGTATCAAAATATTTTTTGGAATATTGAAAAGCTACAGACAAAGCAACTGCTTACCAAGACAGAACTCTTAGAAAATTAAATTGTTTTCATGAAATATAGTTCTTTCAGCCTGTTAAAGAGGAATGCAATAGCATTTAGAAAATAAAACTCTCTAAGACAGGTTGTTATAATAGTCAAAATATAACCCATTTTGAAGAAGGCATGCAAATGCAACCACATATGTATAAAAACTAAAGAAAATGTTATACAGAATCCCTTCAAAGTAGTCACTGAAAGAATCTGAGGGAATATTTTCAGGTGAAGAAAATTTTTTTTTACACTCAGTTTGTGTGTGTGTGTGTGTGTGTGTGTGTGTGTGTGTGCATGTGCGTGCACACACATGCATGCATTTTTTTCACTGTAAAAGCAAACAAGTGTTAATTGCATTTTTATAAGAAAACAATTACTTATATAACTAACATAAAACTTATGGAAAAGTTCATGTTTATAAGCTTACTTATAAATAATTATGTATAAATTATTATATAATTATAACTGTTATCTACAGATTGGCAACAATAGGCTAAATACCATTTAAGCTTTTCATGTCACATCATATTTAAACTACACAAAACTCTGGGATAAATTTTGCCATATCCATTAGACAAAAGCGGAAATTATAGCTTAGTTGAATAACTTGTTTAAGGTGTACTGCAAAACAAGTGGCTGAGGAGAGACTTGAAACCCAGTCTGACTCAAAAGACTGAGATGTGATTTTTTATTCCTGAAAACTCTTCAATGTGGTCATTCAGAATGAATATTAAGATATTCTTTAAAACTGTTACATTAGAAATGAAATAATTAGCTGAAAGGTATTCCTTCCTTTCCTCCATTATAATGAAATAATTGTAATATTAGAGATTTTAAACTACATGATGATGAGCAAGGCATTTAAACCATTTTAAGTAGGTAGGTGGATAGATACTCGGATTTTTCTCTTGTAAAGTGGAAACGATAATAGGTGTTCCATCTGCTTCACAGTTTGTTGAGAAAAGATGATATATTTATGAAACTGTGTTGGACAATATCAAGTGATATACAAATATTACCTGATTCAGGAAATACAATATTAAGATCTATTTTTTCTAATGACTCATAATATACAGTTCATTGATTCAAAGTATATCTTTGTTATATATTTTTTAGAACTACTGATTGACAAGAAATATTTAGATGGCAACCTAATTACAGTCTTTTAAATAAAACTGAAGCCAGAAAGGTTGAAAAATGAATCACTGCTTTTTTCTCATTATATGTAAAATAAGTTTCACAGTGCATTAAAGATAATGCTCCAGATTGAATTTCATGGTCAATCATTGTAATACCAGTCTTCTCCAAACTCCAGACTCTCTTGCCCATATTTCATTTTTATTTTCTTGGCAACTCTGGTAAAAACCAGTTCTCCACCCACTACACCCCTGAACCCATACAGCTGAACAAAAGTACAGAGAATGACACCCATGCTGACTGGTCTCTCTTTAAGTTGATGGCCAGTAATTTCAAGTAAGTCCTTCATGCTGCTAGAAGTCACTTTAGATTGCATGTCGTTCACTCTCCTCCTCTCCTAGAACACTGGTTTATCCCAATTCTTCTCTAAATTATACTTCTGTCCTTCCTCCCTCATTTTCATTGAGAGAATAGAAGCAATGAAAAGATGGCTTCCCAAAGCTTCTACACCATTTATATTCAATCACCTGCATTGTGTTCCACTCCTCCAATTTCTTGGCTATAACTTCCGGTGAAATTCAGTGCTATCAGCAAAGCCCAAACCTTCCAATTGAGCTCTGGATACTTTCTTTTCTCATCTACTCAAATAAATCATTCTCTCCTCATTCTACTCTATCATTGAGTTTTTCTCATCGTTGGATTTTCTCAATCAGAATGCAATACACATTATATTGTGTTTCTCTGTCCTTAAAAATAAAGAAAGAAGAAACTCCCATGGCATTATTTCTTCTTGTAGCTAGTGCATTATTTTTCTATTCCTAGATGGCCAAATCCTTTAAATTTAAGGAATACTTGCTTTTTCCATCCCCATACCTTGTTCTCTGTGCTTATTTTAATTGTTACAATTTTGTACAATAAAATGCACAGATTTGCTCCAGGCATGCCCTGCACCTCCATCCAGACCCTCACATGATCTTCTCCTGGGTAAATAATGTGTGTAAGGGCCTGACAACCCCCACCACAGCTGCACAATGAGCAGAGGTGGTCTTCTCCAACCTGAGTCTTACTTGGTGTGCTGGATAATTCTGTTGTCAACTTGGGGACTACCTTACTCACAGTTCACTTCTTTGTATTGTTTTGGTTAGTGTACAGTTCTACACATTTTGACAAAAGTATACAGTTGCGGAACCATCATGACAATCCATTTAAATCCTTCCATTTCACCCACAAATTCTCTTGTACGTCTTTGTACTCAAATCCTCCCTCTACACCCAGTCACTGGCAAACACTGATCTGTTTTCTGTCCTTATGATTCTGCCTTTTCCAGAATGTTCTATAAATAGAATCATAAGCATGTATCTTATTGATTCTGGTAATACATTTCAGATTAATCCGTTGTTATTGCACGTATCAATAGTATGATTCTCTTGTGTTAAGTATTATTCTATTGCATTGGTATAATTCTGTTAGTTTTTGGTTAATACATTTTTAAGGCCTTTTGTTTGTTTGTTTGTTTTCATTAGGTGCATATACACTTAGGATTATTGTGGATCTTGATTAATTATTTTTTACAATTATAAAATATCCCTCTTTGTCTTTAGTAATACTACTTTTCTTGAAATCTTTGTCTGATATTGAGGTATTCATTCCATTCCTCTTATGCTTAACGTTTGCCTAGTCTATCTTTTTAATTTCTTGCTTTTAACCTGTCCTTATGTTTAAAACAAGTATTTTTAAAAACCCAAAGCAGCACAAATATTAAGTGTTCAGTGAATTTTGAAAATATGTATGCATGTGTGACAACTATCTTCCTCCCAAAACCAATATTGCACATTTCCATCATTCTATGAAACCCAGAGGTCCCCTTAACCCTCTGTCCTGTTAATTTCCCCCACTTTATCACTCTACCCGAGGCATCCACTTTCTCATTTTTAATTACTATAGATTAGTTTTTCCAGGTCTTAGACATTACATAACTAGAATCATACAGTATATCTTATTATATATATCAGGTCTTTTTCTCTCATTAGGTTTTTGAGATTTTTTTCCTTTTTATTTTTTTTTATTAGTTTGGGTGTACAAAACACTTCAATAGTTAGACATTTCACCCCTTACCTCCCTTCCTCAATCTTTTTCCCCTCTGAAATCGTATATATCTATTACAATTCCATTGACTGTATACCCTATTCTATACTCCGTATCCCCTGACTATATATATTAAATTATAGTTGACATTCAATAGTATTCAGTTCAGCTTCTGGTGTACAGTGCAGTGGTCAAGTATCTACACTGTCCATGAAGTGGTCTCCCTAATAAGACAGGTGCCCATCTGACACCTTACAAAATCTTTACAATATTGATTATGTTCCCCAAACTGTCTTTCATATCCCCGTGGCAATATTGTAGTTACCAATTTATGTTGTCTAATCCCTTCCCCTTCTTCCTTATCCCCACCCCCTCCCTTCTAGCAACCATCAGTTTTTCCTCTATATCTGTGAGACTATTTCTGTTTACTTTACTCACTTATTTAGATCTTTAGACTCCACATATAAGTGAGATCATATGGTATTTGTCTTTCTCCAACTGAATTATTTCACTTTGCATAATGTTCTCTAGGTCTATTCATATCTTTGCAAATGATAAGATTTCATTCTTCTTCATAGCTGAATAATACTACATTGTGTAAATGTACCACAGTTTCTTAATCCAGTCGTCTACCGATGGGCATTTCCCAAGTTGTTTCCAAGTTTTGGCTATTGTAAATAGCGCTGCAGTAAACATAGGGGTGCACATATATATTTTTTTTTGAATTAGCATCTTGGATTTCTCTGGACACATACCTAAGAATAGTATTGCTGGACCATAAGGTAGTTCCATTTCCAGTTTTTTGAGATACTGCCATACTGATTTTCATAGGTGTCTGCTCCAATCTGCAATCCCACCAACAGTGCACCAGGGTTCCCTTTACTCCACAACCTCTCCAGCACTTGTTGTTTGTTGATTTATTGATGATAGCCTTTCTAAGTGGAGTGAGGTGGTATCTCATTGTGGTTTTTATTTGCATTTCTCTAATGATTAGTGAGGTTGTGCATTTTTTCATATGTCTTTTGGCCCTCTGAATGTCCTCTTTAGAGAAATGTCTCTTCATGTCCTCTGCCCATTTTTTAATTGGGCTGCTTAGTTTTTTGGTGTTGAGTGAATGAGTGTTTTATAAATTTTGGATATTAGCCCCTTATCAGATGTATTATTGATAATTACTTCTCCCATTCAGTAGGCTGCCTTTTGTTTTATTGATGCTTTCCTTTGCTGTGAAAAAAAATTTAGGTTTGATGTAATCCCATATGTTTATTTTTTCTTTTACTTCCCTTGCCTCAAGGGATATATCAGTAAAAATATTACCCTGATTAATGTCTGCAAATTTACTTCCTATATTTTCTTCTAGGAGTTTTATGGTTTCAGGTCTTACATTTAAATCTTTCATTCATTTTGAATTTGTTCTCATATATGACGTAAGGAGGTGGTCCAGTTTCATTTTTTTTGCATGTCAGTACAGTTTTCCCAGCACCATTTATTAAATAGACTGTCTTTATCCTGACGTAAATTCTTGCTTCCATTGTCATAGATTAAATGCTCATACACAGTGGATTTATTTCTGGGCTCTCTATTCTGTTCCACTGATCTATGTATCTGTTTTAATGCCAGTACCATACTGTTTTGATCACTATAGCCTTGTAGTATGATTTGATATTGGTAGAGTGATACTTCCCACTTTGTTCTTAATTCTCAAGATTGCTGTGGCTATTTGGGGTCTTTTATGGTTCCATATAAATTTTAGGATTTATATGTTCTATTTCTGAGAAAAATGTCATTGGTAGTTTGATAGGAATTGTGCTGAATCTATATATTACCTTTGGTAGTATTGACATTTTAGCTATATTAATTCTTCCTATCCATGAATAATTTATTTGTATCTTCTTTAATTTCTATCTTCAGTGTGTTATAGTTTTCTGAATACAGGTCTTTTATTCCTTTGGTTAATTTATTCCTAGGTATTTTTGAAGCAATTGTAAATGGGATGGATTTCTTGATTTCTCCTTCTGATGGTTTATTATTGGCATATACAAATGCAACACATTTCAGAATATTAATTTTGTATCCTGCTACTTTACTAAATTCATTTATCAGTTCTCATAGTTTTTTGGTGGAGTCTTTGGGGCTCTGTATATATAGTATCATGTCATCTGCATATAAAGACAATTTTGCTTCCTCTTTGCCAATTTGGATGCCTTTCATTTATTTTTCTTGTCTGATTGCTATGACTAGAACTTCCAGACTATATTGAATAAAAGTGGTGAAAGTGGGCAGCCTTGTCTTGTTCCTGATCTTAAGGGGAAAGGTTTTAGCCTTTCCTCATTGAGTAAGATGTTAGCTGTGGGTTTGTCATAGGTGGCTTTTATTATGTTAAGATATGATCCTTCTATTCCCACTTTGCTAAGAGTTTTTATCATAAATGGCTGCTGGATTGTTTTTGAGATTTTTACAGGATGTATTCATTCAGTATTTATTTATTTATTTATTTATTTATTTATTTATTTATTTATTTATGCAATTTTTCTTCTTTATTTTTTCTTGGTAATATGTATATATATATTTAAATGAGTATATCAAAGCTACTCGCATTCATTCTTTTGTTGATAATTACAAAATATTTCTAGTAAGGATGCTCTGAACATTTTTATGTAAACCTTTTATTATCCTTTTCTTTTTTTTTTTGCATAAACACCCAGAAATTAAATTGCTGGGTCATAAGGTAAATGTATGTTTATTTTTGTAAGAAATGTGGAGACACTTTTCTAAAGTGTCTGAATAATTTTGCATCCTCATTAGTATTATGGTACTTTTATTTGTTCCACATCTTCATCAACTTTTGATATTGTCAGTCTTTTAAATTTTAGCTCTTTTAGTGGAAGTATAGCAGTATTTCATTGTGGTTTTAACTTGTATTTCTCTGATGACTAACAATGTTAAAACTACTTCAAATGTGCATTGGTTAATCTCTGATATTCTTTTATGAAGTGGTTAAGTCATTTGCTCATTTTTATTGAGTTATTTGTATTTAGTTTATTCCTTGGAGATATATATTATATATATATTGCATATATTATATTGCATTATATATATATGTATATTTACATATACATATATATGTATATATATACAGACTATTTTGTCAGATATATTTTTTTAAATATTTCCTCCAAGTTTTTGGCTTGGTCTATTCCTTATTTTTACATTATGTTTTTTGATGAACATAAATTTCTAATTTTGATCAAGTTCAGGTTACAATTTTTTATTTTTAATCTGATTCATGCATTTTGTGTCCTACCTAAAAATATTTGCTTTCCTCAAATTTGCAAATATATTTCCCTATGTTTTCAAATTTAATTTTATGTTTCTAGCTTTTATATTTAGGTTTATGTTAGATCTTGAATTGATAATTTTGTATACTTAGTTAAAGGCCATACTTTTTTTTCCCCATATAAATATCCACTTGTTCTAATACAATTTGTTAAGTAGATTTTCCTTGTTCTAGCAAACTCCTCTGGTGTCTTGGTTGAGCATCAGCTGAACATAAACATACGAGCCTTGTGCTGGGACTCTCTTTTCTATTCAATTGATACGCACGGAAATCCATACATCATTACCATACTGTCTTGATGAGTACAAAATTAAGTAAGCCTTTCAATCAAACACTTTAAGTATTTCAAAAGTGTCCCTCTTTTTTAGATTCTGTTTGTGATTCTTTGTATTCTTGAATAAATTTTATAATTAGCTTCCCGATTTCTTAAAAAAAAATTACTTGCTGAGATATAGATTAAGTTTGCATTGAATCTATAGCTCAATATGATAAGAGTGGTTATATTAACAATACTGAAATTTTCAGTTCATTTAGGTCTTCTATAATCTTTTCTGCAATATTTTGCATTTTCAGTGAAGAGGCGTTGACAACTTTTGCTAATTGCTAAAATTTTTATGTCATTGATATTTTGACATATTTTTTAATTTTTCTTTTTAAATTAGCTCCTGCTAAAATATACAATTACAGTTGATATTTGTATATCAAATTTAAATCCTGTCACTATGCTAAGTTTATGTAATAGTGTGGTTATCTTTTTTATATCTCTTTTAGAGATTTCTGCACAATCATATTTTCTGCAAATAAATTTGTATTAATTTTCCTTTTTTATTTTATACTTTTACAATTTTTTCTTAGGGTAAAAATTCCAGTATAATGTTGATGGTGAATGGTTGATGATGATAATAGTTGATAATAATGATGATGATTATGAATAGATGTAGAAAGAGTGAACATCTTTTCTTTGCTCATGATCATAGAGAATGATTGTTGAATCATTATTTTGATGTTAGTTATAGGCTTTTCATAGACATTCTTTATAAGATTAAGAAATATCACTTCTCACCATAACTTTTTGAGAGTTTTGATCAACAGTGCTAATTATATTTTATTAAGTGCTTTTTAGCCTCTATTGATATGATTATACATTTTCATCTTTTACTCAATATAATTGCACCAGTTGATTTTTGAATGTTGAAAAACTTCACATAATAGAGTCAGTCAGCTTGTATATGCCTTTTAATGTTGCTATATATAATACACACACACACACACACACACACACACACACACACATTCTGCTTGCTAATGCCTTTCTCAGCATATTTTCTATGTTTATGAGACGTGTCTGTAGGCAATATTCTTTTATTCTGTCTTTGCCAGGTTTTAATATCAAGAATGCTAACCTCATAAAATGAATTTGATTGAGGTCTGTTTTCTATTTTGTGAAAGAGGTTGTATAAGATTGATATCATTTCTTCCTTCGATGGTTGAAAAGAAAAAAAAATCACTCGTGTGTCCATCTGGGCCTGGAGCTTTCTTTGTGGGAAGGATTTTATAATGAAATTGATTACTTTATTTGGTTAGGCTTTTTCTTCTTTTGTCAGTTTTGGTAAGTTATGCTTTATAAGGACTTCACCTATTTCATCTATGTTGTCAAATGTTCACTAAATCACTTTATAATCCTTTTTATGTCTGTATGATCTATAGTGACATCCCTTTCTTCAGTCCTGATATTTATAATTTGTGATTTTGCTCCCTTTTTCTTGAACGGCATAGCTAGAGATTTAATATTTTATTAACTATTAATTATTTTATCAATTTTATAAACTTTATACTTTGTTGATTTGTTGTCACTGGATTGAAAATGTTTCCCTCTTATTTTTATTTCTTTTTTCTTGTACTTAATTTGTATATAATTTACTCTTCTTTTTCTATCTTCCCAAAATAACAGCTTAGGAAAAGTGATTTCGTTTAAGAAAGTGATTTCACACCTTTCTTCTTATCTTCAAATTTCATTCAAAGCCCTGTTTTAGCTATATTTCACAGATCTTGATATATTGACATCTTGATTCTGTGGATCAAGAATTTGGGAAGAGGTTATCTAGACATTTCTGGGTCAGGCCTTTCATGCAGTTAGATGGTGGCTAAAGCTAGCACAGTGGAGTCTGAAGCTGTTGGGAGTTGGCCAGGCCCTCTCCCTTCCTCTTTCTTTTTCTGTAGTCTCACAGCCTCATTTATGTGGTTTTTTTCTTATGTGTTAGTTTAGAATTGCTCATAGCATGATGACCTCAAGACATTCATTCCGTTTACATGAAATCTGAGGACTCCAAAGAAAAGTGTCCCAAGAACACCAGGTAGAAGCCATATCACGAGCCTTAATGATCTAGCCTTAGATGTTATATAGTGTTACTTCAGCTGTAGACACAGACTGCAAAGATTCAAAGAATGGGAGAATAATCCTATTGATGACAGGAGTAGCAAAGTCATATTTTAAGAAGAAAATGCCAGATTTGAGATATTGTATCTCTGTGTGGAAAATACAACCTCTCCATCATCTTTGACCCATGGATATGTATTGATTTTTAAGAAAGTATAATACAGTTTCTCTCCTCTGCTCCAAATGTAGTGTCATACATATTTGTTTACTTCTCTAACCCCTTCCCTAGCACATGGTAGATATTGATAAATATTTGAATATATAAATAAATTATTTTATTTTGTCTCATATATCATTGATTTACTAATTTGAATGTTTCTAATCTAAAAATACTTATTTTTTTTAAATTCCAACATTTAAAGATAAGTATATTTTTGATTCACTAATCTAATATGAATTCCAGGTACTTTGTATTTTATGATCCTTGGAGCATTGGTAACATATTCTTTTTTTTTTTTTTTTTTTTTTTGCATTTACAGATTTAATGTCTTTTCCATTTTCTAACAGTCAGTAATTCCACAAGCAAACTTTTTATAGCCTTATCTAAATCTTCTTTGTGGGTGGCTAAACTTTGACAGTCACTGTTTGAAAAGTCTCATCAGAAATATCCATTTTCATGGCTCTGTTTTAATATCAGACATAATCCAGAAATTTCATAGCACGCATATTTGTTCTGTCAAAATAATCAGGGCTGCTGCCTTGCTTATGCTCAGTAGAAACAGTGTAAATAAAACCAGCACTGCAACCAGTAATCTAAAATAACAAAATAGTTTTACTTGAAATATAAGCAAGTGTTAAGGCAGGCATGAAAGTAAAATTCATAAAGGTAAAATTCATCCAAGCAGGCACACGAACTTTCAGTTGTGTTAACGTTTTCATGCTTCCTTGTACTTCCTTTATCCACTTCACTGAAATCTGTTCCTGAGTTTAGAATGAAAGTGGACAGGGGAGAGGGAGAAATTATATGTATTTCTGACCTGTTTGGAAATAGGAAGAAGAAAAGCCATTGTCTTACTTTTAAGTCTTTAAATCACAACATCCTAAAACAAGTACAGGTAGCTAATGCTCATTATTCTAAAACCATGCTATATCCAGCTGAAAAGCCACTGGACGTTGAAGTTATTTATGTCTCTGGCTCTAAGGAGTTAGTTTCTCACCCTTATTAAAAGTAAGCATTTTTCTTACCCTTTTCTTTCTAAAGCTTTTAACTAGGAACCAATGAAGAGAGGGAGCTGAACAAGGGTTCCTATCCTGTCTTCCTAGTGTTCACTTTCACATTGAAACTCAATTTTGATAGGATTGTGCCATCTTGTTCCTGCCCCCTGGCACCTCAGCCTCTGGAGAAAAACCCTTTTCCTTTAGTTTATTTTACACAGTGGAGGCATATTGAAACTTTCAGAATGTTGCTTTATTACTTATTTAGAAAGAATAAACTGTAATAAGGAGGAATCTTTAATGAAATCTTTTACAAGCTGAAATATAAACAGAAAGTTTAACAAACCTTTTATTACAATATACAAGTTATGGGCCTTCCAGGATCATGAAACCCCACAGTCTTGGTCATTACCTTGCTGAAAATCTTCGATCTCTCAAATGCTTGACTGGTTCTGCCTGGTGAGTACTATCTTATTACTTAGCGTACAAAATAAGTATTCAGGGAATATGTTCCCTGTCCTTATTCAGACGAGGGAAATATTCTTGCTACTCAGTGTTTGGTTTGAAAGGATGACATTCCAATGGTTTGCTGGTGTCTGTGATGATATACATAAAGAATTAGCTCACACTTCAAGTTAGCCCCAACATCCTAAAAGTTATGTCACTCATTACAGCTTCATGGACCAATGATATTTTAACTACACGACAGTGATAATTACTATGGACTACCCAGTATAATTATAGGCTTGGTCTTCTATGGATTCCATTGTAACACATTAGTCTGATACCTTGAAGTTGTGGGAAAAAACTAATTGGATTGGTGAAGCATAACATACAATGTTGCAGGGCCATCTTATTCTATTTTTATCTTGTTTTATACTCGTACACACACACTCACACATATACAACAGCATATAAAGTCATTTCTAACACACTGTAAAATTCTTTCGTACGGTGTTTGTATACACTTCATTTTGGTCTTCCTATTTTATGTCCACAATAAACAGATAGCTATTACATATTTGTTGACCGCGGAAAGAACAGTACTTAACCCTTTTTTGATTAACAAAGCATACTGCATAGCCTGTGGTCTTTGGAAGTTCCTGAAAATATATATTGTTACATATTTTTCTCCAACCCTTTTCAGGACACATTGCTTGATTCACAATGACTTTCTCCCATTGTTCATTGGTCTAGCCATCAACTTTTATTTTCTGTATTTTTTTTTAATTAGCTTTTTAAAAATCAGCTGAGGATTACTTGGGGAGCAGTTAACGTCACATTGGCTTAAGGAAACACCAGTGCTGGACTGGCGTATAATTAGTTTAGAAAAATTAATTTTGAAAAGTAGCATATGAGCACTACTTATAGTATTATGGCAAATATTTTGGTAAATTTACATATTATAAGTCTTTGATGTTCTATGTGCTTTCATTCCATCAATCTGATTACTGCACATTTCAAGGTACTTAGTGGCATTCTCTGTTTGAAAATTTTGTCTGCACTCTGTTCTCAGGTATGATAATATAATGTCCAGTTTACAAAAATATTTCCTTTAATGTTTTTCTTTAAAGCAGCTTTTCTAGCTTTTATTAAAACACTCAGCTAGAAATAGAAAACCAATACTATGAAAATATCAGATTAATTTTGAAATTAAGTTTATAATGTTTTTAAATGAAATAGTCTCTACTAAAACAAGGGGAATTATATCCAATGTTATGAGCATATTACATAAGAGTTTCTTAATAACCATATCAGTTTAAGTAATTAATGTTCAAGCTAGACTGTTAACTGGAAAGACACAAGCAAAAGAGAATAGCCAATGCAAGGATTTACTTTGAATACTAGCAATAAAAACTAATTATTAGCTCAAATGACACAAAATCCCACCTACCATTTCTACTTCAGTTCATACTATTATTCCTTTTTATTACAGCTGATCTTCTAAAAAAGATTAGCCACTAAAGCTTACTTTCCTTTGATTTATCATATCTCATTCTTCATGTGACCCCTTTAGGAATTACCTCAACCATCCAGAGAGCCTATTTTAACAATGGGGCTTTTATTGGGGTCATTTATTCTGAAGGATAATACATAAAAGCACATGGAACTGAGAAGCTGTTTTAGACGACAGTCGCTGAGAGTCCACAGAATCTCTTCCACAGGATCACTTGTGTTTTTGTCCGTGTTTCTCTCATGGAATTGAATTATTAGTACTTAACTCAAAATCAATGGCAGTATAAAACTCTTTGGGGAAGCTGAATGAAGAAAACTTTTGGATAAATAAGCAATTTCTTTCAGAATAAAAAAGTTTTTTCATAATTTTCACATACAATTGTGTGTGTGTGTGTGTGTGTGTCTACTTGCTTTTTGTATCTTTTTTTTTAATTACAGCTTATTGGAGTGACAATTTTTAGCAAAGTTACATATTTCAGGTATACAATTCTGTAATACATCATCTATATGTCACATTGTGTGTTCATCACTCAGAGTCAGTTCTCTTTCCATCACCATGTATTTGATCCCCTTTACCCTCATCTACCACACCCTCCTCCCTTACCCCCTAGTAACCACTAATCTATTGTCTGTGTCTATGAGTTTTGTTTCTTCATTTGTTTTTCTTGTACTTTTGTTGTTTTCAGTTTTATATACCACATATAAGTGAAGTCATATGATTCTCTACTTTTGCTGTCTGACTTATTTCACTTAGAATTATAATGTCAATATCCATCCATGTTGTCACAAATGGCACTATTTCATCTTTTCTTACGGTAAGATAGTATTCCACTGTGTATATATACCACAACATTGCAGCTTTATGCACAGTGGCCAAAACATGGAAACTATCAAAGTGTCTTTGATGGATGGTTGGACATACAAACAATTTAATATTTAGCCCCTCAAAGAACATAGGATAAGTGTTGAAGAAAACTATAGCTTAAGTGCAGTCCCAGTAAATTATGAATGTATTAGTTTTTGCCCCATTTGCATATGAGAATCATTCTAAACAATTTACTTTTGGACTGACTACGAAAATATATATGTTGTTATATCATTTCTACATTAAAACATTAAACGGCTTCCGTTTTTATTAAGCTTTGTCCAAAATTATTTACATGTCCTCTAGGGATCTGGGTTCTTCATCTAGTTGGAAAACTCAATACACATTTACAACTATACTTCATTTGATATAAACTCCTCCAGAGAAAGGCAGTCACTTTCTCCTCTGTGTTACTGTGCATGTAGTTCTATCAGTTCACTTATTATAATGCAGTGTCAGTATTTACTTATGTATATGCCTCTACCACTCAACTGTAAGCATTTTGAAGGCAGGATGCTCAAGTCTTTGAATCTTTGTAATGTAAGTGTAATGAAGGCTTGTTCAAATCATTAAATTTTATCACATTCCCCTCTTTTATTAATCACTGAAGCTGGCTTCATCCATCATGTTTAAATCAAAATATTAGTAAAATAATTAATAAACCCAATCCTATTATTAAATTTAGGTAATCTTGCTATTCAGGCTTTGATTTTTAACTTTCAGTAACTTCTTGGGAACATATTCAATTTTCTTCTATGTATTAATCAAAGTAAATTATATTCATTGAATTTAATTCAAATTTAGTGAATTCTGATTCTAAAATAAGCATCATCTTTTTGAAAACTTGTTATATTCTAAGCTTGGCAAAATATGACTTGTTGGTTCGAAGAACAAAAGCTTTAAAAGGCTAATAGACTTATAAGACTCTGTGAACATCAAGTAGAACATAAAACATTTGATGAATTAGGTGTCATTGTATCATAATTATGGAAACTAAATTTTCCCTCAAGTGTTTATGGGCAGAAAAAGCAAATTTTAATGCACTTAGTTTTCCTCCACACATAAATCTGAAATAAAATTAAAAACAAACATTATTTTCCCAATATGCCCTCTACTTAAGGCTGTTCTTTGTGTAAAATATTTAGGACAGTCAGATTATTAGAAGAAATCAATTCTCTAAATAGTTGCACATAGTAGCTATTAATGTTAAATTCCATTATATCATTTGACTCCTTAGGAAAAGAACAATATTCTGAATGTATAAGGATATTCAGAGGTTTACACTCCATAAAGTTCTTGAAAATATTACATAGTTTAGTTGTTTATTACTTTGCCAAAGCTAAATGTTGACTTAAACACACACACACACACACACACGTACTTTTATGTGTCAATGTGGAAAAAAATATGGAAGGCTTTGAGACACAAAACGAGTACCATGAACCAGCATATCCAGCGACACCTGGCCTTTCCAGCCAATCTGTTTCCCGGTTTACATCCCATAAAGCTTATTTCTTTAATAAATCAGGGGGTCAGGTTAATATGTTACGTATGAAAAGGTAGAATTACAGCTGATCTTGAACTGCCCAGGTCCACTTGTACGCAGATATTTTTCAATCAATACATATAGTACCGTAAATATGTTTTCTCTTCCTCACAATATTCTTAATATAACTTTCTTTTGTCAAACTTCCTTTATTGTAAGGATACAGTATATAATACATACAGCATATATATTAATTGACTGTTTATGTTACTGGTAAAGCTTCTGCTAGGCTATTCGTAGTTAAGCTTTGGGGGACTCAACTGTTATATGCAGGTTGTCGGCTGCACAGGAAGTCAGCACCACTAATCCCCATGTTGTTCAAAGGTAAACTGTGCTTATTTTTCAAATCAATTTGATTGAATAATAATAATTTGCCTAATTTAAAAATCATATGCCCAACCTTATAACGTTTATATCCTTATGATAATGGCAATTGGAGTTTGCGATCATTTTACATTTTTTCCATTCTATGTAAAATTTTAGCTATCTTTATTTTTCAGTGATCATTTTTGTTCAGAAAAATATACTGTCTGTTTTTTTAGCATTATAGGAATTTTGTAGTTCTTATGTAAGATGTCTGTCTGCTTGGAAAGTATGTGATTTAGTTAACTATATTGTTTAAATAATATATATGTTAGCATTTCTTTTTAATTACGTTTGCTTTCCTAAAATCAAGTACATTTCATTTTAATTATTCTCCTAATAACTAAAAGCTGTTGAAATATGCATTTTTTCTTTTGAACATGTTGTGTCATAATTACATCTCTGAAGTAATAAAATTATTTTTTAAATGAAAGGAAGTATTGCTGTACTAAAAAAAAAAAAAAAAAAAGACAAAGCAATAGCTTCCCCAATTGGGTTTACACTGTATTCCATTTATGTTGACAGAGGAACAAATCCACACTCTTCAACATTTTGAGTGAAGTATTTATTTAGTATGAAATTTAACTTTCTGTCTCCACAACTTGCAAGTAACATTTACAATAGCATAAAGCTACTGGTAGCATATTATGGTAGCATGTTCTTGGTAGCCTAGACATATATTTGTGTGTGTGTGTGTGTGTGTGTGTGCATGTGTGTATGTGTGCGTGTGTATATGCATATATATACATATTAATATATATATATATATTAATATGTATATATATATTTGCATTAAAAAACATTTCAAAATGGAGAATAAGCCTGTATAAACAATGTAGTCGTCACCTTTCAGGGGAAATTAAGGAAGCATTTAAGGTTAGACTATGAAACCTAGATACAAGAGCTAAAATATTTATCTGAAAGGTAAAGATTCATGTTAGGAAGTACTAAGTTTAAATATCAAAAGCTATTAATAATGAGTAATGATAAGTTTCTCACTGTTAATAGTCAAGAAGGGAAATAATGTTAAAGCTCATTAAGATATATTTAAGTTAGATTTGTTAAGAAACCAATGATTTCACAAATTAACATTGGAAATGGAGAAGAGTGGTGTTGTGAGCATGTTCTTTTAAATAGTAAAGAAAAAATAATGCTTTACCTAAAGGCAAAATAGCAGATTGAGTGGATATTTAAGTCCTTATTAATCTTATAATTACATAATTAGTGCACTGTTAGGTTTGATAATATCTTAGATGTAATAAAAATTATATAATATTGGTTGTGGTTAATTGACCAGATCAAACCACAATTATTTAGAGAAGACCAACCATGAATCTGACATTTTTCTATGACATAGATATATAGTCATTAACAAAACAGATAGAATGTTTGCTCTCTTGCAGCTCATATTCATTTGGAGAAACAAAGACAATGAACAAATAAAGATTAGATAGATAGATAGATAGATAGATAGATAGATAGATAGATAGATAGACAGACAGACAGACAGACAGACAGACAGACAGACAGACATACATATGGGGATTTAAACCGCTGTAACAAAAAATAACTAAAGATATAGGGAATAAATTGAAGTAGGAAATATCTGGGAAGAAATGTGGCTAGAGAAGACCTCTTTGGTAAAGAGAAATACACGAGATAGGGAGACTCAGGGTTATGTACAGAGACTGGGTTTATGTTGAAGGAATAGCCAATACGAAGTCCTCAGGACAGGAATGTGCTTGGTGTCTACAAGAAACAGCATGGAAGCCAGTGTACTCTAGAGGAAGAGGGATAGGAAATGTCATCAAAGAAGTATCAAGACCACTTGAAACGTACAAACAAGTGACAAGTTCATATTCATTTCTAATATCTGGAAGTCTTTCTGAAGTATTCTCACAACCCCGAGACTACAAATGTGTCTCCTTTTATGCTGTACTTATTGGATAAAAAAATTGTTTTTTTTTTATAAATTTGTATAATATGTTATAATAAATTAAAATGTTACAATGATTATTATGATCTACTGGAAGGCACGTATAATATTTCATTTAGCATTGTAATGCCAGAATCTATTACAATAGTTTTCATTATATGGTCAATATGCATATTTCCTCAATCAATGAGTGAACCCCTTTTTACAGTGAGAGGTAGCATAACATAGTTAAGATCTGTTAACTTAAAAATAAAAAGGCCTTTCAAAGTGAGAGGCAAAGGAGTGTTTTTGTGTTTGTTTTTTTTTTTTTAAATCAATAAGAATAGTTAGTGGGTATGCCCTGATTCAAGCCGAAGCTCAAATTGGGTTTTGGAGACAGTGGCAATGTGTGTTTATGAGACAATGAAGGGGAACAATTATATCAATAAAAGTAAGCATTTCTGTTAGTGCAGATTACATAACATAGTGACACTAATTCTAAACAATGCTTTTAATTTTCTGTCCAGTAGTAATAATCACTGCTTTCTTGTTATCTTTGCAAACAGTTCTTTGGGAAACAAAGTTCCTTAGGCCCAGTCCAAAGGTTATTTTGCCCTGTTTTAACATTCCAAAGATTTGAGACATAAGACATACAAGGCAGTACCTCTGGCGTGGCAGCTCTGGCTCCATTTTAAAGTGGCTCACTTATATTATTTTGACAGAGAGGAGACTGGGGCTTAGACTGCCTGAGTTTGAATGCAGACTCTTTAGAACTGCATTTTGATAGTTACCATGGGGATTGCAATTAACATCCTAAATCTATAACAATCTAGTTTTATTGATACCAAATTAGATTCAATAGCACATAAAACTCCACTCCTATATAGTTTTGCTCCTTCCCTTTATGTTGGTGGCACAAATCATATTACATATATTTATAATTATTTTTCTGCTGTCTTTGAAATCAAGTAGGAAATAAAAAATGGAATTGCAAACCAGGAATTTAGTAACTACTGTTGTGTTCTTACGTATAGTCGAGTTTAGATTTGGTTATTATATTCCTCACATCTAAATTGATGCCTGAGAATAGCAAATTATTAAGAGCAATATCCAATAAAACATTGAAAGGAAAATGCCATTTGTAAAGTTGATGTTTAAATGCAAGCAATATTTTTTTATGGAATTAAGTAAAATCACTATAAAATTAAAATTTTTTGAACAGAAATTTTTATGAGAGTAAGTTTATAGTTGAAATAAAACAAAATTTTGTGATGGAAACATAAACTACTCCTAAAATTTGTGGTGTGAGGAAATAAATTTACAACCCAGCTGTAACAATTTATTTTTCAGAAACTTTAAAGTGAATTTCCTGTCTTTGTCATATAAGTAAACATTTTACAAAATCATTAATCAAAAATCTAAATGAAGGTTTGCATCACCTTACCAGTTGTAGACCAAAAACATTGTAGCTATCCATATTTATTATAAATTTATATTGGTAGGGACTTTTATAATGAGTATAGAGTATCTGAAAGAGGTTTGAACTGTTTATTTGTGATAAGGTAGAACACTATTAAATCACAGTATAGGTAAAATACTCTTTATTCATGGTTCAAGTCGAGTTTCTCTGAACTGGAATTAAATATATTTTTATAATGCAGCCAAATGAAAAAGAAGTTTAACAGAGAGCCTAAATTATAAAATATTATAGCCAGTTAATGGTAATCAAGCAAATTAGAGGTTTTTTTTTCCAAAGGATTGTACCTTAAAATTTTGCAATTACCTAGAGATCTTCAAGGAACAATCTGGGAACTGAATTTTATTCCCTCTTGAAACAATATTTCTTCTAATTAGTCTGCTATATTACCGCTGTGTCTCCATATGGATTGAAAATAGGTGACTAACCTCTGCATCATTTTCCCCTCTGAAAGTGTATCTTACTCTAAACCCTTTTCTCCAAATATTATTTTAAGTAATACCTGTCCAATTTCAATGAAAAAGAAAAAAAAAAGAGCATTTTCATTTTTTCTCTCAAATTCAATCTGCTGTCTAAGAAAGGTTAACAGTCTAATTTAATATTGTTCTTGTCTATCTTGTTTTGGACCCAAATCTCCATGTTTGAATTTTTTTTTTTAAATTCAAACTGTTGCATTTATGAAGTGCATATGATCATAACTTCCTTTTAGAGATGCTGATCAGCAAGGGATAACCAACAATAAAATAAGCTCACAGATGTCTTGCCAATAAAAAAAGATACTGAAAGTTTTTGTAAATCAGTATAAGCAAGTCTAGATTACGTGAATATACTTTTTGAGGTTTGTGGTACTAGGTCAATAGTATTCTTTAAAGAAAATCTAGGAGTTCAGTTAACCAGACGGAAACTACTATTATAATCACTAAAGAGATAAAGTGTAACACTATTAAATTAGATCGCATTTATTGCGTATTATTTTATATCTGTGAGTATGAAATATGTGCTAGGTAATTTTGATTCTATATCCCTATCATACAGCTGAGGAAAGGAAGCACAGAGTATATTTAAATTGTCCAATGATATACAGGTTGAAAATACCAATTTTGATGTTTGAAACCTGCTTTAAATAAACCTTTCCCTTGAGAGCCTGTGCTCCAAGCTACTCTGCTTCCAACGACTAAAAAACAGGGCACACATGTACAAGCAAACTCTTATGAACCTAAAATTTAAACAAGAAAATACATCCAAGATCCCAAAATAGTTTGCTCTTTATGTCCACAAATGTTTATTTTTAAAAATTCCAACCTACAAGGAGATTGGAAGGTTCACAAAATTGCTATCTATATAACATATTAACTATATTAATCAGGTATGAACATTGCCACATTTGCATTCTGCCATCCCCAAGCAGTATTTTTCTCTGAATCATGTTAATTTCAGACATTATGAAACACAAACCCCAAATATTTCAGCATGTATATTCTAAAAGGTAGGACATTCTCTCTCTCTCTCTATATATATGGCAGTTTTGTTATTACCCTCAAGAACTCTAATTTTAGTATAATAATATAAACAAATTCTGAAACTTGTTAATAGGCAAAGACGATGACTGAGTTTCCCTACTCAGTAGTATTTAGTAAATTTGGTAAATTTTTTATCAACTTGTCTATATTATAACATCTAATGTTTATAAAATAACAGAGATTAACTCATAGATTTTTGTCTGCACAGATGCCAATGATTTCTACCTATTTCAAAAGATAACTCTGATGGCTATAAGTTATAGCTATATATATATATATATATATATATATATATATATATATATATATTAGATAACATTATTGTTAAAATATAATTTTCACATGTCTCTTTAGTTTTCTTTAATGTGGAAGAACAGTGTCTCTATTTTATCCTATGTCATCCTGTCTTTTTTGTTTTTCATGATACTAACTTTTTCTTTTTCTTTTAAGAATGCAGTCTATTAGTATCTTATAGAATGTTCTACCATCTGGACTTGTCTGAGTGCCTAGTCAGGATTGAATTAAGGTTAAACAATTTTGGCAAGAATACTACAGGTGATTGTGTACAATTCCAATTATGTCTGATTTATGTAACAGCAATTTGCCTCATTTTTGAAGATGCTAAGTTTAATCACTTGGTTATGATGATTTCTGTGGGATTTCCCCATTGTAAAGTTACATTTTATTGTATATATTTATCAAACTATCTGCAGGTTGTTACTTTGAGACTAAGTAAAGATTCTATTCCCCAACAAGATTGTAACCAATGATTTAGCATGTTCTGATGGATCTTACTTGGGCCAATTACACTGGTATTTACAAACCCAATTCTTTCATTTTAACATGTCAGTGTTTACGAACAATAGAAATAAAAGAGCTCAGGTTTTGAGTTGAGACATTAATGCATAATGTGCATTACTTCCAGATTTCAAAGAATGGTGATCGTATGATTATACAATTATTTTTAAAAATATAAAACAAGTCAACAAAGATTACAGTTTACTTCCTTTTTAAACTGGTGTCAAAAAAGTTATTCATGTTAACAATGAAGGGGTTAAGTGATAAATACCATTATAATGCTCAATAAAGTATCAATTGGTAGGACAGTCAGGAATTTATAATGAAGCAGCATGTGTGACTTTGAACCTGATTTTCTCCATCTGCTAAATTTGAAATAATAATAATAATAATAATAATAATAATAATAATATCTATCTCATAGGACCGTTTTGAGGATTAGTTGAGATATTACATGTAAAGCATGGATCCTATTTCCTAACATGTAACAATGATTTTTAAACGTTAATTGTTTTTACTGTATTACCTTGTCCTATATCATGTGATATAGTTGTTGTTGTTGTTGTTTTTAATTACTATACTCTGAAACAAAGGACTAAGTGGAACAAAATGTAGGCTGCTTTAAAATCTTTTGTCTCTACATATGCAATTTCACTTGATGGATTTGCTTTCTACTGTATGTTCTGTTCCTTACATTAAATCCTTTGTTCATTGTTTTGAATGGCCCACATAAAATCCCTAGAGAATGTGACTTCCATTCTTAAAATCCTTCATTTAGAGAGGATGTGGCAATAACAACATTACTCTACACATATGGCAATATATTCTGTGATGTCATAACTGCAGCACTTATAAACAGTAAGTTCTTAAATGAATCAGTAGTAGAAGGAAAGCAGTATACAACAGAGTAATAATTCCAGGAGTGTGTATGGAAAATTAATTAAATAAAAGCTATTAAAATATTTCATCTGTTTGTAAAAGGTATGTTCTTCCAAGAGCAGAATAGTAATTTTTCTTGAATTTTGTGTTTTTGTCTTGGGGAAAAAAAAATCTCTCTTGATAATCAGAAATAGAAGTGTGCTTCGTGCACTGGAAATGTAAGTGCACTTGTATATGTTGTGTGTGGGGGGTGAGGAGGGAGAAAGCTGTGAAACATCCTTATGCAGGACACTGTTTTTAAATTTAGACAAGCTTTCTAAACTTTGAATCATTCCTATCTGGAGTAGTATAGCCTGGGGAAGGGGCATTGCATGAAGTGTCCTAAGCATAGCGTTTGCTTCTGCTTATATTTTGAGTTAAAATGAAAGTAGTCACGGAAATAGTTTAGAAACTCTCGAAATCCCTCATAGACAAATAAAAGGGCTTGCTTTTAAAATAACCCATCCAGTCTAATCTTTACACCACTTAGAGCACAACTACAAAGATTGCTCATCAGGAAAGGATAAAGGGGATGTGGTGATATTTCTTTGTAAATGAGCTAGCTCTTGTTTTATTTGCCTCTTACTTTGAACCATTTCTATATCAAAGTAACGTCTAGGAATGAAGGAGCTTTGGGGAGATTTCTGACTGACAGGTACCATTACTAATAAATTGCCTCAGAATGTAAAAATGTGACCCCTCAGGTGGTTCAACCACATTGTTTGCAAACTGTGACTAAGTATCAAATTCCAGCTTTTTTGCTAAGCACTCACCATGGAACAATGCAGTTCTACTCTTTAGTGCTTTGGCAGTGATTGTGGAGGCCATAATTAGAGATTCAGCTGAGGATGAATGGAGAAGAATGTGGTTGTGCAATTGGCTGTAACCAATCTGACCCTGCTTGATTCCCACTTCTTAAAAACCTGTGACCTCTTGTAGCCTCTTGCATGATCCATGTATGTGGTTAACACTGACACCTCACCAACCTTTTCATCAGTAAGCTTTTCAAGCCACTACTTTACTTTGTAGCCTTATCATGGCATTCCTTTTGAGCTATCATAAATACCATCTAGGAGTTCAAAGTTTGCCCAGCACAGTTAGAAAAATCACAATGGGTTTCTTAGCAAAGAAGGCGAGAAATGTAGAACTTTATAGAAATCATGTATTTTAAAATAAGTGCACATTTGAATTAGGAAAGAACCATAAGAGAATGGGAT
The DNA here is from genome assembly GCF_964194185.1 of Rhinolophus hipposideros. Classification (NCBI taxonomy): domain Eukaryota; kingdom Metazoa; phylum Chordata; class Mammalia; order Chiroptera; family Rhinolophidae; genus Rhinolophus; species Rhinolophus hipposideros. Next base: position 40,134,551 of record NC_138064.1, read on the forward strand.
AATCACAGGAGATACAAGGTGTCTATTTTATAGACTCTATTGTATCACTAGGATTCAATTTCACAAGTCATATTTAATCCATCAAGGTGCAGTTTACAGGTGTTCTGTGACCTCTTGTTGAAAAAAGAAATAAAATAAACCTGAATTTAAAATACTGTCTTTCCTAATCCAGCTGTTTCATGTTGACATGAGAGAAAAAAAAAATGACGCCAGAAAATGTTTTGGTGTATGTAGGAAAAAAACTTAATGGTTTTCCAATGGAAGTTTTACGTGTATTTTAAAATGTTTAAAGTTTAAAAAATTTGAGCCCATCCCACTTTGTCCTAGTTGTTTTGTCATAATAGTAGAATCCAAGAATATATCATCATACTCAAATGACAACCTTTTAAGAAATAGATGAAGTAGTCTATTTTTTCAAATGGGCTTAGTGTAAATTTGGCTGATTTGGCTGATACTTTGAAAACACCTAATAAAACTAACAGGACATAGAGTCAATGATTCATAGTAATTAGGAAGCAGAGAACTAGAATTCTAGTATCCCTTCAAGATCAATTATTTCTGACATTAAATTGTCCTATCCCATTCCATTCAGCTTTATGTTTTAGTGACTCTGCTTTCTTCTCTGTCCCTTAAATACATTTAGTTGTTAAAATGGAAATTCATAATCAGCATCACCTTACAAAATTTTAAGAATAATCCCAGGTAGGCTGCTACCATTTTTTTCTCTTATTCTAGGAATCAAGGATCCCTTAGGCAAGAAGGCTCTCTCTCCACCTCTATTGAGGTTTCTAAGAAATGGTTATTTTCTCCTAAACATATCGACACACAAATGCACATCCCTGCAAAGATTATTTAATACACTGACTTACTGCAAATCCATAGTCTTCTATCTTAAACCTCAAATTTTTATGGCAAAGAAAGGTGACACTACTTCAGGAAGAGCTGAGTAAAAGAAGTTCAATCTAACAGTTGCCATTGTGTCTTTTAGGTGCAGATATCTTGGGGAAACAATCAAATGGGTTTTACGAGTACAAGAATGGAGGAACACATACTTTTGAAAGCTTTAAAGATATGGGGTTAAATGCTCCCTGCACAAGTCACTATTTCCATGTTAATTCACTTCATAGAAACATATAATTAGAATCTCTAATACCTGCATTTTTCTTTTCTTTATGAGAAAAATGTGAGGCAGTGCACAGGGTAATGAATACACTGGGAAAGAAGCCCTTCATGCGGTGACTTTATATCTCCTGCTGAAAGGCCACAACTGCCACATTTCCAACAGAAAACAAAGTAAAGTAACACTTTAATACCTTTATTGGAAACTAGCACCTTTCCTTAAAACTACAATAGGTGCTTTCATGTAGCATTAGTAATTTTCTGCTGTATAGATGTTGAACAAAGTAGCCGGGGGAGTGTGCAATCTGGGATGGGAATTAAATCCAGGTTGCTTGCTTAGCGAGATAATATATAACCATATAGACCCAGGTTGACATTAAAGAATTCCTTTTATCTTGAAAATTATAGAAGAAAATGCCCTTTAATGAATAACCACAACCACTGCTTGTAAAAGATAAAATATGTTGTGTATGGTTATATATATATATATATATATATATATATATATATATATATATATATATATATATATATAATATGTATATATATATATATAATATGCAGGTATATTAGTGTATAAAAATATGAGTCATGCAAATTTATTTTCCTTTGAATAGCAAACAATTGATCATATAAGAAGAAAGCATTAATTTACTTTTGTTGATTCTTTTACAGGACAAAAGAAATATTTAAGTCTTGTAGTATTTGTTTAGATTGGCTTCCCCATTGGGAAATTTGTCTTTAAAATCAACTATCGCGTAACTAGTGCTACTCCATAATGTGATTAGTATTAATCCTTCTTTCCAAACAGAAAAGAAATGAAAACTTTAAATGAAGAGTAAATAAGCAAATATTTGCATTTCTTTAGCAATATTAATACTTCTGTATTTTATACCTCACTATAGAAGAACCTTGGATGCCAGTGCACGAGTCTTACATAATGAAATTCTCACATAATTATTATACATTTTATCTAAATTAATTTGTTCCAAAAACAGCCATGTCCACAAATCATATGTAATAGCATAATTTTTCTCACCTAACTTATTTCATACAAGAATGTCGGTGATTCAGAAAACACATTTGCCTTCTATTTCTCGTTTGGGAACAATTAAATTAAACCAAAATAAAGTAGATTGTTTGTTTTAATTGAACAAGAATTTAAACAATGAGTGTTTTCTATCCATGGATAAGGAAATGAGTTTCAGGGAAGAGAGCAATCTTTCACTATGAATCCCTAATAAATGCTAAATTAAATGTTAGTAATGTCAAAGTTACTATTCTCTAATGTTCTGATTTAAAAACATTTTAACAGTTATAAAATGCCAAGGAAGTAACACAAAAGGATCTGATGTAAAAGGCGCATCCCTCTAAATTCTGTCATACTAAGTGTAGCAGACGTGGTTTTAGAGAAATTCTGAAGAAAACTAGAACACAATGTACACCTGTGATTGTAAAGGATACAGTGAGGAATTGAGAAGCAAGTGAAAGGCTTGAAATGTGTGACATCTCTGAAATTGAGAGAAACCACGGTTGTAAGACGTAAGTGATAAGAAATGTCACATGCTACAGTGATATTAATCAGGACAAAAAGTGAGAAAAAGGCACTGGACTCGTTTATGTGAAATGAAACAGCATAAAGCTCCTGTTATTGGTTCTGGCAAATTTCAAGCACACAATAAATGGTAGCTATTATTACCTTCAATAAAGGTGGGGTGGGATGAAAGTCAATTTTAGAATGTTAAAAGACCAGTCGGATAACAAAGTAAGGAAGTAGCTGGATTATATAGGTTTAAAAGTTGAGAGACAGGAATGGAAAATGGATTACCAGTTAATATGTCTTTTGGTTGTTTAGTTAGTTTGCTTATTTTTACTTTTCAAAATAACTGCCCTAGTCATTTGAAAAAGTAAATTGAACAAAACATGAGTCACCTAAGCACAGTGACTGGCTTATAGATGCTAAAGGAAACAATATTTTTTTTATTTTCCATGTACCATACCTGGTTTTCTAAAATTTCCATGATTTATCTCATTTAATTATCCCCAAACCTTATGGTCTAGGTTCCACTCTACCAGAAATGGCATTTCCTTCAAATATCTTGATTTACATATTAGGAAATGAACGTCCGTACGGATTAACTAGGTTTTTCAAAATTAACTAACCTACAGGGTTTTGTCTGCCTCTTCTCCACAATGCCACACTACACGTAGACTCACTATTCCCATGGATGTCTGAAATAAAAAGGAAAGAAATTCATGAAGAATGCTATGGCAAAGGTTACAGAGTATTGTCAGGGAATTGTTAGATATTTCAATGTAAATCAAACTCTCAATAAATGTTTACGTAACAGTTGACTGATATATTTTGCACACTTACCTTTCTACATATCACTCTTTTAATTAGAACTAGACAATTGCTGTAATAAATAAGGTAAAGTAGATTATTTTTATTTGATATTGTAAGCATATAGAAATGCTATAGCTTTGTAAAATTTTGAATTTCTCATCTGGTATTTTAGTATGCCTTCAATAACCTCTATTATAAACTTGGAAATGTAAATCATCAAGATTTTGAAAATCCCAAACCATAATCATCACATTGGTGTGTGTGTGTGTGTGTTTGTTTTTTCTTTTGCAAAAGAATATATATGTACGTTGCTAATTATGCAACTGTTTGGAAACAGAAAAAAAGCATTATACACCTTTGTTAAATTATTTGGACAGTGATATAAACACATCATCAAAATCATCAACAAAGGCATTATCAATAAATTAACATGTGGTAACTGCCTATTAACTACTAGTTGTCTTGCTAAGAATATATTCTTCATTTACACCTGATGAGGTAAATATGGCATTGATAAGGAAAGGGGAGATTAAAGTGTGGGTCCTAGAAAATTTCACTATGGCAAGAAAATAAAATAAAGAATATATAACTACAAAAGAAAGAGAGAAATTTTTTGTGTTTTTTTCTCATAATTTCTTATATGTCAAACCTTCAACCAGGAATGCTTGCCAGGTACATGCATTGCAGCCTTTGGAAGTTTGTTTAATGAGTCAGTGGCAGGTGATTCTGCCACTTTTTGTTTTCCTGAAACACTTTTTGTTTTCCTGAAAACAAATATTGTATTGCACTTTGGTTTTTGAAAGATAACAATTCCAGGTATGGACTTATAAGGCATAATTGTTATATTCTTTTGAAATATTGATGATATTATTATAGTGCTTCTGACTTCCATTGTTGCTGTTGAGAGGCCAGTCTATTATCATTTCTCTGCAAGGGGTATAAATATATATTTCTTTCTTGTCATTTTTAAAATTTTCTCTTCCTGAGTTTAATGACTATTATTATTATTATAGTACTATTAAGTAATGCATTATATTGTAAATATATATATATATATATATATATATATATATATATATATATATATTTCTCAGTTTTTGGTGTTGTTTTTTTTTTTTTTTTTTTCATTTATCCTGTTGATAATTTTTCGCTCTTCCAGGATAAAAAGTTGGATTTCTTGCCTTTATTCTGGAAATTTATATTCACAATTTTATAATTATATCTCAAAATTTATAATTATATTCACTTTTCAAATATTCCCTTTTACCTATTCTTCTATTCTTTTTATTCTGGAATTTCAATTAATCTTATATCAGCCTTCAGTTCACTTTCTATGTCTCATAACCAGTATTTGGTATTTTAACCGTGCTCTCTAAATGCTTCATTCGTATTTTCTTTAGTTTTCTCTTCCAGTTTGTACTTCTATCTTGATGCACTGAATATTTTACTTTGTTTTTTCCATTTCTAAAACTTTGATTTGATTCCTTGTCAAATCTTTATGGATGTTTTAAACTCTCTTAATCCTCACTCAAATTTTCAAACTTACTTTTATTTCCTGAAATATATAAAACATGCATATTTAAATTCTCTTATACATCTAAAGTAGGATCTCTGCAAGTATGCTTCTGCTAGTTTTCCCTCATAACACTTTTTGTTTGCCTATGAGTTTCTTGTTTTTTATCTGTATAATAGAGGTCTGAATTGAAATTAAAATTTTGTAGTATAGGTTTAGACGAAATTATGGCTATGTAGGATCTCTCTGCAAGTATGCTTCTGCTAGTTTTCACTCATAACACTTTTTGTTTGCCTATGAGTTTCTTGTTTTTTATCTGTATAATAGAGGTCTGAATTGAAATTAAAATTTTGTAGTATAGGTTTAGACGAAATTATGGCTATGGATTCTCAAAAGATAATTTTTACTCTTCCCATCATACCAGTGACATAAGGCAGTTTATTTACTGTCCCTTCTGCTGTGGATTTCTTGCAGGCAGAATCCTTTCGGATGTATCCTTATAGAGCAATCTCCTATTATGTGCTCTATTTGAAGCATACCCAAGGCTGTATCTTCTGTCTTGTGTACCCTGAACAGCCATCAAAATGAAAACTTAAAATCCCCTGTGTTTGGTCCATCAATGCAAGACAGGCCTTTAGCACACCTAGTTTCTAGGGTTTCACTTACCCTGTCTTTTTAGATGGATTTTAATGTTTATTTTCAAAACAGAAAGTCATTTAAAAAGATACTTGCTACATTTATATGTCTCTTATTTGTTTTCGTGTAGAGGTTCATTTGCAGTTTCCTCTACTAATTGCTGAGAATGGAATTCCATTTTCAAAACTCCAATTACATATGCCTTCTTTTGTTATTATAGGTGAACATTACTTTCCTTATATTTAAGGTGTAGGTTTTGGTATTGAAAAAGTCCATTTGTTTTTTCAGTCAGCCATCAACTTTCACATTGACACTGGGACCTTTGTTAGAACTGATGCAAAAGACAAATGAATGGTACATGACATATCCGTGGAATCCACCTCTAGTATTTTATAGATAATGGGGCTCCTATAAATTGTAACTCAGAAATAGCACCCCAGTTTTACGTTAAATATTGAACTATTTAAAGATTAGCAAATAATGCACAAGATGTTGACTCTATATGAATTTTTTTCTTAACATGAAAGTATATAAATTCCTGATTTTCCAAATCACGTGGTGCACATTTGTGGTAAAACTGAGTGAATGTTCTATCAGCAGTTATCAGTTAAAAAAGTTTAAACCTTAAGTAATAAAATACCTGACCAAAAGTAGCTGTACACTATAATGTCACTGTTTATTTAAAAAGATGTTTAGAGGTATATTGTTTCAGATGATCTGGCAATGACAGAATACTACAAACATTCCTATCTTCTTTCTAATTCTCAGTATGCTGATTATTTGTCCTAATCATTCTTGAATCTTGGCTACAGATGTTCCCCTAGCTCTAGGAATCACATTTGTGAGGCAGAAACAAAGGGGCAGGAGTGATACTAGACAGCTCTTTTCTTTTGCCTATTTCTTCTCAGCAGATTATCTTTTGAACACGACTCCAGTAAAGCTCTTCTTAGCTTACTTTGATCAGAACTGTGCCATACGACAATTTTGGCTTCGAGAGAAACTAGACCAATGAGAATCTTCTGGGAATTGACCCTGGAGGGAAGTTGGGAATGGAATGTGGTCTGCAGTAGACCCACCACTGGCTATTCCACACCTGAACTCCATTTACATGGATGATATTCACCTCTTTCCACAAGGGAAGATACCCCGGAGACTCATCTGTTGATTGCCTATGGTTCCTCTTCTAACTACCTGGGTGGTGTGCAGTTCTCTCTGACAGATTAACTCTGACCACTCACGATCTGAAGATTCCAAGTTAAAACAGAAGGCATTTGCCTTTAGCACACACAATATACATTGTGTAGAAGACATGCTCTAACTAAGTTTTTGTTTTGAATGTGAAACGTGGAAACGCACAACAGTTGCTAGTGTGACAATATATCTTACTCTGGTAGATAGTAATGGCAGAAAAACCCTATTCTGTGTGTTATCTGGTTAGCCAATCGTTACGTTCCATGCTGCTCTTCCAAAACCTTTGGTACTATTACTGAGAGAGGGACTTTCCTTTTTGTTTTTCTCCCCATCCACATCTGAACTGGATGTTGGAGAAGATGTTTCTCCTGGAGGATCGACTGTTTAAGCATCCTTCTTCCTAGTGATGCTAGGAGGCCCAGGGATTTCCACAGATGTTTCCTAGCCAGATTCAGTATCTTACTGCTAGTGTATTTCCACCCAATTTCAATTGGTTCTCATCTATTTTCTTTTAATCAATTCCATGCTTCCATATCTGTGGCCAAAATAAATTGCTTAAACAGAACATCTAAGCTAGGATAGGTAGGTATAACGTGCAATTAGATCTTTGCTAGAGGGTTTTCCCCCTTGCAGAACAGTGAGCATTTGGGGCACCTCCTTATTGTATCATCTAATAAGGCTTATGTTTGCATGCTGGCACTAACACCAGCTTCAAGTTGGCAGATGGAAGTTGGTTTTTTAACCCTGCCAAGCTCCAAATTATGAGGGTGAACTCTCAGGAAGCCCAGACTGCAAGCCACAGGCAGAGAGTGCCTGGCCTCAAAAAGTAACTAAGTAACTATGCACAGAACAACATTCTGAGTTTTAAGTACTCATTCTGTACTCAATGTTTGGCCTCTGCCAGCACATTGTCTATACCCCAAAGTACTTCAGACAACAAAGAGTCTGATGCAAAGTTTCATCAATTCTTATCAAGAGTCTCTGAAAGTCAGGGATCAATGACTTCTGGCTTTTCCTCGTCCTATTATCCAGCATTACTACATTTCCTGGTACTCGCACAACCCAATTCTGTTGCTCTATTCAGGAGATGTCCTGGCAATCACTGATGGCTTGGGAATCTTATTGATGACTCTATACCTCTGTGTTAGAATGCCTAGTGAAGTACGGCTTTCATTGCTAAGCATGCTGAGACAAGAAGCACTTCAGGGAGAAAAGACAAAACAACAGGAAAACTGGATAGTGTTCTCACAAACTATATTTGTGACCAGAAGGACCGTTTCTTATTTCTAGTAGTAAAGGAGTTAATACTCTAAACATTATTGAAATTGTCCCAGCAATTGGTTCCCAGCTGTTACAATAATACTAATTCTTGAATACCACCAGCTTTTTTCAGTTAGCGCAATATATTAAACGTGTCAATAAAATAAAAAAAAATAAAATTGTGCTGCCAGATGTTCAGGAGTGTTCCTACCATAATGGCGTTGGGATTGGAAGGAGGTTTATAAGTCTCAGTAGGAACTTTAAGATAACCAGTGGCTACACTTGCTTTATAAATGTAAAGTGTCTCAGAAACACAATCAAATATTTTATTTATTTGTTTTATTTTGTTTTACTTTATTTTATTTTATTTTCTGCAGAAAAGACCTGTGGCTGTTACTTTGGTACAAAATCACTATTATATCCTGAGTTTAGGAAATTACCTATATCCTTTTAATCTCATCTTGCATAGGCACTATCCAATTACATAGATTTTTGAGTACCTTGAATGTATTTTACATATTTTGCAGGCTAGGATTTCTCTCTCTCTCTCTCTCTCTCTCTCTCTCTCTCTCTCTCTCTCTCTCTCTCTCTCTCTTTCTTTCTATTGATATTTTAGAAAATTACTGTTCATGTGTGGCAGCAGAAAGATAGGTGGCATACATTTTCATTCAAGTATACAATTTATTTCTTTACTATGATGACTACTTTAAAGTTTCTAAGAAGATTTACTTAGCTAAACAATGGATCTTATGTTGTATATAGCAAGGGTATCTCCAATCAGTATTCAGCAGGTATGTTTAGGATCTTTGTGCAGTTTTATTAAATGTGACGTATTAATGTTGCCAGGACTTCGGAAAGTTTGAATTGTTTTCTTACCAGCCTGAGCTAGACTACTCGGAGGCCAGGTGTGTGTCGTTGAGTTACACAGTTACACACTTGAAAATCAAAAGGGGGAAATGAAACCATAAAAGCTGCATAGATAGGAAAGCCAAATACACTCTTAGGATACATCATTACATACTTCAGACTTGCAAAATAGGCCTCCCTCTTGTAAACAGTGGATAGGACAAGCAGAGAGTGCATCACATAGACACGGTGGGGAGAAAAACAGAAGAGATTGGATTCACTCTAGCAATTTTCTACCAGAGTGGAGCAACTCCAACATACCTGAAAAGTCAAAGCCAAAATAAACGTTGATTCTATTTTATCTAATCAGGAAAACTGCTCTATTTTTTCTGCACTTGATTTGTTGTCTGACAAATAGAAGACTTTTTCGCAGAGAACTTCACCAACAATATTTCTATTGTTTACAAAGTGAGGCATAGAAACAGGCCCTTATTCTGATTTATTTTTCCTTGAATATCTCCTATTTTGTGAATTGTTCCTTAATATATCCTTCTTTGTCATTATAGAGCAATTTTGATTTTGATACTATAGATTGCTACCTATGATCATAACAATTAACTTTCTCTTTTATTTTCTTAATCATATAAATGAGGCTTTGATTCTACACAACATAGGGAAAAGATAAGGAATCAGGAAGTTGTCCTATGATCATTAAACAAAACTACAGAGCTTGTTACCATAAACTAGAAGCTGCCCTTAAAAACCTAGTAGCTACTAGAAAATTATTTATTTTTCTATTATTTATGTTTCTATTCCTAGGACTAAGTATAGTTTCAGGCCCAGAGAAAGCATTTAATAAATGAAAGTATGTTCATTTCTTTTCTTTGCATTTCACATTGTTATATAAACTTATATAAGGAATTACTAAGAATTCTGATGGTAATTACAATCTGGTTGTCTGGAAATACAGAGAGGTATATGAAAATAAAGTTAAACATTAAATTAAAAAAAAATCTGGAATCCATTCAATAAATGGCTTTAAGTGCAATGAACAGTATACTCACACAATCTCTGGCCTAAAACAATGAAAGAATATGTGCTTAAAAACAGTATAGATTCAGGAGGAATTATCCTGTAATTCTCTTAGTCTTCAAAAAGCATGCACCGATTTCCACCCCTTTTTAAAGAGAAATATAGAAACAATAGGTTATGATTACTCAACTACCAACTTTCCTGAAAACATCTAAATCCAAAATACTTAAAGAACCAGGTAAACGTTTTAGGGAAGCTTTTTAAGCTCAGATTTCTTACATGAGTTAAGTTACCTGTCAACTAAGAAACTTTTCCAGAGACACTAAAGTTCAAATGTTTTGAGATCAGGAAAAGTCTGTTTATTGTATGTTTTCTGGCTTACAGTGAAGGCACACTCTAACACACACACACACACACACACACACACACACACAGAGAAAGAAAGAAAAAAAGAAAGAACAAAAGAAAAAATTATTTGTTTCTATTTTAACATAGGAAATTAATTGAGTTCTAACTTCTTTCTGTACTTACCACAATTATTCATTTAAATAGGTTATTTACATTGTGCACAGGTGGTAAACTTATCTCACATGGTTTTTATATAACATCCTGGAATAGCAAATCCTGAAGAGTTACATCTAATGGTATCATTAAAATGATTGTAAACATGCCTGTTGTGGCAGATGTGAGCTTTATTTTTGTTGATATACATTCAAATTGTTTGGTAAGATCAAACAAATGTAGAGTTTTAATATGTCAAACATGTCTACATTCTAACAGTTTCTGTTTTTAAGTAGATCTGTTTCTTTAGAAGTCAGGACAGCTATAAAAGAGCCAGACTACAGATCAGATTCAAAGTCAAAACTCATTTTCTCTGATTAGAGCAGAATTCTCTGTATCTGTATCATTTAGCCAACAGTTTCCAATGAAAGATCAAACAGAATAATACTGCAGGTATTAAAATAAGATGGTGGAGGCATGTGTGTCTATTAACTAACCACATTATTCTTAGGTTTTTGTTTAAGACAAAATTAAATATTTTTTGTTATTAAATTTAATCTGTCCTTCTCCTAACCTTTTTGCCTCTTCATCACCATGCTTTTTCCTTTAGTTTATTAGTTTACTTACAATAATGTCACACCATGTTTTTTAATTCTCAGACTGTTTTTGCTTTAGAACTCCAAATTTAACTGGCTTTCCTAGAATTTCTTTGAAGTTCTCAAGCAAAAACTTGGCTTTATTTTTTTCCCAGTGGCAAAACAATTAGTTGGATTTTTGTTTGTTTGTTTTCTGTCAAGTTCCATAAGATGATTTATTAACATTAGAAGAAATTTATGGATTAAATATCTATAATATTTCTATAGAAGTAGATAAAATGCAAATAGAGTGTGCTTCCCAAATAAAACTAATAATTATCAAGTACTTCATAGATGTCTGCTGGTTTATAAAAGTTATCTTTTTTAACCTCTCTGGGCCCAAAATCACAGAGCTGACAAACCAGAATAGTCCATAAAAATAACTACACACTTATACTGTCTTTTATTTATTTATTTTTAAATTTGAGATAGTGTTAGTTACAGAAACTTCTATTTTAAAATAGGTAAATATATCAGAGTCTTATCTTTACAAATATTTAGGGGGCATGAGGATTTTCTTCTCTTGTAGCAGAAATTAATACTCACCAAATGTTCCATTTTCTCCCCCACATTCCCACGTACACATGCAATTATTTTAAACCATAAGACAATTCAGGAGAATAAATTATGATAAGTGTCATGTGTCTCATTTCTGGGCTAAAATAGTGAAAATCTCAGGCACCCTTCTCCAGTCTCTTCCTTCTTCTTCCGTGTGCCTAGAAGGCCGTGTGTTGTGGACCCAAAACATCAAAACAGCCAAAATTACTGAGTTGCTGAAAGAGAGCAGTTCCCAGAGCATTGCTCAAATATGCACTGGATTCCGGATGAGCCAGAAATAAGCCTTTGTTGTATAGAGCATTATGTGGGCGTTATTTGTTTCTGTCTAACCTATCCTATCAGTTTGTCTGCCTTATATTGCCCATTTTGGTTAGTGAAGAAATTGGTACCAGAAGTGAGATGATGTCTTGAAAAATATATATATATATTTATATATAAATATGTATAAATATATATGTATATTTGTAAATATATATTTATATATATATATATATATTTGGCTATATATATATATATATACATATATATATGTATATAATATATGGCAATATATATAATATAATATGCCAAATAGGCATCAACCTAGTGATTCAGAAGTGTATGAGCAGAAAGAGAACTGATATTCGAGGCTTGCAAAAGATGGTGTTTCATACAGTAGCAAAAGCAGCTAATCATGTACCTAACAAATCTGTGGCTTTATTGAAAATAGGATGTTATTAAAGAAAAGGAAAAGAAAATAGGATGATAATAATGTACATGATTTGCTACTAATTCTATTTGACAAGATATGTGAAGTCATAAACAAGCTCAGAATAGAATTGGCTCATTTGCAAGCAGACATGAAAAGGGTAGAGAGAGTCTAATACAGAGCCTTTCAGTGTTCGTAATAAATGCTTTGTGACCGTAATAAATGATAAGAGTGCAAAAGTTTCCACAGATAAATATCTGGTAGTACATTTCTGATCAAATTACCTTAAATCAAAGAACCAGTTAAGAATGTGACACTTAATAACTTGGTAAAATGACTCAGGGTAAAGACTAGATTAAGAGTGTGGTTTTGATAAAAAAATTCAAGCAACTTCTGTGTAACTCTGTTATATAAAGAGAAGGAATAATGGAATACAAGAATAGAGATGTACAACGTAGAAAAGATCTGGTATGCTCTGAGTACATGGAAAAGATTAGAATTAAAGCATACTGGGTATTTGTAATTTCCACTGGTAAAGAAACTATGGATTTGAACCAAAAACAAAACAAAACAACAATAGCAGAAAAAAAAAAAGACTTTTATAGATTTAAAATGATTTTAAGTTCACAAACTTCCTGTGAGTAGGAAGCTGGCTGGGAAAGCTCCTCAGACTCCAAGTAAAGGATATTCCCTCAGACCTAACTCCGATGGAAGCCAGTACAACAGGAAAAGTAAAGCATCCTCAAAGATGAAGGCAGGAGACACAGAGAACAATGGACTCTCTGGAGATTCCCAAAAGAGTTTAGACCCAATGGGGGAACATTTACCAACCCCAGTTTTGGACCTCCCACAATGCCTGCTCAGAGGACCAAAATATCTCTAAACTAGTGACTACTGTGTGACTCATAGTTCTCTCCTCTCTTAATGGTATCTGTTCTATTTCTGTTCTAGCAATAGTAGTAGTAGCAGCAGTACTAGTAGTAGTAATAGTAGAAACAGTAGAAGTAGGAATAGTAGTAACAGTAGTAGTAGTAATAGTAGTAGTAGTTATCATCATGATTTATTGTTGAGTGTCATGTGTTTGTATGTGCATTGAAAGCCTCCCTTAACTTGCTTTATAGTTTATATGTTTCAGTTGAAAATAGTGGCACCTGAGTTTGATACGGAGACTTACATTATCATTCAGAAACCTGGGTGAACTGGAAGCAGAGACTGGCTTGGACTTTGAGTTGTTTCACTGGGAGAGGAGTTGAGTGTGTTTCTTTGTGGAACAAAGGGTATTGGGTGCCAGAAACAATCCTGAAATAATACTTCCTACATATTCCATGAGTCCTCTACATTTCCTAACTCCAGAGTTTAGGTAGAGCCAAGAACTAGTCTTGGCCAATGAAAGATAAATAGAAGTGACATATGTAACTTTCAGGCCAAGAGAGGTTGGCTCGTATTTGATTTCTAATCTCTCTTTTTCCCTAATTTAATAACAACAAATACTTTTGTTAAAATAATAATAGTCACATGATGGAAGCAACCTGGATCACTGATTTGCTGCACAGACGATAATGGCCTTTGGGTGTTATGGGATACACAGAACATTGGAGGGAATGAGAAATGGACTTTTGTTGTATTAGGCCTCTGGAATTTATTTTTCCTTTTTTTTTTTTTTTAACTGCTTTATAACCTCACCTCTCTTGAATATACACCACTATTACTACATTTAATGTGAATTTTGAAGAGACACACCTTCTGGATTCAGAGTTAAGTCAATGTGCAATATTTTTAACAGATTTGTTTGTTTTCATTCTTACATATCATAATCACTGTGAAATTGATCTCTATTTTCCTCTTCTGAAGTCACAATACCAGAATTGTTTTCTGTGATTAGGGTTCTGTAACACATAGACCTAAAATAAAATGTAACACATAATAAATCAAAAATAGCATCAAACCTGAAAATGACAATTATTTTTATATTCCCAGTGTCATAGGAAAGTCATCCTTGTCCTAACATCTTAGCAAAAATAAATGGAACGAGGAACTAATGAGTTATTTAAAGGACACATTAACTTTGCTATAATTCTATTAGTAATTGAGATAGTTGTGTCCTAGAAGTACCCTTCAAGAAATGATTAATGAGGTTTCTAAACATTCTAAATTGACTGACATAGAAGGGAGTGATCCTGTCCTTTAGCCAAACCTCTGTTATTTCAGGAAAAGGGGAGACTTATCTTTCAAATATTTCATGATAGTGTCAAATACTAAGCATGAAAAAAATGTAAATATTTTTCCTAAAGTTTAAAGAACTCAATATACTAGGTCAGTAAGGAGGTAAATTTATCAAAGTTTTCTCTCTACATTGATTAAAGTTAAAGCTGATTTAGGTATAGAAATCATTTAACCGGACTCATGATAGCAACAAACTTTCAACAAACGCACTGAATAGCACAAAATAATTAATTCATTAAGTTTTCCCACTGTTTTGTCTATGAAGTAGTTAATACCCTATCTATATCATAGAAGGTTGAAAGGAATCTATCCTGTTTCATCACAGTTTATGGCTCATTTGAATAAACTATAACTAGATCTCTCTTCTTATGTTAGATAATAGAACCAAAGGACTGGAATTGGAATTTTCTGTATCAATGATTAAATTCTCCCTTTCGCTAGAGTCAGTTTGCTATTGTTGTAATTTTAAAATAAAATATTAAAAGTAAATTTAAGAAAATGTTAATATAGAAGTGTATTGTTGCAAATGAACTAATATTTTTTCCCAAAATTTATTGCATTTTGGAAGTTTCTTTCTAGTTAAAGATAACTTAACAGTTCTTACATTTTATCTTCTTAACCAATCTGCCTTTTTAAAATTTCCACCTAGTAAAGTATCAAAATTAGTTATATAATGGGAATATTCAATTATATTTTATCCCATTTATTTAATGTTCTTCAGCAGATTAATATTTAGCCTAATTTGCTTCTATTATTTATATATATTTTTAGTTTCTTAAATATGTATTATAAATATAACTTGGAATTTTCAAATTCATTATAGAAATTAATATTTTCCATGTAAACCATCGGTTTTGTGTATTTGTTTTTGTTTTTGTTTTTTTTTACTACTGTTATTCATGTCTTCTTAGACTAAAACTAGGAAGGATTGTTTTTAAATGTACATAATGACAAAAGTGTTTAAGAGATGTTCTAGAAAATTATTACAGTTAATTTTACATGCATCTCTTCAATTATAGGAAAAATGATTTTAGTTTTCACTTACATTTCTGAAAAAATATAGTTAACTCTTATGATATGGAATATTTATGCACAATTAAACAAACTGTGAATATAATCCCAAACAATATCTAAAATGGTAAAATTATCATTTGTTTATCCCTCTAAGATTTTTCTTCTACTGTTTCCATTATACAGTATGTACACACATGCATTCATTTACACACAAAAGCACATGCAACAATAACAAAAAAAGATTTAAACTCTATAGTTCAATTATAAATAGCATATGAGTTTTGAAAGGAGAAATACTACTTTAAAAATTTTTGTAACTTTATGAGTGAAGCCTGTGTTTTTCATTGTTGTTGTTTTTTGTTTTGTTTTTTAATTGACATAATCTTGATTTCCTCAACTACTACACAAACCTCATATCTGCATCTCCTCAATTTTTGTTTTTTTAGAAGATACACTTAAATAATCTGTCTAAAATATCAATTAAGTCCTGGAACTTCCTTACTCATATGGATTAGCACAAGGTAAAATTCTCTGCCCAACATTTAAGACCTTGCATGGAAATAACCTCAAAATATTTAATTAACTGTGTTTGCTCTAATTTACTAAGATTCAAGCTATAATTTTTACTTGATGGGTATATCTGCTTACTCTCTTCTGTCAGAATTTGGGCTTGGACAAGAGAAGACAGGCAGGTTTTGCAGATCACAGAATATAGGACAATGAACCCCAATATAGGTTAGTAAGTAGAAGATCAAAGAATGGAATTTTATGATGGAAGTGTGACTAGGAGAATAGGAGAATGTGGTAGGCAGAAATTAAGTACTCTTCACAATTTTTTGGATATTTGCGATTTTGTGTATTTTGAGGTCTAAATGAGTGCCAGAGAGAGAGCTGTCTGAATTAGACAATTTTGCAAAAGATATCCATGCCCAATCTTAAGGGAATCTTGATGACTGGAGACAACCTGTTTACCCACCTGTAAACAACTAGCACCAAGATCATTGTGTATTATTATTTGATGCAGAAAGTGTTTCGAAATAGAATATTCTTATGAAAATGAACTTAAGTTCTCCAGGCTAACGGCATGACTGACTTGAAGCAAATTTGAAAATGATTAAAATCGAGGCCCTTTCTTTCCTTTCCACCATGACGATACTCCAGCCTCCACGTTCCGTTAGAATCAGCCTCTGCTTATTGAGTAGAGCTTAGACTAATGCAAAGTCTAAGGAGCAACATTTTACAAGTTATAAAACTTTTAGAAAGAAAACAAGGGAAGTTACCCCATCCCATGCCCATGATGTGGTAGGAAAATCATGACTCGCAAAGATATCTCCATTCTAATCCTCAGAACCTATGAATGTTACTTAGCAAAGAAACCACTGATTTGACTAAGGTTAAGGACCTTTGAGATTATCCTGGGTCTAATCCAGTCTCATCACATGAGTTGTTAGAAGGAGAGGACCTTTTCCAGCTGTGGTCAAAAAGAGATGGCCACATGGGAATGATTTAGTTCCTCTTGCTCATTTCAAATGTTGGACTCTATGCAAGAATTAGAGAGACGTTTAGAAGCTGGAAGTCAAGAGAATGGATTCTCCTTTAGGGCATCAAGTAAGAAACTCAGACTTGCTGACACCTTGATTTTAGCTCAAATTGTCAGATGTCTGACCTATAGAATTGCAAGATAATACATTTTTGTTGTTTTCAGTACTGATTTTTTGTTATTTTTTTCATGACAGCAATAGAAAACTAGTACCCATGACAATTCCATTCCATTTTCTTCAATCTATTCAAGATCTCCATCAAAATGGCCTCACACTTCCACTGCCTATCTGAAGTGCAATCACAAATTCAGAGCTTGGAAAAAGTTTCGATTTCTCTAAAGAGTACTTTTCTGTTATTCTGTTCAGTTTAAGTTCTACTCTTGAACTACAGTACCTCTAACTCATATCATACAGGAGTATCCGGATTGTCATCTGAAGATTTGGTCCATTTTACTTTTGCTGCCAGATTAGATTATAAACATATCATAAGTATGATTTAAGCTTATCCTTTTTGTGTGTCTTTCAGTGCCCCTAGGACAATGTACATTTTTTTATTACTCAAAATCATTTGAAGTAATAAAATTAATCATTTGAATCTTTTCCCCCCCAATTCAGGGAAATAACCATTCATCTCCACTGAGTGTGACATTTTTATGATACTTTGTGATAAAATAAACAATTGAAATACCTTTAAGAAGATCAGTCTCATTTCTTTGGGAACATATACTGGACTCACTACTCTGAATTCACACAAAACCTGCCATGGAATTTTTCATATTGCTTTACAATTCATTGAGACAAATTTTGCAAAGTATGCTAAACTCAGTCTCATTCTGTAACCGTAACTTTCATTTACATTTTCAACATTTGAATCAAAATAGCCACAAATTAGTTGCCAAACAAATCTAATTTATGCTTTTAGCAATTGTATGTTAGTCCTGCTGCCAGTATTTTTTGCCTTACTTGTTACAAATTGTCCCTAATTGGAAAACACTGTAAGCAGTAAAATATGAAGAGAAAAGCCACCAGTACTTTGAAGTTTATTAGTTACAAAAATTGATTGGGTTTTCCCATATTAATTTTGATGAGCATGGAGCCTAGTTGCTTGTTTTCTTTTGTTTGTCTGTCTGTCTTGTTTTGTTTTTTTTTCCCCCCCTGCTTCAGTTTTGTCACCTCATTCTAGTTATGGAATAAGCTGATTATTTGGTGGATATTTTTGCAGACCAGACCACTTCCTCAAATAGAAGCTTTGTTCTTATAAATAGATACAATTATGTTCATATGTTTGCTAGATGAATCCAGTGGTGTGTGTGGTGAACAGAATCTCTCATAAGTAGTTTCCTCAGTTCTTTGGAATTTCACTTTTGAATTTGATCAATGGAGACAATTCAATCTGAAAAAATTATGGTTTCTCATAAACACACTTCATCTTGCATGCATATACTTAATTGTGTTAGACAAGCTTTGGGGATATTAACCATAGAGTTATAAATTAACTCCATGAGTTATAAACTAACTCTTAACCATTACAAAACTTAAGGTTTCCTCTAACTTATTAAAACTTAATATAAATGCGTGGAAATATTGCCATGAATTTTAATTTTTAATTCAAAATGACAAAGAAGTAAAATAAGTCTAGGTCTAGATATAATTTTTCCAATTTACAGATTGAGTTATTAAATGAGTATACTGTAAATTATATAAAAAATACATTTTTATGTCTAAATTAACTACGTATGCATTCTTTAGTTTCTTTGTAAAATTAATGAAATTAAGATTGGTATTGAATATTGATAAAATTATATTGCATATAGCATGATATTACGGCCAAATCCATTTACTCAGAAATATTGGGAAATGAGATTTTATTTCGAATTGTCTATGAGGAAGTGTTGTATCATCTCCTCTAGTGGGTGAGACTAAATTCAGCATCAATGGGAAGTTCTTAAGGAAAGGAACCCTCTTCTGTACTGTGGGAGAGGGCTATAGGGTGGGTGGTCAGGTGAGCCTGAGGGAACTTGTGTAAACTATGTTCCATAAAGAATCACCACCTATTACTGGAAACAGGGCTATGTTCACGTAAATGCCTTCCAATCAGTGGTAGCTGAAAGAGGTTCACTGCTATGATGAGGTTCCTCTAGACTAGATCTTTCGGTGAGTCACATACAGCTGAAGTTCAACTAATTCCCCATGGATGGAAACCTCTTCCTATATCCTGAAATATCTTTGCATGTCAGTGAGTTCTATCTCTGAGGATGGATAGTAGAGACCAGAGGTAAGAATACCTACCACACTGGTTTGAGAGGTGTACTAAACAAGGTAAATGCACCAAAGCACACTATACAACACTGATAATGAGGAACTTTTCAGTGAATGGAAGCTGTCTCCCATACGGTTATTAGAAGAATGAGAAAGTTATCATAAATGAACAATAGAGGTTGCTACTTGTCACTTAATATCCTCAATACAGTCATGCATTGCTTAATGACTGATACGTTCTGAGAAATGCATCTTTATATGATTTTCATGTGAACTTCTTGGACCACACTTACTAACCTAGTGGCATAGCCTACTACATACCTAGGCTATATGGTACAGCCTACTGCTCCTAAGTATTTAAATATATTTAAACATAGAAAAGATACAGTAAAAATACAGTATAAAGGATTTTAAAATAACAGTACACCTGTGTAGGGCACTTACTGGAGCTTGCAGGACTGCACGTTGTTCTGGGGGAGTCAGTGAGTGAGTGGTGAGTGAATGTGAACGCCTCAGACATTACTACACACTATTGTAGACTTTATAAATACTTATCCTTAGACTACACTATACTGATTTAATTTTTTCTTTCTTACTGTAAGTTTTTTTTGTTGTTTTTTTTTACTTTATGGTGTAAATTTTTTTTTTAATTAAACTTTTTGACTCTTTTAATAGTAACACAGCTTAACACACAAACACATTGCATAGCTGTGAAAACACAGTTTCTTTCTTTATTGTATAAGCTTTTTTTTCCCTTACTTTTAAACGTTTTTTATGAAAAACCAAGACCCACATTAGCCTAGGCCTACCCAGGATCAGGATCATCAGTGTCACTGTCTCCACATCTTGTCCCACTGGTAGGTCTTCAGGGACAGTGACACACATAGAGCTGTCATCTCCTACAATAACAAGGCCTTCTTCCTGAATATCTTCTGGAGGGCATGCCCAGGGCTCTTCCAGAGGAGGGATTACACTGTTCAGAAACATGTTCATGGTGGCTTGCTTTTTTTTTTTTTTTAAATCATAGATTTGCTTATAATAAAGCAGATAATGCATTATGAACATTCTGTTCTATTAATGAAAACTTTTAGGTGTCGGGGTCCATGTTTTCAGACTTTTTAAGGAGCTTGCTGAGGTGTGCAAAAGGTTCTGGTAAACCCTTTACTGTGAATTCTCTTAGGGGTTCTTCTTTTTCTTCTGCAGTTTCCATTTCTCATCTTTTTCTTTAGTTATGTGTTCCTGTCCCAGTTCCAACAATTCCTCATTTAGTTCCTCAGGAACCCCCTCTAGGGGGTTTCACAATGTCGTCCTCCTCTACACCCAGCTTAAACTTGCCAGGCATCTCGGTCCTGTTGATTTTCGTAACTCTTGTGCTATGATGTGAGGTAGGCATGTAGTGCTCCTATTCTATAAGTTAAACATCCCTTTCATGATCAACATGCACTTTCCATTATTATATATCCATATATATAATATATATGTATACATCCTATATATATATTAATATAATATTAATATAATATCCATAATATTTCCATCATTATTAGCAGTACTGCAGGGCACAGCCTTGTGTAAATGACTGTACACATCTTCATGGCTTTACTTTGGATGAATTCCTGGAAATGGAATTTTCGGGCAAAGGACACACACATTAAAATTTTCAGTATGTGTTGCCTTTCCCAAACCTGTTACGGATTTTTGTTACCATTGACAATGTAGAGTCTTAAAGTTTGTATGGATTATGTTTCTCTATTTCTATTGTTTTTCTCCTCTGGGCTACCGCCCATGTGATGCTGTGTGAAATCCATTACCCTCTTCCAGACCTCATGACAGGCCTTCATGATCACGTTTTCTCAGTAACTCTTAGCTGGAGCCTTGCTTCAACTTTGAGGATTCTTCTGCTGATTGTTTGACCATTTAAGTCAAGCTCATCTTATTTTCAACAACTACTTTTTAAAATATATTCAACAACAAAAGATAAACACAACATTACTGAAAGTAATTTAAACTTTCTTTGAAAGTAATTATGCTCTTTTTATGTGTAGGATAACAGGCTAAGTGCTATATATGCATTATATATACAATGGAATACTAATATCAATATTTTTTTTTTGCAACAAAAATCTGCAGCACAGAAAATCTTCATTACTTTCCAAGGACAAATAGCCAATGTGTAGCACATTTGGACTTATCATGTGAATGAAATTCTCTGTCTCTCTGTCTCTCTCTGTCTCTGTCTCTGTCTCTCTCTCTCTCTCTCTCTCTCTCTCTCTCTCTCTCTCTCTCTCTCTCTCTGTCTCTGTCTCTCTCTGTCTCTGTGTGTGTGTGTGTGTGTGTGTGTGTGTGTGGTAAGAACACTGAACATAAAACCTGTGATCTTAGCTAATTTTAAATGTACAATACATTATTGTTGACTACAGATACAGTATTGTGAAGAAGCAGATATGTAGAGCTTACTCATTTTATTTAATGGAAACTTTATGCCTGTTGATTAGTAACTCCCCGTTTCCTCCTCCCCCCAACCATAGTAATCATCATTCCAGTATTTGATTGTATGATTAATTGTAGTCTTGCTCATAAACACCATATAACTACCATGATATTCTATCTGCATTTGAAGGTTTAGAAACAAATTCAGGGCTTTGCCAACACTTCAAAAGCATTATTCTGAAATTAATTTTACCGATATGTTACTGTGTAATGAAAAACGTAAATTTAGATTTGGGTAAGTCTAGGCTGATCTTATATTTTTGAGCATTTATCTGTTATTGGATTCCATAGTAAAAGGTTACTATTTATATTTTTTCTTATAATAATTGCTGGCATTTTCTAAGAGTTTTACAGTTAAAAATACGTTCATATAATTATGATGAAGTAGGAATTTAGGCAAGCTTGCAAGGAATTATTTTCGGTGCTTATTTGACAGGCTATTCTATTTGAAGTGTATTGAATAGCTGTTATGGCATCACAAAATATAAATTCATGACTGAAAATAACCATCAGCTCAGTCAGCTGGGGTTTATTTGATATAAGCTCACTCCAGGTTGGTTGAGGTCACTGACCTAGCCTGGGTTCAGTTGGAGCAGCTTTTCAAAGCAGCTCCATTGAAAACGTTTCTTATTATCTTTCTCGGACCAGTGGGTTAGCCCACGCATATCTTTCCTGTGGCAGTGGAAGAAACACAAAAGAGAAAATGGAACCATGTAACATTTCCTAGGCTTGGAACTGTCATACTGTTACTTTTGCCTCATTCTATTGGCTAATGCAAGTCTCATGATCAAACTCATAGCCAAGGGATAGAAATCTAATCAGCCCCCTTTGTGGGGAGAATTGCAAAGTCATGTGGAAAAAGAGTACAAAGATAAAAAGGGCGGGGTAACTGGGGCCACTAATGGAATCTACCATGATAACAATTGCATTTTCTTTGAATGTGTATTCTAGTTCCAAACTAAAATATTAACCTATATTCTTAACCATTTGAACATAGGATACAATGAACCTATGTAATTGCCTGAAGGAAAAAGGAGATGCTGCAGACGTCTTGATTTTTAGTCAGATGTTTTCTTCTAATGAAGTGATATTGCTCATGTTCCTTGAGAACTCTTGTGTGTCTCTCTGGGTTCAGTTTTCAGCACTAAAATCTCTCAGGGAGTGACTCATTAAACTGGTAACCACTATATCCGCCCACTCAACCACATGCCACAGCCTCCAAATCTGTGGCTGCTGTGTCACATAAGCATGAAAACTGTGGAGTCCAGAATTCCTATTTAACTCTGATGCAAAAAAAAAAAAAAAAAAAAAAAAAAAAAAAAAAGCAAAAAAGCAAAACAAAACACTGAAGCCTTAAAGTTTACAAAGAACATTTGAGAGTAATTGTCCGTAAGAAAAATAACTTGATTGCTAGGGAACCCGACCCTAAGGTGCCTATTTCTCACTCTCCCTGAGTTCATCGGAAATTGGAGGAGGGAATCATAGCCCAGAAGTATGACTGAAGATAGAAAGCCGGAAATGTCGACAGCAGCTGAGTGGGTGAACACATTTTGTCTAAAAAGATAAGGCAGCTGGCCAGAGTGAGAAGACAGGAGCCAAATTTACACACAAATAGTGGAAATAATCTGAGTATCCAATTTGGGAAGAGGTGAGGGAGATAATTGTGCTTTGAGTGGCTAGTGATGAGAGAACAAAGAGGTTAAAGATGCCTCTGAGGTAGGTCTGTAATGCCTCCAAGGGGTCACAGAGGACTTCAGTGGTAGTAAAAGACAGGCGTCCTTTTTGTTTGTTTGTGTTTAGACTAGTTTACCAAGAAAGTTCAGGTATTGGTAAAAGTTCAAATATTAAAGATTTTTCTTCCTTTGCTTGCTTTGCTCTTTAGAATATTTTAAAACACAATCAGTGTGACAATCTTTGAAGAAACAATGACAAAAGGAAGTACTCATCAAGAAGAGGTCTTTTAGCAGGTAATAAAGAGAACATGCTACTTCTCATTATTCTTATAGCCAAAGTTTTCAATGATCTAAAAGCAAAGCAAAAAAATCTAATCAGGTGTCTACTAATTTTTCCAAATTCAAATATACAGAATATCAATTGTTTTTCAATTGCTGTGGGAGATAGAACTTGTCCTTACATAAGTATAATTAATAAATAATTAACAGTTATGAACAATCTATAATTAACAGATGTCTGTTTTAATATTTTATTTTCTTATATAATTTAACACTATAATTGAAACAATTAAGGCCTAAAGAGCTCATCTAATTTCACTTAAAACTGTAAACTTTTGTGTCACAGAATTACTTTAAAAAATTACTTTTCATTTGGGTAGAAACTAAAAAGTGTGGATATTTTTAATATAACTTTAATTTCCATTTGTTCTAAATGTCTCATCTTATGTACTATAGATAAAAGTCTCTGAGACACATTACGTGTTGTCCAGTAGTAACCACTGGCAAGCTGCATAGATAGGTATATCTAATTCTGTAATAAGTTTCTGAAGGAACAAGACAATAAAGAAAGAAATATTATTGAAGATATGTTCTGCCAATAATTACTTGAGTCATCTGGTGTATGGTTTTCCTGTGAGAATGGCAAAAGTGGAATCCCATAAAGATAGATGTGTGTGTGTGTGTGTGTGTGTGTGAATGTGTGTGTTTGTGTGAATATCTGTGTACATGTGTGAGCATGTTTGCCTATGTGTATGTAACAGGACATATGCACATGTAAATGTAACCTATGTATGCAACTCTCTCTCTCTCTCTCTCTCTCTCTATATATATATATATATATATATGTATATATATATATACATATAAAACATAAGTTACATATATATGTTATCTGTCCATCATCTATGTGTGTGTTATCTAGCCATCATCTATGTGTCCTATCTATCTATCTGTCTATCTATCTATCTATCTATCTATCTATCTATCTATCTATCTATCTATTAATCATCTATTTTCATCTTCTATCTGTTTAGGTCATACTGTTTATAGCTTTTGTTATCATAGAAAACCCTGCTGCCCTGGGAAGCTCTACCTCTGGCTAGGATAGAAGCATTCTATATTAGATTTTGGTTTAAGTAGTCAAGTTTGCATGTCCCCTCATCTTTTCTTACTAAAGAAATTTCATATCCTACAACTTCATCTCTATGCACCTCAGTTTTCTTCCTTATAAAATGAAAATAGAAATATGTATTGTAAAAGCATTTTTAAGATGCAACTAAAGTAATGTGTATTAAAAACCTTGACAAAGAAAGTATTTACAGTTACAAATAGGAATGGAGAATTGAGAAAGGAAAAGGGGGAGGGGGATTGACCTATGACTAAAGAAAGAATTCAATAGAGCAACCAAGTTCGTATGTTTTTTTATTTTTTAATTATATTTAAACCCTAGCTACTGTATGTTTTGCTAAAAATTATTATCTATCTATGATTTCCTTAGATATTCCATATTTTATTTAAGGATGTATCTGTTGAAATGTATAATTATGGAGGAAACCTATACATTAATATATAAGGTATTAGCATATGTATATGCACTCCTGATTCTCTGAAAGGGCTCTGGAACTGTGGAGTATTCATACCACAGTATGAAGATGAACTGCGTGAATTGTAGTTCATATACGTTACCACATTTAATCTTCACACATTCTTAAATTCAACTTTCATCAATTCATGTTCCTACACAAAACCTGCAAGGTCTTCTTTTGCCTGCATAGTCAGTTACTAACCAGTTCCTCAGATTGCCATCCTAGGTTATCAAAAATCTGGCGACATCCTCCTTTTCTGACATTATCTTCTACTTCTGTCCAATAAGATTCTGTGCTTCAATCAGACTAGCCTATTCATATCACCCACAATTCCATAGACAGTATCCTCACCTTTTATTTGGCAGCTTTCTTTCCCATCTGGGATGGCTTTCTACCTTGACCAAAGATTGTGCATCCTACATCCTTTAAATAACAGCTCTAGCCTTTATGGGGTGGTATTTCTGGATCATCCTAACTAACAATTATCCCACTGTCATCTGAAAAAAAAATATTTACATTGCTAATTTTCATTAATTGAAAAGTATTAATCTACTAATTAGTAAATAAAATTTGATGTTGTTTCCTGTTAGAAAGATACAATTAATTGACTAATATAATGAGTGTTTAAAAGAGGCTATTAAGTTGGTAAATTGCAAATTTTTGTAAAGTAATATTCTCTGAGTTATCTTACATTGTTATTCTTTTCATATATATATATATATATATATATATATATACATATATATGTGTGTGTATATATGTATATATACACACACTGTACACACACACACACACACACTCACACACACACACACATACATTCCCAACTTATGGAAAATAGAAAACAATGTCAAATGGCTAGTAAAATACTATAATATTACAATATTATTATATTACTATATTACTATGTGAGAGAAGGAAGTATTATAATTTCTTGTAATACAAGTGCCATACCACAGCCTCTGAATAGCTTTGAAATACTTTGCTCTGAAATACTAACAGTTGGTACTGACATGTAACTGTGTAGAGTTTTTATACAAGTTTAACATACCATTTCTCAATACCTCTGCCCCTCATTATTTCACTTTTGCCATCTACACTTTAATTTCCCCACAACATCCAAAATGATCATTTTATATGTCAATATGAGCACTTAAGTTTGTTGTCAAAAAACTGCAATGGCAACCTTTCATAGTTTAAAACAAAACACAAACTTGTTACTTATGACCTTCATGTGTTGACTCAGACTACCTCTGACCCATTCCTCCTGCTGTTTATTTCACCTGAACCAGACCAGCCTCATCGTTGCTCCCTGAACATGACAAGGCATGTTCCATCACAGATACCAGCTTTGCTCACCCCTCATTACACGTTGCTCACATGCTCAGAAAAGCCTTTTCTGACCAGACTAAAGGAAATATATCCCCATTATTCAATATCTACTCACACTGTTTTATTTGTCATTAGGACACTTATTACTACCTAATACTGTATTTTATATTTATTTATATTTATATTTATATTTATATTTATATTTAAACTATATTTATATTTATTATCTAGTACCACTTAAAAGAATGACACATCTATGAGTGTTGAGTCTGTTTTGTTCACCATTTTATTCATAGGACCTAGATTACCATCTAGCATACACTATATGTTCAATTAATCTATTTGCAATCAATGAATTAATATTTTCAAATACCTAGATTAGAAACACACACATGCCCTTTCTAGTTTACAGAATTAGTGTGTTAAATATGATATTTTAAAAAGACTGCCTGGTCCAAGCATCCAAAAATGAGGTTTTTATTTTGTCCCAGGTCTGCAGTTTCTGGGTAAGACTCATAAACACTCTACATCTGTATCTCTTTATGAAACAGTGATATAAATTACTTGCCTTTGTTCTTGTCACTTGGTGTCATGAAGCTGATAGGCAAAATATTGTAAATAGTTGAAGTCATTTTCAGCAGCACACTATTATTAATTCCTAGGCATGACTAAAAAATGATTCTTCTGTTTGATACCATAGAAATATGATAATGTACATTTGGTAAAAATCCCCTAGAAATAAGTTTATACAGAACACAGGATATTAAAATACATTTTTTTAAATGTTCCCAGACATACTAAACTTGTAAAATGTCTGGTTCTGAGCTGGTTTGAGGTTTTACTTAGAATTACAAATATAGGTTTGTATGTTTTTTTTGGCTATCTCCATTATTGATTTCAACTGGGGTGCTATTTTGGCAAAGGGAGTTTATTGTTTCAGTGAGAACAACACTAAGATAATTCTAAATGAGATGAGTTAACATGGTATTCTAGTGATAGCTCTGGTTTCCAGGCTGGATACATGTTTGCAAGAAAATCTAAACTACAGATTCACCATTGAGATAAAATCCAGTCACTGTGTACACACAAAATACACACATGTACAGAGAGAGAGAGGTATAATAACCAAGGTATGATCAATACAAAGCAAAAATAAATAAATAAACAAGTGAACTTGAGCAAAAATAAGCACCTTACCTAAATGTTTCACATTTTCTAAAGAATATTATAATTAAATAATTATTCACTAGTGGTTTTCTCCTACTATTATCAGTTGACCACACGCCTGAGATAAGATAGGATTCAATGTTTTGAGGAGTAAAACAATCTCCAAATATACAATTACTGGATTTTTATTTTGTTGCAAGATTGTAAAAAAGTATAATGTGACTTTGAGACGCTGCCCAGAAGGAATAAAGAAACATAAAGCTAATAAATCCAAATAAAAATTCTGACCCAGCGAGGTGATATTTAAGTGATCCACAAAATAACCGCCTTGGTTTTTATCCTCACGACGTCATTACAAAGATAAATAACATCCTTTTAATTACAATTCATCTACAGAAGACAATGATTTAATTTCATAAGTGAGTCTGACATACAGGTCACCTTCTATTGGGTTTAAAAAAAAAAGATTGCATATAATGTAAAACTACTGGGTCCTACTCAGAAACTCATGTTTTGGTGAGCGAGATTCACTAAAATTAGAGTGAATGAATTTTCATTCTATTTTTGAAGTTGTAAAGAAAATAGTCATTTTGAAGTTTTTACCCTATTTTTTAAATGTTATAAATTATAATCTATAAATAAGCTTAAATACTTTGCATTTTAATTTTTCATAGCACCCATCGCACTGCATCATGCTTGCTTATTTAGTTGACTTCCCATAAAGTCTTTGGGAGCATTTGCTGTACCTTAGTTATGATTTTATTTTCAGTACTTTCCACAGAGTATGTACAAAATTACTACATATATGTTGAGTGTGTTTCTGAGGAGGTCCAGTATTTTACAAACCTAAGATTTCTTGCAGACCTTTTTAAATAAACAAGATTACAAGTTTGGCTAAGGGAAATTGTACGGATCCCAAAGGATTAAGTTCAATCTCTTTAGCCTAATGTGCATTATTTATACTTGGATTTCAGCCCATATTTCTAATCTGATCTCTACCTATATGTATATAGGTCTTTCATTATTCCAAATGCATTTCTTGCATTGCCACCTATGTTTTCTTCTTCTGCTCTTTTTTCTTCTCCTTCTCCTTCTCCTTCTCCTTCTCCTCCTCCTCCTCCTCCTCCTCCTCCTCCTCCTCCTCCTCCTCCTCCTCCTCCTCCACCTCCTCCTTCTCCTTCTCCTTCTCCTCCTTCTTCTTTTCTTTCTACTTTTTCCTGTCTGGAATGTTGTTTCTCCTTCACAGGTCTTATCAAAAGCTTATGTTATACTTTAATTCAATTCAGTCTTCTGAAATAATTAGAATAGCTGCATATAGCTAGACTAGAACACCATCTTTTTTGGGACATCTATAGCAAATCTGTCCTTTGTATGTCCAGAAAAATTTTTAGCAAAACTATTATTTGGCAGTTATAAGAAGCTGTGTTTCATTTATGTGCATACCTTAGCTCTTTAACTATATTTTGGGATTCCTAAAGTGATAAATACACAGTATGCAGATTGTTTCTGACAGTTTTCCTGGCTTAGTTTAAGAACACTTCTTTTTAAGAAATTGTATATAACCTGAAATAAACTAAGTACCATTTATTCGACTATTTTTAGATGGAAAATTAAATAATTAGACTAAATTAAGGAGCCATCCTCATAACTGGTAATTCCACAAATAATCTATATATTTATTTGTTGTTGGAAAATGTCTTTTACTCACATTCTACCCACATTTCCTAGAGGCATTTTGCTGTCAATTGTAATACCTTCTATATCCTGTGTAGATATGGTCAGAACAGGGAGAAATAGAAGAGAGCAGTGTTAGTAGATTCATATATGTAGTTCATAGAGTTATTGTCAAGACCTTGACAAGTGGCTTAAATTCTCAATACCTTGACTTGCTTAAAAACTAAATTTGGAATGAGATGAGCCTATCTTATAAGTTTTGTTTTGTGTTTTGGAGATTAAATGAGTTACGTGTAAACTGTTTAGAATACTGTCCTGCTTAAGAACAAACTCTCAACAATTTTCTGCCTTTATTAAGGGGGCACACATATATGGTGATGGAAGGAGAACCAACTTTATGTGGTGAACACACAATGCAATATATAGATGATGTATTATAGAATTGTACACTTGAAACCTATGTAATATTACTAAGCAATTAAACCTATGTAACTTTACTAGCAATTGTCACCCCAATAAACTTCAATTAAACAAAATGCTACCCCAGTACATTTAATTAAACAAATGAGATGCGTGATGAAAACTTCTACATAACCAAGTAAATAAATTTCAATCATAATTTTTATATGGTTAGTTTTGGAATAAGAATTTACTTGCTACTATGCTTGCTATCTTAAAATGCTTAGGAAATGACATGTGAATGATCATTAAAAATAAAGGCTTTGTCAGTTGTTTATGGATGAACCAAGTGAATCTCTTGAGAGAACCTGAAATAATTCTGCCTTGCAGTGCTCATCTAACTGAGGCAGAAAGAATATGTGTTCCATATTCTTGCTTGATTGAGCATGAAGCATGGTTGTAATCTCCAGAGTCATACAAAATGAAGTAAGAATGGAGCAGCAAGGATACATTCTCTAATATAGTGGTTTGCTTAGAAACTTAATTGCTTATACCAGATTAATAAAGAAGGCTAATTTACTTTATTAGTAAATAAACACTGATCCTATCATTATAATTCACTATTTCAACATCACACTTCCATACCACTTATTAAACTTATTTGTTTCATGCCTAAGTAATTGTTTGTTTAATACCTAAATTTCTCCACCACATTGTCAGATTTATAAGATGATGATATAGTTTTACTATATTCAAAACAATATTCCATGGGTCTATTTCTGGTCTGTGGCATTTATTAGGTCCTTAGTGACTATATAATAAAGCACATTTTCATTGTTGATGTACTGTAATGTATTACTCTGGCTAATTGATAAAATTAGATCATAGTGTACAACGGAATCAATAATAAAAGGAGAAGAAGGTCTTTGACACATTATGAGGGCAAGAATCTTTGCTTTTTTCAAAATAAAGATTTATCTGTCTGTGATAGCTTCAATGCAAGCTTTCAGAAGTCAGTGGAAGGTCTTTATTTTCCTGGTAAATTTAATATTTAAATAATTTAGTTAAACAGTAGTGTCCCTAATTCGGTAAGTTTAAGTTTTCATAACCATGTTATAGTTACTCAAATGTAAATTACAATATAATTTACATGTTACAATTTCCTCTTATTGAAGATAAAGTGTTTCAAATAGGAACTAAAATTCAGGATACTGATCGTAGGTGTGTTATTTATTCACAATCTCTTAGAATTACTTATTAAACTCAGAAAACTATCATAATGTTTATGGGTCTTGATATCATGGAGTAATGTCTGGTTCTGGTTTTAAAAATAAATATGGTAAATATATCTTCATTTAGGAATAACTTCAGAGTGGTTCTGAAGTTATTTCCAAAAGTAAGAATATAAAATTGTGAGTGATAAGGGGTAACTAGAAGTCATCACAATCAAAGTGTGGTGACCAACATGAATAAGCATGTCAATAGAACAAATAACAATAATTGAGTAGGAGGAAGAGTTAAATTTATTTGGGAAGAAGAGTCTTTCCAAAAGTGAGGGGCTGGTTTAGGGCATAATTTTTGGAGACTAAGAGATAAGGGTTTGAAACCCATATTCACCATTTTAGAGCTCTGTAATTTAAAACAAGTTACTTAAGCACTGTCTGCCTTTTTTTCAAGTCTAAAATGGACATAATTGTAGTAAGTGCAGAGAGCACAAACCCAGTGCTCTCAAATTTAGACTATTCTGAACTGTGAGGTCACCCAAATATTTCTCTGGAAATCTTTATGTTCTGCTTAGAACACTCTTACTATTCTGGTTCCAAACTCTAAACACAGTCATGTGCTGCATAGGGAAGTTTGGGTCAGTGAAGGACCGCATATACAATGGTGGTCTCATAAGGTTATAATGGAGCTGAAACATTTGTATCACCTCGTGACATAGCCATAACATTGATCACAACACATTGCCAACATTTTTATGGTGACTCTGGTGTAAACAAATGTATTGTGTTGCCAGTTGTATAAAAGTACAGCATATTCAGTTATGTAGAATACATAATAATTGATTACAATATTAAATGACTGTATTACCAGTTTATGTAGTTACTATACTATACTTTTATTATTATTTTAGAGTGTATTGTTTCTGGTTATTAAAAGAAAAATGTTGAAAACCACTATGCCATGTATACATGATTGGCATACATGTATGCCAATCAGCAGCCTAAAGTCTCCTGTTTATTGCATCTCTTGACCACAGCCTTTTCTCTTGTGCTTTAATCTTGTGTTGTTTTGTGCAGTAACATGCTGTATAAGCTTGTAGCCTTAAAGCAATAGGCTATATAATAATATAGCCTAGGTGTGTAGTGGGCTATACTACTCAGTTTGTGTAAGTGCACTTTATGATGTCCCCACAAGGACAAAATCATCTAATGACATATTTCTCAGAAGGTATCACTATTGTTAAGTGGCACATGATTATGTGTGGGGTTACCTTCGAAGCATGGAAGAGTGTTTTGGTAAACTGGGTAAGACAATGTTCTCTCAAGCATTCAGGCTAAAGGGAAGTCTTTGGTACATATCCTTCTATGTCATGTCATTTATTTTCCTGTGAAACAAACCTCACCAAAGCCCCTCAGTTCCTCCTGCAGGATTGAACTGACTCTTTCACCTCTATGTCTACTCCTAATTATTATTATATAATCGTTTTTTTTTGCTTTTTTTTGTGTTTTGTTTTTTATTCTTTTTGTAGAGCCATAACCAGAGGTAACGTTAAGGCAAGATCCTAGTGCTGGCAAGTAGGAGTGGTTAGTGCACAGTACAGCTTTGCTTAAGAGTTACAACTATACTTGGTGGAAGGCATTCTGTGTTTTTAAGTGCCCTCATTCTTGTGGTTAAAAGAATGCAAACAGTTCTACCGTTCCACCTCTTTTTTTCCCCTTTGTTCTTTGTTTTTTATTTTTTATTTTTTCCAGTCTCCCTCTTCAAGGTCTCTGGGTCTTCGTGGCCTGCCCAACCTGAACCGTTTATTCAGAATTTACTAACTTCTTTTGGTTCTAAAAGTTATTTTTGTTTCTCTTTTCCTTCATATATATATATATAATATATATATATATATATAATGGATTTTGCTTCTGATCCATAAATATTACTCAAAAACAAAAGACACACAAAAAACAAACAAACAAACAAACAAAAAAACAATAGCATAATAATGTTAATAGAAAATTGCTTTTTGCTATTTGAAAAGATAATAAGCAATTAGTTTTTGTGTCACGGAACAAAGTTAATCTTGGGTGATAATATATTTTGTTTCTTATACCATACCAAAATAACTTTTTCTGTGACTGAAATAATTAAATAAAAATTTGAATGACTATCATCTTAGATAAGATGAATAAATAAATATAGCTTGAATTTTAAAAAGTGGTTGATTTTTAAGCTTAAACGATAAAAATTGCAAATAAATACTTGATAACACAAAATTATTTTTTATTTGAAAATATATTTTACATACTTAATCTCTATATTTTCTGTCTTTATTTAACCAATGTTGATGTGCAAACTACAAATTAAGCAAAGTATTTTTAGGAAATATGATAAAATTTACTATATAAAATGTATTGGTTTCAGGACTTCATTATATTTATTTAAATTATTGAGGATCCTAAACAGTTTCATTTATGTCTATATGGACTGTAATAGAAATCATAACACAGAGATTTAAAGATATGTATATATTACTTCATTTTAAATTGTAATTAATCACATGTCAACACAAATACATACTTAAATGAAAATATATTTCCAAAGCAAATTAGTAAGAAAAGAACATTGTTTTATATTTTTGTACATTTCCTAAATACCTAGCTTAGTAGATGGGTTCTCATATCTGCATTTATATTTAATTTCTGGTGACAGCATCCATCTGTAGCCTCTGGAAAACTGCACTGTACACTCACCAGAAAATGATAGTGAAAGAGGGAAATTATATCTGTATATTATTTTGAAAGTCGTTTTGACCTTGCAGAGCACCTTGAAATTTCTTGAGGAAACTTAGGGTTCTCTATATCAAGCTCTGAGAACCGTTGTCCTAGGTCAATCAGGGACATATCAGGAGGAGGTGGGATTAAGAACAATGTCACATAAGCAGCATGATTACTATATAATTAAGCAGGACTAGAATAGGTTTGAAAGTGACAGTTGCAAAGTTCTTTAAACCATAAAGTTTATTGTTATGTAGCCATTCAAATTAGGTTAATCACATTAACTAAATAGAAACATATTTACATTATAAAATTGAATATAAAATAGATACAAAAATTATGTGTTTAATGTAAAAATATCTATAAAGATCCACATTATTTTTAAGTAGCTAGAAGTTAGATCTAAATAAAGCTGTTGAAATTTTATTTTTAAAAAGACTGGAAAATAAATCTGAAGAAAATGTGCCTTAAATTGTCAGTAATTGTGTTTGAGGCGTGGATGTATATCTCCAAATACACAATAATGTAAAGAGTGAGAATCCAGTCTCCATCTCCTGGGTGATCATGTAATTTTAGGCCAGTGAACTCTTTTCCCTCAGGGTTCTTATTTCTCTCACATAATGAATCAATTCTTTGTTGGTTTAGAATTAGGTCCAGAGTAGTCATTTCCCAAATAATTCATTTCCTTTATCTTTGATGAATGGAATTTTCAATAAGGTGTGTCAGGAACTTGTCAGATGATGTGACTTTGCTGAAACAGAATTTCAGCAGATGTCTATAGACTAACTCTCCCATTGCTACTTTGTTTGGCTTCTGAGGCAGCTTGATGATCTGTGACAGGACATGTCATCCATTTCCTTCCTCTGTCTGTTGCTCAGTGGTACACTCCCACACTACTGGTTAGTTTGTAACTTTCCCATTTTTTCCTCGACCATTTGTTCTACAGCATGCTTCCTACCTAGATTAATGAATGAGCATCTCTTCTGTGCGGGCAGAGAGTGGGGCTCTGTGTGTTCAGTCCCTCAAGTAACCCACAGTTCGGTACTGGGTTTTCAAAGAGCGCTCCTCCGACACATGGCGGGTTTCCATAACAGGGTCTGCAGACAGATAGATTGCTTCTTCAGAAGGAACACATATGAAGCAAATTTGTGCACGTATAATGTATAAGGTTTGAATATAAGAATGTATTTGATTTTTCACAGAAGTCTGTTGATATTCTAATTGTTACGTTCTTAAAATGCGTTCAAGTACTGTGCAGTTGGTTAGATTGCCTCAGCTGACATTCATATGTATTACAGTTTGTTTCAATTAATCCGTTTTCGTGTATTTGGACAACTACTTTGTTATTTGAAGTGTATTTTCATCTTTATTGTGTCACACTGTTATCTGCATCCTAATGTCACACAAAAAAATGGATGACTATCTCACAGGTAGTTGATAGAAATAAAAATAATTGCTAAATTAAATTACTACAGTTCCATGTAAATATGCAAATATGAAGAGTTAATAGAAATCTATTATACATATGGAAAGGGATTCCATGTGTGCTGGACCATGTGAAACTTCAAGTGTGTGGATTTTTATAAGGAACCATAACTGAAAGGTGAAATGAGAGGATACAATAAGGATGATCTCCCAGTTGCCCTTGATCACCATCATATTCATTGTTACACAACTTTGTCAAATAATGTCCGGATCTTTCTGATATTTTCGGAACAATTGCTCAAATACGACTTCCAGTAGTGTTGATAGACCTATAAAAGAATGGAATAATTATAGTAAAATTATGATTTGTTAGGAACTTATTATGTGGCTGGGATTGAGAATTCTCTTCTTTATTCTCTCAATACCACTCTGAGGTAAGTATCATTATTATTGCAATTTTATGAATATGATAATTGAGTCTTGGAGAAATTAAATAGGTTATTCAAGCCCACACAGTTAGTGCTGAAGGAACAACATTTATATTAGAGATTATCTTCGGTTCTGAAGATACCAACCAAAACAATATCGGCAATATTAAAAAAACATACAAACAAACAGAAAGTTAAACTATTTTCAAGAACTTATAAAACGACCATACAAAAGAAAGAAAAAGAGCCTACAGCCAATTCACTTTCCAATTTTCTCTTGTAGGATTCTCTGCCTAGGAAGCAATGAAGAAAACAGCCTCCTCTCCCAAATCCTTCAGTTAACCTCCCAGGCCTAAACTTAGAGATTCTTCTTTGACTATTTTGATGATGTTATTTGTATCCGTGTGATTTAGCAATAGGAAGTTTACTTGGGATTCTTCTTGTTCAATACACTTTTCCAGAAGGTTTAGCTTCCTATTCTATGTCATGAGATTCATCATTAGCTAGGCATTATTAGTAGTGAAGAGTCCTTCCCAGACTCTCCTATTTTATATTAATCCTTCACCCCAATGATACCTATTTATTATATTTCTTTGAATATAAACTATTGCTTCATTTTAAACAACAACAACAAAAAAATGACTCCCGTGCTTAGTAAATGCAGATACGTATATTTATTTGTATATATGCATATCTCCATTGCTTTGGTGGTAGAATGTCCTCTACTGTGTCATAGCTTTCCATTTTTATT
The DNA here is from genome assembly GCF_964194185.1 of Rhinolophus hipposideros. Taxonomy (NCBI): domain Eukaryota; kingdom Metazoa; phylum Chordata; class Mammalia; order Chiroptera; family Rhinolophidae; genus Rhinolophus; species Rhinolophus hipposideros. The sequence continues at coordinate 40,171,104 of NC_138064.1, forward strand.
TTTCTGTTTTGTTATGTTTATTCGATTCTCTCTACCACTTAGGAATAATATGATCACTTTTTTTTCTTCGTATCATTTCTCCAATTTAATATATTCTCTCTTCCAAGTTGTAAAAGTTTCTTAAGTCCATTTAGCTATACTCCTTTGAAACAAACTCAGTACTTCCTGAGAACGTGCTTCTAGCTCAGTCATCTCTCTTTTGATCATCATCTCTCCTCGGTCATCATCTCTGGTGGAACTTGGAGCCACTAAGGGTCTCCTTGGTGACTACTTCAGAAATTGTGAAAAACAGTTTATTTCTTCCCAAGATCTAGTCATTCCAAGTACGGAGAGCTCCTGCTATTTTTAGGTTTTTTACTGTTTTCTCATACCCACCAGAAACCAATTAACAGTTATTAACACCAGCCTTTGAAAGTCAATTAGTTGTAAACTACCCAAAATTCAGAACACGAGATATCTAAAAATTATACACAATTAATTAAGCCTACCTTCTATTAAAAAAATAGAAAAGAAAGGAAATATTGGTTTCTACAAAATCTAGTCAATTCTCTGCAGAAGTTTTGATATTTTACATTTTTTCCTGCCTCTGTGGCTTGGTCACAGTGCCAAAAATAGAAATTACATTGGTTTTGTGTTTGTAAACCTACCTCATGCTCTCTGTGATGATTAAATACATTTCTTTCTAGTTAATCTCCTAGTTAATTTCTTGTATTGGTTGTGGAAAAGTTTCCTGTTTCCCATAGTTTCACGCCTTCTCTATTATCATTGTATCTGCCTAATGGTATATTCACTAAAATAGTATTATCACAGAAATCTCTTTGCCCTTCCTGTCATTGTTATGTACAATGATATCTCTTTTGTGTCATTTCCCCTCCTTTTCATCCTTCTTTCCATCCTCCTTTTGATAGATTGTGCACTTGTTTACCTCGTGTACACAGGTCTCAAAATTTATGATGAATTACATTTTATGTGGAAAAGAATGAAGACAACCCAGTTCTAATTTTGTTTTTAATTATTTAATTCATTCCATTACTGCTGAGTAGATACTACCCAATCTAGAATATCCTGTTTTGCCTCATTCCTATGTTCTTATCATAGTTTTATAGCAAAAGTTAAGTATACTTATACAGATTAATGTGGCCTGGTGAAACATCTTTCATGATAAAATTTTTAATAAGAATATGAAGTTGTAAAATATTTTTAAATATTCAAGTGCAAAGACATAAAGAAAAACAAATATTAAACTTTCAATTCCAGATAACAAAATTTTTAAATAGATATTTATAACTGTACATTTTATAAATTCAAGTTTACTTTTAGTTCTTGTGGCAATCTTTAGTTATTTAAACATGTAGATTTTTAAAAAATCAGCCATTCATTAATCTCATTAACTTTATAGATAAATAATAAAAACAGTTGAAATGTTTACATTGTTCTTTTTAAAATAATTTTATAAAAAATATAGTTAGCATATAATATTTCATTTGTTTCAGGTGTTACACAATAGTTATTCAACATTTACATACCAAAAGACATGATCACCATGATAACTTCAGCAACCATCTGACACCATACCACATTATCACAATATTATTGACTCTATTTCTTATGCTGTACATTACATTCCCATGACTTATTTGTTTTATACCTGGAAATTTGGACCACTTCTTGCCCTTCAATTTTTCCCACCCTTTTTAACTTTTCAGTTACAGTTGACATTTAATATTATTTTATATTAATTTCAAGTGTATAGCATAGTGATTAGACATCTGTATAATTTAAGAAGTGATACCCCCCTGAGTAGTCTAGTACCTGCCTGGCCCTACATATTATTACGATTTTATTGACTATATTCCCTATGCTTTACATCCCCATGATTGTGTAACTACCAATTTGTACTTCTTAATGCCTTCACCTTTTCACCCTGCCCCCAACCTCCCTCCTATCTATCACCCTGATGAATCTAGTACCCACATGATGCCATACATACTTATTACAATATTATTGACTATAATCCTTATGCGATACTCCACAACCTCATGACTATTTTGTGACAACAAATTTGTACTTCCTAATCCCTTCCCCTTTTACACACACCTCTCAACCCTGCTCCCATATGGCAACCATTGATATGTTCTCTGTATCTATGAGTCTGTTTCTGTTTTGTTTGTTTATTTTATTCTTTAGATTCCACAGATATGACAAATCAGATTGCATCTGTCTTTCTATGTCTTACACTCCACTTCGCACAGTACCCTCCAGGTCCATTCATGCTGCTGCAGATGGCAAGAACCCATTCCCTTTTCTGGCCAAACAATATTCCACTATATATACCAGGAGTGCCAATAAAAAACATTTATACATGCCTTATATTCATCTTTTGTTATCAGTATATGTTGAGTTCTATAATTTTGATACAGCTTTTTTTTCCCTTTCTTAAATATGTATACATTTTTCGCACCCCGTGTGTGTGTGTGTGTGTGTGTGTGTGTGTGTGTGTGTGTGTGTGTGTTTATCATCTCCTCTTGGGCTTGTTTGGGTTCCTCCTGTTTGGGAGTCTCTGCACTTCCTGGGTTTGTATATCTATTTCCTTTGCCAAGTTAGGAAAGTTTTCAGTCATTCTTTTTTCAAATAGAATCCCAATCTCTTGCTTTCTCTTTTCTCCTTCTGGTACGTCTACAATATGAATGTTGTTACACTTGATGTAGTTCCAGAGTTCTATTACGTTGGATCAAAAGTAATTGCAGTTTTTTCAATTATTTTTAGCCTTTTAAACTGCAATTACTTTTACACCAACCTAATATTAAACTATCCTCATTTTTGTTTTTAGTTTCTTTTTTTCTTTTTGCTATTTTGATAAGGTGTTTTCTTCAATGTTGTCTTCCAAATCGCTGATTCGATCCTCTGCTTCGTTTAGCCTGCTGGTGATCTGTCTTGCATGGTGTCTCTGGTCTTGCTCCCCACATAAGAATGCAGGATGCAGGATGGTGAGGCCAAAAAGGAATACCCACAGAGCCATAGATAGGGGAGTCATACCACTGGCAGCTGGGTTGGAGACACAGGAAGCAGGAGCCACACTATCTGCAACTTCTCTCTGCCAACCAACTTCACTTGCTAGCTGCAATCTGCCGTGTTAACTGCAATCTGCTCTTGCTAGCTCAGCCACCATCTTCTTGCTAGCCCCCATTTTCTGCTAGCATAGCCACGGCAGTTATATTAGTGACCAGTGGCTCAGTAGTTACAGCTGACGGCCAACTAGCCACACCTGATGGCCATCCAATCACATTTGATGGCCATTTGCTATCTGAGCCAGAACATTTCCATGTGAGGCTGAGAGCCTGGAAACTGCACTCCTGGCTCTGTCCCCACATGATCCCTTCTGGTTCATACTTCATTTCAATTGTTGTATTCTTCACTTCTGACTGGTTCTTTTTTATGGTTCTATGTCCTTTTATATGCTTACTATCTCTTTGTTGAAGTTCACACTAAGTTCCTATACATCCTTATAACCAATGTTTTGAACTCTGTATCTGGTAGGTTGCTTGCTTCCATTTTATTTAGTGATCTTGCTGGAGTTTTCTCCTGTTCTTTCATTTGGGATATATTTCTTTGTTTCCTTATTTTGACTGCCTCTCTGTGTTTGTTTCTATGTATTAGATAGGACTGCTATGTCTCCCAATCTTTCTTTGTGGGTGGCTTTATGTAGTAGGGGTCCTGTGGTGACCCAGTGGCACAGTCTCCCTGGTCACCTGAGCTGGGTGCTCCAGGAGTGTCCCTGGTGTGAGTTGTGTGTACCCTCCTGTTATAATTTAGCCTTGATTGCTGTTGGCATGTCAGTGGGTTGTATTGACCCTAACACTGCCTGGCTATGAGGTTTCACCCGGCCCACAGCTTATGGGCTGCTGTGGGACAGGAGGCTTATTCCACAGAGTGGAATTTGCCCCAGCAGGCTCTGGTGCCTATTGAGAATGCCCTTTGTGTGAGCAGCTATGGGGCTAATTGGGTGGTGCTGTGCTGTGATTGGAAACCAACCTTCATGTAGGTTGCTTGTGGGGCCTTTTGGGAGGGACTCTTGTTCAAGTCCAGGTCACACACTGCCTGTGACTGACTTGTTAGGAATTACTTGGAAGGAGCTACAAAGCTATCCATGGTTGATCACTGCTTGTGCTGGACCTGGAGGCGTGTGAGAGAAGTTTGCTGAGAACCAAGGACCACTGCCACTAGTACTGGGTCTGGGGTAAGGACACTCTGAGGCTTACTGCCACCTGCTGGTGGTTGCTGGCTCCTATAAGGTTCAGATGCTGATAAAGCCTCCTGTGGTCCACAAATTGGGTGCAGCAGGGTCTCAGTGAGTCAGCAGGGTGCAGCAGTGGAGCTCACCAGGCCAATTAGATTCAGATTTGGCCTGTGGGGGTGAACTCAACACAGGAAAGATGGCGTCGTCTGCCAGCTGCTGAGGAGAAGGGCTCTGCACAGGGCAAATGGGGACTCTCCCTCAAGTCCTTGCTTCAAAGTTATATAACTCAGTCTTATACCCCTAGAGTCATCATCGATTCCCTGGAGTCCAGGGTAAGTGCCTGCATGGGCCCTTTATGAGGGAATCTGGGTTTCTCACTGCCTTCTCTCCTACCTGGATGGTCAGAATCCCCACTGTTTTCTATAGCCAGAAGTTATGGTGGCTCCTCTTCCCAGCACCAGTCCTCTGAGCTGGGGAGCCTCGTGTGGGCTGCTGGGACCCCCTCACTCCTTTACAGGGAACCTCTGTGGCTGAGATATCTCTCTCAAATTTCAACTGCCACATGTGGAGGTCGGACCAGCTCATTTTGTGTCTCCACCCCTCCTACAAGTCTCAGTGTAGCATCTTCTTTGTATCCTTAGTTTAAAACTTTTGTTCAGACTTCAGATGGTTCTCCAGGTTGATTGTTCTGTAATTTAGATGTGTTCACGTGATGAAGCGTGATGATTTCAGAATTCTATGCACATTAGCAATAACCCGCATAATAAACTATATATTTTGGAAAATCCTGAAATGCTCCAAGTAAATTTGAGCAAATATTTGAAAAATATGTACTTTTGCAATGATAATTTCTTTCAATGTAATACCTTTCAAATCTAGCATAAAAAGGGTTCTGAAGTTGTTCATCTGTTTGGGAATTAATTTGTCAACATGATATAAGGAAGGGATGTCTTATAATCACCTGTGTGGATCTCAAATAGTCTGAATCAAAATAAAACCGATTTGTGTGATTATTAATCTGAGAAATCCAGATTCCCTCGTGAAGGGCCCAATAGACTTTTTATTAACTTGTAACACAAAATCAATACCTGTAATTTCATAACCTATCATTTATATAATATCATAAAAAAAACATAAATATCATTGTGCAGGCTAATTAGAACTAACTTTATCATTTTAAAACTGTTTCATAATAAAATGATTATATTATTTGTATTTACTTATATTGAGTACATTTTTAAAATCAAAATAAATAAAGCAATTAGAATAACTGATCAAATGAAATCTTTTTATAGTTAGACTTTCTAGCAGGTGCAAAGTTTACTTTATATGAAAAGAAAAAAAATGCAGACTTTTCAAATTGCATATTTTTATCATTAAAATACATGTTTAAAAAGTCTTGATTTCATAATGATTTAGTTTTACTTTATGGAATTCAATTTATATTAATTTAATAGGATTCTACTAAATCACTGGTTGTAATTAAAGAACATATTTCAGAATCTTTCATGTTTAAAGATTTTTTAAAGATTAACATGCAAGATCCAGGGCATTTTCTAATAATATGGACTAGGTTAAAAAGTAGAGTGCTGTTTATGCTCTCGAAATTAAGGTAAATGCTAATGAATAAGGTCTGCTCTTTAATTTGATTGTAAGATATATATTAGAAGAAATAAAATTAATTAGCATTGAGGTACAATTAAATAAATGACTATCTTACCTCTAAATTATCTTTATGAAAGGGCAAATTAAACTCATTATATCGTATCGTATGCACTTTAACATCAAAATGACCTCCATCCTTACCCATATTAAAAATACTAAAATATTTTCAGAACAACATAATAGTTTTATATTCAAAATCTGTATTTTTTACTGTGCACAATGGGTAAATAAGGGCTGTAATATAATGCATGAATCATAAAGGTAGCAACCATTTGTGTAGCATTACCATTTGTTGTTAAGACCATCACTGGAGACTTTTTCTAACCTATTTCCTTTCATTTCCTAGTATATTTCCATTTATAACATTATGAACACTGTGGGCACTTCGGACTGACCAGGTTTTTCATTCACATGTCATTCACCAGGGAATATAAATTGAGAGATTACATTCTTAAGCACTTACAAATTGGTCTTGTATTCCTTGTCTTTTTGATTAAAATACTTTAACTTGGGACCATATATTTTCAACTTTCTTCAATTTCCTCCTTAGTCGTGATATTCTAGATTAAGCAGACAGATTTTTTTTCCAACTGGAAACAATATGTTATGAAACCTTGATCAGAATTCTAAAAAGTACAAAAAAAAAGGATATTAAGATTATATTGAAAAATTACTGGTTATAGTAATTTAAAAGTTAGTCGTAAAACTTGGTAAATTCAAGTTTTTAAGAAAACCTTCATATAGGTTCTGATTATTCAATTATTACAGAATCAACCTACATACGTATGCCAAATATCTATTCATGAATATGTGTTAAATTTCTATTTTATTGAATGAATTCAATCATTTTATCCTACAAAACAGCCAATAAATTTAGCAAAGCTGAGAACTTCAAAAACAACTTTGTTTTTGTTATACTAAACTTGTGAAACACTGAAGACTTGAATTCTTGTCAAAACAGTTGTTTCTGTCCTCATCGTATGGACGTCCTAATTTAGGGCATTCCATTCTGTACACTTAATTTCCCTGAGTGTCTTAACTGGAAACGATCTGTGTTGTCCTCAGCCAGTCATGAAGATCTGGTATGCAGATGCTGTATTTCATTCTAGTGAAGTTACAGTGGTAGATGAATTGATTCTGTGACTTGTTTGGGAGAGTAAAATTTACTATGATAAAAAGAATAAAAGGCTATATTTTCATGTCATTTTTGGTAGAACATCCTGAATTTAGTGATTCTAAGGTGTTTTCTGTTTGTTTGTTTTAATTTTTTTTATCTCCTCTGTTTCCCTACCAAATACCAACTATACATTTATCTGTTTCTCATGGTGGTGCATACATAATACATGGGATCACAGAAGATGACATTTGTAAAGAATCACATCTAAACAGGCCAGCATCAAATTCTTCTTCCGTAGACAAAGATAAAGAAGAAGAAAAAACAGAAAAAAGCTAATTGGAAGAGTAGTTTCAACCCTCCTGTCCCAAAGGCAGAATATTGCAGCAGTACTGAATTTTGTCTCTATCAGTGTTTTGTGGGATAAAAATTATTGTGCATGTGACTTAGCATTCATTTACTATTGCTTGACTATATAGTTTTTGTTTGTTTTAGAAAAATCCCTTAGAAGAAACTTTGTCCAAAATGCTAACAACTTAATGGGGGCAGAAAAAAGAAGAGAAAGGAGAGGAAAGTGGAAATTAAATGGTTAGGATAATGGTACGGATACATACCTTCTTATAGTTAATAATAAAATCTATTTTAAAATACTACATGTCTCTTGCATACAAAATAAAATAAGAAGTGGTTAGTTTATTGAAAGTGTAACTTCTAAGTCGTCTTACCACTTAAGGAACTAGCATCAGTTGAGTTGAACACAAATCTTTGGTGTAAGTTTTCTTAGTTGTGTAGATCAAACAAAGAGTAAGTAATGACGTCATACAGAGGGTAATACATTGTCAGTGCTCTGTAATATATCCTTTTATGTCCAAGAACTCTGTGAATTTGTTATATCATTATAAGTTATTTTAAGTTTTAAATGTTTATAATGTTTTGATGAAATTTTATTTTCAGCTAGAACATGGTGACATTTTTTTATTTCTCTCTGGGTTATTTTAATTTAATTAATTTATTTATTTATATATTTTTAGAGACGTAAGCTTATAGTATGAGACTTGAGAGTAAGCATCAGTATGTTGAGATAGCACATGTTCTCAATAGGTAACTGACACATAAAAGAAGAAAAATGTGATTTAATGAAGCAATGTCAGTATTTGCAACTTACCATATGGTTTGAGAAGAGGATAAACAATGTGGACCTGAAAGCTCACAGTCAAAAGTACTTCTTAAGTTAGATTCCATGTTTTATGACATTTTAATGTTGTGATCATCAAGGCTTTCTTATTCTCTTCCAAAAATATACTATGGAAGAAAAGCAACATTTCAAAATTTGGTTTCAATTCTATAAATATCATAGCATGTCAGTTTCTATTCTAAAATGACAACGAAAGAAAAATGTTTTCTCCATATTTCATAATAATTCGCTCATCTATGTTGAACTATGCTTTACTCGTCTGAATCTTTTTGTCCACTATCTATGTTATGTATGAGCATAGAAATACGTTAGGCATCTGGAACTATGAGACAGACAATTAAGTTCGCAAACTCATCCTAGAAAAAGTGCTACATACATTATTGCTGAATATCACTATGGTCACCTTCGAAGTACTCCCCTTGGGAAGCTATGCACCGATGCCAGTGCCTAGTCAACCTTTCAAAGCAATTTTGTAACTCGTTTTCTGGAATGGCCATCAGAGCCATTAATGTCCTGAATGTCATCTAAATGTCTTCCTTTCAATATTTCCTTTATCTTTGGATAAAGAAAGAAGTCATTGGGAGCCAGAACAGTTGAGTAGGGAGGGTGTTTCAATACAGTTATTTGTTTGCTGGCTAAAAAATCCCTTACAGACAGTGCCATGTGAGCTGGTGCATAGTTGTGATGCAAGAGTCATGAATTTTTGGTGAAAATTTCAGGTTCTCTAGCTTTTTCACGTAGCCATTTCAGCATTTCCCAATAGTAAACTTGGTTAACTGTTTGTCCAGTTGGCACAATTCATAATGACTAATCCGTCTGATATATGTATATGTATATATATATATATATATATATATATATATATATATATATATATATAAAGGTTAGCAACATAATTGCAAAAGTTTGCACACTCTGAGAATTGGTATAATTGATGACCAAACTTCCAAAACACCTGTATTGTATTAAAAAGAAAAGGATGATATATGTGCATGTGTCTATATGTGTATGTATGTACATATATAATATATTAAATATATATTATGCATAGTATATAATTGTTACAGATTAATTTGATATTTGTCCTTTCCAATCCAAACTTACCTATTAGCTTCCCATGTGACATAACAATCTCCTCTTATTTGATCTGAATAAATATTTGTAGATATATAATGAATGTAAATGAATGATGTGGCAGTTTGACTCCAAACTGGTTACTTTCTGATAATTGTAGATGTTTTTCAGGATGGAATAGCATATTGTAACAGAAAAGTCTCTTCCTTTTAATCTATAACGTAGCCATTTTACATAACTATGTCCTTGAGACATTCCGCATGTCATTCTCAGTCTTGGCCTTTAGTATACTTATCAACATGAGCGAGCAGTTTTTTGTTTTATTACATACAGGAAGGGATCTACTTTAAGAATCCAGTTGAATTTTTGAAGTTCTATTATATCTTCCGGAGTAGGGAAGCAAAAAGTATCACGCTGGGGATATATGAAAGATCAGAAAGAAAATCCTCAATTTGTAATGTAGTGCTTAGAAAAATGAAATATAATGAATTTGGAGAGCCATCTTACAGAGACCTATCCAAGATGTGATATTGGTAGAGATGACCAAATAAGGCTCTAATTCTATGTGTTAACGGGGAAATGGGTTTATGTATGGGAAGGATGGGAATGAGCTTTGAAGGCCATCTAAATCATTAGGAATGCTGACATTGACTTTATATGAGTCCTATGAATAAATGCTCACCCTATACAAGCTTCAAATAGCTGCCCACCTAAAAAATACTTTCAAATGTGTTACTTTAGGGCGTGTGTTTGTGTGTATATGCATGTGCATATGCTTGCACACATGCTTTTCAAAGTTATACAAACTTTGTATTTATGCTATGAATAGTCTGTCTGGAAAATAATCTGGTTTTTCCAAGGGGGATTATAAAATATACACAACCCATCTTTCCTTCAGTCACTAAGAACTATTCAAGAGCACCGAGTGTCATGACAGGTTTGGTTGGTTCGATTTCAAAGGTCACTTAAAATGCTTTTGAAAAGAGTAGACGAGAGATAAAGACAATCGGACATAGAAGTTTGAAAATAAAGTAACAACCACCGTAAGTAAGGATTTAGGTGATCGCTGGCACTATTGTGCTCTGAACCAGTCTTTGAGTACTAAGCAGCATTGTTAATGATGCTTCGAAAAACTCTGAATTTGGACTTTAAATGTGGTATAGCAGACACTATATTTTAAAACAAGGTAAATTAAAAAATAAAGGTGAATATATTAATTGTTACTAGTAAATGGATCTTAAATATGGGGGAGATACAGAATGCAGTGACCCCCCCCAGTATCAATTTGGGCCATTGGTTTATGATTTTCATGGTGCACTGCCAATCACAAAGAAAATATTTCTCTAGTTTAAAAAACGATGTTACTAAACACAAGACTTTTGTTAGATTAAAAATATAAACGTATTGTTTCAGGGAAAAGTTGCTGCTTTATACATGATCACAGGAACACTATTACCTCATTCCCCACCCCTGCATACACTTGATCAGGCGCTGTAATTTATCAAGCACTATGAAAAGTTACTGGCAAATATGATTGAGCACAATGTAGTAGATTATATAGGATGAACAAGGGTTTGGAGAATGAAAAGAGGAAATATGTATTGATATGAGGGACATTATAGTGAACAACCCAATAGAGATTGACATAGATTATGTGAAAGGTCATGGAAATATTTTAATGTAGAACAAAAAGAACAAAGATGCCAAGGTTAAATTCTAGGTTTCTGATTTGTGTAGTAGAATAGATGTAACACTGAAAGAAGGAAAGCTAGTAGGTCAAATTGGGGGACTCAAGGCAGCAAGAACATTATTTTCAGGTAGGATATATTGAAGGCAGGCAGAAGCATAAATGTTGAGCTCACAGGAGCAGTTTGGCCTAGAGATAGTGTTGTTAAAAAAATATTGGAATAGTTGTTCACTGAAGTCATAGATACATAGGAGACAATCTAGAGATGATAGTGAAAAAAGTAAACAAGACCTGCAACAAATTCTAGAAGAAAATGTCAATAAAGACTAATACTATTAAGGTATCAGGTAAGATCAGATTTGAAAATATACTATTGGGATTATTAATACTATGGAAGACATGGCTAAACAAAAGTAAATACTGCCCTGGTGGAGTTAGATTGACGTAGAGGAAAGAGTATTCCTTCATATTTACACTTTTCCTCTAGCCATAGTGTCTGTCCAGATTCCGTACATTCTGCAATCAATGACTTTCTCCCTTCTTCATCTTCCTGTGCGCACTTATTCAGGAAAACCATTTCTGACCTTGCTTCCTATTATGTGCATTTATAGAGCTATTTATAGAGATATTTGAGGGTTTTTTTAAGCAATAATTATCTCCTTTCCTAGAATTTAATCTTCATAAGAGCAGGACGATAACTATTTTTTATTACATCGTTTAATTTATGTGTATCCCCAGCACCTAGCACGTTTATGGATAGTGTCACAGTTTAAAAATACTTATTGAGAAAAGGAGAGGAGATAGGAACATGGAAAGTGGTGGAGGAACAAAAAAGAGAGACAGAGTTGAAGCTATAACATTTTATTCAGTAAGGGAACAAATGAAGAACAAGACGCCAGGGGAAATATATTAAGTAGAAAAATATTAAGTAGATCATATAACTCCAATACAGGAAAAAAAAAACACGAAAATAATAACAACAAAGAAAAACCTACCTTAAAATTTAAGTACAAACTATATGAACTAAGTAAACAACTCTTATTATAAAACTTGATAAATTTACAACTTGTACACACACACACACACACACACACACACACACACACACACACACACACACACCCCTTCTACTGAGATAAACATACAGGGTTCCTTAAACGCCAGTTCCCAGATAGCAGTTCCTCAATTAAAACCACAAATCTAACTTTTGTCACTATAGTTTAGTTTCTGTTAATGAAATTCATACAAATTGAAACACACAGTATGTACATTTAGAGTCTGGCTTCTACTGAACACATTATAACTATGAAATTTATTTTGATGTTTTAAAGATTATTTCTATTCTGAAGAAAGTAATCAACTGTAAATCTCAAAACATGCCTTCAGGATTTTTTTTTTTCAATGACAGTAGACATTCAGTATTATATTAATTTCATGTGTATAGCATAGTGGTTAGAGATTTATATAATTCATGAAGTGATACCCCTGATAAGTCTAGTACCCACCTGGCATCATATATAGCTACTACAATAGTATCGACTATATTCCCTACGCTTTACTTTGCATCTCTGTGACTTTTTTAACTACTAATTTGTACTTCTTAATCCCTTCACCTTAATCCCTTCATCTTTTTAAATTTAAATATTCATTTTGTAAAGAAATAATTTTCATAGCCAAAGAGGAAAACAGAAATCCCAGCTAATGCTGAGTGAATTTACATTTTGTAATCTATGTGTAAAAACTAATCTTAACTCTTTTGTTGTGACATTGAGGTATATTTTCTTGTGGCTTGCACTATAAACAACAAAGATGTTTTGTATGCCATATTGTGTAACATTTTGTAATCAATTTCTTATGTCTTCAATGCCATTAGATTCTAATGTATCTATACTTATATCTCATTGATGCCACTTAGAATGTGTTTTGAGTATTTTTTGCTAAAATTCAATATAATTGCAAATTTATTACCATATAACAAAGGTTTAAAATAAAAATAATCTCATTTATGTACAAAGCAGCTCAAAATGTTATTAAATGCATAAAATAGTCAAAATATCAACTTTTTATGTTTTGTGGATTTTTGACACATTTTGGGGGAAAAAACACATGAAATCAATTAACACCGTGAAAGAGTTAACTTTGAATACATGTTAACAAGTATTTAGTATATCCTCTCATTTATAATGGTCTCACAGAACAATTCTCTTAATAAAAAATCCTGCACATTTTACTTGTCTACTTATAATGCTAAAGTGTTAAGACTTCAGCAATGCCACATTAATTTTTATGGTGAAATTTGTCTTTTAGCAATATTTTTTGTTGACTTTTTAAATAGTAGTTTTTATTTGTAGAGCAATTTTAGGTTCACAGCAAAATTAAATGGGAAGTGTGTAGTTCTGATATTTACCATGCTCCATATACATCCAATCAACTGATAAATGTTTCTTTAGAGAATCAGTATAAATAACCAGCATAAAGATTAAGCTAAGAAACTCTCAGAAGATTTCTAATTTTCTTTTTATATTGCAAATTTTTATGGAAATTATTTTAAAAACAATGTTACTATTTTGTTTTTATGCATCATTCAACTGTCATTTAAAAATTTAAATATTTTCTTCAAAAATAAGAAAAATACACACGATTCTGATATATTTTCATCAGATATGCTGAGGCAGTTATACTTTATCAGTATTATAATTGACCTGACACAAATATTTTATATACTATATATAAATACCTCTGGATAAATTCATCTTAGATTTATTATAATTATATGGCTTATCATCTGAATGTCCTAGCTAAGATATAAAATTGCTAGAGTTAAAAAATATTTTTCAAACGTTATTCTCAATCAAGGAATAGATGTATCATTCTAATATTGAAATATTTTAATTCATTGTTTAAAATTTCTCAAATTTCCTCTTAAGAGCTTGACAATTCATAGCTTATAATTATACTCATATAAATATTTTATTAAATTGACATTTAAATGATTCACTTTAATAAACTCCTATCCAGTTATTAAAAAAAATATGTGAAATAAGTAGTTTTTATACTACTTAAACTACCAGCAAATAAATATTACGTCACATCATGGTGATTTAAAAAATATGTCTCCTGGGTAATGTCAAAATTCATTGACTTTTCTTTCTAAAGTAATTTTTTTCAATCCTCCCTGCTTTGTTTTCATCTCTACACAGACTTCAAATACTCTAAGTGATGAGTTGAGTATTAGAATTATTTTTCCCTATAATTAATGCATGTGGGTGAAATGGTTCTTCTATGAATGTTGAAACTTTTTCAGGAATACTGCCAATTAATATGTTCTTTAAAGATGTTGTCAGTGTAAATGGTCACGTTAAGGCTTTGAAAACTGCTGTTGAAATTGAGAAAATAGAACACTCTTCAGACCTACTTCACAACATTCTTTTCTTTGCTGTACTTATCAAAGAAAAGTCAAAATTTAAGCACAATCTCCGAATATTTTGCAATCCTGTTAGTTGTATGCATGAGACCCAAATGCCCCCAATCAAAATAACCACCCTTATATTGTTTCACCCCCATACCTCAAAAGCTCAGAACCCCAACTATGGGGAAAAGTTTTATAAACATTCTTTAAGTCACCATACCCTTTCCATAGTTCTTGCCAAACTTCTACACAGTAGGAACTATGAAAACCAGTGCCAAACCGTCACGTTCCTCATATAGCTTCTAACAGCTGCAAACTCTTAAGCTTCAAGTGCAGCTGCCTTGAGCAGAACTATTGAAAGGACCCACAAAGGCAGATACACAAATTACATATGTTAAATAAATTTAAAGCAATATTAAGAATATGTGGTTGTATGAAGGCCATTAGACAAGAGGAAAATTGCAGAAGCAGTCTCTAACTGACCGTGTAGGGAGAGTCTGCTCTTCCTTACTGCGCCTCCATTAGTCCTCAAATCATCTACTTCTTTTAGGATTATATATATGTTCTTTCAACACACAAACCCACACCAAAAAGAGTGCAATTACATTGACAGAGTTAATGCCCACTTTCTGATTTGTAATTTTCCAAGGGAGTACCATTTGAACAGTTAATTCCTGAAAAGTCCAAAGCAATCCCTGGTACCAAATTATTACTTGGGACCCAATATATGTGATCTTTATATATCAATGTGGATCATAGAACCTACCACAGACATCTGAGATATACCTTATAAAAACAAAGAGCAAATTTAAGTAAAACCCCACATCTGATAGAAATAACGTAAAACATGTTTTTCTTCCAATTTTTAAAAACTAGATTAGATCTTTGTTCCCAAAGATCAAGATAAGTTCAGTTAATGTTTCAACCCCTGTCTTTTCCCCTTTTTGTTTTAAGAATGTCAGAAAACTAGAGATTTGCGAAATGTTCTTCTATTCTTTCAGTTTCTAACTAATTGTATTTAGTTGAATGAACACTATTAATCAGGTCCATGGGAAGACAGAAACAGAAACCTAAATTTTTTTCATGTAGGTATGGACAGGCCGAATCCCCCTTTTTTTTTTTTTTTTTTTACCATTTTAGTGACAGTATATTCATTTATGCCCAATCTTTGTGAATAAACTTCCTAGTTCTTCGAACATTCATCATTAGAGTCAGAAAAATAATCCTAGAGCTGGAAATAAAGTCTAAGGGTAAATTAAATGTGAGATGAGACTAAAGTGTGCTTAAACTCTTGGGCATCATGAATTACAATTTATAAAACATAAAGAATATTAACATTTTGATGATCGAGTCTTATTGCCTATTCTAATGCAAAAGAGACACAATGTTAAATTTGGGAGGGGGCAAAATTGTAAACAATCAATTTATGGTTTTGTTTTCTCCAAATCTAAACTTTGGCTATGGTTTAAATGAACAAATTTGTGTTACTGTAGCTCTCTTAGCGGATGTCTTTAACTCTGTTGTGCTCTATGAGAGCACTGAATTCTCATTTTTTTTATATTTATTTAATCACTTATGCATCATTGGACTAGGTGAAAATTTGCATATATATGTAAAATTATATATATATATAATTTGCATATGTATATTATATACATAATATATATGACACATTGTGATGAACATCTTTGTGACTAAAGATTTTGTTAAACTTTTGAAAAGATTCAATATCCCTGAACAGTAGGGTTCGTCATTTAACTTCTGCTTGAAATACTCTCTTCCCAGAGATGTCACTGCTTCTTGAAATTCATTGTTGGGAAGCATCACTTGCTACTAGTTCTGTGTGCTGTTTTTCCTTTGACATATACATTAGGATGAATGTGTGTCAACCCTCTTTTCCCGCACTAAATGCAGTGAGAAGTACTGTATGACCTGACAGCCCAGTTGCACAAGGTACATAGGAAGAGTCTTAATCGAGGAGACTCCAATGATCAAGAACACAAACTTGCTTCTTTCAGCTCTTAACACACTTCCCCTTCCTCTAATACCTTTTTTTTTTTATATTAAGTTGAATTTCAATCCATTCCTCAGTGAACTTTCATCTGAGTTAATTGTGACTCAATACTCCTCAGCCTCAGTCATCTTCTGTGGCTTAGAATATGGTTTTAAAACAGTACCAGTTGAATGTAGCAGAGTATCATACACAATAGAGTATTGGTCAAAAAGTATTTTGGGAGATGAGATGAGAGCTACCAGTCTTTTTTGAGAATAATGTCTTTATTCTCTCTTAAAATGCATGTTTTAAGGGATGGAAATAATATAAATGTGGGCATGAGTCTGAGTATTTTTTGTTTGTCACACATGTATCAACAAAAAATGTGCTAGGCACAATAAAGCACAATTTCAGTATTTTTCTTTAGATCTATATTATAATTTAATCACATATGGCATAAACATAATACATTAAATTTCATAACAATAAAACTAACATTTATTAATGATAACTATGTACCAATCACCTCCAACTTCTTTGTGTTAACCCACATATCAATGCTAGGAAGTGACAAGATTTTATCCCATTTTGCAGGTGAGTTAACTGAGGCTCAAAAAGTGTAAGATACTTGTCCTAAGTCAACTGGAGAGCCAGAATTCAAACTCAAGCAGTCTGCATAACACTCCTTATTGCTAGCCAAAATACTGACCCACTTCTATAGCAAAGATAAATTTAAGTCTAGAGAGGTGTTGGCACGCTATAGATAACAAATGTACTAATCTTAGAAAACTGGCATTAGGTTAAGCTTCCTGAAGGACATTGAGAGGGTAAATAATTTTTTCATACTTTAAGTTGGGCAGACTGTGTTACAAGACTGCAAGATACTGTGTGTGTGTGTGTGTGTGTGTGTGCGTGTGTGTGTGTGTGTGTGTGTGTGTGTCTACACATGTATAAGGGTGACATTTTTCATCCTTTCGTAGGTCTACTTGGGGATGTTTCTCTTTAATGCATTCTCCTCCTGGATCCCCAGGTTTATGTGCCTGTGCAGATGACAAGGAATCCTTGGCGTTCTGGTTGCTCCCTTAGGCACATTTCTCCCACAGATTCACAGAACACTGTCCTACTGTATGTTGATAAAATGGAGGTTGTGAAATGCAGTTCATGTTTCCATTCTTGCTTGAGTGAACATCTGCTCACCCAAAACCAGCTTTTTTCAGTTCCATCTACTCATTACTATGGTTACCATAGTATATACTCTACTTTAGGCCTGTATCTATTGGCGTGTGGCCATTCTCTCTAGGAGGAAAAAAGAGAAAGTTTTCCAGAGCCAAACTGGCCTTCTATTCAATAAATATGGTAATTTTTGCCTATGCTAAGTTTCCTGCCCTCCCCTTTCCTTTTATGTTTGGTGCTTTTCTGTTTAGAAAGGATCTTTCCATCCAACTTTTTTGTGTGGATTTAACTACACATTTTCTACTTAATTACTCCCTCTGTTTTTAAAAGTTTCCCCTTAATTGCTCTCACATAGGGTTTGTTTCTATAGTCATTGTGGTATTTCAATGTGACAGTGCCTGCTTATATATTTTTTTAAATATGGTATCCGAGAGAAAAAGTTCTGATGTTTCTTGAGATGATGCTCTTAGTACATTTTAGCCACCCTGTGGACCTGTGCTGTCTAATGGGATAAATAGCCAGTGGCCTTGTGTAGCAATTGAGCTCTTTAATTGTGCTAGTGTAAGTAGAGTTTTGCAGATTATAAAGACTTAGTAAGAGAAAGAAAAGAGTGTATCCTACCTCTATAATTTTATATTGATTACCTGTTGATTACACAAAATAATTTTTGTGTTATAATAGGGAAAATAAAATACATTTAAATTAATTTCACTATTTATTTTATTTTATTTTTGAAATATGACTGCTAGGAAATTTAAATATGTGGCTTGCATTATATTTCCACTAGACTTTGCTGCTTTAGAACAGTTCTGAAAGTTGAGATAATGTCAGTAAAAAAAAACAAAAACATGTTTGCATTTTTGTCAACTGTGATAATTTCTTTGCTTAAATGTATGTTTCCATAGTTCATAAATATCTGGACTTTAAAAGTAATGTGTTTGAATTTCCCAAGAAAAATGTGAATCGCATATCTTTACTTTCTAGTAAGGAATCTACAACTAAACTGTGTGTGTGTGTGTGTGTGTGTGTGCGCACGCTAGATATTTTATATATATATATACATATATATATATACACATATATACATATATATACACACACATATATATAGTTTCTCAATAGAGCTAATAAGTTATTATTCTTTTTACAATTATAACCTGTATTTGTGAATGTAAAAATATGCTTTTTTTATCTAAAGCAAACCTTCATAGTCAGAATATATATGCAGAAGAGCTGAGAAATAAAGCCTTAAAACTCATGCATTTTATAATAAAAGGGAAGTGGTCCATCATATTAAAAATATTTAAATTATGTATCAAGGTATATTTTATAGAACCTTAGGTACTACATGCAACCAGCATTAATAACAAGTATGTAGTTATGTGTTGGGGGAAATTATGAAGGGATCTTAGGAATTTAGATAAGTTTTCCTTCCCATCTCACATATTTATTGAATAGACCGAGATTATTGCAAATAATTGAAGTTGTAAGGATGATTTGAGTCAGTAAGAACATATAAAATTGTTTATAAAAGGTATTATATACCCAGTATTAGAAATTGGTAACACATTTTTAGAAAGACTTTTATCTAAAAATGTCAAAATAAAATAATTTTATGTTATTATAATCATTCATTTTAATTTAAAATTTTATATAATTTAATTTTATTTGTGCTATTTCATTATAAATTATAAATAAACTTTAGTTTTCTGGGAATATTCTCACCCATAAAATATCATCTCACGTGAGAAATAGATTGCTTTTTCTAGAATTAGATATAAAATTATTTTGATATTACCCTGAAATTTATATGATACAATATTTTAATGAACTAATAAAAATATAATTTATAAAACAGTAAATGCAAAAATGGCAAACAGATTTGTATGCCCAAAATATTTACTCTTAAAAAAGTTCATTCTAGATTACTGGAATCAACTAGATGGAGATTAAAGTGATTTGGGTTTAGTCTTGATTCTTGCTGCCTTTTAGTTAATTAACATTTAATAAGTAGCTATTGCTTTTGGCATTTAGTCAATTATGTGACAAAGGCAGGAATATATACTTACTATTTTTTTGTCAGTACAGTTGGTGGACTTTAGGTATCTACCAAAATCTGTTAAATACAGGAGATAACACCATCCAGAATCTGAAACTTATCTCTTCAGTACATTAAGTTTAAACTTTTGACATTGGAATACAATGTAAGATGGGAAATTAAAAGTTAGTTATCTCATGCCAAGGCTTAGAATTCATTAACATTATAACAATACTTAGTCTGTATGTTTTGTGTACACACACACACACACACACACACACACTGGGAGTGCCAAAAAAATGTATACGAGTGAACACGTTGGACAACATTGCTCAAGCAGTAGTTCGCCATAATCAGAAGTGTCTGGATGCTGATAGTAACCACTTTGAGCACCTCTTGTAATTGCAGAAGTCAAATGTGACTTGTATTCATCTTTTGTTTCGGTATACTGAGTATTACAATTTTAATAGTTTTCCTTTCTTAAAATGTGTATATAGTTTCTTTGGAATCATATGTATACATATGATGAAAGTTGCAAATTAGAGGCAACTGCCTCTCCTCATTGTTTGTTTTAATGTCTTCTACACACGCTGAAGATTTTGATAAGGAGGCAAATGAGAAGTATAAGAAGTATGGGGCCAGTGTTGTGGAAATGTTAAACATCATCATTTTAAAGTTTGAGTGTCATCAGTGTTAGCCAATAGATTATCCCTTCATTGTGTTGCATTTCTAAAATCTGGAAGTGTAAACACCAGGTTAGGGACAATCAAGGGAGGTCATATATGTGTGATGAGGACCTTGATAGTAGTTTCTACTGAAAATTCTGGAGGATTATGTTTTTATAAAGTATTTCTAAATTGACACTCATGCAGTATGTAGGTACTATTGTTGTTTTCCCCATTTTATATAAGAAATGTTGCATCACAGCTGGGCTTTTTTGTCTCAAAAATAGAATGAGTGGAAAAAAATAAAGGCCTAAATCAAGGTCTGAAATAGTGCTTACAGTAACAGTCTTAGATTGAATCATAACTAAAAAAAAAAAATGAGAGTGCGTTATTTCTCTTTCTTATCTTAAATAATACAATGATTCATTACCTTAATATGTTAAGTCATCTCATTGATAACATGTTTGCTGTGAGTAGAGACATTTAAAAATAACCTATTTGGGTGTAGCAAACTTAATAAAGTTACTCAATCTTTAAATATACTCAGTAACTATAAATATTTATTTCAGAGTAAAGCTAATATATAGTGATCACTTTAAGTATTTTTTCTCCCACAATTTTTTCCCCCAAAGCACAGATTTATTTATCCATCTATCTAGCTATCTATCTAGCTATCAAAGCATAAGTGCACCTATTTTAAGAGCAGAACATATGAAAATACATATTTTAACTTATCAGTGCCTTAGATTGATTATGTCACGGCCATATGTTAAGGTTATATTCTTTGAACTATATTGAACTGCCACTGAAAAACCAAAAGATTAGTTTCTTCATATTAAGACAGTTTTAACTAATTGCTTCTTAATTTTAGCCTTTACTTGGAATGCTGACTCCCAGTTCGGCACTCGATATAGGAATTAATAGACTAACTTTCCTAGACATTTACCTTCCCACAGACTACTGTCCAGGACAACCTAGGCTAGAATTAAGAACATCTCTTTTCCTAGGCATTGCATCTAATATGTGCACGACTAAAAAAAAAGGGGAGGGAAGAGGTAGAATACATTGCTGTGAATAAGAAGTCATAATTATTTTACAATCACATTGATCACATTTTAATGTTCAGTGGATAAAATGTTATATATCTTGATTTCTGAAATGCGTTGTCGGAATTTGGTATGTTGGATTTATTTGTAATATCCTGACAGGAACATCTGATACAAGCCACTTGTAAAAGTCATAATGCCACACCAATTCTCGTATCAGCACATTGCATAATTCAATGACCTATGTAGTCTGTGGATCCTTGCCAGAAATCTTTCTGAAAGGTTGATGGGAAAGGAGTAATGATTAATGGTAAAAAACAAGTTTCTCGATGAAAAAGACAACTGAATGCTGCTTATGATAGTTTTGTGAATAAGTTTGAAAGATTCTACTAGGAGTCAGAGTTTTTATTCCTTTTTTTTTTTTTGGTTTTATGCTTTCATTCACGCAAATTACATTCTTCTCAATGTGCCAGAACATTTCATTAATAACAAGGAAATATCTCATTGCCAATGGAGTTGAACAGGCTCCCATCCACATTCCTATTTTATTTCGGCAGATCAGACTTCTCTTCCTTCCATTTCTCCTTTTTCTGCCACTAAAGGAGCATGCATGCACGCACACAGACCTCATTCTCTCTTATTACTTGCCAGCTGTAAGGCTGAGATGCCAAGCTCTAAAACGTGTTCTTTTTTTTCAAACATCAGCAGCAGCAACATCTGGATCTGTGCAACTTTAATATTGGCTGGTTTCCTTCTTTTCTTTTTGGCCTTCCAGGCACCTGTGAATGTCCTGTACATACAGAATGACACCAAACTGTAGTTGGAAATCTGATTCTGTTGGCATAGTGAACAAGAATTAGTTAGAGGCATATAAAACTACAAATTGCAAGTAATAAAGAACAAGTTCAATGCATTGTAGGTAAGGAGTAATGAAAACTTAAAGTGAAAATTAAGTAAATTTAAAACAGTTAATGAAAACTAGAGTCATCTGAATCTTACAATTTCGAACTTTATTAAAAAAATGCGGGCTAGGAAGAAAAGCAGAAAAACACCTTTTGTCTAAGGGGGAAGGTTCTTGTCATAAAATATCAAGACCTGATTTTAAGCTAAAAGAACTTTGGAAGGAAGCCAAAAAAGTTTCTTCCAAATACCCCTGGCAAATTTCTTAATCATCTTGGATACTTTTGGGTTTTATATATATGTATGTATTATACATATATATGTATACATGTATTATACATGTATATATGTATGTGTGTGTATAATATATATATATATATATATATATATATATATATATATATATATATATATATACCTCAAAGTTTCTGATGTCTTTTTGAACTCCAAATTGAATGACTGCAAAGTGCGATTTGGACATTATTCAGAAAAGCAATAAATAGTTCCAAAAAGAAAAGCATGTCTGTCACAGACATAGATGGCTTGAAACTCCACTCTACATAAGTCCTGGCATTCAAATATAAAACCTGAGATATAGACTTTGATCTATAAATCCTAACAACATATGATTCCGGTCTTTCTTTCCATGGCATGGACTCATCAGTTTATGTTTTGAATGCCTTGGCTAATTACCCTCAGGTATAAATTTCAAAGAGATAAATATAGGACAAAAATCCATTGCAATACTTTCAATTATCTTTGATTTAATAAAATCCAAAGCATTTTTATTTCAGAATATAAATGAAGGACCATTGTAATTGTCAGCATGAGAGCTCATGGGAGATTTGAATGAAATATGCTTGTAAAATTCTAAAATATCCAGTCATTTTAGTGTGAAAAAATGAAATCAAATATCTCCTACCATACCCCATATACTATAGGAAAATAATATTAGGAGGTAGGAAATAAATAGTATAATCAATGGCAGAAGAGTATGGTGAGTGATAAAGGAAAAATCAATTAGGTAATATCATTTCAGTCTTAAAACATAAGAAAGGGTACATATCTCTTCCCATTTTACTTCTTCATAAACTGTCATCTTCAAAATGTTGCTTTATAGCGTTTACCTAAACAGATGAACTTCACTGGGAACATGTTAAAATCAGTAGATTTTTTTAACATATGTAATGTTTTATCATATATTGTCTTCATTCGTTTTTTTTTTTATTAATTTATTAGTTTCAGGTGTACACGACAAGGTAATACTTAGACATTCATCATTTATATCCCTCACACTGTGAACCCCCCGCCCCCCATCCACTATCTCTCCGACTTCGCACAAAGCCATCACATTATATATATATATATATATATATATATATATATTTAAATTATAGTTGGCATGCATTATTGTTTAGCATCTGGTGTACAATGCCATGATCAGGCATCCACAGTATCCCTGAGGTGGTCTCCCAAATAGGACACATGTCCATCGGATACCCAACAAAATCTTTACAACATTATTGATTACGTTCCCCAAGTTAATTTTCAAAAACCCTGAGGCCATCTTGTGGTTACCAACTGTTTCCTAATCCCTTCACGTTTCCCCTTATCTCCACCCCCCCACCCATCTAACAACTCTCAGTTTTTCCTTTTTGTCCCCAAAACTGTTTCTGATTAGTTCATTCACTTATTCTTTTCTTTAGATTCCGCATATAAGTGAGATCATATGGTACTTGTCTTTCTCTTTCTGACTTATTTCACTTAACATAATGTTCTCTAGATCCATCCATGTTGTTGCAAATGATAAGATTTCTTTCTTCTTTATGGCTGCGTAATACTCCATTGTATAAAAGTACCACAGTTTCTTAATCCAGTCATCTACCTATGGGCATTTCGGTTGTTTCCATGTCTTGGCTATTGTGAAAAGTGCTGCAATAAACATAGGAGTGCATACAGATTTTTGAATTGGAGTTTTGGATTTCTCCGGGTAGATGCTTACGAGTGGAATTACTGGATCATAGGGTAGTTCCATTTTCATTCGTTTTTTAAAATTGTTTCAAAGTTTTAATATTAGGTTCCCTCATTGTTCAGTAGATACATTTAAGAGGTCGTTTATCTCACACATGTTTTTTATCTTTGAGATAATTAAGAGATTGTCATTCTCACATTGTAAATTATGCCCTAAAATACTGAAGAATATGACCTATGTCATATTAATATCATAAAATAATGTTTTCAGACTTATTTTGAATTTCCAATTGTTTTTGAATAGACTAGCCACAAAAATGAGTATTGGAACATACAACCAGGGTAAAAAATATTTATTCCTGCTGAATTTAGCCAGTGGTTTTATAAAATAAATTGAATATTACTAGCCTTGTGTTTCTTTTACTTGAGTTACTTCTCTGGAGAATCTGTGTTTTCTATATATACCTTTATCCTTGGCCATTAGGTAAGAATGTGGGGAATCTGACATTAATCATTACAATTAACTCCAAATCCCTATAAGTGAATAAATCACATATTGCAGCCCATCGGTTAAACCGTAAGTGCAGGCCCTAAATTTGCTAGAGAAATAAGACCATAAAATTATTGTAGGGTAGGGCAGTAATTCATTTAAAGGCCACAGAGACCACCAAGTGAAATCACAAAGAGAAGTGAAAACATGTATAAAATAGTGCAACTTTTGGAATTATATACTGTATTCTCTTATTCTTCACTACAACATAAAATATACTGTTGATTTTAATTATTGTTGCTTAGAAAACTATAGGATAATATTATGTTTTATAGGGATTTGGTAGACAATACCATGATCCCCATCTTATTTCAGATTCTCATTGTTGTTCACTTTGAACTATTATAGTCGTCACCTAATCTGATCTTAGTTCATCTTCCAGGTTTCTGGGAGAGAGTTTGTCCTAAAATTCTGCTATGTTTCTGTTTCTCTACTAATTAAAATCTTCCTTGAATCTTTTGCCATGACAGCCTCTCAAACCTCATCTTTTGTGTACTTGTCTCATTAAAATGTATGTTCCAAAACACAAAACTCTATGTAATGCTTTGAAAATTGAATGTTGTACCACTTCTATGTTTTTATGCACACTATTACCTCCGCCTGAATGTCCTTATTGATTTATCCAACCCAACTTCAGTATATCCCCACAAGCCTGGCACAATCTGATCCAAATTCCCACGTTAAAAGGACTCCTTCCATGAAATTTTCTGTGAAACTGAGTTGGAATTATTCATCCCATGCTACTTGTGTATCTTTGGTTTAGGTACATTTTTGCAGTCCTCTCTCTAATGAATATACATTTTTCCCCTCATGGGATTTTGAATCCCTTTGGGGCTGGAATCACATGTTATTTACACCAGTGTTTCCTGTGTCTAGTGGAGGGTCTACATGCTTACTAAATATTTGTTGAATGAGCAAAGGAAAGAAGCGAATGGGTCACAATGAGTAAGAGTCAGTAAAATGAAGAATATTTTTATTCTCTATAAACTTGGCAGAGGTTATTGAAATAGAACAGCTATTATCAATTGAGACAGTGTGGATGAGGGCGTATGTCATCAGAAAATAAACTTTGAAATATTTTTGTATAGCAAGTCATGTTTCATTCTCATGAACTTTCACATTATCTTGAAAATTAAAATCTATTTCATCACTCTCTCCCTTTTCCTTTCCTTAATTTCTCCGTTTTCTCTCTTTCTTCCAAGAACTAAATATTTATTATATGCCAGTAGCTTCTCTAGGACATGGTGTTAAAGAGGTCATTAATGTTTATTTATGGATACCGGGCTCTCTTGTGACAGCACAAATGAGTTTTGGAAGTGTAAAGATGGGGACACTAACATATTTTTTTCCATATAAACTGCCATAAAAAGTAACTGGCCTCTATTATTTCTAAACCTTATTCACTTGACTCATTTCTAGTTCTCTGAGTAATGTCCCTAAAGATTAAACTGGTTTTTTTTTCATGTCTTTGTAATTTACAAAACATTTATTTGTACAAAGGGAATTATATGCAATCTAATAAACACAGGCTATTTAAAAATAAATGGATCCACCCATAAATTAAAGATTTAATTCATAAAACTCAAAGTGTAATCTGCCAACCATCATCTCAACAAATTAGAAACATGCTATAAATTATCTTCGTGGCCTATTTATTCTGTGGTAAATGCTTGCAAATATCATGTTGTTGCCATTAATCTAGTTTTGAATTTTATCACAGGATAAAAGACCTTGCAAAAAGGAAAACAGCCTTGAGGGTTGTCAATTCATCAAAAAGACCATGTACCATAGCTGCTGTTCCGTATTGAAGTTTATTCCACTTGCATGATTTCAGGCTTGAAATCTGTGATTAAATGCTACATTCTTTACATTAGCTAGCAGTGGTAGAAGTTATGAAACTGGATCTAGTTCTAAACAATGCTACTTAGAAAAAATAAACTGGTATCTTTAAAATGACAGTTATAATATACAGATAGTGATTTTACAAAATTTAAAAAGATCTCTCATATAAAATTATTCTATCTTATAGGAATCAAGAATACTTTTACATACTCTCATGCTTTCTCTGTTAGGAATTATGCATGGTACCACTTTGGTACCACTTTGACTATATGTAAATAGTATAATTCTTGGCATACATCAAAGGCTCAGTATTTCCCAACTTCTTTGCATGACTGCTTTTCTTTCCCCTTCTTTCCTTTTCTCTCTTCTTTCCTCCCTCTACCCATCTCAGTTACTACATGTAAATGAAGCCTTGCCTGATTTTTCCACTTGCTTCCTAATTGCCATTGAACACGCCTAGAATTAGGTTATGTTATTATTTTATTTTGAAAGACTTTTTGGAATTCTCTCATATATAAGAGTTCACCTCCCTGGAAATAATGTAAATCTACTGAGGGAAGAAATTGACTGATGAGCAGATTTTGCAACTTCAGACTGCCTAATTTTATTTATTTGTTTGTTTGTTTGTTTATTTATTTAAATTTCATATAAAATGAAGATTTATTCATTATAGACACAAAAGAGGATATAGTTCCTTCCACTTTGACAAAGGAAATCAGAAACATAACTGAGTACCTACATTTTAAAATGAATCTATAATATTGTGCCTATAACAAACTCTAAACATATTTTAACACAAAGATAAAATGTTTATGTCATATACATTTTTACAAAATGGAAGAAAAAAGAATGAAATAAATATACCTAAACCATTTAAGAGACACATTCATAAATCCCTTTTTTTTTATGAGGAAATTTTACAAAATAAAAACAAATTACTCAATTTTTTTCCACTAACAATGGAGTGACTATGGTTTGCCCATGAATTTTACTTATATATGCCAAGCTAAAATAAATAACAAGCAGATAGTTCAAGGAAGTATTTGTTGTTTATGCTTCATAATACACTTCCATTTAGTTTATATTTTTCCTTGAATTATATAATTGCTCTATTTATAATTTGGCCACAAATCTTTATTAAACTATTACCGCTATAAATGCCCTTGCATTGGCAATCAACAACTTTCCTCTGACCTATTGAGAAAGCTGTCTAAATGATCTCCATAATTATACAGGTGGCTCTACCAGTCCCTGCTTTGCCAAATTGCTAGAGTTGTGTTTTAAAATACACCAGATCATATCGCTCCTCTACTGAAAGCCTTCCAATTACTTACAAGACTTCCCATAATCTGTCTAGTCCTTCAAAGTTCACAAGACTCTCTCCATGGTCACTTTCCCTCCTACCTCTCTGATTTCATGTCCCTCTCTGTCCCTCACTCAGTCCACTGGAGCCACAATATCTCAGGAAGTATTCCTGAAATCCTTCCAACCAATATACTGAGTCTCTGCTGCCTCACATTCTTCTCACACATATCCTGAGGCTGACTCTCTCCCTTAAATCAGATTTTTGTACAAATGTGGCCTAATTAGAGAAGCTCTTCCTGACCTTCTAATCTAGAATAGTACTCTCACCACTCTTTCTCTCCTTTGCCTTATTTTGGTAATTTGTGTTGTTTTATATCTTATTTTAATCTATTTCTTCATTTATTTATTGCCTGCCTTTTCTCCCTAGGATACAAGTTTTATAAGGGCAAGGATTTGCCTGCCAATTGACATAACTCCAAAGTCTAGAACTGTGCCTTCCCCATCATTCACACACACACACACACACACACACACACACACACACACACACACACATTCTCCTTTGTTATTGGCCTGTAGACCTATTTTAAAAAAGAAAATAAAGATAAATATAAATTATTGTATATAAAGCATTTTTTATATTCGCTACACCTCTCCTTTTCCTACTCAAATAAGCAATGCATGTCTTTTTTCCACTCAAATATAAGCTCTTTGAAGGAAGTAGTTGGTCACATCTACTTAATTTTAGTGTTTCCTATGAGTACATGTATTATATGTTTTATCAAATAATAATCATATATTGAATGTTGAAAGAACATTCTTTTTGTAATTGATAATTATTATGTAGTCAGGAATATTGTGAATCTTTTTAATCATTTTCACTAATATCATAGTCTATCTAGCTAGACATGTTTTCATATGCACTTTATTTTTCATAAGAGTAGAGAATAATCTTAAGACCACAATTTATGATAAATTTCAGTCTCTTTGAGAAAATGAATTCAGGGATAATTGTTGAAATTTTTTGCTAAAGATCAAAAATATATACATTTTGGGACAGCTGGATGACTCAGATGGTTAGAATGCCAACCTTTAACAACAAGGTTGCTGGTTCAATTCCCACATGGGATGGTGGGCTGTGCCCCCCTGCAACTGAAGATTGAAAATGTTGACTGGACTTGGAGTTGAGCTGTGCCCTTGACTAGATTGAAGGACAATGTCTTGGAGCTGATAGGCCCTGGAGAAAAACACTGTTCCCCAATCTTCCCCCAATAAAATTCATTAAAAAAAAGAATATCTCAGAAATGCCTTTAAAATATATATATATACACACACACACACACACACACACACACACACACACACATTTTGTTATCTACAATTCTAATTTGGTAAAATGTAATTTCCAATGTATAAATAATCATCATTTTGCTATTTATCTTTCAGCCAAAAACAGCATTTGCTTTGTTTCAACCATATGTTCTTTTCTTTTTGCTCTATAACAATCTCGTTTTTGTTCATTCATTAGAGCTGGCAGATAACTATAAGGATTTGGATTCCAAAGCCAATTCAGCATTAACTTTATATCCATGACCAAGGTCAAATATGAGTTCTATCTAATAGAAATATTGAGTAATCTCATGTTAATCTACTCTGTGTAGTAGCTCTCACCAGCACTAATGAACAAGGTTTGATTGGAAACCCCAGTAGATTACTATTGTCATACAACGTTTACTTTTGTAAGAAATCACCCTATAGATTTATCCCCCCCACCTAAGTCAGATTGCTGTGGCTCAACAATATTTGAAAAGTCTTCGTGCACCCTGAGATTAAAGAAATCCTTGATCCATGGTGTTAGGAATGTAAGTGGGTTCAACTATCACCCTACTGATAAATACTAGTTCTCCAGATAATTTTTATTTGTTTACACATTTAACATTTTGTTGACTTACCATTTTTTCAAATTAGTTAGAAAAAGTAATACATAATTTAAAAATTTAAAACAATTTCCTTTAAACCACATCGAAAAGCTAAAATGTACTATACTCTTAAAGAGAATAAACAGATTTAAGCATGATTTTAAAGTCACATTTAAAATAAAAAATATTTGACGTGAATATTTTTATTGTGCACATGGTGTACTATAACAAAGAAAAATCCATAGGATATTACTTTTTGTCTTTTATAATACCAAATAAATTAAATATTGAATTATGAAATAAAATTCTTAGCCTGTGTTGCATAAACCTTGAATGATGGTAATCAACCATGATGCGTGACTAAGGCACACATCTGTCCATATGATTTATGACAGAGTATAATCAGAGAATAAGCTCTCCATTTTTTATAGAACTGAGGTTCATTGTAAGAAAGGATCATGTTTAGCATAAGCATGGAAATATTTTTTATTTGTACTGTTTCTAAAGGCTTCTTTCCACTTCCTCCCCCCACCCCAAAATGTATTCTTTTTACTCATTGAATACTGCAAGTACCCCTTGTGACCTTCCACTCAGGAAAGGACATGATTTCTTTTCATCAGAGAAACGTTTTCTCTTTAAGAAGCAAATAGTACGTATGTTCTGCTTTAGCCGAAAAAGTGGTCTGTTTGTTGTACTTGGCATGCTTGATTACTGGTGATTAATGGCAAAAGAACATGTAGATAAGAGTCTTGCTAAAATGAATATTAGCAAACTTTAACGGCAATACCACAGTGAATTGCACCTTTGGAAGGACTTAAGCTCTCTTGAGTATTGATGTTTCCGATTAACATAAATATTACAGTACAAAGAACAAGTAAGATTAATTTAATGTCAATATATTGGTAGCTAAACTTCAGAGAGCCTTAAAAAAAAGAGTCTTAGCCTTCTTGGTAATACTTATTAAGCATGTGTTATGCACTTGATTACATTCAGCATTTCATCACATCCATTTAAAGATTTGTTTAATATTTATTACAACCTGAATAGGAGTGTACTATTATTCCCTTCACTTCACAGGTTCGGAAACTGAGGTTCAAGTTGTAGTCATTTGCCAAAGTTTGCCCCATGAGTAAGATGGTATAGTCAAGTTTCTAATCTAGGTAGCATAACTCTGCCAGGTTCGTAATGTTACGTAACTCTGCCTGATTGTTAGGAAAGGAGCCCCTCTTCTCCAATACATTCTCTTTCAGAAAGCCCCTTCTGAGTTTAAATGTGACTGATGTGATGTCTCATTTTTTCAATTCTCAAAAACTTTTTTGTATCTTCGTTAATATGTATATTTTCCTTGAATATAATTAAAATACAAGTGATAAGGATGATGATGGTGAGATAACATTTTATGAAGTGTCTATTTTTGACAGGAATTTGTTTTACAAGTGTTAACTCATTTATTGTCATAACACTAGGAGATAGTATTACCATCCACATTTTACACATAATTAAACTAAGGTGGCACAACTAGGTAGTTACAGAGCAATGATTTAAACCCAGGCACTTTGATCCCAGATCATGTGTCTGAAAAGTTATTGTCCTATCATTATTGGTCCATTGTACTGTGGAGAAAGCTGTTACTTTACCTAGGCTCTGGAGAATTTCTACTAATTAGTATCCCAACATTTTAATTTTAGTGATAATTAGTCCCATCTTGTTTCAGAAATTGTGTAAATGTAACTTAGGAGGAAAAAAAAGTAGGAAAAACACTCTTTAATTAATAAATTACTTTTATTAATTAATATTTTTTTGTGTTAAATGTGTAATAACATGGTTAGAATAACTGTAGTATAAAGATAAAGATTAGGAGGTGAGATTAGAATTATCCATCATAATTGGCCTTGCAAACTATGTGCTCTCCTCCATAGATTACATTCAAACTCTTGGTTATATCTAGATAAACTTAAATTTAGGAAAATGTGATTGAAATCACAAGTGTTATCAGAGAGTTATTATTATTATCAAGTATCCTAATTCCTAAAATCCAGAATGAAGAATAAAATTCAGCCAAATACATATTTGACTAATGCTAGAAAATTCACCAGTATTAATAGCTACTATGTATTTAGTAGACCATGGGTGCACACCTTTTCATATGCCTTATCATTTAATCTTCACAATAATCCTGCATGGCAATCATATTCATACTCATTTTGCAGAAGAAAGAAAGGGAGGCACAGAGAGATTAAGTAACCTGCACCAGGGAACACAGCAAGTAAATTCGAAGAGCCCAAATGATTTCTAAGCTCCTGCTTTCTGACTACATTACAACACTCCATCCTGTATAACACAGTTAAATAATTATACATAGTTTATCTTTTTTACTGTGAAATATAACCACTCTGTGTCCAGGTCTTGATTTATAAAAGTGACTGAGTGCCCACAAGGAGAGGTCAATGTCACTGAAAGAAAAGTTTAATGTTACAGTTCCCCTAGTATGAGAGGCATGGTGTACTTCACAGGGCCCCAAAAGAAACATCAAGTTTTGGTTGGGAAAGCCTTCCCACAGAGCCTCTAAGGGGGTTTCCTCAGCGTAGCCATGAGGGCAGAGCCAGCAGTTTAGAATCAGCTAGTTGGAAGCATTCTGGCAGGCTGTGGGCTACAGGAATCATCTCCAGTTGTTTGGTGTCTGGACCTGGGTTCATTTAGAGCACAGCAAATGTTGGCTTTACGTGTGAGAGAGAGATAAGGATGTAGGTGGGGCGTGGCCTGGGATCTGCACGTCTGCACATAAAAGGTGTGTCCCTCAAGATCACTGTAAAGCTTGTATGGTTTTCCACTTGAGTATGAGATGCGTTGATAAGTTACTATCTCTGGATAGTGACTACAAAATAAATACCATGCTGATTAAACCCATTCCTATAAAAAAAAAAAAAAAAAAAAGGTGTGTCCCACCTCCACAAACCTGCTAGCCCTGGGAGGATCAGTCTCTCCCCAGGTCTCTAGTCCCCAGAGATGTGAAAACTTTATAAGATACAGAAAACAAACAAACAAACAAAAACCAGTTCATACAATAATCCAAATACAGAATAGTCATAATAAATAATGTACTTCTAAAGGGTGTAATAGACTCCCCTTTTATGGAAAATAACCAGATACCTAAACTGCTTAGTTTTGCAAACAGAACTGTATTTCCTTTTGACTATTTATAAATAATTCTATACATTCACAGTGCAAGCATCTTATGTGAGCAACATGAAATTTGCAATTTTGCTAACAATAAGAAACAAGTTTGATTTATTTAATATAATTTTAAAGTTCTGGTTAAAGGAATTGGAGGGAATTCCTGCTAAAACTTATCAACCTTTTTAGTGTACTGAAAGGAGCATGTAATTTTCATTGTATACAAAGAAATTAAGCACAAAATTTATAGGCGAGAAAAAATATATCATAATACCTAGAGATAACAAGGCATTTTCTTATGGGAGCAAGAAGATTTAAATGTATGTCTCCTATTAAGTATTGTAGGACTAAAGGCATGATACCCATTATCAAGTTGTCTTGGCTACGCTGTTGAGGCATCATTGATTCTATAATGATAATAATAGCACAGGTTTAGGAAACAAGAAAGAGAATAGAGGTGGAGATGATGTCAGATATGGTGACAGAAGGAGTTTGATTGAAGTCTTTGCTGCCAACCGGGCTCTTGATTTGGGTTCATCTACTAGGGAAATTTACTGCTTTCATGTGTTTGGCAGTCTGGTGGAGTCTACAAACTACTTCTTAGAATGATATATTTAAATGCAGAAAATCAAATACAGTTAACCATGGAGCAATACACATTCGAACTGCATGGGTTTAAGAATATGCAGATTTTTTTTGCGATTCATACTGTAAATGTAGTTTCTCTTATGATTTTCTGAAGAAAACTTTCTTTTTTCTATTTCACTTTATCTTGAGAATACAGTATATAATACATAAACTATTCAAAATATGTGTTGACTTTTTATGTTATCAGTAATGCTCTGGTCAACAGTAGGCTATTAGTAGTTAAGGTTTTGGAGAATCAAAGGTTACGTACGGATTTTTGAGTGTGTGGAGTTCAGCACCCCTAACCTCTGAGTTGTTTAACGGTCAACTGTATATAGCACTATAAGTAAAACTAATTATATTGAAAAAATTATAAGAATATTGAATATAACATATTTGTGATTTAGTAATACTTGTCCTTTCTAATTAAAGCATTCTTCAGAGGATCTAGTGGATTTTTCACAATTTAAAAACAATGATGAGTAAAAGTATCATACTAAGATATCTGAAAAAAATATAATGTGACATGAAAATGTCTGATTTCATTTGTTGATACAGTCACAGGTGTTTTATTACCTACCTTCATAAATGAAAGGAATGCTTAATTTCAGTTAAAAGTTAGTACAAATATTTTTTTTTTCAATCCAGGTTTATTGATCACATGAGTTTCATATGAGATTCTTGGTGTTCTGCAAATCACTGGTAAAAAAGCTTTGGGATTCTCAGGAATCTCTTTGGTTATATCAGTGGAGTATGTCTTCAACGTCGTCTTCTTTACTTGCTGCCCTATTCTAGCTTACTTACTATTTTTTTGCCCACGCAGCTTACTTACTTCAGAAAAAACAATTAGGTTTATTTTTTTATTTGTTTTTACAAAAACTACCAAACATTTCATGAGGGCCTAACCTCAAGCTGAGCGCACTGAGGTCTACCTGCCCATCCAGCTTCCCTTTTCCCATGAAATACTGATACTCATGAAAATAGTAATGTTAAAAGGCCACAGAGCCTAATAAATGAATCTTAGCAATTAGGTCAAATAATCTGTCACTGATTTTTCATGTTTATCATCGAGTTTCTCTCCCTCAGTTTTATTACCTGTAAAGTGAATTAAAAACTATTATCAGAATTGAAATAGCTAATCGGTATAAAGTGCTTTGAACAAACTTTGTATTGTAATAAATGTCCAGTAACAGCAGCTACTGTTATATTGAACTCTGAGATTTGGTGACTGATGCATGATAGATTACCATACTAATCAGCGTCTATGTGGTAATCAGAGACTTGAAATCCCTTTAAATTAAGGTTAGAGTTTAATTTAGCCATATTTATTTCATTATCTGGTGAGTGTTTAACATTTGTAATAATCATTGGCATAAATATATTTAAGCAATACATTTTCAAGATCATACCTAAACATATAGTGATGATTTCTAAGTGATTAGATTTCAAGCAAGTTGGTTAGTTGATTTCTAGGTCTGGTGGTGTTATATCCTATCACACAATGCACATACAGAAGTGATAAAGGTTGCTAAATGAACAATGGTACTGAGCGATACAATGGCACATGGAAGTCATTTTATGCCAACAGATCTATTCTACATAGCTTATTGGATATAAAAAGAAAGAAATAATTTAATTTACACAATAATTGATAAAGACAGAGGTTTTAATGATTTTCTTATTTAAACTATGTTTCAAAAGTTTGATCAATCAATTTTTATTAACCATTAGTGGGTGATTATCAATTCGGTATTAACATTTAATACCTAAAATAACCATGGGACTAAATATGGAAATTTCATATTTTTATTTTTTAAATGCTACTAGTGTTTAAAAGCATAACAATTTCATAGTAAATATCTAAGAATTAGTTCTCATTTATTCATGTTAATAGATGAAGAAAGAGAGGTTCAGCTATGACCTAAAAGTCATTTGATTAAACAAGTTGTTTTGCTTAATTCATTGTTCATGTGTGTTTCTTTTACTGTATAAAAATGTAGCAAATATTTCTAAATTATTTGATTTTTAAGAGGCAAATATATATTTTCAAATACTATTTCTTTCAACCCTTATTTAGAAACCAGGAATTTTTAATACAATTTTGCAGTTTCAGGACTTCCTGATGCAGTTGCACTTACATTGAGTTTGTCCTAAGAAATGCTGTCCACCAGAGAACACTTATTTCAGTTAAATAATTTATTGGCAACTCAGCAACCATAATAACTGATGAAATATGTTGAGACAAGGAGTAGTCAAGTATAGTGAATGTGAAATGTACTGCGGATTTTAGAATAGGAAGAGCATATGCCAGGAACAATGAAGAATAATACTTTTCAAATAATAAGATTATATTTGTTTTTAACATTTTTAAGCTGAAGAAAAATAGTGATACTTAGGTAAAGAGCAATATTGTTAAGATATAAGTTAGAACTAAAAAAGCAAAACCATGCTACGACAAAATTTTGTGCAAAAAATATATATGTTAGCCTATTACTTTTAACACATAGATAAGATGAGGGGCAAAAATAAATGGATTGTGATAGAGTCTGCTTTCGCTGAATACATAATATTATAGATAACTATCATATAGCCCATATTTAATTTTCTGTACACTGCACTCTTATTTCTAGAAAATCAAGGTAAAACTGAGGAAATGAAATGAAGAGAAGGAAGTAAAAGTGCTTTCTTAGGTTTACCGTTTTTAATAATCACTATCAGTGACCCAATTTTGTTTTGCTTTTTTTACTTCCAAGGACAGAATGTATACATTACACTCACAAGTTTTGTATAAAACTCCCTCTAGGCTTCATGTGACTAATGCTTCTTCGGGACACATGTAGCCTGAGGGATGGAGAGTTTTTAGGGTCCAAAAGCTGAATCTCATATTAATATGGAGAAATGTCCTATTATCATGATGGGTACTAGCTAATAGTAGAACTTGCTAATGTGTGGGGAAAAAAAATTTTGCTGGTATCACGAGCTTTGTGCTGGGTGTACTGGTTTATTTGGAGGCTGCTACTTGTGAAAGCTTCACCTTTTCCATTTTTAGAAAATGTGAGGCAGCAAAAAGGTTTTTGACAAACTGCAGATCCTGCAGTTTAATCAGCTTGATGGTGGGTGGCACCCCGCCACTTCTTGTCCTTTATTTTACTGACCACTAGCAGTTTTGGAAAAAAAATTCTGCTACTGTATTACAGCTTCAAAATAAAGTAAAAGAATGTGATTCCGGAAGATTAAAAATCTGTTTTAGAAAAAATCAACAGCAAGTAATAGGAAAGAAGATTCACAGGAGTTCCGAAATGGTAACATTCTCTCTGTCTCTCAATGTTTGCAAGTATTCTTTTAATGTGTAGACTTAGAACGCCTCTTTTATCTTGTTAAGACTGATATTATATGGTAGTAATGTACTTTGTATGACGCAAAACCAAATACGTTTTTTGTATGTTAATAAGTTAGTGGATTTTTAGTTTGTACCCATATTCTCTATGTTGTGAAATAAGTACTTTTCTTAGTTTAAGGATTTTATATTATTATTTAAAAATATTAACTGATTTTCTTCCAAATAGTTCATATCTGTGCTATTTTGGTTTTAATTTGGTTGCGATGATAATGAAAACAAAGGAAGGCACATAAAACTTAAGGCAGTGGCCTTTCTAATTCAAACAATTTTATCTCAGTTAATTTTTTAAAAATGAAAATGAAGAAAATGTAACAAGATGGTAAAAAAAACTATTTTTGGTTTGAAAACAGGAAGTACCTTTTAAAAGAAATATCAAAACAAAATAAGAAAATGAAATTAAAGGAAAAAGACCTGAAATTATAAAAACAAAAAGAAAAAAATAGTAATACAAAATAAATAAAAAGGAGTAATCTCTATAAATTTAACCAATGCATATATTTAAATTGAATAATCAGATTATTGGGTAAATTTTTAATTAAAAATTAATCACATCAAAATGTCTTAATATTATGATTCAAGTATCAGAGTGAGCTATTTGAATGTAGTTAAAATAAGTTTTTATGTAAAAATGTTTGAAGTAATTCTTAACCATAAACTTGAAACATTTTCTAAATTTACTTATTTATGACAACAATATTAGTTGATTGCTTTTATCAATATTGTCCTTTATTTTTTGGTATTATTGTATCACATTAAGGATAAAATGTGAGAAAAAAACTTTAGACCAAAGATTTCTACATAATTGTTTAAAAAGGAGATAAATTACTGTGGGACTCGTTTTAACAGTGACGATAAAGATACTTTCTCATTACTTCTTTCTGTCCTATGATTTTATGCAACTAGTATAGATGATATTTTAAAAATAATTCAAAATGATATCCATTATTATTGTGTCAGTCATCCAAGAAGAATAGGAAGTACGTAGACTTTGATATTTTGCCTCCATGGGCAAATACCAGTACATGGGATTCACCAGTACAAATATAACCAAAATCTTCAAAATTTAAAAATATCTGAAGGAGAATAGTTCACGTCCGCTGCAGCCTAACCGTCTACACTTGCATATTTTCCTTGTGCAATGAGCTGACAAATTTACCTATTACATTTATGTATCTTTAAATTTCACTTGGTATGATGCTTTGGAGTCTTTTGCTGTATGATTTTGATAATGTTGATTACCCGTTTGGAAATGAATGACTTACTGATCCAATCCCAGGAGCTGGAAGAGTTAGAAAATTATTCACAGCAAACAAAAACGTATCCAAATAATGTTCTTTTCAGTTAGTTTGTTATTTACTTATTCTTCCTAATTCTATAGAATGTAAATGATTTATTATGAGATTTTTAAAAATTATAACTGCTTTTTCTATTAGTTTTGCATTGTTCTTTTCTTCTTTTTATATACAGAGAAAACCAACTTTTATTCAGAAATACGGCTTTCTGTCTCATGTGCCAGTTCCTTGGAATTCCTTCCATAGTATGACAGGACATAAAATGAATCCTTTCTGAAGCAGGCATTGCATGGCTGAGCAAAAGTCACTATTTTCTCTGACAGGCTGCTTTCTCTCCACCTTTTGCTTCTGTGTACTTTCTATTGTGTTGTTCAATAATTGAGGCTACCCTAAGTTGTAACAAATAATCTCAATATCTAGGTGACTCTATAATGGCAAAGCTTATATATTACACATGCTGGATGTCCATCATGGGACAGTTTGGGCTCTGCTCCACATGCTAAAATGAAGAAGCAAACCCTATCTGAGATATTCTAATCTCACAGTCAAAAGAAAAGAGCAAAGGCAGAACCAGGAGCTGGCTTTTAAACT
Source organism: Rhinolophus hipposideros (assembly GCF_964194185.1). Classification (NCBI taxonomy): domain Eukaryota; kingdom Metazoa; phylum Chordata; class Mammalia; order Chiroptera; family Rhinolophidae; genus Rhinolophus; species Rhinolophus hipposideros. Next base: position 40,209,971 of record NC_138064.1, read on the forward strand.
TCTGCTCAGATGTAGCCCATGTTAGTTGTAGTAGTTACAAGTTGTTGCCCAAAGCATGGCATATGATTATGTATAAAGTCAGTGGTCCTGGAAGACTAATTCTCCTGCAGGAATTGGCTCAGCAGTATACAACTGCATCTATCTCAGCAATAATACAACCTAACAAAGTCTGGTCACAAATATTCATTTCCCTTTCTGACACGCACAAAAGTCCCATCTAATCCCTGTGTCAGACTCAAAGTCTAGAACCTCATGATAGCCCGGATGAGGTTCTTAATCTGGAGCACTAGGATCTAAAAGAACCATTTATAGACTCTCTTCTCCCTAATCACCCCCTAAACATACATAATACACTGTAGTGGAACCGCAAGATACTTTTAATCAGAAAGAGGAAGAAGTGAAGCCCATAGCAGTCGCCGTGTAGATCATAGCAATCTGAAATTAGAATGGGCATGACTCTTTCCTGGTTATGGGGAAAGTTTCCTGATGGGTCCCCAGTTCTGATGCCTGCCAGCCATTGTTTAGCCTGTTCCTCTCCGTGGTTCTTAGCTCTGCCCTCTGGCAGATCTTTCTCAGTATTCTCCTTCTTTGGTATTAGCTGAAGGAGCACTGTAGAATGTTCTCCCCTACAGGATAAGCAGCTTTCTTAGCCTAATTTTACTGACAGTAGACATTTAGGAAGCCTAAAATTTATTTTAAATCTTGAACACTCACATCTTCTTTCATTCCAGAGTGATGGCTTATTTGGCTGTGCAACATTCTCAAAACATAGTAAGCTTTTTACTTATAGTGTTTTATTTTAGTCACAGCCATGCACGAATAACCACTCCCATGATTTTCTCTCTAAAGTCAGGTTCCTGAAGCTTATTGGGCTTCTAGAAGACTTGTACCGTTTTTTTTGTTTGTTTGTTTGTTTTTTTAATTCTACTTTCTCTTAGCCATTCTGTCCAATGAAAAATATTTACTGGCCCCTAACTTATTCAGTGCAGAAATTTTGACAGAATGAAAGTCACACCCTTGGTTTGCACTTTGCTAAGAGTCTGAGTCGTAATTAGCTTTTGTGACTCAAAACTTTCCACAATTGTTTCTTTTACCATTTCGAGATAAGAAACAGCTACATCTCTCAATGTTTCAAGGCCTTTAATTTCAAGTCTCTCTGTTCCCGTTTACTGTGCTTAAGACTAGATCAATGGAGGCATGATCATGCCTTGAAGCCACAGCTAATTTAGGACATTTTCTGCTTTCCGAATAATTACAGTTTACAGTTTTACCAAATGTATTTCTGTTGCATTATATGAGTCGCCATCTTTCCACCCTCAATAAAAATGTTCTCAACATCTACTGTTTGACCTTAGAGCTGATATCATATAATTTAGATTTTCTTACTGTAATCTTTTACTTCTAAACACCAAACTTTACATCAATCAGCAGAAGCTAAGTTATGCTAAGGTAATTAATAGCGCTAAAATAAGGACTTTTATTAATATCACTACTATACAGTGGGTGCCAAAAAATGTATACACATTTTAAGAAAGGGTAAAACTATTAAAATTGTTAATACTCAATATATACCAGTAACAAAAGATAACTACAAGTCATGTTTTTACTTCTGCAATTACAAGAGGTGCTCAAAGTGGTTACCATCAGTGTCCAGAAACTTTTGATTATGGCGAACTACTGCTTAAGCAACGTTGACCAAAGTGCCCACTTACATACATTTTTTGGCACCCCTGGTATATATATACAAAATAATGGGACAGAGGTAGAACTACCACACAGAATTTATATATATACATATATATATACATATATATATATATATATATATATATACACACATATATACATATATATACACATATACATATATATACATATATACATATATATACACACACACACACACACACACACACATCATTAGAATTTGAGAGAAAATAAGTATTTAAAAGTATAGCACGCTGATATTCTTAAAAAGTAAAATAAATAATAATGCACAATTTAATTAGAGTCAAGTGGCCAGTGTGGTCAAAGAGATTGGGTATTTTATTCACAATGTTTCAAAGGAAAAATAAACCTACATTGCAAATAACTTTAGGAGATGTCACAAACATCAGGAGTTTCAAAAATGTTTGTACCAATAATGTTTATAACTATGATTAAGAAATAATAAAAAGAGTCAAAACCTTCTAAGGAATCATATCTATTCAGAATAAGGGATTATATGTATTTAAAATATATAATCATGTATATTCAGAACGAAATAGCGATTCTAGAAATGTTCTTTGTATTAAGCAGTTGGGTGATTTAAGTTTAACATTTATCTCATTAAACATAAAAAAGTATGTACAAGTCAGCTAAGGATTCTCCAAGAAGTATTTATGTGGGTGGGTGTGCCTGTGGTATGTGTAAGCACACATACATGTGCATATGTGTTGTATATAATAATGTGTATTTTATAAATTGCATATGAATGTAAAGGATGTACATATGTTATGAGATATATGTGAATAAAAGTTTACAAGATAGCATTATTAACATATGAGTGAATTCAAGCATGTAAGTTATATGTGATTATTTCTATAATTGTTTGTAGAATTTCTATTTATTTCCTAAGGGGAAAATTGTTTTCAGTATAATATTTTTAAAAAACCTTTAGGAATGATCTGTTACCTTTGGGATAATTTTGTCATTTTATTGGTATAAAAAAGATGAAGTTTTAAGTTTCAGGTCTTTATTCTACTCTGCAGATGATTAATGGCACTTTGGGGTTTAGAAATTACTGAAAAAATAGATTCCATGCAAATATTATGATCAAATTATATTTATTTTTAGCCTATGTCAGAACCAGTATAAGACTGGATGATATGGCCCTTTTCAGGTCTTTTGAAGCCTCGTGTGTAAATTCTTTGTTTTTATAGCATTTGAAATATGTTAAATCTACCTTTGTCCCACATTAAGCATTTCTTTTTTGTTGTTTATAAAATTTGAAAGTACTTAATAAATTTGTCCTTTCATTTCATCATCATTTTCTAATATTTTTTTCTAATAATGCATAGTTGGGGATACTTGCCGAATAATAGATTCTTAACTATAAAAATCTTTCAATTTAATAATAAGGTTGAGAGGTTAAATTTAATAGGCGTTCATGTAAATATTTCTTAATTTCTGATTTGCAGAAATTTCATATTCTAGGAGACATTTAATTTTTCACAACTAAGTGTGTTTCTGGGACCTGGAAAAGTGTATGTATATTACCTGAGTAGTTCGTTACAGTGTGCCAAGATAGATCAACCCCCGAGGTGTGTCCTCCAAACCTTGACTGTGCACCTTTAATCCTCTGTTCATGATTTGGAACCTTGAGCATCCATGAAGTCTGATTTCGATTCTTACCTCTATCCTTCCTGAGCATTCAGTATATATAACCGTATTGTGTTCATCATATTGTACTGCAATCACTAAAATAGTTGTCTGACTCTCTCTGTAAAATAAAGGAAAGGAGATGGGAGCACATTTATTCATTTACTCAAATACATATTCATTCATATACATACATTTACTTAAAATATATACTTATTTTATATACGTAAAGGCTACTCTCTGACAGGCATTGCTTTATTCACAGGGGATATAGTGGAGAATGAAAAGCAAGTCCCTATTTCCCAGAGGTTGTCTTTTAGCTCCATGCTTATTTTAATTTTGTACCTAAAATATTAAGTGACATATTGGATATCTTTAATACATATTTCTAAATTTATTAATAAATGATATGTGGAAATGTATAATTAAACATGAGAATATTTGAAGCTACCTAAATGTTCACACTTTAGTAAAATTTAAATAATCAGCACAGCACATACCTTCAAGTCATTTGAAATATAATACATCTACTAATTCCAATCAAAATCACTTGAAATTTTGCATCATAAATTAAACTTCAATTGATTAGTGTTTAATTTACTCATACCCATTTGCCAAATTTCCTCATTTTCCCATTCTCTCATGAGAAACAGAGAAAAGGACAGATGGGGGAGGAAAAGGGGAAAACAGGACAGAGAGAAGAGAGAGAGAGATTGATTTTAAATTTGTAATGAAATTTTCTAGAAGTATTAATGACAGTTTTAAGTCTTTCTAATGAATTTGCTATGTTATTTTTAAAGAAAATGACCAGTGTAAGTTTTAATTCATCTAACTCCTAGTAAACCATTGCATAATGAAAATAAGTACAGCAGAGAGTAGAATTTTATATTTCTTCTTAGTACATCCCAGAAAGAACTAGCAGATTTGTCAAAGTCACAACTCCTTTAGAGTTTCCAAGAAAATAGCAGGATCAAAGAAAAGAAATAGATAAGATAAAGAACTACAATTCATTTGCAATAGGAGTTTCCCATTTAAGTTCCATTGCTTACTATCATTTTAGAACAGTCAAAAGTATGCTGGTGAGGAATCATTATCTGACACTAATGGAACCTCTTTCGACAGATTTTTTTTGTTGTTGAAAAATGATATGGTGTGAATTGAAAAAAAAAAGAGCTGTCAGGTTGGATCAGATATTTTGTATCTGCAGGTGCCTACTTGGCTCATATAATCTTCCCAAAGATGGGAGTAAAATATCATGTGTGCCAGAATATTTTCCATATTATCAGAGAAGATGCATATTTTCATTTGCTCAAACAAGTAGATTTTAATTGTAGTTGTAACCATTGAATTAAAAAAAATATTCCATGTGTTAGAATAAAATGTTTTGACCAACATGATGGTCCCATGTAGTCAGATAAGTAAAGTTGTGAAATTGCCATTGTGTAAGTAAACTGTTTTCATCATATTATCCATAGTCATTTGCTGTTTGTTTGTTTTTAACAATATTTTCATTTGACCAATGTACTCTTGTCAACTAGGAAGTTGTGCTCATGGCATAGATTTTACAAATATTTGTAGTATATTTGTTCATCAGTTCTAATTTGTATATAGTAACAATTATATTTTGCCTTTCCATCTTCCTCCCATCACTCCTCTCTCACTCATTACTCACTGACTATATTGCTATTTCTGGAACAATCTATGCATGATCTTGCCTTGGAGCTTGTATTTATTGCTCCTTTGGTCTTCAATATTCTTTCCCATATCCATATGGTTTCTTTCTTTAGCGATCAGGTAAAAAGTCCCCAACTCAGAGAGAACTTCCCTGACCATTACAAGCAAATTATTGCCCAGCCACCTCCTATCCTCTTATTTTATAGCACTTACCATTTCTTGACCTTATCTTACAAATTTGTATATCATTTGGTTTATTGTTTGTATAAAGTTCAAGTACCCTAAAGCCAGGCACTTCAATTACTTGTCACTGCTGCCTAAAATAGTTCCTGGTACATAGTCACTTATAATTACTGAATTAATAATAAGTATCTACATCAGGTATGTACAATCAGACCAGTGAAAGTTCATGAAGCTCTTTATGAAATAATTAGAACACTCATAATATCAGAATAAGAAAAAATTCAAATATATAAAAAATTGAGGCCCTTAGGTTTGGAACAAAGCTTCCCTTTCTTGAGGTTTCCGGTAGTGGAAGTCAAGAGGAGATCAGAATGCTTCTGAAGTATTCTGATAACTCCTCTGAAGGCCCTTAGGTCTACATATGCAGAAGATTTAGAAACATTTCAGGAGTGAGGCCACCATAAGCAGGGCTCATTAGATTGGCAGTGCGCTTAGTGTGAATTGATCTGTAGACTGGCTATAGGTTGCCTCTGGTAAGCCAAAAGGAAGCCCACATGCGGAGCATGTTCCTAATCTACAGGCCACCGCTGATGGAGGGAAAACAAACAAACAAACAAACAAACAAACAGCCCACATATTAGCCTAAAGGTATCCATCAGAAGTCAAGAGGAATTCACACATCCTTTGCTGGGTCAGAGAGCAGTATCATCAAGAGTCTAATGGATGTCCTGAACCCCTAAACTCTCCAGACGGGACCTTACACTATGTCTCTGGGAAAATCAGGATTGGGCACATCATGCTCACTTCCTTATTTTATGTCAAGGACCAAAAAGTACCCAGAACTTCGAGGTCATTCCTGATTCTTACATTTCCAAATCTCATCCTCTAATTCTCTCTGTCTCCTGATACCCTTTCACAATGTTCTGGAACTCACCAACAAAGCCTCTTCATTTCCAACCACTTCATGTATTTTCTGATTGTCTTCTCTCTGAATGAAGTCTGGTTCTTCTCTGTGGGTCCTACTTCTTCTGCTAGCTTTCAAGAGATGGCTATTTCCCTACCGCACCACTTGAATCACTAAGATTGGAGATGGGCAGGACACTGTTCTCTTTGCTCTTCAATGCCACTTACAGAGCAGTTTCCTTCCTTCTTCCTAAAATCCTCCTAGCTATGATCTCATGGCATTAGTAGATAACACCAGCTATTCCTCTTTATAGAAGTATTCCACCAATTTATAGTCACTCCCCCTCTTCCATTAAGATTTTAGTTTTAACAGCAAAGGAAACCATCAATAAAACAAAAAGGGATCCTACTCTATGGGAAAAGATATTTGCCAATGATATATCTGATAAGGGATTAATATCACAAATCTATAAAAAACTTACTCAACTCAACTCCAAAAAAACAAACAACCCAATTAAAAAATGGGCAGAGGACTTGGGGAGACATTTCTCTAAAAAGGACATACAGAAGGCAAGAAGACATATGAAGAAATGCTCAACCTCACTAACCATCAGAGAAATGCAAATAAAAACCACAATGAGATACCACCTCACTCCAGTCAAAATGGCTATTATCAATAAATCAACAAACAACAAATGCTGGCGCGGATGTGGAGAAAAGGGAACGCTAGTGCACTGTTGGTGGGACTGCAGATTAGTGCAGCCACTATGGAAAACAGTATGGAGGTATCTCAGGATTCTGAAAATGGAACTACCCTATGATCCAGTAATTCCACTCCTAGGCATCTACCCGGAGAAATCCAAAACTCCAATTCAAAAATCTGTATGCACTCCTATGTTTATTGCAGCACTTTACACAATAGCCAAGATATGGAAACAACCAAAATGCCCATCGGTAGATGACTGGATTAAGAAGCTGTGGTACATTTATACAATGGAGTATTACGCAGCCATAAAGAAGAAAGAAATCTTATCATTTGCAGCAACATGGATGGATCTAGAGAACATTATGTTAAGTGAAATAAGTCAGAAAGAGAAAGACAAGTACCATATGATCTCACTTATATATGGAATCTAAAGAAAAGACTATGTGAATGAACTAATCAGAGACAGTTTTGGGGACGCAGAGAAAAAACCGAGAGTGGTTAGATGGGTGTGTGGGAGGGGGTTGGGGATAAGGGGAAAGGTGAAGGGATTTGGAAGCAGCTGGTAACCACAAGATGGCCTCAGGGTTTTTTTTTTGAAAATTAATTTGGGGAAGGTATTCTATAATGTTGTAAAGATTTTGTTGGGTATCCGATGGACATGCGTCCTATTTGGGAGACCACCTCAGGGATACTGTGGATACCTGATCATGGCATTGTACATCAGAAGCTAAACATTAATGAATGCCAACTATAATTTTATATATATAATGTGATGGTTCAGTGTGAGGTCGGAGGGATAGTGGATGGGGGGAGGGGGGTTCACAGTATGAGGTATATAAATGATGAACGTCTAAGTATTACCTTGTTTTGTACACCTGAAACTAATAAATAAATAAATTAATTAAACAAAAAAAGATTTTAGTTTTAGCTTATTATTCCTCTTTTCAACTCCATTCTTGTATTATAGTATGGTAATGTCAATATCCCGTGTAGATGAGTCTTCAAAAACATTAGTCTCTAAGTTACTTGACTCCAATCCCACAGAAGATCTTGTTTTCCACCTTGTAACTACAGTAAAATGATTCCACCATCTTGTGATGTATGCATCCAAGGAATATTGAATGTGTCATTGACTGGAGTTTCAATGTTTGCATATATGCTTGAGGTAGTAGATTATCTGTTTATTTACCTATGCACCTAGCATAAATTTTTTGCTTAAATCAATTATTTAAGTTATCTCTAATCTTTTACATAGTAAGGGATCCAACAAAAACATATTGTATAAATGCATATAGGATAATATAGCCTATATTTCTCAAAAATGTCAGTAAAAATAGGGTTGGAAATATGAGAGAAATGCTAGTTCAGAATCTGTATTACTCTATTTTTATTGACTTGAATAAGATTCATATTATTTAATAAGATTAATGTTTAGCTAATGAATCTCCAAGGCATACTTTATTTTTGTTTTCACCTAAATTTTTTTCCCATATGAGATAATATTAAATCTTTGGACTAGATCTGAGTTGTCTTTATTTTGTTTTCTGAATTATTTTAACTATGTATTCAAATATGAAGTAGTGTATAATTAATGTTACAAAGCATCTATTTTAGTAAAACAAAAATATTCAAAGCATGATTTTGATTTTGTATTTGAAAAGATTCAGGTATTCAAAATTTCTATTTACTTTTTGCATATGGTATATTTTCTTTACTCGGGAGAAGAAAAAAAAAAAGCTTTTGTGAAAGTGAAATCCAGTTACTTGCTATCAGTGCCATGAAATTACTGCTTAGCTGGGTTGTCAATGTGAGCCTTTCATCATCAGTAGTGAAAAATGTTAATGACATCATAGCATTATGGACAAATCAATAGAGCGTGTTAGAGTTTCAACTAATTCTTAAATAAATCAGTTATTCTTTAGCAGAGTCAGAGCCTAAATAATGAATTATTTCAAAGTTCCTCAAATCCAATTAGTGATTACCAACTGTAATTTGTTTGAAAGAGCCAGAGTGAAATGCTTGTCAAATTCAGTGTCTGCCTCCCTTAATACCTTTTTCCTTCCTGCTCTACAGTTTTCTTATGCAAGGTATTGAGATTGTTGGAAGTAATTAATTTAGTGGAGCACCTATTAATCGATTGCTAACTCTTTGATTTATATTGAATTCTAAAAAGGAACTTGTTTATATTTATAGGGTACTTAAAGTGTCCAGGTACTTGAAATAACCAGCTGGATTGAACAAATGTACCTCAGAAATTAAGAAATTTTCCTGGAAGAAGGTAAGAGATTTTAAAATATGCATGTGTTTGTATGTTAATAAGTTTTGTTGGAAATGTTGATATACTAGTTCCTTTCTTTGGCATATAATTTAGAAGATGATTTTAAAAATTAAGCGTACTTTAGGTTTTCACTTACATAGTCTTCTATTCTGTGGAATGATTTAGAAAATGGGAGGGCTCCAACATTAAAAAAAAAAAAAAAAGTTTGTAGGAGAACCACATTGCCACTTTAAAATATCAAGCTCTGGATTGATACTATTTTGATTTTTTTTTCAATCTTTATACTTAGTAATTAAACTGTTTTTGCCATGTTCCCCAGGAGCCACAGAGCAGAGGTAGTTAGTGTGTGGGCAGATTGCCATCCATAAAGATTCTTTGGCTAGCCTGCCCCTTCTACATTTCCTGGACCACATATGGTTACTATCAACTAGAATCTATTCAAAGTCTTGAGTGCCAAGCACAGAGGGAGGAGTCAGTTTTTAATGTGTTATGCTATCGTAATTTTGACCCGAGATGTAAGACTGAAATATTACACTTAAAGTAAAATACAGTTAGCAAATTTAAATCCATACATATTATTTTTAAACCCTCTTTAACTATAACCGTTTCTTGAGATTTATTTCATTGAAAAATGTAGGAAGAAAATTTAGCAACATTAAGCCTGCCATTCCACTGTGCAATATATATGCATACATATATACGTACATATATATATATGTACGTATATATGTACATATATATATATATATATGACAAAATTATTATTAGAGGAAATGAACAAAGGAATTAAAATATATACTTAAAGATCTATGGGTAGCATATGGTACTGGTAAGAAATAAAACTGAATTACTATTGTTTTTTTTTTCTCTTTCATGAGTCTTTGAGTAGAATAACATTTATTTATCAGTTTTATTTTGATTTTTATTTTAGTAAAACTAAAGTGTTCCCAATTTTATTGAGTCCTTTGGATTTAATTAGATGGTTATTTCTATTTAATGGAATAAATACAATTTGTCTAGGTTTTTCATATATAGTATCAAGAAAAAAAGATTTTTAATGAAAACTATATTATAATTGATACAGAGAAACATCATTTACAGATGCAAGACATTTGCCACATAACGTGAAAATCCACTAATTTGAGATGTACATTGAAACTGTTAAAGTTAATATCGAATATAGATTTTTAATTTTTTACAGGGCTACATTTTGTATTTTTAGTATTGTTAAGACAACAAAGACTTTAAATATGACTTTTGTATTGCCAGTTCTTTAATACATACATAAACATATATACATGCATACAAACATATATATATGTATATATATAAATGAATACATATATGAATATATGGTGAACATATGTGTGTATATACGTGTGTGCGTGTATATATACATGTATATATATGTATATATATGTGTGTGTGTATATATACATATATATATACATATATACACATATATATATATCATATATATATATGGTGAATATCTATCTATATTCATTATTGGGCTAGATTAATTTCTAATTTCCAAAGTACTGTTTCCTGGATACCATTTTTCATTAGTACATCATACACAAAAATACTAAACCTTTGCTTTCTTTTTCAGCAATAAGAGCTTTCTGATTTTCCAATGATAATTGCCTCATTGGGCACTGATAAAGGAAGCAAGTTTCACAGAGTAAATTTCATAGATACTAATTAAAAAGTGTTCCAAATTTATGAAGGCCAAAGTCATACCAAAACTTGGTTCCAATGTCATTACCATTTTTGTCTTTTAATGTATACTTGAAGATCAAGCCAGTTTTTCAAAATTAATTTTAAAAAACTTAAACAGTCCATTTGGATGTCTTAAATTACTGAATACAATCAACAATGTATACATTGAGTTGAAATGGGATAGTGAATACTGCTCAACTACTGAATATTTATAAAAGTCAGAGTACCAAATTTGATTAAAGTCTGATGAAATTTTTTCCAAATATTGTATCTAATAGAACTATTTGCAGAATTGAACTTAAGATTCTAGGCTTGGAATGACACAAATACAATCTGGGATAGATAAATACCAGTTTGTTGGAAAATTGGGAGCCTTGAGACCTTATTTTTATCAATGTTTATTTCTGTGACAGGGTTACTCTATTCCTTAATTTCTCCCTTTTGTTAATAGAAGTAAACTGAAGATTAATTATTGGCATGTCAAATGTATTATGACATATTTAATATAAGTAATTATTTATATGAGTAGACAGGTAATATATTTTGCTTGTCTTGATAATTTTATTATTTATTGGCTTATTTGCTGAGGGGAAGCCAATAGAAAAAAAACTGACATTTTTTTCTTGCTTAATCTGAGAATAGTTCTGCAATTATTGGCTATTCCCTAGGTGTGACTCGATATATGTTTGATTCTAAACAAATTTTAGATTAAATATATACTAATACCTTACTAAAAAGCTCATGACAAAGATTTCAAGGATTCACTTTTTTAAAAAGGCAATAAAAGGAAACTATAGTTAAGAAAATGATATACTGATTTTGGAAGAGAGGAGGATAGGACAAAATTCCATATTAACTAGAAAGGAAAATTGAGAATGTGAGAATGAGAAGGAAGAAGATACAAATAAGAATGCTAAGAAGGACAAGAGTAGTACCTATAATTTGTTATTCCACTTGAGGTTTATTCTTATATGAGTATTGAATAACTTTGGTCTGTTGTGTAGGGAAATAGTTCATATACTAGAATTAAATTATACTCTTGACTCACATAGTTTTTGATTTTCAAACTGAATCACTGTGTAACCTTAAGAAAATTATTTTGCTTTCTTTAATTTTCTCATTTATACATTGGTACTAGTGATACCTAATTTTAGTTGCTTACAATTTTTACATATTTTGAAATATTTTATGATTTTTAATTGAATTTTGAAATACACAATATAACATAGTTTTCTCTTCCTTTGAATAATTTTAAACTACTATTTATTTTATTTTTCAAAGTGTTCTATTTTTTTCATAGTTGTTTGTCTTATTTTTTTGTTTTAGGACGTATGCTTTTTAACGTGAAAAATGTTTTTTTCTTGTTTATATCTGCTTCCACCTGACAGTTTAAGGGACAGACAATATTTATTTAATGAGACTGAAAAAAAGAATAAGAACTTTTTATATTTATATCTATATCTGTATCAGTATCTGTATCTGTATCTGTATCTGTATCTGTATCTGTATCTATCTGTTTCTGTATCCATCATCTATCTATCATCTATCTACCTAGATATGTTGCTTGTGAATTGAGTTAAAATAGTCAAAACATTTAAAATTTTCTAAGGATGTCAATATTTAAGAGATAAACATGTTCCCCTATTATTTGGCTGTTATTTAATTTTGATTTTAAATAGCTTCTTTGAGCTTGTACCATATTGATATTCCAATCTGTTTTGTAACCACTTCTAAGATTTCAAGGAATTTAAATATCTTTTCCTTATCAGAGAATTCTGTAGATATTTTTAAAAGAAAGTGAGAAAAGGTAGAGAGTTCAAGTGTGCTAAGAAAATTATGTGGGAATTGAGCGCACAGTCAGCTTTAGTAACAAGAAACACTTGGTAACCTGGGCAACCAGCACACGCTCTCACCTCATGGGCTTGACTCAGACATCCCTGCTCACCGGGTCAGCAATGGTGCTTAGAGGTGTGGTTTGGCCCCGGAGAGAATCTCCCAATGAGGGGGGGATCTGAATGGCCCAAAGTAAGAGAAGAAAGTTACCTACCTCTGAAAAGCTTCACTGTTTGCATGTTTACACACATTCTACCAGAGATTCAAACTGAATCATTTACTTATTTTTCTGACTAATAAGTCCTTCTTTTCTCACAGTTTTTTTTTTTTTTTCCCTATCTTTTATAATCTGAACTAAACGTTTTTAGGTTCACAAAATTCTGATCCTGCAGGGAGGGATTTAAGAGATCAATCCATTGTTTACAATAAGGAAACAAAGGAGAAGATAGATAAGTTACAGAGACCTAACCCAAAACTCTAATTCTAGAATTATTTCCTTTATATTATCTATCTTACTCCCAAGATATTCCTTTTTCTGGACGTTCTGTCTTATTTATTTTAGAATTATCTGTTGATTATTTCCATTGTCAGCATTGTCTTCAAGTGCAATTTATATGTGTATAGACAAAATAAAAAGGTGACATACTCTTCTTTCACAAAAGAAAGACTGTCAGTGGATAAAAATAAATAAGTAAGAAAAATTGCATAGTAAGAGAAACACACACAAAGTACAGTACTTTAGGGAACAAGTTGTTCAAGGAATAACATTTTATAGCTGGCTAAATATTTGTTGATATATGTGCAAAAGGCAAAACATTGCACATAGCTTTTATCTTTGTTCATTCCTTAAGATGTATACAGTTTCTTTGGATGAAGCCTCTCTATGTATTTATTTTTTCTTACTAACTTTACTGAGGATGATTTAAGTAATATAAACTGCATATATTTTAAAGGACTTAATTCTAATTTTGAATTTTGGCAGTGGTATATACCCATGGAGACACATTTTAAGAAAGGAAAAAATTGTATCAATTATAATACTCAATATATACCGATAACAAAAGAAGATGAATACAAGTCATGTTTGACTTCTGCAGTTACAACAGATGCTCACAGTGGCTACCATCAGTGTCCAGACAATTCTGATTACAGCAAACTACTGCTTGAGTTACATTGACCAAAGTGTCCACTTGTATACATTTTTTTAGCACCCCCCAGTATATATATTCTAAAACTTTGGCTTAAGTATCTATCAGAGGGTACAATTACAAATGTGTTTACTTACTAGTTGAATTGTTTTATCAAAGAGAGCAAAGTTAGAGCAGGAAGAATTTTTTAGAAATCATTCTGTGCAATTAACTTAAGTGTAAGAATGAAAGAAATAGAGAGGAGCAATATGATTTGTCCCAAATAAACACAGTAACTAGAAAGCTTAAGTATAGCAGTGAAAAATTTTGAAAGCTGTAAAGACACTTTCTACTGCAAACGTGTGGACTTCATTTCAGTTATTTTCCGCCTTAAAAAAATGAATTCATTTGAAGAGTTTTGCCTCCAGCAAAAGATAAATTATAGTTGTCACATTTTGTGAATGAAGGAAATCTTCATTTACACAGCCTGATGACTTAGTTTAAGAATATCCAACAAAAATTTAAAAAAAACAAAAAACTAATGTCACTCATTTAACAATAAAATTATATTATAAGCATTTTGATTAAAGTGTATTTTGAATCAAGAGATCATTAAGTAAGAAAAATAAAAAAAATAACATCCATAAATGTATATTATACAAAGGTCCTACAGAAAGCAGTGAGAAGGGCCCCTAGCATTCTACACTCACAGATTTAAACTTGAAGCTGAACTATTTCTTAGCTCCACGGAGGAATTATGAAGGTAGGAAAAAGGGTTTCAAGATTAAGCAACAAAAAATTGTAATGTCAGACAGAGAAAGACAAATGCTGTATGACCTTACTTAGGTATGGAATCTAAAAAAACTACACTCATAGAAGCAAATTGGAATGGTGGTTACCTGGGAAGAAGGGCGGGGGAAATAGATTTTGCTTACAGTTCAAACTTTCTGTTATGAGTAAGTTCTAGGGATCTAATGTACAGCATGGTAACTATAGTTAACAATATTGTATCATCTACTTGAAGGTTGTGAAGAGAATAGATCTTAAATGTTCTCATTACACACACACAAATGGTAATGATGTGAGGTAATGAATATGTCAACTAACCTTATTCTGGTAGTCATTTAACAATACTGAATACACATATCAAGCCTTTTGGTTGTACACCTTAAACTTACACAATGTTTTACATCAATTATAGATCAATAAAGCTGTAAAAAATATTGAGCAGCCAATTAATTCAGAGATATTTTCTGAACAACTTTCTGTTGGGGATGCATGAATATGAGATATGATTCCTTCCATCAAGTATCAGGCAATTTAATTGAAATGTATCTTTCTTACCGTTTTATGAGTTCAACATTAGTTTCTGGTATATTTAGAGTATACCAGGTGTTATGATAAATTATTGGTAAAATAGAATTAAAAATATATGCCCTACAACCAAAAGAATGTCATCATGGGAGCAATATAGTAAAATTTTCAATAAAACATGTTAAGTGCTAAGATGGCAGAGTGCCTACTTCTCAGTTTTTACTTAGCCTTCATATAACTCCCATGAGAAAAACACAGGAATTTAATTTATTTAATTATGGTGATAAACATAGACCAAAAAAAAAAAAGAAAAAAAAAAAGAAAAAAACTAACATAAAAATAGCCAAAGCATATAAATAGGGAATATGAAAGGGTGCTAAAGCTTACTAATGGGGAACGGCCACTTTCAGCAGTAACAAGATACCATTTTTCTTCCATCAGGTTTGTGAAAATTAAAAAGAGGAAAGCTAATCAATGTTTTCTAGGGTGCCAGGAAGTAGGCACACCTCTTGCTGGAGGGAATACAAATGGCCATGAATTCATGAAAACTAATGAAGTACTAAATTATTGAAGTACTAAAATAAAAATGTATACATTTAAATAAAATAACAACTAACAAACAATGACAAAAGTAAATAACCTCCCACAGGAGTATCCAAAATGTTCACCACCATGGAAGAGTTAAGTAATGTGATTTTAATTCATACTATTGAATATTACATGTTGCTTAACAGTGCAGTTCAGCTCCATACATTTGACTAGAGGCCTATTCATGATATATGTTTCATGAAATACCCATTTTGCTAAACAACATTTATATTGTAATACTGTTTTTTAACAGATAACATAAAACTCAATCTATATGAAATATATACCTTTATTATAAACATAATATAGGTATAAACATAATATAGGTATATATGTTTTCCTCGTGTGAAGAAAAATGTGGAAGAAGCTGCTGAAATCTGAGGCATGAAGAAAGGATTTAACGTAAGGAATTTAATTTTAATTTTTCTTATGTAGTTTCCTATATTTTCACTAGTTGAGGCAAACACATATTTATTATGTTTCACAATATTAATTATAACAAAACATGTAAATATTCTGGGAAATAATGAGATCAGTGCACTTGAAATATTTTTTTTAGATTACTAATTGTCATTTATAGACCAGTGGATTTTTCCCCATCCATTCATATAGGTAGGTAATCAACAAGTTGAAGATATATAGGTAATCAAGAAGTTGAAGATATTACTCTTAAAAGTAAGATATTTTAAACCAAAGTAGGTTTTTGTTTGTTTCTTTGGAGTTCTTTTTCTTTTTCTTTTTTTTTTTCAATTTGTGAATTAATTTGGTGTCTTTCATACCAACTACTGGTAGGTAGGTTGGAATAGGTACTATTATCTCACTTTACTTGCCCTGGTCCATACACCAAATATAAGAAACCTTACTGATTAATGTTCAACGGAAGCTATAACATATCTACATCAATCAAAAGGCAACTGTGAGAAAGCAACTCCAACTCCTATGAGAAGATACTCTTTCAAGAAACTGAAGTGCTGCTAACCTGGCTCTGAGTAGGTAATTATGTCAGTCCATCCCAGGGCACTACTAATAAACCCGCTAGGATGAGGCTTCACCGCAATGACTGGACCAGATGTTTGAATTTTGATTACATTCATGATGGAAACATTCAAAAATATGTGCTTTAATTATAGACATGGACATAATTATTTCACTGCCTCATCCATCATGCTGCCAAGGCTGAGATTTTTTAACTACTGCTTTGTCCAATGCATTAGTAAACAGACATTCCACAGTTGTACTACAACTGTTTTCAAATTGCTACTTGTATATAATTTGCGTCAAGAAATATGTAAATGAATATGCACGCACATACATTAATATAATTACCAATTAGCTTTCTACTAGCTGGTCTACATGAAAAACTTTCAGAGAACCAAGCAAGATATTGTTCACAATATAAATAACTATATATATATATATATATATATATATATATATATATATGTATATATATATATTTCACAATATAAATAACCATATATATGTATATATACATATATATGTGTATATATACATATATATGTGTATATATATACATATATATGTATATATGTATATATATATATATGCTACACATTGACTTTTAAAATATATTTAAAAAGCTTTTGAAAGTTAGAGCTAATTATAATCTTCTAATAGGCAGTGATGCAAGTCAGTATCATTTTTATACATACTTTATTTACACATTCTTGCAACTACTGAATATTGTAGATCATAAAGTCACTACTGTTATACCTTTTGTGGTAAAGTTTGTTGAAGAGAAATTAGGAATAATTTTTAGTTGATTCTAGTTTGTGTTTTCTGCCTCGTACATATTTTTTTTTACATGATACAGCCTTCAATTAAATAAATTATTGAGCATTGCCTTTGTTTACTCTCCCCCACCCCCCCAATAAAAGGTCTTTTATTTATTTATTTACTTATTTATTTATTAAGTTTTATCTACTCAGGCGATTAAATTGGATTCAGGGTTTTTCACCAAGGAAGAGCAGCAGTTTGTAGTGATTTTATTTTTTTTTAATCAGGCATTCAATAGACTCCAATCTGAATAAATTACTTAAAATAAATTAATTAAATTAGTGCCATAATTTATAGCAGTAATTTTAAAATCAAATCTTAGTTAAAGTATGTGTCATACTGAGCACATATTCTACGTTCCCGTTTTACCTTCAAACTAAGCACGACAATTAGGCAGCATTTTACATTTATCATGTTTATCTCCACAGCTGCAGTGACACTAAAGGTGACTAAAAATGGCAAGACCAGTTTTTTGTAGAGTTTAAAATAAAGGGAAATAACGATTGATTCTCCTTTGCTTGTTGAGTGGTTGGAGGTAGATAAGCGGATTTGTAGTGAGGTCATCAGTCACAATCGGATGGTAATTTGAAAATGGATTAGCTTAGAAGTAGCAATTTCTGCTCCATGGGTTTCAGTGAAAAAGTCTGCCTAATTCTGTAAGAGACCTCATAACCTGGCAGAGATCAACGCCTACCTAATGTGCCATTATGTGCTGGGCACACTTCAGTGATTACGGCACAGCTGCGGCTGGGTTTTCTGGTGGTTCCTTTAGCACGTGCACCACAGGTGCCTCACGTGATTATTTGGCCCAAAGGAATAACCTCTTTAGGGAATTAAAATGGATGAGAGGCTTTTCTTCCTAGGGAGCTTTTCACTTTTAAACTGAAGAATGAACAGTGTCAGATGTCAGTAATGTCAGCTCCATAACAGAGGACTAAACAACTTATGAGAAGGAAATCATCCTCTATTAATGTGTGGATGGCAGTTCCATTTTTTAAATTTGATAAAATAAGACTACCCGCCTTTGTAACTTGAAAGAATACAGCAATATACATTTCAAGTTGTAAATGTTCAGTGGGTTTTGTGTGTGTGTGTGTGTGTATGTGTGTTTTAACATTTTTTATTAGTTTCAGGTGTACAAAACAATGTACTAGTTAAACATTTATCATTTATATCCCTCACACAGTGATGACCCCTCCCCCATTCACTATCCCTCTGACGTCCCACACAGCCATTACATTTCCACTGCTTCTATTCCTAATGCTCTACTCCACTTCATGTAAATATATATATATATATATATATATATATATATATATATATATACACACACATATATATGTATACACATATATATACATATATACTTCTTGTAAATATATAAACTTGTAGTTGACATTCATTATTGTTCAACTTCAGCTTCAGGTGTACAGTGCAGTGATCAGACATCTACATCATTCCTGAGGTGGTCTCCCTAATGAAATGTTCAGTGTTTTAAAAATTCAAGTTTCATATGAAAATATAAGAGATAATATTAACTATTT
Organism: Rhinolophus hipposideros; assembly: GCF_964194185.1. Taxonomy (NCBI): domain Eukaryota; kingdom Metazoa; phylum Chordata; class Mammalia; order Chiroptera; family Rhinolophidae; genus Rhinolophus; species Rhinolophus hipposideros. The sequence continues at coordinate 40,229,000 of NC_138064.1, forward strand.
ATGTTTTTTTTTTTTAGCTTTTCTTATAGACCATGCACATTAGTTGGCAATAAAGAATAAAAAATTTGGTCAAATGAATTTACAACAAAATTTAAATTGAGATACTCCACTAATAATTCTTAGATTCGTATGCTCCCTAGATATCTTCACTTAGTGCTTGCAAATATTACATATAGGAACAATGAGTAAAATGTTAAGGGCAGGTAAAATAATTTAAAATGCAAATGGATATAGCATAAATTAATACAATCTGCTTTATAATTTTCAACAATGAAATATTAGTAATAGTACTTATCTGAAAATTTTCATTGTATAGCACTTTAAATTTGACATGATATGTAATGAGATGATGTGAGCAGCATTCTAGAGTAATGCAACACACAGAAGGAATTTATTGAAAATAATTTGTGAGTATTCCATTGGCTCTAGTCTGAACAATATCTGGAATATGCTCTAAACCCTTTGAAGTCTATTTTTTTCTTTATGTACAATAGATGGTGCATTTATAGGTAATAACTCAACTTATCAGCAACATTAAATTTAATTCTGCTGTTGGACCTGTTCTAGGTAAAAGGAATACAATACAATAATTAGCAAACAGTATTCTTTAAGATATTGGGACAAATATAAGTGTTTCTTGTCCCGAATTATTCCTCTGTCTGCTCATGTAAAATCCTTTCAAAATGGGACATTTATTTAAACCATAAATAAATGTTGATCTCTGAATGAAATACTCCTAGTAAGGTAACACACTAACTTGAAAAAATTTATTTCGTGTAGCAAAAATTGTAACTGTCCCATTTAATCTCCCAAGGAATTATGTTCAAACTTCAAACATATAATTAATTATTTAATAAGACAATTCAGAAAACAAGTCTTTCCATGGTGTGGGGACCCACATGCCATTCAGGGAAAAAAAAAAAAGAAACCCTCGGAACAATTGGGGAAAAGAGGCAATTCTAAGGCTATCACATGAAAGGAAGATGAGGCTTCTGCTGCGTGAATCCACTGGGGAGTACTCAGATAGGAAAAAATAACTTTTTAGTTTGTACAACAATCTAAAAATGAAATGAGTTATCTCAAAATTATTATAAAAAGTAACTCTTCTCCAGGGGTATTAAGTTCAGGAAAGAGATTCTTGAATTCTGGATTAGCCATGGACACATATTCTTTAATATTCTGTGACCTCGTTGTTTTAATTTATAAAATGAACGGATTAGATTATATCTCCTATGTCCTATTTTGAAATGATAGCAATTACTTCATAGGCACTATTTTGGGGTATATTGGGTGACCTCATTTTTGATTCATTCAAAGATTAAATAATTTTAAGTAAAATGTATCTTAAGGTTATTTTGAAATTATATAAACATATAAATACTTTGTAATATTACATTATTAAAATGATCAAGATAGAAAAGATGGAAACATCCGTAGCCTGAAGTATAGGAAACTCAGATTCCACGTTGTGTTTGTGTATGGAGGGAGTGATGGTTCTCAAAGATCCATGGAATGTAGATGGTAACTTTCCATTTTTGGAAATAGAAGAGATCCTTTCTATTTTTCTAAAGCCAGCATTGATCCTTGTTATTATCATTTTCATATATTGTCATAAGTTTAATAAAATCAATCAAGTTAAAAATTCACTCACTATCTTAACAATAACTTTCTGTATTCAGCCAAACCAAAGAGGCACAATCTGAGCCTGTAGATATTATGGGAAATCTGTTGTGAACAATAAACATTTGAAGTGCTCGATGTAGTTGGTTTACATGAGGACACACTGGACAGAATACTGGAGATACTATAATAGCTGTTCCAAACTTGCCTCCGTTTAATACACATAACCATAAATCTGGAAAAAAAAACAACTGTTTTTAGCCTACTTTTCATGGCAAAGAAATACATAGACAAAGATTAAAATAAACAAATGAAGAAAATGTTATAAAATTTAGTAAATCAGATGAGTATTTGCATTATTTGAGAAGTAGGAGCTTCTGTTAAAATGGTGACTGGCATTGGCAGTTAGTTCCTCCCAATCCATTCATAAAAAGACTTCTCAAAGACACACTCTTTCGAAATTATTGAAAAATGGAAAACAAATACTTCACATTTGAATCAATATCACCTCAAGAGGAAGAAGCAAAATAATAATAATAATAATCACAACAATGTAGCAGGTCATGAGTTTTCAGAAACCAATTTGGCAGGGAACTTGTAGTGAAGAACATAAAGGAATCAGGCTTGGTGTAAGAGGGATACTTTTGGAGTGATATATTTGGCAGAATGAATTTAAAAATACATCTTGTGTGTAGAGTTTGGATTAAGAGAATGATGAAATAAAAGAGAGATGATGTTACATTGGGAAACCAAAACAGATGGTTCTTTTCATCTTTAAAAATGTTATGATTCTAGTCTTTAGAGGATTTGGAACAAAAAATTAAGAGAACATGACAAGTTTATTCATCGTGAGGTAAAATAATACAAACTGTATTGAATTTTTATTTTCATTGAGAGATGAAAACTTGACTCTGATAATTTAGATGAGCAGTAGCTAGGATGATACCTATGTAGTGGGGTATCAGTCATTTTTTTTATAATTGAACTATCCCATTAATTTCAATATATACTGAGTTAAAAACTTAAGGAACATCTTTGCTCTGGTATGTATATGTTGTAGAACATAAACAGATTTCCTAAAATTGCATAAAAATGCACACTATATGTAAATTATTTAAATGTTAAACGTAGATTTTTGGTGATATGAATGGCATTGAACATTAAGATCCTTGGAAATACATTATGATCGCATCCTAAAGTGATGCAAATGTTGTCCCTTGCATTTAAAAAGTTGAAACATACAAAATGTAGTCATGATCCTAAAACAGTAGAGAAGAGCATTAAGAAATGAGAGTTCTGAGGTAGGGGGAGTGTGGGGATGGGGTTCATAAGTTGCCCAGCTTTGAATTTTAGATTTTTGAATTCTGTCTGCTGTTTTGATAAACTTTGCTCAAATTTTCCAAGCCCTGTTTCTATAAAATTAGAAAAAAAAATAGTTTCTATATCATAGAGCTAATCTGAGTATAAATGAAGTAAAGTATTAACATTTTTTTTCAAGAAATGTTGAAAAAACATCTAATAAATGTTTGTATCTCATCTAATAAAATAAGAATCTGATCAAGCTAAAGGTAATGAATTGGAGAGCTTAGAGTACTATTTTTCTTTCCTAGAGACGCATATTTGTTATTTATTCTTTAATCAGTATATCATTTTAGATAAAACTCTTTCAGCAATTCCTGAATGATTTGTTTAATGAAAGGTATTGTATATCAAAATGAAATTCTAAGCCCAATCCTCCGTTTATCTGCATTACTCTCTATCTGTCCTGCATTCCTTCACTGTCTGGCAATGAATTCAATGAGACTTCAAGATGTGAATAAAAGAGTTTGATTTGGATGAATGTCAAACCAAAACCACCACTGCTATTATACATCGAGATAACTCATATTTATTTCCTCCTTCCTTCCATAAAGTGAAAAAATCCACAACTCTACATTTTTTTTCAGCTGAAGTGGGGGAAGAAGGTGAATTAAAATGTTTGTAACAAAATTTAACATGCTGACTTCAGTGGAATTAGAATCATTGTACCTTGTGCATATTTATTAAGAGCTATGATTTTGCTAACGTAAATAGCTATTTTTTTTCTTTCCCAACCAGTTGTCTGTTACCAAAGAAAATATTCCTTTATACGAGACTTCTTTTGTGAGCACCATCTTGACAGTTAAATGGAAAACAAACATTCAATTAAATTTTCAGGTAATAAAAAAGTAAAGTTTTTTTATGCTAGCACTAATATTAGTCACTTAAAATTATTGGCAGCCTCTGTATCTTAATATTTAGTTGAAAATAAATATAACTTTTCCATTAAATGAATTGGGTTTATTGCTTCCTCTTACCATAGCACATGTTTTAGGAATTCAACTATGGGTGTGAATCATGCATGTATAAGCACACACATATCTGTTTCTTAGATATATTTGTTATACCTGTATTGCTTTAATTTCCTAGAACAGCCTTTAGTAGAGGATAAAGTCAAAATTCTTCAGATTCGCCTTTTATTTAATGTCTTCCTGCAGGTTTGCAGGTGCCTGCTATATTGTTTTGTGAATTTAAACAGTAAAGAAAATAGACTCAGTACAGAGGGAAGTTTGACTTTCTACTCTGAAACTACCTGGGAACTGTAGATAAACAGTATATAAAGTGAGAGAAAAAAACCGAGGACCCCCACACGACTACCACACAAATCATAAAATAAAGTTTGGGTTGTGTTGTCCAAACATAAAAGAGTGAACGAGATTAGCACCATGTGCCCACCAAACACACATTGAGACCTGCTGTTTTCCCTCTCAGTGTCCACAGAGCTTTGATTCTCATCTAATTGCAAGAAAACACAAACATTGGCAAAAGCTTGTCTAGATGTTTGGTGATCCCACTGTGTTAAATAGGACTTGAATTTGACTGCCTAAAGAAAACCTCTGTATGCATATATGTATGTATGTTTCTGGGCATAAAAACATATATATATATATGCTTTTGTGCCCAAAAAATGAATAGGCCCATTAATCAAAAAAGAAACATCATCTAGAAAATTGGAAGAGTTTTGACTGTGAGATTAAACTATAAACACATTCTCATTCCTCATGACTTTTGTTATAAATAACTGAAAAAGTCATTCTGTTCATAGGACACAATGATTAAAGGGGATCCAGTATTCTGTTTGAATAGCTCTATATTCTTTACAGAATAGGACACTCAAGTTGAAGGTCAAGAGTTGTTTTAGTTTTTGATGAGTGAACATATGAAGCATTTTACCTTCATAAGGTTAACCATCTACCTAGCCTTGCCTTCTCTCACCCCAAAATTTTGTAGGTAAAGTTTAATGATCTTAGGTGGTGATATTGTCAACCGGGATACACTTAGGACTGTTTCTGGTATTTTGTCTGTTTTATAGTATCTCAAAGACTACTTTGCAGATTGTTCCTGAAACATAATACATGAAAGAAAGGAGAATATAATACTTAGAGAATGGTAAGAGAAAGTAGTCTTTGACAATCAGGAGACTAGTAGATGGCCCCTTTGCTATTCCTACTAACCAGTGTCACCCAGCACTTTACAGCAAACACCTGCTCAAACACAGATACACAGAGCATTTACATTAGAAGAGAATGTAGGTACTCAAATTTCACTTACACGTAGACTTTACTATAAATATGCTGTCTGATTTCCTTGTATAATGCAACTAATCTTGATTTTAGGAAAGAAAAATAATGCTTATTTTCAGAGGTAATATTAATCATGATAGTCTTATTTAAATATTTTGTATGCACTTTAGTATTAATTTCCTCTCCCAGTCTAGAGTAGTTAGGGGTAATTGTCTGCCATATCCCATCAGTGGCCGGAATTTCTATATTCTTCTCTAAAATATTAAATTTTTCCTGTAATTATATTTTATGGATATTACCTTCTTTTGGTCCCTCTTTACATTTCACTTAATATATTAGAGCACTAGAATGGAATTATTTAAAGCATTTTCTGGGATTTAAAGCCTAGAGAGATGGTAAATAACATTAAAAGTAATAGTTAAAACAGAAAAATTGAGAAGAAAGATGAGCTGAGTTTTGACCTGATTTGTCTTGATACACTCATTTAAAAATGCTACACGCAATTTAATACGTGCATGTGTTTGTGTTTGCATGTACCGTGGAAATGGTCAGCATGTGTTTGTTGGTATACTGATACTAGAATGGTATAATCTTGGGTGTTCTGAGAACAAAGATTTAAGTGTTCGACTAGGTGTGGAAGCCAAGCTACCCATTACAACCCATGACCTTTACACTCACAAGCACACACACACACACACACAATTTTTGAAGATTAACAATTAATTTTAACCTATTAAATGATCACATAGTTTTATTCACTACTTCCAAAATTTATTTCATCATGGTACTTTATTTTTATTTTTTTGAAAGATAGGGAGATCAACAGTTACTATATAGAAATACAGACATTATTACGTTAGGAAATACTGGCTTACAGTTATCTAATGACTAGAGAAGGCTGCAAAAAAAATGAGAGAAAAGTGTTCACACTTTAAAGATAGGAAGATGACAGAAAATGTTTTAGGATAGGAAACAATTATGTTTGCTAATAGATCAGGAAAGTCAATATAGAGCATGACATTTTAAGAAATTATGAGAGAAAAAGAGCATGAAGATGATCACAATAGATAATATCAATTTAATCACTAACATAAAAATGAATTTATAAACTTTTCGTAGGGGAGCTCTTTTAGAGGTTGGTTCAAGGAGAAGTATTTTATAACAGCCACAAAAGGAAGTGCAGCAAGGAGTCCACTAGGAAATTAGGGATACATAAAAAACAATTGTTAATCAGCTCAGAGGGTCCAGCAGTGGTTTAAAAACGTGAATTTATTGTGGAGTTAGTTGAAAGTGGTGTATTTATTCCAGGACAAGATGATGAGCTGATGTGGGCATGACCGCGGGTCTCTCTAAGTGTCACTTTGACAATGCAAGTTTGGAGCAGTCAAGGGCCAAGATAATTTTGAATATTATGAAAAACATCATTTAAAATGGATAATCAAGAAATTCATTTTACCACAGTTTTTGAGTAGCAGTCAAATGACAACCTCTGTTTCCTATTGAATATCCTTGGAGATATGAAAGAAAAAGAAAATGTCTCAACACTATGAGAAAGCATTGTAAAGGCAATGAACATGTATTAAGTTCTTATTATGTCAGCCTAGCATAGAACTATGTATTGACTCAGTTTATCTTTGTAAATATTTTATCATTATCCATAAATTAGCCCCATTTTCAACTGAAGAAATGGCAGAAGATAAATCAAGTAAAATAATCAAGGTTGTGTAGCTAGTCAAAAAGATTTGGGATTTGAATCTAATAGCAAATGTGTCTATAAAGGCTGTTTCTTTAAATACCACATTCTATTATTAAATATCAAAACATTTGTGAAATTGATAATGAATTCAAGTTTAAATGAACAGATAAAAATACAGTTTGAGTGAGAGAAAGCCAGGCTTCTGGTGATGAACTAAACTGCCTTTCTTTTTTTTGCAGTTTTTTTGCAGTAGGTCATTCCCATCCAGTCCTACTTAAGTATCACTGCGATGCCATTGAATTGTTATCTAACACCAGTTCTTGACTAACTTCCATGCAGCTGCCATGTTACTCACAGGACTAGCAGAGGACCATGTGCAGCAGTCTCCCCACAGCAGGCTACCTCCTCTTTTCTTCATGTAGTCACCCTGGAGATGGCCTTTCTTTTTAGCACTACCAGACTTCTATGGATAACAATACCAATCTCACCCTCTTCAATCCAACTCATACAGTAATGGACATGTAGGAAGTAAAGATAATATAATCTTGTATCATAATTGAATTATCCAAGTTATCCAAGAAATAAAGCTTACTCTCAACAATTAAAGAAAATGTTAGTAGTTTAAAAATGCTCTTCAAAAACTTAAGACAAATCGCTGGTGAATTTTATATGTGGCATACATTTTCTTATATATCAGTGAATTTAAAATAAAATAAAGTTGAACATAACCCATAAAACAAACACAAAGGGAATGTCAAAGATACATGGGATTAAAGGGAAGGACAAGGAAGACATATACCAGTTATAGTAAAGTGAGAAAATTCCGTCTTAAAAGGTGCAGTCTCTCATTTAGGGTGAAAAACTAAATTCAGCAACATGCTGTTTGAAAAATCAAATACCTAAAATTTTATATCATGCAAAACTGTTAAATTTTAGCAGAGAAAGTAAAACCCAACTGATAGGTGACTCTATTAGGTCATTACAATTAGAAAAAAAATAGTGCAATTTCATTATTTCTATGTAGACATTTCAACAGCAACAATAACAACAAAAACAAAAAAATGAGACAAAGAGTTACTTTTACATTGATAAAATGCACAATTCACATTATGGACATAATGTAACTTTAACTCTGACATACATTGCAACGTTATGGTGGTATTTTACAATACACCCGGGGTGCCAAAAAAACGTATACACATTTTAAGAGATGTTATCTATGCTCAAGCAGTAGTTCATTGTAATCAGTAGTGTCTGGATGCTGATGGTAACCACTTTTTGAGCACTTCTTGTAATTCCAGAAGTCAAATATGACTTGTATTTATGTTTTGTTATCGGTATATATTGAGTATTACAATTAATACATTTTATTTTCCTTTCTTAAAATGTGTATACATTTTTTTTGTCACACTCTACATAAGCTCCCTACTACCTCATATCGGAGCTCAAGAGACAGAGCTCATATCGGAGCTCAAGAGACAGAGAGGTTTGCTGATGGAGGCATACACAGAATGTTTTGGAAATATATAATATATTACATTTAAATAGATGGAGAGGTCAGACAATATTGAGATTTTTTTTATTAGGAATAAGCTACATAAATATGTGACTACTTGTCAAGATACCAAAGAGAAAGCTATAACTATAAAGAACATTTAGCAGACTGATATCTTAGTTTCCCTAGGAGCACACTGGCTTCAAACTGGATATATTTGACTAACTGCAGAGAATTTTTGTTTATTTTTCTATTGTTTCATATTTTTAAAAAACCCTTTGTGTGTTGTTTGTTCATCTTTTTTATTTAAAGTAATTTTACTTTTAGACTTACCAGAAAATTGAAAGAATAGTACAAAGAACTCCCACATAGCCTTCACTTACCATTCAATTTTGCTAATTGCCCAGGCAATTACCACAACTGACCCAACCTGAGATGATCTCTTGCACTCGGTGCTCATGTCATTCTCGTCTTCAGCAAGAGCACTTCCTTGGTTTTTCCTTGACTTTCACAACCTTGACATTTCAGAAGATTATACATATATATATATGTATATATATATATGGCATTGCATATATATATATATATGGCATTGCATTTTTCAAATGTGTCTCAATGAGAGACTGTCCAGTGTTTCTTCAAGGTTATACTTAATTTATGCATTTTTGGCAGGAATGCACAGTAGTGACATTGATATGTCCCACTGTGGGTGGTGTGAACTTTGATAACTTGATTAAGGTTGCTGGTGCCAGGTTTCTCCAGTAGAAAGTTACATTTTTTTTTTTTTTTTATAATCAGTTACAATTTTGCAAGGAGATATTTTGAGACTAAATAAATATCCTGTTCCTCCTCCCACTTCATTTTAGAAACTGTTGTATTTCTTCCTGTATTATTACTTTGATGATTATAGATCATTATTTTCTAATTTCATCTATCCCAATGCATATATTACTTGGCATTCTACTGTAAGGAAAAGATTTGTCTTTTCACAATTCATTCATTTGTTTATATCAATGTGAACTAATGGATTCCAGTTTCATTCAGTGTGTTATAATCATTACTGTAATTGTCCAGATTTTGTCAGTGGGTCTTTTAAGATAATATCCTTTGTTATTTTGATATGTCCAAATCATTCTTTGAATAATTCATCACTCTCTGGCACAACATAGTGTTCTAGAATTATCTTGGACTTTCTCCACTGCATCCCAGATAGCCATTTGTTCAAGGAGCTCTGGTTTCTTTCCGTGGAAAATAGTACATAGAAACAAAGATTTGATTGCTAGATGGGCTTCTTGTTATTGAGGTTTTGCTACTCACAGTCTCTCTCAGTGGACAGAGCTAGGAAATATATGTACACACACACACACACACACACAAATGTATACTTGCACTTACGTAACTTTACATCTCTCTCTCTCTCTCTCTCTCTCTATATATATATATATATATATATCTGTAAGTATATCTCTATATCAAACCATGACTTTACAATACTAAATCAAATTTTTAACTTTACTTTTTAGAGAAGGTTTAGATTCACAGCAAATTGAAGATAAAGTACAGAGATTTCCCATGTACCTCCTACCTGTACATACATTGCCTTCTCATTATCAACTTCCTCTACCAGAGTGGAACATTTGTGAAAATTGATGAATCCATATTGACACATCGTAATCAAAATTTACAGATTACTCACATGAATTGTGTCTTTGGTCTTTTATCTAAAAAGTTATTACCATACCCAAAGTCATTTAGGTTTTTCTCCTATTTTATTTTTTAATAGATGAAAATTTTTCTATACTTTGCATTTTACATTTAAGTCTGTGTTCCATTTTGAGTTAATTTTTGTGATGAGTGTAAGATCTGTGTCCAGATTCTTTTTTTTTTTTGCATGCAGATGTCCAATTGTTCCAGCACCATTTGTTGATTGAAAAGATGATGTTTTCTCCATTGTATTATCTTCACCCCTTGTCAAAGATCAATTGACTTGCATCTATGGGGAGTTTATTTCTGGCCTCTCTATTCTGTCCCATTGATCCATTTGCCTATTCTTTCACCAATACTCTATATTCTTGATTACTGTAGTTTTATAGGAAGTTTTTAAGTCAAGTAGTGTCAGACCTCCAACTTTGCTATTCTCCTTCAATATTGTATTGGCTATTCTGGGTATTTTGCCTCTCAATAAAAACTTTAAAACCAGTGTGTCAATGTCCATAAAATAACTTGCTGAGATTTAGATGGGGATTTCACTGAATCTATAGATCATTTGACATCTTGACAATATTGAGTTTGCCTACCCTTGAACATTGGATGTTTCTGTTTAGTCTTTGATTTTGTTCATCAGGTTTTTCTAGTTTTTCTTAAATAAATCTTGTATGTATTTTGTTAGACCTATATCTAAGTATTTTATTTACATTATTATGTTTAATTTCAAATTCCACCTGTTCATTGGTATAAAGGAAAGCAATTGACTTTGATATATTAACATTTATAGTTTACAACTTTGCTAGAATAACTTATTAGTTCCAGAAATTTTGTTGTTGTTATTGTCGTTGATTTTTTTGGATTTTCTGCATACATCAAGCTTTGAGTTTCTTACTGTTAAGTGCGATGTTTGCTGAGGTTTTATGTAGTTTCCCTTTTGCAAAGTGAAGAAGAACCCCTCTATTCCTAATTTGCTGAGAGCTTTTATTTTTTGTCATAAATGGATCTTGGATTTTGTCAAATGCTTTTTCTGCATCTATTGATATGATCATGTTATTTTTCTTCTTTAGCCTGTGAATGTGATGAATTACATCAATTAATTTTCAAATGTTGAACCAGCCTCACATACCTGGGATAAATCTCACTTGGATTTGGTGTGTAATTCATTTTATACATTGTTGGATTTGATTTGCTAATATTTTGTTGAGGATATTCAGCTATGTTCATGAGAGATATTGGTTTGTCATTTTCTTGTAATATCTTTATCTGGCTTTGGTATTAGGGAGATACTGGCCTCACAGAATGACTTAGGATATTCTCTCTGAGTAGTGAGGGAAAACTTCCAAAATTATCAAAATATCTACTTGACATACAGAGTAACACACCTAGAGTTAATAGGGAACTTAGCTCACAATATATATCGCTTTTTTTTTTTTTATATTGCTCATGCACCTATAATTTGTTTTGGGGTATTTTGTAATGTATGTAATGTATAAGTAAAATAAGTAGTATATATACTTAATTTCAAATTGAACGATCATGTATTCTGGTAGGGATTTATTTATTTATTTACGATTGTGTTGGAAATCACACAGTGAAGACCTGACTTGTGGGAAACTGGAATGTTTCCCAGGTTAGCTCTTAGTCTCATGCTTAATTGTTCTCGGCAGCCCCGTTCAGGTCAGGAATACGTGTTCCCTCTCAGACTGATGCAAAGTGACAGTCTAGGCAGAACTGTGTATTTTTCTCTACTCTCTCTCTTCTCACTACTGCCTAATTGTGGGAAGAGGGGGAAATAATTGTCAGGAATTTCAGAGGCCTTTCCTGCATAGTGGATTATTTACTGACCAAAGGAAAGGCAGAATCAACAGGAGGCAGCAACTTAACCAAATCAGGTGAATGTAAAGCCTTGAAGGCAAATTTGCAAACTACAAAGTGGATCATCCAGTTATGGTTCACCTGAGATAAGTTAAAGTTACCCTGGAAATGGAAAGTTTCCTGTGTAAGCAGAAAAAAAAGTGAAAGATAAAATTTAAATGGTTAAAAATGACCTCTCATCTAAATAAACAAATGCTTATAATCTTGGAAAATCTTTTGGAGATCTAAGAGTGTATATTAAGAAAATAATGTTTACATAGATGTGCTTTTCCATTCCAAGTAAACATATTATTATTATAATTATTTTATTGTTATTATTATTATTATTATTATTACTATTATTATTTTACTTAAACTGAAGAGAATAGGACTACAAAACTTTGGATAATGAGCAATGAAATTGAGTGACCCAAAAATGAAAGCAGAAAGGCATTTGGGAAAGGGGCAACTGAACTAACAAGTAAATGCTCTTGAAACATGGCATTCAAAGAAAAATAAGGTTATCTATTAAACATGACTCTCCATTGTGGAGGAAAAAAATGAAGCAGGACACAAAGCCTATCAATGCACAGATGTTAGCTAGGGAATGCCATCAAAAATTTAAATTGCAGGTGTGTATATTCTACTTAGAAAATGTCCAATCATATGCAATCGCTCCCTCAGCATCCTCAGAACTGCCTACAACAGATTTTATTACTTTTCACATAATGATGGTTATATGGGGGCAACTTTTCTCATAGTGTGTTAGGTGGAACACTACCTTTTTTCCATATGGCTTGGGGGAAAAATGTACCACATTCAAGTAAATGTAGGAAAACTTTTGCACTCTATTACTGTCTTAAGATTCACAGTGTGTATCCACATAATCAGTGGTCTTAGAGTTCCTTTAAGTAGCTAAATTAGTTGTTTTACTTTGTTTATTCTAGCATTACGTGCCTTAAATTTCAGAAACTTTACTGTGAATGACATTTATTAATATTTCAAGATACTAGTGTCCTACAGAAAACATTCTGGGAATATTCCTAGCATACTGTTGGCCTAGCTATAAATATCTAAGTTTAAAGAAAATCAAACATAGTTTGGGAAAAGCATTTTAAAAGACTTTAGTTGAATTTGGATTTTCACTGCTCAGTTATTTCAACCTTCTTCTGTATATGAAAGCAGTGTTATTTTTCACTCCTGTAATAATGTATCAGCAAAAGACCAGGTTAACAAGGAAGCTGACAAATAATATTGAAATAGTCTCAAATATAAAACCTGTGATTCTATAAAGGCTAGGATTTATATGTATATGAATATATGACATATATTCATTGTAACCAAACTATATATTTCTGAAATGAGATAGACATACCCTCAGAAGTATGGTGTAGAAAATCATCATTGTTGCTGTTTGGATGATATAACATACAAATAGAAAATAATGCATTATATTTCAGCTCATGATAATTATTTATTTGTTAAGGTGAAAAACAACAAAACAAAAAAAACAAAAACAGCTGAACTGGAAAAACAGAAAATTCCCTAAAGAATTTCTTGTTCGTGCTTAGGGACCAGATAGTATAAGTTTTCCAGATGCTCAGAGATAATGGTGTAACCTGACCTGCCTGTACTATGGTTTACTTGGTGAAGTGTGGGAAAATATCTTTCAGCACTAGACTTTGTAATCTAGTCTCATTTACAATTAATATGAGGGATGTGGCTTGACGAACAAAGTAATGCCAATTATACTGATGAAGAAAATGATATTTTAAAATATCTCAAAATGTTACCAAAATGATCTTATTTTGTTGCCTAGTTCTTCAGCACAATGTTCTTTTAACCAAAATAATTTAACATATCTGAACTGAATTACAGATATACTCGTATTTATTTATCACTTTATTTCTCAGCTGAATCTAGTAATAATTACTTGTAATAATGGATATAAATGGCCATTATATAATAGTAAACCATTCAAAATAATTGGGTTAACAAACCAGTGAGAAGCAACCATCTAGAAATGTCATGTCCTAATTGTCACACACATAAAAAATAGATTCCGAATTCCATAAAATCTGCAACAGGTGCATGTGAAATTACCTCAGAATGTATCTTGCTTTCTTTCACAAGTTCTAAATTTTCTTTTTATCAGTTTTTTTCTGTGATTAATTGTAATACCCCTATTAATATAAACTATGATATTACTTTGCCAAGCTAATGGAATCTTTTGCTTCAGTTATTTCATTCATTCATTACATCAAATATCCAAGCTATTCTAGCCAAGATGTTAGGCATTCTGGGTATATCTGTCAATAGGACAGACATGGTACCTGCTGTACAGAAGCTTATAAACTGCTGAGAAAGGCAATGACAAGTAAACAGGTTAAGTATTTGTATTTCATAATTGAGAGGAGTGCTCTGATGTACAACATATTATTATCTTAGATTAAGGACAACAGTTGAATTATTAGATGCATGTTATTATAACCACACATTTGCATTTTTGATATTGGGTGTTCCTAAATGCCTAAAACTGATTTTTTTCTGACTGGATTTCAGTGGGACATGACCTTAGAAAAGTGTTGACAGATTTGTGTTCACTCTATTGGGCCCTCCTTTATCTTTCTGCTTAGGTTAAAAGCCGTGGTTTTAAAATAAAAGCCAATGCCTTGCGTAAGTTTGTTTATAGTTGTGTTTGTATCTGCTCAAGGATCAGAATTACCTGGACATTTGACATGATGAGTTTGTAATAATATTCAGAAAACAGAAAAGTCTGATGTCCTATCTAATTTTTTCCTTCATTCACATTTATGTTTCTATTCAAGATTTAGTAAACATGATTGCCCACAAGTTGTAATTATGACTTGAGAGAGGTGATTTTGAATAGTGAAAACTGCAGAACCACTTTTGATTTGTGGGTCCATTTTTTTAGTAGCTTCAAATGGCTATGTAATGTAATTGCATCTTTCAAATCAGACACGTCAGAGGAGAAAAATAATCAGAGGAAGAAAGAGAAAGATGAGAGAGGAAATCAGAACGAGATTAGGAAGAAAGATGATAATGTCTGCAGTACATAGTTCCTATATATTTCTTACAAAAGTTAACAATCCTTAAATTTTTCCAATAGCAAATTGCTTCAGATATGTGAATGAAAAGCAGAGAAATTGGATCCTATTAGTCTGAAAAAGTCCCCAGGTGAGCAAGGCAGCTCAGGGATTAGGAGAACTAATCTACCTGAAAGTTCCATTTTATTGAAATTGCCCTATTGATTAAACTCATGAAATACAATTTCTATCAACTGTGTTTCTTTACCTTCACTTTAAAATTTATTTCTGTTAATATACTTTTAAAATTTAATATTTGCAACTGTTTTTATTCCCGTAAATAATAACACAATCATAATGCATCCCTGAGATTTAACAAACATGAGAACAAACCAAAGCAATAAACAGTGCATGTATGTAAGAAAAGAAAAAAGAAAAATTATCACCCATGCCAATACACAGCAAACTAGATCTTAAAAAATGGTCAGAGCTATTCAAACATGCTGGAAGTAACTAGAGGAATGAGATTTATGTTTCCATTTTGTCATCTTCCCTTAGTTCACCCCCTTCACTTGTATCCTCTTGCAAAGCAGGTCAAATAAAGGTCTGATTGTGGTATAGGCTGCAGAGATTCTGCATACACACACAGATGTTTGTATTTGGCTCATGGGTTTTTCAATCTTTATTTCCCATCATGCCAAGAGCAAATTTTTAATGGAAAATACTTTACAAAAATTATTCTACCTAGTTTACAGAATTAAGCCCACCCAGGGTGAACAGTAAAATAAGACTTACTGCCACCTCCACTCTCATGCCCAGTCAGACAAGCAGGTAAACCATTTGAGAAGATTTCCAATCTTAATCCTTTGAAAATTGATCTTACCTCAGGGGGATACCAAATCGTGTTCTCCATCTAAATATTCCTGCTCTAAACCACACTTGCTCAACAAGTTTTGTAGGGGAGGAAAATGTTCTTGTTTTGAAACCATATGAATTCATTATAAAGAGAATGTTTTTATCTTTATTTTCAGAAGTTAAATTAAGCTTCTTTGAAAGCTTTAATTTTGATTTTGAAATGATTACTACAACGTGTTTAGATTCTCTGAAAGTTTATAAATAAAACAAGCATATTTCTAAAGACACTAAAATGAATATTTTAGCCAAAAGTAATCTCTGCTACAGAGGTAAATAGCACTGAAATAGCAAACGACTGACTTTTTTTTTTTTTTAAGAAAGTAATATCCTGCATGGATAGTTCCTTGTGAAAACTTTAATGACAACAATAATAATGATGTAACATCTCCTTAACATTATTTTAGACTACCACAGAAAGTGTTATAAGAAATAAGATGTTTGACTTGTGAGCTAGGTGACCCCAATTTTAATCTTTGCTATGCCATCAGTTAGATGTTTTATTTTATGTAAATCCCTTAAACTCTCTTGATTTAAATTCAATTATCCTTAATATTGGAGAGTCTGATTATACTATTTCCTAGGTCTCTAGAAGCTCAAAAATCTCTATGATGCTAAAAGGCCAAACTTACATAATTTCCATCTCCATAGTTATATGCCGCTATCTGGCCCAGTTTTGATCAGGGTTCATATGAACTAATGACATGGGTGTTACTTAGAAACTGTGTTTCACTTCATTTGTTGTCTTAAAATTTATTTTAAATTTTATGTATCATGTAATTAGCATTTTATCTCCAACAGTTAAACAAAATCAAATATATTAGGAATAGAGTATCCTAGTATGTAGGATTATAAGGATTCCTAAATAATTCAGTATGTATGTATGTATGTATATATGTATGCGCGTGTGTATGTATTGCCAGTTGACAATTTCAGGCTGTTTATTGATCTAGGATGCCAGAAAAAAAGAGAAAGAATTTCCAAAGAGATGAGAGAAAGAGAGATAGACAGAGAGAGAGAGAGAGCGAGAGAGAGAGAGAGAGAGAGACAGAGAGAGAGAGAGAGACAGAGAAACAGAGAGAGAGACAGAGAGGCAGAAGAGAGGTACAGTGAGAGTAAGAAAAGCCTTTTACTTACTATTAATAGTTGTACAGTAAAGGGCCATTTTGTTAGCAAGAGGAGTCACTGTGAGCTTGCTCATTGATTAGCCATATGCGAGTAGCAAATTAAAACCATTCATTTTCCTTGAGTTGGAGTTGCAATTCTCAAGAGTGGTATGGGTCATTCTTCAGAGTGTTGGGTCATGATTAGTTGTAGGTAAATTTCAGCAATTTGATATTTGTTAAAGCAACAAACTTTGCAAATGATTTTCTTTAAAGTAAATGAGAACACAGGTTAAGCCTATAATAATAACCCCTTTGCTTCCATTCTGACATTCTATCTAGAGAGGAAAGAAAGGGTAGAACACAGAGGGCTATGCCTGGCTCAAAATTCTGCCTCTCTCAGCCTCTCTATCTGAGAAAGTCAAGGACACTCCTTGGATGAAAGTTACACAAACCAAAGTCAACTTAAACTAAAGAAAGGGGCAAACACTAGTAAAGACAGGGACAGAAGTTTGCCTCAGACTTTATGGAAGCAGGCACTCAAATATCCTATTGTGCCGTTCGCTTTCATTTTCCCTTAGGCCCATCTGGGCTTCACTTCTCTACTGCAGACCATGTATTCCACCAATCTGAAGGTGGGAAGTCAAACAGCCTGATCCAAGCTTGGGATTCCAAAGGGAAAAGAGAGTTCGCTGTCTCAGCATATATATATATAATTTATAAATACTGAATATTTAATTAATATAAACGTATTAAGTACTATAATATATCTAATATTTCTAATTTCTTGGGTTAGTTAAGGGATTTAGTTTATTACTATTTACTGACAACTTTATTCAGTGTTAGGCAAAAGGACTATGTTCCAGGAATTTAAAAAAAAATTAGTTATGCCTATGGTACCATTGAGAAGTTGGTAATCACACAATTATGTGAACATGTGCACATAAGAGGGGTGTTGGCTAGAGATAAGAGAGTCTTGAAAACATATTTTTAAAAATGTACTCAGTAATGTATAATTATTTTTAAAAGGTGCCACCATAACTTTGCTAAAATTTGTGAAATTCAATCAACAGGCATTTTTACCCACTATTGAAAATTAAATTAAGGAATATGAAATACTTTCATAAATTTAACTATATTTCACTTAGAATATATATTATACATATGTGCATGATAAACAACTTGTAACTGATTTGATACTCATTGATAATTAGGTAACGCTTATATTTAAGGTTGTATATATTCTCAATAAGCTCTTACATATAATATTCACAACATTCCTGAAATGTCCTTACAAGTCTTGTGGTAACCAAACCTCAGCTAATTCATCATTCCTATTTTCTCACTCACCAGCTAAAGCAATTTCCTTCTATTTGCGTGCCAATTGGCACTTCAAGTTTCTTTTCAATTATGTTTTTTTTTAATTTTTTTCTGTTGTATTTGGCCTCACATTTCATTGCAATTTTAGGTAGTACCTCTTTCGCACTAGATGATTCATAAGTCATTCCTCTTTTTTTTTTCATTATTCTTAGCTCAAGAATGTAAATTTGCCAAAAAAATAATGATTTCATATCCCGTAGTTACAGACTTACACAAAACCGGTTTAATTTTCAGTCGCTTTCTCATATCCACGCTCATCTATACTCTATAATACTAAAATGCCCTACTGTTTTTCCCGCTACTGTGATACTACTAGAAAAAGTTTTCTAAAACACCACTTTGACCAATCCAAAAGTGGTATGTGGACCCACATTTCTAACTAAATTATGTTCAAATTTGTAGTCTAGCATTCAAGAAAAAGCATTCATGCTGTGATCCCAATACTTTTATAGTACTGCTTTTACTACTTAGTATGTATAACCTATACATCAATTATATCTCCTATGCATTAAACATATTGTAGACTTCATCTAAGCAAGATTGCTTGCTCATGGAAGGCAAAGTGGTCAGAGTCTAGGGCAGGAAGGTGGCAGGGATAAGATCTATTACTAGTTTAATCTACTATGCTGAAACTAGTAGTGAGGACACAGCTAGGTGAAGGGAGATTTTCAAATATGCAGGCATAATTATCTGTTAACAGACTAGTATAGTCCTCTGAATACCCAAAGAGAAGAGCAGCACATAGTAGCAGTAGATTCATGTTAAGTAAGATCAGGCATTAGACAGTGTCTAAGGGACCATTCCATGGTTGCAAAGCTCCATTCTGGGATTAGGTTTAGCGGCCTGTCTCCTTGTATTTACAGAAAAAGAGAGACAGCTAAAGTAAAACCTGTAGCTCAGAGAATATGTGCATGGGCTTTAGAATCAGAATATGATTAGATGTCATTAAAAACTCAGCTTTGCTATTTATTGACCCTCATTCCTGGAGTAGTTCCTTAACTTTCTAAACCATAGTCAAAGTTTTGAAAACTGAAACAAAGCTGAAGAAGAAATTTTGATCTGTGAAATGGGGTCCTGTGGGCTTGGAAGTGGTGTTACTGGGTTCGGACATCAGCAGAACCTTAGGTTGCTGGAGAAATGGGCAAGTAGGCTGATGACTGGTATAGAAACACAAAATAGAGGCCACAAAGAAACCTGGTACAGAAAGTTGGAAGAAGAGTGTGGACAACTTCAACTCTTATGAGCACCTGGGAACAAGCTAGTCAACATTGAGATACTATGACCTGGGAGAATTTACAAGGGACAGTGACTTGGTATTCAACTTTCCACAGCAGAGTGACGCAAAGATTGAGAAGATTGAGGGTATCCTAGCTCAGTCCTCCTCTAGCAGTCTGAAGAAGAGCTCCTAAATCCTCCCCACTTCAAATTAAAAACTGGATTTTAGTTTTTTAGGCATAAATGTGACTCATTCTCATGATGAATAATGCTCCAGGGCACTAGAGTTCAGTTTGGTTATGATGAGCATCTCAGATCTGTGTACATGAATGCATTTTATCTGAACCACATGGATCCGCAATTGGGTTAGAAATTTAGTGAAAATACGTTATCTTAATATATCTGGTATCCCTTAATTTATTGCTGTCACAGGAGCCAGAAAAAAAAAAAACACAACACAGGAGTAATTTTTCTTATAGAATTTCGGCTCTTCTACTGTCATCCTTAGCCAGACGCAAAATGCACAAATATTTGGAAAAATTGAAAAGAGCAGAAAGAGTTCCCCACATTGTTCTAGGCCCCCCAAGTAGTTTGCTTCAGGTTACTATTTATTTTCCTCAAATATTTACATTCTCTCCTAACACATTCTGGAATCATCACGTTGAATTGTCTAAAGTATTCCATCTATGTGAAGAGCTGAGAAGATATGTGTAAGTTTATGTTGGCAGGAAGACAGACTAATGAACATGGAAAATATTCGTTATCTGATTAAAACAAAAACAAAGACTAAATTAATACAAAGAAAAGAAAAAAATCACATAATATCATCAAAGGTAGTAGAGGATCAATCATCCATGTCTTTCTTTCGTGGAAGCAGTGATAATGCTAACTCAGTCATAATTTGTTTACAACTTTCATTTAAAAAGAAATTAGCTGATGCTATATTTTATCCTTAGCAGTTCCTGATATGCCAGATTTTTGTTTCCATTAAGCTGTCGGTTCTAACACTAGAAATAAGTTTACCAATTGTTAGTACAATTTATATTGGGATGCATTATTTCCTTTTAGGACCAAGAGTCATGATGATGATCATTTCATATATGTACACTAGAGTAGTGTAAAATAGATCTCCTGTTTTCAAATCCTGTAAAAACTGATGCATGAAATCATAAGTATGGGACATCATTTCTAGACATAACTAAACAGACAGTGTGTGTGTATGTGTGTGTGTGTGTGTGTGAGAGAGAGAGAGAGAGAGAGAGAGAGCGAGCACGAGAGAGACAGAGAGATAGACAGACAGACAGACAGACAGAAAGAAAGAACAATAACAGTAAACACAATAGCATTGACTGTGTGCCAGATGTATACAAATACTTTATGTATATAAACTAATTTAATCCTCACAATGAATTATGTGTTAGATACTTTAATTAGACCCATTGCATAGACACAGAAGGACATACACTATAAGATATCCCAGTGAGGGAAACAAAAAGTGATGCCAAGAAAAACTAAGAAAAAGATACCACATGTCATGTTGCCAACATTAAAATTACAGGATCTAGAAGACGGGGATTTTCTAATTCTGAGGCAAGAGGTCTTGACTTTGTTTTCTGCACCACCTACAATATTTCCCAAGTGGGAGTGACTGGGACTTCCAGACCTCTAGGGCTTCTGCAAGCACGTACCTAGTTGTGGTCCACAAGATTAGATAAAGAGTACAAATTCCATTACACGTTTTATAATGTAATACATTTTAGAATTTGGGGATATCTCTTAAAAATTATTATTAGTTGGAAATATATTGCCCAAGGGCTAATAAAAAGGGAAGATATTGTAAGTAAATAAAGAAGTTTCATTTGTTGAAGTATGTAATCACCTTAACTTATTTTTTAATTATGACAAATTTTCAAATACCTATAAATTTATAATTTATATATAACATTCTAGCTTCTTAAAACAATCCCTTCTACCTCCTCCACAAATAAGTCACATTTGCCTCTTTCCATGGTGAATTAAAAATTGGTTTATGTTTAAATGTTTCTACTGGTTAAATCTTTAAAAAAGTTGTTTCATCACCCATATATCTGTAGGTAAATTTAAAGATATAGCTATAGTTATAGATATGGATATACATTTCCTTTGCTTTTACTCTCCTGCAAAGTAGTTTAATGCAAGAGTTGCCATCTTTTGAATATGTCACATTGAATACATACATTAGTATGATTATATATTGAAAATATAGCAATCCTGAAAAGTGTGATGATCAGTATTTAAAAGGCATGCATACTATTGTTCCTCAATTAATATAAAGCAGCAATGTGATCAAAATAGCATTAAACTTAGAGATGATCTCCAATGTAATTGTATGAAGTCATCAGAGGTAGGCTCACAAACACGAAACCTTGCTGACATAGGTGCTCTTGGTTCAAAGGACCCTATGTGTCTGTTAAAAGAAGACAATATTCACTTTAATGAATGACTGTGAGGATTATAAATAATATTAGTAGTATATTGCTGTACTCATTATAGTTTCTGATATGGATTATTTATTAAACATATGTGACTATTATAATTGGAGAGAGTTATATTTTATTTGTCTTGTGCTTCTACGATGCTCTTGAAGATATGCTAGGATTAAAAGTTTCAGTCATTCTCATATCACTGTATTCATTAATTCATTTATTCACTCATTCACTTAACATGTATTTATTGACCACCAACTAAATGCTAGGCTCCATTCTATTTGTTGTAGATCCAATGAAATATAGAAAATGTCTTTGGGAAAAATTTAGGTAGATGATGACATAGAGCGTCAAGAACTCTTGCTGTGTATTGGTGTCCTCAATGAACTTTCATCTAGATCACTTCACTTCCTTTCACCAGAAACAGCAGGGGCTCTTGCCCACATTTTATGGCACATTATACTTCCCAGTGCTCCACTTCTTTTTTTACTGGACTAATCTCTCAGTCCGTTACTTATAGCTTCCTTTAATGTCTTCTCCTAAGTAATGTTCCCATTTATATCTCCTCCTGGACAACATTTGATCTTGGCCAGGGAAGATCCCACTTCCTTCCCAGCCCCATAAATATTCCTGTTTTCTTTTCTAAAATGACTTTCTAGGCTTTGTTGTATGAAAATTAAATAGTAATTGTTTATTTTCATGCCCCCTTTTTTTGTCAGTACCATATGGTCTGTGACCAAAGGTCACACTTTCGCTTACCCCTCCCTAGAACCTTATTCACCCTCCCCAGACACACAGATAACAAATATATATATCTCATATAATTTTCACCTGAGAAGTCAATCTTGCGTAGCTTTGGGGAACCAATTTCTGTTCTCAAAATGAATATGGTGGAGTAGAAAATTTACTCATCTCCTTGGTGGCACTTTATCCTTTTTCCTTCCAGATCCAAGACATAAGAAACAATCTCTCTTTAAAAATTACAGCAAGTTACACAGAATTGGTAGAAAAAATACTATTCCACATAAACTATCCTCTGTAGTATAAACTGAGTAAAAAATGTTGCTGGTAATCATCATTGATGAGTTAAAAATACAATGTGGTTTTTAAATGTTCAAATGCTTTATTTTAATCCACTTGGAAAAACTAATTCATCTGAAAATAAGTAAAATGTGGATCTCTCAATATTGAGGTTATTCAAACATAATATTCTCTACAATATAAGATCATCTTAAGATATCCTATTTCTTTGCCAGAACTTTAGTTTCTTGGTCATAGAAACCAGTTTTGTGCAACAAGGGAAATATAACAGATGGCAAAGCCACAGCACAGAAAGGGAAAAAAAAAATAATAATCATCCCTCTGGTTTAGATAATCCCTAGAGTTTTGCCTTTGAAATAAGACTAGTTTCCTACAGCAATACCTTAAAAAGAAGAATGAGGTTTTGTGGTTGGAATTTATGACTAAAAGTGAGGAATCCTAGCTTATAATTTTGGTTGCACCATTTATTCATTGTCTTTTGGAGCAGTAAAGTAGCACTGATTAATAAACAAATATTGACAGACTGTTTCTAGGGCTTTGTAAAAAGCACACTAGGCGAATGTTCATTGTCACCAGACATATTTAAAATATTGTTATTCAAATATCAGATGGCAAAAAAATGAAACATTGGAGAGATTATTTTCATCAGTCTGAAAATATATAAAATCCCATAGAAATCACGAGTGATTGTCTCATTTTTTCCCCTATAATGTTGAGAGAATTATATTGAAAAGGGTAGAATTATCTTCTCAAAATACAGCATATAAATCTTTATTTGGATTACTATGTCACATTTTCTCTTTGCCTTGAACTTTTAAATGGTTGAAAATAATTCCTCAAGAATTCAGTAGAAACATCATGTGACTAAAAACCCATCTATGAATACCCATTGTACTCAGGAAGTGAGGTGAGTTTCATAAAATGGTCACAACTAAGCAAGGGCAGCAACTGATCTTGGAAATAGGAACTTATAATCAAGATAAGTTTGGGAAACCGAAGCTCTCTTTCGCCCACTGACCCCCAGAAGAACCAGCCTAAGTAAATGAAGTGCTGGATGTGAATCTAGATGATGAAGGAGGTGAAACCAGTCATGTTCTGACCCTGTGAAAGATGGTGTTGTCAGAAGAAAGGTAGAGAATGAGTCTTTGGACCCAAAGACTTGATCTTCGAGCTTTAATGTGAGGGGTTGTTCTCTTTCATGTCAGACACACCATGAGCATTTGCAATTGCTTTTGAGTCATCACAGAACTGGTACAAACACAAGAGGTAAAATTCCATTCTGTTCAATATGTCTAAAATAGGACAGGACATTTTTATCATATTTTATGTGATGTTTATCCACATGTTTTTCTTTCACAAGTTTGTTAAGTGATTTGAGTCATGACGTTTATTCCATCTAAACCATGTTCTTTAAATGCAGGAATATAGACACACCAATTTTTGCCACAATGAAGCACGGACAAAATTATTGTCTTTATAAAATTTTCTTCTGGGTATTTATTGCTCTTCAGTTTCATATATGGAGAGCCCATGCACACACTGTTGATGAATCAGATTAGGGAAAGTCACAGCAAGCACGGTTTAATTTCTACAGGGAAGCCTGGTCTATCCCCTGTGAAGATTAGTGTTTCAGAGCAGGTATACATTCTTGTCCTAAAACCAATGACGAGTGTTATGCCAGTGCCCATATGTTTATGCGCCTTAATACTTTAAATGCTACTTGATTATATACTATGAAATGCTAAACATGTATCAAGAAAAATTAAAGGGAATAGAGGTCTATATTTCAGAATTCATTACGGCCCCAGTTTTCTAATGCCTTGGGGAAAAGATGTAAGTTTTAAAACAGGTAGTATGGTAAACCAGCTTTACAGTAGATTTGAACCGCAGATGGGTTACTTGTTACAAGTTCAAAGAACTCCAGTAGAGGCTTAAAAAAAAAAAAAAAAAAAAAAAAAAAAAAAAAAAAAATTAAAGTGCCCAGCCTGTTTTTGATGAGTGTTTGACATTTATTACTTCCTTTGGCTTTTTTTTTTCCTCCCTTAAAAAAATCTTATGTGATTTAGGAGGACCAAACCTTTAGCTGCTATAAAGTCAGAAATTAATTTAGTCAGAAAATGATATTCCCTTGTTGCCAAATTTGATTCATGGAAAATTGTGGAGACACTCGCTTTCGCCAAATGAGTTTTGACAGTTTTCTAAATCCCCTTTCAACTGTCTTAGCTCTCTAGGTCTGGAATACCTATGCCATGGGAAAACTCACAGGGTAAAAAAGAAGAGCAAAAATATATTACCCTTTTAGATTGTGATTTCTCCAGCATCCATTCCCATTTCACCAGTGAAGGGAAAAGTTTTCAGAGAGTCAAACTGGAAGAAGTACTGGCTGGCCCATCACAATCAAGTTTCCATTCAGGGAGAAACGTCATTATAGGGTTTAGAATACTTTTTATTTATGTCTCATAAACAAGTTTAAAAATAACACCAAAAAAGGATGTTAACCATATGCTGCTTCAGAGTTTATGACTGAAGGGGATAAAGTTACCAGAGTTCCCTCAAGCCCTTTGAACTTGAGAGCCAGTGTGCATTTCCCATTCCATTGTACAATATGATAAATAGTAACCCCTTCATTGCTACCCTAGAGTGTGTGGTAGACTCCTTTTGTTTAACACACACAGTACATCACAGCATTTTTATTACTGTAATTAACAGAATACTTTCAAGCACATGCATACATTCAGTAGGCTTTTTGTTTTCTTTATTTGCCTTTATAAAAAACCTTTTAGATAAAAGCATGACTGAAAATCATAGGTTAAAGAATGTCCAAAGGATCTCTAGGTCTCTGAGCAGTGGTCAGTTATGATGAAATTTAACAGCGTTTTAAGCATAGATTGCTTCATTCAAAAATAAACAATTTTAAGGTAAATCATTCCTTTTAGATGACCACATAACTTTTAGTATTATAAGACATACCATGTTGCCACATATACTACCTTCATTTCACAAAGTCACATACCATTCATCAGTCCTAAATATGGTAAAACAACGTTCTTCAAGCTACTTTAACATGTCATTTCTTGTAAAAGAAAAAGAGTAACATTCATAATTTTTCTCTACAGTGTGTATATATGTAAGCCAGTAAAGGGACTACAAATGTGCAAAAGCAACCATACAGAGACTTAAGTCTGGATGTGATATTGCCATCACACCATTGTCAGCCCCATCACCCACGTGGTGCTCTCAAAACTCCAAATGCTAAGTTTATGTTGCATTTTATTCCTCTGCTTTGGGAAAAGATTATAAATCTCTAGGTACTCAATAAAGCTGAATAAAAAGTGATAGAAGCAGGATTGTTTCATCTGCCATCACAATGAAAAAGACATTACATTTTTAAAAGTCTTGCCTATTTTATCAGTTGGCAACTGTTTAAAGGATCAGAAAACAGCAGTGCAGCATTACAGAATGTTTCTGTTTTTATTTTTGCAAGTGATTTTGGTATGGCTGTTCATCTCTATGCCCTCTCTCTCTTTCTTATTAGCAGTAGAGGTCTTGTAATGAGATTGATGATGAATGTGAGCTCAGAACAAAATCATACGAGTTCTGCAATCAATGGAAGTAATACGACAAGGACACAGGGGAGATCAACCTGTGAAGTATTCTAAGTGAGACCAAAGGGAAAGGACAAGGTAGACCCCAGAGACAATTCACCAAGGACTATAAACTTGAATAATTCTTTGGGTTTCAAATTTCAACAGAATCGTTGTGGTGTAGCAGATGTACCCCTCTGCATTTCTAGTTGGAATTCTACAAACTTTGTGAGAAGGTCAAGGCTCAGAGTGGAAGGAGACTGGCCCTGAGAGAGTGTTGCTTTTGAATGCAGATGGTTTTGATGGAAATCCTAGGGGAAGACAGGAGTAAGCTTTCCAGTCTCACTTCTTTGTACATCAGTTTAGTCAGCTATAACGTGGGAGCAAAAATATTGTAACCTTACAAAATGGTCGTGAAGATAATGGAGGTAATTTATATGCAGAACGTTTGTCTTATGATCAGTGTTCAAAAATATTGCTAGCTCTATTTTCTACATTATTATTCACCTTTCAGCCACAGCCTACCCATGTCAGGTCTTCAATGTTACCAGATACTTCACTTCACGATGGTGATCTACTTTCAAGTTAAAGCTGTGGGGCCTTGTCTTACATCTATCTACCCTTTACTTGGACATTGTCTCCAACAGGCAAAAATAGAACTTGACAAGGCACATATGCTTCGTAGATGAAGTACTTGCAAAATTTTACTTCATTAAAATTTGAAGAAAGCTATTAGAAACAATGCTGTCATGAACCTTACATAAATGTCTTTTTGTACATATGTATAAGCCAACAGCCATGGTCAAACTTTTCATAGTAGCACTTGAAAATAGACAGAACTAATCCATGATAATCAAAACCAGATTAGTAGGAGTGGGTAGTGACTGGGAGGGAGCCCAGGCAAGCTTCTGGGTACTGATGATCTTTTACAGCTTGACTGGGTGGTGGTTATGTGGTATGTCAATTTTGGGAAGATTGGACAATGGATACTTAAAATGTGTGCACTTCACGATGACCAAAGTAAAATAAAAATTTTAAAAATGTTTGAAGAGGAAATATATAGAAGTAAGGATTTTCATAAAATACATCTCATTTAAAATTCACATTGAGTCATTCTTTGGGTCATTCATTCTCTTCTGATTTCAATTCTCAGGGAAGTCCATAAGCCGTTATACCTCGACTCTTAGGTACAAGCCCTATTAATTTTAGGTCATGCACTCAGCTCTATCTCCCTTCATTCTTCTTTCTAGTTAGTTTCACTGACCTTCAAAGTATTTCTTGTTATTTACTGAAAACTTTAGCACCTAACTCATTTTTTTTTTCATTCCCATCCAAATCCTATTGTGATCTTATGCAAATTCAACATCTTTGTATTTGCTCAGCTGACAACCTGTCCTGTTGTTTTCTTTGTCCCATCTCCACTTGACTGGACTTCAGTGACTAAATCTCGTAGTCATATTTGGGAATCGTCATCACCAGGACAGGTTTGGAATAAAAGACTGAGACAAATAAATCTATCACAGCCTCCTTCCTCCGGCACTCTCATTCAGCTATTCCCAGCATACCAGTTCAGTTTTTGTCACATCCAAACATCCAATAGTCTGACGTTTCTACTTTCTTATTTATCTTTTTTTTTTCATTTATTTTTTTCTTTTATTTTTTTCTTTTAATTAAAATTTACTGGGGTGACAATGGATAGTAAAATTACATAGGTTTCAAGCGTACAATTTTGTAGTACACCACCTATATATCACATTGTGTGTTCAGCACCCAGTCAGTTCTCCTTCCATCATTGTATATTTGATCCCTTTACCCTCATCTACCATCCCCCTACCCCCCTTAGCCTCTGGCAACCACAGACCTATTGTCTGTGTCTATGAGTTTTTGCTTCTTCATTTGTTTGCCTTATTCCTTTGTTGCTTTCAGTTTTATATCCCACATGTCAGTAAAGTCATATGGTTCTCGACTTTTTCTGCTGTTACAGTCTTCCTTGTTTAGCTTATAATTCACTATCAGAATAATACCTCACTTCTCCGGACCAATTGAATTCCTTTGCATCTTTCTGCCAAACACCAGCTTTGGATCATTTTAAGGGCCTGTCATCTCCATTCTTCCACCAGAACTACTAGAGAAAATGACAAAACAATAAAAATTAGTAACAGTACACATTCATAGTGACCATCATTAACCAGGCCCTGATGCTACCCAGTGATTCTTGGTTTTCCTCTTAAATTCTCTGCAGCTGTCCACAGCAGTCATTTCAGAATGTATTTCTCTTTCCCACTTACAGCCTTTCCCTCCCTTGATCCCTCCCTCTCAGAAATAATTTAGCCACCTACTGCAATGGAGAAAATAATAACCATTAAATGAGAATCATCCCAACTTATCGCCACATGATAGGTAAATGTAACTGTCTCATCACTTATAATTTTCTTCTTCTTTCTCCATACAAAATATATTTTCTTCCTCCTATTCAACTTGTGTCCTGGGACTCATTCTTTATTTCCTTCTTGGAGGCTCTTACTCCATTTTATATATCTTTGTTCCTATAGCTTTAACACTTACTTCTGTACTAGATAACTGTCATTGTTATTTTACAACTGCCTTCGGTCTAAAACTTTCTCTATCCCATACCCCCTTCTAGCTACTACTCTCCTTTTCCCCTTCTTCCTATCACAGTTAAGTGTCAACATATATATGTAGATATACACAGACATGTATTTCTATATAAAAAAACATGTATAATACATAAAGGCATGTGTGATATACTCTTACATTGTATATCTACATTTAACTGTAATGTAATATACCTACATTCTTATATAATAATGAAATTGTATATGTAATATCTATCTTACACACTTTTTGTCTTTTCAAAACTTATCTTACTAAAGTTGCAAATACGTGAAACTAAATCACTTAATCTAATAGACACTTTGCAACCCTTATGCTTTTTTTGGATTTGGGGGGACTTTCTCTCCACCAGACTAGGAAATCTATAAAGACTGGGGCTAGATCTCTCCACTTTGTATCTCCAAACCTCTCATAGTAGGTATTCAGTAAATATTTACTACATTACTTTATTATGTTATAAAAACATCATATAATATTCTTTACCAGAACTTGAATCTAGAAAAATATTGACCTTTTTCGAAAGCATAATTCTAAGTTACTCAAGTATGAAGAAAATATTTATGAAAGCTTTCAAAGCCAAGCTCTCTTATGCAACTTTATAGTTTTAGCATTTTAAAATAAAGTGATGAGTTTATTTAAAATAAAGTGATGTAAGTGGGTAGGAGAGTAAAATAACATATTTTATATTGTATCATCCAACATATCTTGATTCTTTATAATAGAGGCTGTCAGTATTTGTATGTCATCCTAAATTTACCTGTAATTGAGAACTTATTTTTCCAATTTATATGTATGGGGAAATTTGCATAAATGATAAATATTCTTCAAGAATTAAGGAAACATCTTATGTAAGCAATAATTTTTCTGATAGGTGCATAACTTATAAAAGAGACTTTGCATTCAATGACATATCTTATACACGTAGGTTTTTTTGTCGTACATGTTACAGCAGACTCAGTACCATGTCTGGAAAAAAAATCTCATTTCTCCTGTTTTACTCTGGGGGTTGCCTTTATATGGAGAAGGTCAGTACTCTTTTATTTGAGTATGAATACTTTTCCATCTTTCCTTTTTCATAAATGATTATCACTCCAGTCTCCCCATGGCTGATTATTAAATTATATGATACTAGGTTTTGCAGTACCACAGAATCAGTGCCTACCAGGTAACAGTCAGGTGGTCTGATGTTGATCTTACTCTTGCTTCTACTTACCAAAATCTTCACAGAGCAGTGACATTCAGGAAAGAGGACTACTTGGAATATTTACTTTCCATTTAATCTTGCATCTTATTTTAGGTTAATCTGAATATTGAAAGAGTTGTATTTCATTTTGACCCCTAATAGGGTACTTTTCTTGAATTATATAATATTATTTTTAAAGACATATAGTCTTCTTATGGTTTTATTATTTGTAAGATTATGTAACATGAAATTTCTCAAGACATAAAAACTAAATGTCTCCAGTCTCAGCACCAGGAATAAGTATTTGATATGTTCTCTGCAATTGGTTTATTTTATTTTGCGGAACTTGAATCCTTTTTTATTGTATTTACCCTCATTGTCTAAGTAGCAGCTCACAAGAGTAGGAAAAGTCTGGATTCTCTTGTTCTAGATCAGAAGAGAGCTCCTTATTCTTCCAAGAATCGTATAGATGCAGCGACCCAGTTGCTCTGAAAATGAAACAAAATTATTTTGCTGCTCGGGGGAAACCCAGCATGTGGTGAGGCTGGATGAGTAACATAATAATAAGTTTTGTTTAAAGAGTACTGGGGAGTTTACTAGATGTGCAGCACGGTTTCTGCAAGATGTCTGCTCTGTGGATATAGCCTTTCAAGCTATAAAGAAATATAGTTTTCTTGAGTCAGCCTTCTGGCTCAAAAACAGTCTCCCTGTCTTCACTTAAGCATAGATGTCCTCACTTAACAATAAAGGAGAACACACTGCTTATCCTGGAGTTAGTTCTGACCATGTGTACTGGCTTCAAGTCCTCCTGTCCACTTGGAAGCGGACTCTTGGCTCCCAGTCATGCAAATCAGCCCTCCTGGCTTCTCACCTGCTGTTTCTCAGACAGCATGGCCAATCCAACTGCTCTCCTAATTAATAAGCAAAGTATAGCACCTTTTATTGGCAAATGATACTGTGCACTTGAACCAATGCTCCTGAAAACTCAAAGAACCATAACATTGATAAAATTAAAGATAGCCAGTTGTGTAGAATAAATATAAATAAATCAGTAGTGTTATTAAAGCTACAGAGGCATGGGTTATATATGAACGTATTAATATTGTAAAATTTCTTATTAGAAAAATTCTATGAGAGTAAGCTCAACGAATTTATTACTATTATCTCATCTCCGTTTAACAAGCATTTAACTCCTTCAGAGATTATCTCACATCCTGACTATGGGAATTTTTTGACACATTAAATAGAAAACAAAAGAAACAATCAAATATTCCATAATTGACAAGTAAGAGTTGATTCCCAATAGATTCTGTAGCACGTGATGAAATCAAAATCAAATACTATAACTCTTGAATTTTTCCTGCATCACATATTTTTAAAATAGCCTAGTGGTAAAGGTGGCCATTTGAAGACAAGTTCCATTACTTAGAAATAGTGAACTGTCAACTTACATTGAATTGTGAAAACAGATTAAAATTAAAATGTAAAATGCCAAGATTGTTTTAGAGTTAAAGAAATCATATTGGCCTGTGGCCAAAATGTTTGCCTCTAAATGTCCTCTTTAGGACAATTTTTAAACCCACTGTGATTGCCTCTCCCTCCTCTCAACTCCCAGCAGGCTAAAGCAGACCTCACATAGTCCCACACAGATGTAGACAGAGAAACTGCTCATTATCAATCAACGAACACAAACAAGCTGAAGACTGCTCAGTTCCCCCTGTTAAAGGTAAAGAGGCTTAAAGCCCCCAAAGAGTTTATTATTCTGGGACTGAGATCGTCAAAGTCATTTGATTTTTGACTTGCACAGTAGCCACAGAGGTTAAATTGAGGTTAAGTTTCCCAAACAAAATGGAAGCAATTAAACGGTTAAATAATGTTGCTTTATTTTTTCTTGTTTGTTTTTAACGCATATACAAAAAGAAGTAGTAATGTAATGAAAATGTAATTTTTTCATATCTCTAACAAAAGTGATGCAAGAGAAATCAAGTTTAATGTTTAATTATATGTTTTAACACACTATTTTTTTCACTAAACAGGAGGCCAGAATAGTAGGTACATAACCATCTAATAACTGATTATGTTATGTGTTCTCTCTTTATAAAATGATGTCTTAGGACTTCTAAAGCCTATAATTTTTGACTAGGCTGGAAAAAAAAACAGGTTTGTTGAATGGGATAATAATATTACTTGTGTTTATTTAAGTATGGTCAATTAGGAAGAAAACCAGTTACAGAGTCAGGAACCTTGGATATAGCTGTTTTCCCTCCCTAAGAGCATACTGCAAGCATAACACATTTTATTTTATAGTAATCATTTTGGAATTCATTATCTCAGTTGATTTCTAAGTAGAGGTAAAGTATATAATGTAGTGGCATATTAGATAAGTGACAATTTTTAAAAAATGACACAGATTATGTGATTTGCTCAATACCACATATTTAATAAGAGTTAGAGGCAGGTTCAAATTCACTGATGTTTCCATATATTAAATGATATCAGGTCTGTAATTATGTCTCCTTCCGTATGACGGAGTATTTGATTTTCTCACTAATTAAAAAATGCTTTTGATAGTATTCTTAAAGAGTAACTTTTTAGCACTATCAACAAGTTGACATACTATTTATTGTGTCTGAAAAAAAACATATCTTAACCCACCATAATGGGGAATGGGAGAGCTGGATGTGTTGATTGTATCTGTATATATTGGCCAAAAAAAAGTTAAAAACAAAATGAACTGTGACCAACACAAGTCCCCTTCTAACTAAACTCCTGGTTGGTCTTAGTTGATATTCTATGAACAAATACTCTGTGCCTTAAGTTAATCTAAAAGAGTTTCAGTGTAGAAGTGTTAATAAAATAGGAAAGGTGTATTTGAAGGATGACCTCTTCCAAGATTCTTTAGATAATGGGCAACCTTCATGTACAGAAACTGAAGGGGGGAGGGGATATGGCTCCTTTGAGGAACGAGAGGGCTGGCATCCAACAAAGTGTAGAAAAGCAGCCTAGTCCTCTGAATCAGGGAAGGGAAAGAAAACAAAATAAAACAAAACTGCGCTACATAAAATAATGCACATGATTTGCCAAATATAGACACACCCAGGTTTCCTGTTCCACATGAGGTTAGAACTTAGATCACAGATGTCCAGTCAAATGTGGCCTTGCTCTGACCCAGATCATGCCTCAAAGGAAGGAACAGTCACTCTGAGGAGTTCTATTTTTTGTTCCTTAAAGCCCTACATTTTCTTATAGTGGGGACACTGGGCTATCACAAGTCTTTTTTGATAGTTTTATTTTTTTTTAAATAGAGCTAATATACAACATTATATCAGTTTCAGGTATACACCATAGCTGTTCAATATTTATATACCTAAAGAAGTGACCACATGTTAAGTCCAGCAACCATCTGACGCAGTACCATGCTATCACGATATTATTCACTATATTCCCCATGCTGTGTATTACATCTTCAAGACTTATTTGCTTTATATCTGGAAATTTGGATCTCTTATTCCCCTTCACCTTTCCCCCACTTTTTAAAATTTTTCAATTACGGTTAACATTTAATATTATTTTATGTTAATTTCAGGTGTACAGCATAGTGATTAGACATTTGTATAATTTAAGAAATGATCCCCTTGGCACTATACAGAGTTATTACTATGTTATTGACTATATTCCTTATGCTTCACATTACATACCCATGACTATTTTGTAGCTACCAAATTGTTCTTCTCAGTGCCTTCACTTTTTCCAGCCTGTCCCCCAACTCCTCTCCGACCTATCACCTTGATAAATCTAGTATCCATACGACACCATACACAGTTATTACAATATTATTGACTATATTTCTTATGCTATACTCTACATCCCCATGACTGCTTTGTAACAACCAATTTATATTTCTTAATCTCTTCCTGTTTTTTCACCCATCCCCTCAACCCTCCTCTCATCTGGCAACCAAACTATTTTGTAAGGAACCTTTCTGTAATTTCTCCTAGGCGAAGATCCTTCACCGCAATGACAGGGAGCTATGAGAAGTACCTGTACTTATTTTATCAGAACGGTGTGGTCAAGAATTTGAAGTTCTTTTTAATTGCATTTCTCAATACAGTGTGTAACTAAAAATATAAAAAATAATAAAAAATAAACAAAAATACATCAAAGAATGGGATTTTTTATGTGGTATGCTTAAAGAAAAACTTTTACCACTATAAATAATTATTGACATGTTGTTTATTGAAACATGTGTTTAAAAATATATATTAACCTGTTAAATGGGGCTAAAGAATGCTCTTTTTATTTTAGGCAGAATAAGTAGAGACAAATTCTAGAGGAATCTAAATTTATATATGCTGACTCTCAATAAAAAACAAGTGAGTATTCAGTTTATGGTAAAATACTTGGACCAAATGCCACAACCTCCCAGCAAAAGTTTACACTTCTTACAGCTCCCTGTTGTTGCTGTGAAGTCTTTGCTTGCTGGAGCATGCTGCACACACACAGGAATGATGCAGGAAGTACCTGTACTTAGTTTTTCAGAACAGTGTGGTCAAGAATTTGAATTACATTTCAATAATTCTTTTTAATTGCATTTCAATAATTCCCTCTCAGGTAAAATGTGAACAGCCTTTGTAAAGGATAAGCTGTAAATTGTTTGAAGAGAAAGTAGAGGATTGGACGGGGGAAAAATGAACATGAGAAACCTAGGATTAATTGTATTTATTAAGTGCTAGTTATATCTGTCATGTACCGGAAAGAGACCACAAATTCTAGTTTCTATCTTGAAATGATAAAGTTAGGTAATATTTGTTTGTTTGTTTAATGATGATAAAGCAATGACTATACGGCACAACACAAAGCAGAATGTAGTTCAATGCATCACATTTTTCCCCCACCTATAAAGGAATTAGTCTCTTTGTGCAGATATAATCCAGAAGATAAATCATGCCTAAAAGATCATGAAAAATAGTCTATTTTAAACTCAACGTGTGTTTTATCTTCTAAACACTGAGTCAATAAGCATCTGTAGTTTTTAACTTGTTCTAAAACTCAGACTTTCTGGACAGCAAGACTCTCCTCTAGGCAGCTGCCTGGTGGTGGTTGGTGGTGATGGATGCTGTGGTCCTGAGTTTGGTGGCACACTGTTGTTTTTCAAAGAATTTAGGAGGCAGAACAGCTATTTATTTAATGTCTTGCAGATATTTCTCTTCTGTCCTTCCTCTGTTAACTGGCCAGTAAAAATGTTTTGCTGCGTATTGTAAAATTGTATCACTCTTTATTGAGTTACATGTTCTTAACTAAAGGGTTTTATTGTTGAAATTGACTGTGTTTAGAAATCAGATAACATTTTCCCAGTTTCAAATGTTATCCATAACAACTTTGGGATATCTGTTACATCTAGAAACAGGAGAGAAAGAAGATTGCTGCTTTTTTTTTCCATTTTGTTACTGGTACTTTTTCCATTTTTCTAAAATCTAAAATATGAAGGAAGGGATCAGGAACAAATATGGCAAGAAGTTAATGTCAGCTTAATGTTGACGGTAAATATTGGAGTGCATGTTATATAATATTTTTCTATGAAGTTAAAATACATTTAAAAAACTTTAAATCCCCAAAACCTCATTGTGGAAACCACTAGAGGTTAAAAGTATGAACACTAATTCACCTCTGTAGCTATCACTCAGAATTACTTTAAAAATTTGACAATGTCTTTCTATGTTTTCTTTTTAAATATATATTATCATCATTTTTTGTTGGTTTGTTTTACTTTCCACAAATTTTTTCATACACTGTACAGTTTGATATCTTAGTTTTATCTTAAGCATTCATACTTCACTCAATTTTGCCACCCAAAGCATTTCTGATTTCATTAATTATACTTAAAAACCATGATTTATAATCATATCATCATATTGCATTGTATCATTTTGCAATAATTATATATCTGTTCTCCTATTATTAGACATTTGTATTATTGTCAATCATTTGCTGCCAAAAACAGCATTCATAAATAACTTGTATAAATCATTTTGATAACTTCCTTGAGACTAATTTTCAGAATTTAAATTACAGGGTCAAATACAATAAACCCTTATAGTTCTTATACATAGAAAGTTGTTTTCTAGGATGGTATAATTTCTCCTATGAGAAAAGTATGTTAGTTTTTAATTTATCAAACCCTCCCCTAAACAGAGAAAAATAAATAAGGTGCGTTGTGGGATTTTTATCAAAGGGCAAAAAATAATAGCTCACTGTTATTTGTATTTATTTGATTCTTTTTCAAGGTGAACATTAAATATACATGTGTATTTTATGGTCCCTTGAATTTCTTACTTTAGAGAGAGACTTGCGACAATCAGGGTGCTGATAATTTTTTTAATTAAATTTATTGAGGTGACAATGGTTAGTAAAATTACATAGGTTTCAAGGGTACATTTTCTATAATACATCATCCATATATCACATTGTGTGCTCACCATCCAGAATCGGGGGGTGGGGGTAATAGAAGAGGGTAAAGGAGGTCAAATTTGTTTTTGTTTTTTTTAATATTGATTGGAATCATTAATCCTGTGTTATACTTGTAACAAAACAGTATCAACAGTTTCTTTCTTTCTTTCTTTCTTTCTTTCTTTCTTTCTTTCTTTCTTTCTTTCTTTCTTTCTTTTTTGACACAAATACAAGGTCTACCAATTAAGTTCACAAAATTGTTGCAAAGATATTGACGTAGGATGTTGCTTAATGAATGGCTGGGGTTGGTAGTCTTCTGGAGCTGAAGAATGAATACACCGACAGGGGAGAGGCAAAGATAGTTCATTATAGCAAGCAAAGAGTTACAGCTCCCTAGCTGGAGGGAAGCTGGGATTTCCACTAGCTAAGGCAAAAGCTGGTGTTTATATACCTTTAGTTCTACCTGGGAGGGGGATGTCTAGACTCACTCTACTGCATAGCTTGGGGGAGGCCTTTGAAACAAACATATTTGTCCCAGAATATGATTGATGACATTTTTGTCCTGGTATAGTTGCCCTGTGTTCTGTTTTTGTTCTGTTTTTGCTCAGTCTACCAAGGAGTCTCTAACTGCCTGATGTCATACTAACTAACCTGCCTCAATGTTGCTAACCTTTTTTGATATCAGAGAGATTATTCATTATGAATTTCTACCACATGGAAAAATAGTTAACCAAGTTTACTATTTAGAAGTGCTGAAAAGGCTGCTTGAAAAAGTTAGATGGCCTGAACTTTTGGCCAACAATCCATGGCTCTTTCATCACGACAATGCACCAGCTCACATGGCACTGTCTGTGAGAGAGATTTTAGCCAGTAAATAAATAACGGTATTGGTACACCCTCCCTACTCGCCTGATCTGGCCCCCAATGATTTCTTTCTTTACCTTAACATAAAAAAATTATTGAAAGGAAGACATTTTGATGACATTGAGGACATCACGGACAATATGAGAACAGCTCTGCTGGCCATTCCAGAAAAAGAGTTTCAAAATTGCTTTGAAGGGTGTACCAGGCACTGGAATTGATACATAGCTCCCCAAAGAAGGTGATTGTAGTGATACTCAGCAATTTTTTTTAGTGGGATGAGTTCACAAACTTAATTGTCCAACCTCAAAACTGTAAGATTTTCTGAGTCAAGTGTTTTTCAACATTTTCCATTGCCTTAGTGCTGGAAAGTCCTTGTATTAGTTTTCTAGGATTGCAGTAATAAATTGCCTCTAACATGGTGTCTTAAAATAACAAAAATGTATTATCTCACAATTCTGGAGGCCAGAAGTCCAACATCTGCATTCTTGGGCTGAAATCAAGGTCAGCAGGGCCACATTCCTCCTAGTTTCTAGTTGAGAATCCATTCCTTGCCTCTTAACAATTTCTGGAGCTACCTTCCTTGGCTCATGGTTTTTACCTTCAGTTTCAAAATCAGTAATATAACATCCTCAAGTCTCTCTGCTTCCATCTTCACAGGTCTCCTAACCTATGAGTATGTATATAATGTCCCTCTGCCTCTCTCTTAGAATGACACCTGTGATGGCATTTAGGGCCTACTAGGGATAACTCAGGAACTCTCCTCATCTCTAGGTTGTTAACTTAATCATATCTGCAATAATTTTACCACTTAAGGGAACGTTAACAGGTTACAGAGATTAGGACCTATTATCTTTGGGTTGCCATTATTCAGCTTACTGTCCTCTTAGCTAAAAAAAAAAAAAAATCAAAACAAACAAACAAAACCTATTTTTAATGAGCTAACTGCTCTCATCTATATTTTTTCAAGCATCTCATCTCGCTCTCTCTCTCTCACTCTCTTTCTTTTTCTCTGTCTATTTGAATCTGACACATTTAGACTAGCTTTGGTATTTGTCTCATAATAGTTACAAAAAATATCACTATTCATTTTTGGATCCTGAATATTTAACTACCATTTAGATATGAAATGGTTACTTAAAGCACTTGAGAATCTATATAATATTTTTGT
This sequence comes from Rhinolophus hipposideros, assembly GCF_964194185.1. NCBI lineage: Eukaryota > Metazoa > Chordata > Mammalia > Chiroptera > Rhinolophidae > Rhinolophus > Rhinolophus hipposideros. The sequence continues at coordinate 40,268,017 of NC_138064.1, forward strand.
GTCATAGTTACATACTGCTTTTAATTAAAGCACTTATTACTAAGAAAATGTTATTTCTGCTTATAAAATTATAGGGAAAAAATGGATCATATTATTTATATCAAACCTTAATATTTACTTGGAGGTGGTAATTTTTTTTATAGCTACTTTTTTTTCAAAAATCAGAACAGTTTTTACCTAGACTCTTAATACTGGAAGTGGTGATAAGTATGAATCTCTATCAGGTGTGGAAGTGAATTCATCTAAAGATGGCTTCCAAAGATGACTGAAGTCAATAATGTTTTGCGTTTAATTCTAACTCCTCGGATTTAGTGACTCAGATCCCATTACATTCCTAAAAGTACGTAAAAAATATTCTAGCCAAAGTTATTTTCTTTTCTGATCTAATTTTTAAGCTATAAAAATAAATTGCTACTTATAAAGTATAATTGGTATTGCATTTTAGTCAGAAAGACAACCAAGTGCTTTAAAAAAAGAATCAATTATACAAGATTCTCAAAGCTTATTTTGTGAGTGATTATTTAATCAAATAACAATTCTAATATATTAAAATATTATTAATTACCCATGTATTCCCCTTTTTTTATTTTTTTGATATTTGAGTGTAAAGTGAGTATGCTGCATGGCTACATAAAATGGATAACTTACAAACTATTCAGTGGCTGCCTATAGAGAAAGGATTATAATTTATTTACAAAAAATTTTTGCTGAAATTTCTCTAATGTTTCCTAAATTGAAAAATAATTTTCTGATGAGAATTAAACTTTACATTAATTAGATACCTAATAAACTATTAATACATAATTTTGCTTTGCCAAAAATGAATATGCATAGTTGCATGACCATGGGATCTTGCTGATTACTCTGAAATATGGTAATTTATCATTTAAATTGAAAAAAAAATTAATATTACCATTATAATATACTTTTTTTGGTCTACATGGTTAAAGTGCTTGAATTCACAACATGGCTTTAAAACATCATAGTTTTCCCAGATACAATTAAAGGAGAGAGATGCCTATGTATGTACTTTCGCAAACAGGTTTATGTACTGGGTGAAATATTTAATATTTTTTTGGAAAAAATAATTACCATATAAAAGCTTTGCATATCTATTTTTACTTATGAAAAATAAGTCATTTAAATATTATATATGCATGATTACCAGTAATCTATTCATAAGCTACCATTCCCCATTTTCCCCAGATGGGTTTTGAGGCAGCTGATTGAAATACATAAACACAAATTAAATGGAGGAGAGGGTAAAACTATTTAATTTTAAAGTGGTTAGTACTATGTCTGATTCTACAGTTTACTTTGAATACTATGCTGAACATGACAATTTAACGGAGGTTTGATATGGACATATTACATAGCCAACCAGTCTAAAAACCACATGTTAAGATTAATTGATATAGTAATAATAACTGCTGATATACATACATAGATTGGCAAAAAGATAAATGATACAAATATATATGTGTGTATATATGTGTATATATATATACACATATATACATATATATACATACATAATATATATCAATAACATGTATATAAATAACAATCATTGTATAAGCCAAAGTGAAAAGTACGTTTACCGCTCTTGTCCAGTCCAATAGTATATTTTTAACCGAGCACAATTTGTATTTACTTGTTCATTTTCCCTAATGTAAATGCATAGTTGATTTTTAAACATGTTTTTCATGTAAAAGTAGCCATTGCATTTCAAATGTTCTTTTAAATTATGCTTTATGTCATTTATAGTGTTCAGATTCAATACAATAATTTCAAATATGTTATAACCCGATTCATAGGAAGTATTTTTTTCCTTTATTAGGATACTGCAAAATGAAGATATTAGTTTTATTTTAAGCTCAGTCATTGTTCCACTAAACAATTCACTTGATTACACATTACTCTGACTTTTCACAAGATCTTACTATTGAGGTAGTGCATAGTCCAGTGTTTTACATTTTCCAATATGAATCACATCATTATAGACTTCCCATTTTTATATCAAAGAGGAAAATGAAGCTTGCTTATTCTTCCCCATAGCTGAGTTAAGCAGGTTATACCTGTTAAACTTATGAGAAAAACAAGATGGAATGGTAATAATTGACTTACTTTGTTCATAGAACCAATTAGGGGTGATAAAAAGCTGAAACCCTTATTTCTTGCCTTATCATTCTCAAAATTAGTAAGTAGTGGGCCAGATTTTTTAAACCCACATCATTTGGCCTAAAATCCAGACCGCTTAGTCTCTGACACAAACTTTTATTACGAGAATTTGTTGAAACTCTGGTAGCCAGAAAGCATGGAGCTTTGAGGTCGTCTGATTCTAGAGAAATAGTTTTAAAATTCGTTGAAGCGTAATTGAATATGCAAGTTGAAGACGTAAGACTCCAATTTGGTCTGTGTTTATTTTTCAGTTAGTATTTAATTTTGTTGAGTCATACTATTAACATGTGCTAACATATAAATTAATATTTTAATAATTATGTATGTGTATACTTTTAATTTAGGTAATGTATTTGTCTGTAAAATGGTTATTCCTTTCCTTAATAGTCAGCTTTTAGAGAAATAGTGATCACTGATGTGTGGAAAATAATTTCCTTCTCATTCCCCTAGAAGCCTAGTTCATGCTGTTACCTGCCCTCAATGGTGTAGACTTTATTGTGGCTACTGTAGATTACCCACTGTCCTGTACTCAAGTTCTATTGAAAATGCAATCAACATGCCTGTGAGGCACTCCCATCTACTATTCCCAAACAACTGCCTACCCTCCCCCAAATCTGGCCTCCTCAGTACTTCACATGCAGCCTTGCTATTTGTCCTTCTAGTGACCTGTGATACTACTGTCTTTTTTTTTTTTTTTTTTTTTTTTTTTATGGATGGGTTTTCTGATAGGACTTCGGGCAACAATGATTTCCACTCTCATCTCCTTTGTCATAAAACTTTTGGTAAAAACATCCCTTAAACATGTTTCTCTTAATTGATTGTATGTGGGTCTCAGTGCATTGTTTTAACTGTAGTATACCGTAGTAACTAGAGATATTAGAACATGACAATCGAGAGAATAGTGCAAAATTAATAATTACCTGTATTCCAACTTAATGCCAAACTCCTTATCATGGTCAAATTAAGGTCATAGTTGGAAAAATCTGGGGGAAAAAATTTTAGGAGAATGTGGCTCCTTATTTGTGACCAATAGTGTATTGGGAATATGAGTATAACTTTGAATGAGAAATGAAGTTTCAAAGGAAGGTTGAAATGACATATTGGAGGAAGTACCTGGTGTGCCAAATTAATGTATTAGTAATATTATTTCTCTCTTGCAAAAGGGAGCCACCATAATCAGAATTTTTGCGACTTAATGCTGATGACTGTGTGACTAACAGAAAAGAGAGTTAGAAATCTCTATTAGGAGGCTATTTCGGACATCTAGGAGAGAAGTGATTAATGTCTAAAATAGGCTAGTATAATTGGGAGTGTAGAGGAAATAGCACCTCATCCAAAACCTTACTTCTTTTGCCCACTGACAAATATGTGATAGGCACATAATCAATACAGATATGGTGACTAACGATGAGGCACAAGGGAGAGGAAGTTAAAGAAGTCTGGAGTTTTAAATCCAAACAAAGGACAGGATAGTGATGCATTTCAAACTCACGGCACAGGAGAATGAAAATCTGGAAGAGAAACTAATGAATTCTAATCTCCGATGGAGTTTGAGGTAACTTCAGGTTTGTTTCGTGCAGTAAACAGCAGGCTGCTACGCATATATCTTCCATGTTTAGATAATAATTTGGGAATCATTCAGTAGGGTGATATTTAAAATAGTAGGAGGGAAGTAGATCAGTGAATATATAACGTGAAAAGGAGTGCACTGTGAACACAGAACCTAGAAAATGTCTGTACTTAGGGGAAAAGTACAATAAGATAGTGAAAGAGCTTTAGACGCAATGTTACAAAAAGTGGTTTAAAATAGCCATGCTGTTCATAAGGAAAGCACATTCAACCATATCAGGTTCCTCAGGTTGCTGTCCAAAACTAAGGCCTCAGTGGGTTTGATGATAAGTTCACTGATAATTGATCTTTACAAGAACTATTTTAGTAAAATAGTTGGAGTCAGAAGCTAAATTTAATTTTGTTTATAAACAAAAAGAAGATAAGCAAATAAAACAATCATATATAAAGTACTATTTTCCTAAAAAATAATATAAATTGTATTATTTTTCTCATTACAATACTATCTATTCATGCAATATTTCAAGTAATACTGAAAAGCATGAAAAAGGAAATAAAAAATAAGGACCAAAAGATATCACAATCATGCAAATTAAAAAAAAATTCAATTGTTAAAAATTTAGTAAATAGTTCTCCAAAGTTGCATGTAGTGGCTCACATACAACATAGGACCCATGTATATGATTGCATATAATAATTATATATAATATGCCAGTTTATAATATTTCACTCACTAATAAAGACATTGCCATAATAATTAATATAAAATGCATTTCACGGCTGCATGCTAGTTCACTATACTTATATAAAATAATTTGTTTAGCAAATTCATTATGTACAAATAAAAACACACATATTGTGCACTTGTCTGATAATCATTCTTCTTTGGATAACGCTAATAATGAAATTCTTCTTTTAAAAAATATACATTGTTTAATCATTTTCTTACCTATTACCAAATGCTCCTGCAGATTGTTCCCATCAAGTTGCATTCCAGGCAAGTTGAGATAAAAGTTTTCCCATGTACCAAATGTAGACTAAAAGGACAGAGAACAACATTGGGATATTAACTGATATTAATTAGCATAAATCGATACAGTTACCCTTGCTACGTGACCCCTTCAGCAATGCTCAATGCTCAGGAATAAAAATGCAAAAGATTATCCCAAATTTGAAAATTGAAATGACACACATGACAGGCAGAAGGTCAGAATAAAGAGAAAATCTACAGAGATGTGAAATTAATGATGAAACTGCCAGCTATTACATCTGAAAGTGGTAAGGATGCAATGAGGGCTGGGGGGGAGCTGGAGGGAAAAAGGTTCCTAAGAGCTGGTGATGTTTGGATAAAGAAACGCATGCATATAGTAAAAATGGACATCTTCGGATGTGAATAGGTCTAGGCCCTAGGAAGGGATGGTTAAAGTCTCATTGACTTGAGTGTTAAGAACCAGACCAGAGAACGGTAATCAAATATATATAATGTGATGGTTCAGTGTGAGGTCGGAGGGATAGTGGATGGGGGGAGTGGGGTTCACAGTATGAGGGATATAAATGATGAACGTCTAGGTATTACCTTGTTTTGTACACCTGAAACTAATAAATAAATTAATTAATTAAAAAAAAAAGAATATTGTGATCAAGGTAAGCTTAAGTCAATGGGGAAAAGAGAAGAGCCCTATGAAGTTGGAGAGATAAATACAAAAAAAAAAAAAATGGGAAGAAGACATCACAACTGAATGGCATGGGCATCAAAAGCGCAACAGTTTTTGATCAATAATAACAGGGCAATGGTCTTGTTACAATGAGGAATGAAGAAAACTTTGCTGCTTTTTTGCATTAGTGGGTCTGAGCAGGAGGGAGGGTTTCAAGGTAGGTAGCATTATCAGGGTGAGAGTAGGTTTTAGTTCAGGTTGGAAATGGAAACACTATTGTAAAAAAAATAGATAATAAGGTGTTTTCTTTCTTGTTTATTTGTTTGTTTGTTTTTTAATTTTCTAAGATGCAGAATTTAGACAGAGGAGAATCCAGTTCAGAAATATCCAGAAAATGAAAACAATATGGTTGGACTGTATACAACCACACCACTGACCCCCGCCCCTGGCTTTTCATTCATTATTTACGCTACTTATGACTATGAGATCAGCATTAAAACAAACAAATGGACAAATAAAACCAGTAACTGTGGTTCTGCAATATTTAATAGAAATGGGACAGTTTTTTTTTTCCTCTTTTTTCTATAGAATCTAACAGATTCACATAACACCCATGGTATTTTAAATTTATTATGAATTAAATATATCTTATGATTTGAATAGATACTTAATGTTCAATTCCTACCAAGGTACAGAGCTTCACTAATTGCACTTTTGGATCTTTTTGCCAAACTATCAGGTCACTTAGAAAACACAACAAGAAGTATTATTTTTAAAAAACATTGTGCTTCTCGATTTAGTATAAGTAAATCTGAAAGAAAACAGAAAAAAATCTACTTTACTACAGTGTTCAAGGAATGGGACAGCATTACGGTGTTGTTGAATATATCATTCTATAATTGAACCATTTCTCAAGGCTTTCAGATATTTAGGGCTTGCTCCTTTATTCATTTAAATGAACATTCCCCCATTGACTTAAATCATATTCATTGACAAAAAGGCATTCTTTGCTGTGTGCAAAAATTGCACACTCATGTATTTGTCTATGAAATTTCACCACACAGAATATCCTGTAGTAGTTAGTCTATATAAATTTAATCTTCGCAATAACCCTATGAAGTAAATATTATTTTTCCTTTTTTTCTTTTTTTATGAGAAAAATAAATACAGAGAGGTTAAATAAGTAGTGAAAAATCACACACCAGTGAGGATGTGGGTTTGGGGTTTAAAACATGTTTAAAAGCATTTCTGTTTTGCTAGAGTATTCACCAGAAACATAATTTTTACCCAAGAGAATAAATGTATGCAAGAAAAGTTTTGTTCTTGACCAATGGCTGTTTTAGCAATAAAAAAGAGAATAGATTAAACTGGAGAAATATTGTATGATTGAGAAATTTCATGTTGCCCTGACTTTTATCTTTGGTCAGACCAAGTCTTTCGGTGAACAAATAGGACATGGAAAGTCTACAAAGTTATCAAATAACTTAAAAAAAAGAATAGAGCTCCAAGAGCATTCTACCTTAATCACTTGTCGTGTTCCTGTCTAAAACAATACTCTTTATTAAATTAATTATTTATTACACAGTACGTACTAAGAAGCATCTGGAACATACCAAAAGCCACAGAGGCTGTTCAGAGGAAGGAGCTGAACCTTGGCTCAAACTCCTGGAAAGAATCTGAGGTGGTGCTGAGAAGGGAAAGAACCTAGAATGGCAAGGATAACTAAACGTTTGTGAAATTTGAATCCGTGTTTGTGTAAAGCATTATTTTACTTTTAAACAGAACTTGGAGGGATTCCAAGAAAATGAACAAAAATAAAAACATCAAGTGAGTTTGTAAGAAATGGAAAGGAAAAAAATTCAAAGGAAAACATGTCTCTCAGACAAGTTCTGTAAGGTTGAATATGGTAATTCCCTAGATACCAGGCTTAAAATGAAGAAAAGAACATGAAAAAAGAAGGGGTAGCATTGCTCTTACAAATAAACAACCAAAGTGTCCTTTCATAGATGATTGGCTAAAGAAGATGTGGTATATATGTGTGTGTGTGTATATATATACATATACATATACATATTCATATACATATACATATACATACATACATACATACATACATACAAACATACATACATACATACATACATATATATATATATATATATATATATATATATATACTCACAGTGGAATACTATTATTCTTGAAATTATTATGCTAAGCGAAATAAATCAGACAGAAAAAGTCAAGGACTACGTGATTTCCCTGGTATGTGGTAAAAAACCTGAAAACAACAAAAAAAAACAAGATGAAACAAATGAAGAAACAAAAACCATAGACACAGACAGTAGTTTAGTGGTTACCAGAGGATAAGGGGGGACGAGGGTGGTAGATGAGGGTAAAGGGGATCAAATATATGGTGATGGAAAGAGAACTGACTGTGGGTGGTAGACACACAATGTGATATATAGATGATGTAATACAAAATTGTACACCTGAAACCTATATAACTTTACTAACAATTGTCACCCCAATAAACATTAATTAAAAAAAAAAAAAGAATAGTTGTTGGGTACAAGCCTGTTACTCTTGTTGTTCAAGTTTTCTACATCTTTACTGGTGTGTGTGTATGTGTGTGTGTGTGTGTGTGTGTGTGTGTGTGTGTGTGTGTGTGTCTGAATGAACACTATCCTAGGGATGTGCTCAAATCTGTTATTCTGGCCATGTTTTTTCCATTTCTGTTTGGAAAACTGGATATTTTTGCTTTCTTTCTTTTGAAACTATGATTTCAGTTGCAAGCAAATTTAAAATACTATATTTATTGAACTGAGTAGCTTATCATATTTGATGAATTTCTTTAAGTGATGTTTTTTTGATTTTTTATTTTGTCAGATATTAATAAAGCTATACTGGCTTTCTTTTAATAAGTATTTTATTTAATGATTGTTTTATATATATAAAATAATATATATATGCACATCCTTTTGTTTTCAACACTTTCTGTCTGTCATTCTCTTTCTCTATCTCTTCCTTCTGTACTAAGAACCACCAAGGCTAACAACTCCATTATATCCCCGGGGGAAGGGTATTTTTCTATTTTTCACTGAGAGGATCACTTTTCAGAATCTGAGCTGATTTCCTACCCAACTTGTCCTTCGCTTTGTCTCCTGTCCTCTACACTCAGCCCTTAAAATATATACTCTGACTTAGCAAACGTAGGCCAATATCCTGAAGGTGCTAATTTATCTCACAGGATTCAGACTTTCCAGTCCTTTCTGGCCTCAGAAGTTTTCTCATTCTTCCCACAATTTATTTATTTATTTATTTATTTATTTATTTATTTATTTATTTATTTATTTATTTTGTAGTTATGTCACATTGGAAGTTTTCCTATGGATATCTGGTACATCATGTTAATTAGCGTTTAAATAGTGTAATAATGCTCTCCTTAAAAGTTAAATATGGAAAATGCAATCTCATCCTACTTTAAAGTTTTAGGATTCTATTACCACCTTGTTTATTAATTTCACTCCCTGAAAAATTACCATCTAAGAGCTTTACTTCCTTCTGATCTTTTTCCATTCGATGGTGACTCAGTATCTCTCTGTCTGTCTAACCTCACAGATGCTTATTCCTGGCCTGAATTTTATAGTCATACTGTGTTATATACAAGATTATGAGCTATCTCTTTCTCTATATAGACTCGTATCCTGTGGAAAGACACGTACTTATTGGCTACTTCTATGAACCAGGCATTGTGTTTGAAACTGAGGATATAAGGCAACTAAAACACATTTTCGGTGGTTAAAGTCAAAGGATATTTTGAAAATAATATGGTGAATAAACCATTTCATTACAGTGAGATATGTGCAAATGAATATATGAAGATGCACTGAGGTTGGTGTGATTCACTCTGTCTGTGAGATTCAGGAATGGCCTCAGGGAAGAAGTATCTGGTGAAGAGATTTTTAAAGTATAATTAGGGCTTTTCAGTCAGAACCAGAGCAGCATGGCAATTTGGCCAAATAATTAGATTGTGCGTACGTACTTCACTGTGATACTCTAAGATTTGCGGTAAATTGCAAATATGTTGGAATAACTGGAACAGACTGCTAACAAAGAGATGTAGAAGATAAAATTAGAAATACTGACAAGATCCAGATTATAAAAAAACATTTTAAAGAATGCTAATTAAAGAGAAGGCATTGAAAGACTTTGTGTAAGAGAGTGATATTAACAGTTTTTTGTTTGTTTGTTTGTTTTTGAATAAGCTAACTTTGTAATCAAGGCTACATGCTTTGAGGCTGTTATAAAAGTGTAATTGAGAGAAACTGAGACACCTAACCAAGCTAAGCCAATGGTAGCAACTATGGAGCAGAACCAGACAAGGTATGGTTAGACAGTGAAATCAGATGGATATGGAGATTGATTAGATAAAATATCCTGAGATACATGAGCAAAAATAACTGAAAGAGCATGATTGACTTTGAGGTTTCAGGATTATTATGTGCATTGGAGAAAGGTACAAGTGAAAGAGAATTGCTTTCCTTAGGATAATAATCAATTTAACTTTGCCCCTATTGAAGTTGAGTTCCATACAGGATATCTATGTGGATATGTCTTTAAAGCACACAAATATATGAGTTTTGGAGTTTGAAAGATTGTTATAAGCCAGAGATATTTATTTGGAAAATACCAGAACACACTTAATAGTTGAAGCTACGATATGAGGTAAAATATTGTTTTGTTTTTGTTTTTGTTTTTGTTTTTTTAAATGGTTAGATTACACAGAGAAGCGGGCCAGGGATAAAGCTTTGGTAAAGAATGAGAATATGAAGAGGTGACTCAGTCAACAAAATTGATGGGTGGAGTGGGTGGGGAGCAGATAATAGACCTGTGAATTAGGAAAGTTCACTGAGAGCTCTATGATGGAAAACACAGAAGAAAGGGGAAGTTTCAAGTACTTGATCAAGAGTGTCAAATGGCAGAGATTTGAAATAAGATGATAATTGAATAATAAGAACATCATTAGTGACTCACTTAGGACACTGTTCTTTGCTCACAACTGAGTAGTGAGTGAAGGTAAAATTGCAGATAATCCTGGTTGACTCCTCTTCTAAGAAGATTAGCTATAAAGGGAAATGGAGATTGATTCATGGCAGGAGGGAGACATAGGAGAGTTACTGCCTTTGTTTTTCTTTCCATAAGGCTGGAAAATGGAGCAGGTCTGTTGACTTGAGAAAAAAGCACAACAAAGAAAAATGAAAGAGGGGACGTACAGCAGAGAAAACAGTGAAAAAAGTGATGTGAGTTCATTCATTCCTGGGTGTATATTAGGGGTCAGAGACCAATAGTTTTATATTGTAAAATGCAACGTAAAATTTTATTAGTTTTTCTTTGTGCTATAGGAAACCTTCAATTAAGGACTAACATTTATATAATCCTAGAAATGTAGGACTTGAAAAATTATAAAAGCCACAAGATTCCATTATGGTAGTCACTACAAAGTTAAAAAAAAAAAAACTAAAAAAAAACAATTTAAAGAGAATCCTGCTGGATCAAATTCTGTTGAATGACATGCTATATTTAATCAGCAACCCAAGATTAAATTGTATTGATAATAAAACTGAGGCAAAAAGAGTACATTTATCTATGAGATTCTAGCAATTGCTCTTTCACTAACTCAATGTATAACATAAAAATTAGTCACAGGCAGTACATTTTGTGAATTTCATTTGTATTTTAGTAATATTAAACTTCTAAAAAAGTGCTTTATAATTATCCATCACAAATAAATATCTGAATTACAGTACTTCTTTCTTATTCTATAGGAATATGTTCCAATAATCCCAGTGGATGCCTAAAACCTCAGATAGTACCAAACTCTACGAGGTGTGATCAAAAGACATGGTGAATGTATATAAACAAACTTATTATAGTAAAAGACACATTGCCATTAATCCCCCTCGCTTTGAACACACTTATCCCATCATTCTTGACACTTTTTGAAGCAGTTCTGGAAGTCCTTTTTCATAAGTGTCTTTACTTTGTCCTCCATCATGACAATGCTCCATGTTACACATTGCTTCTGATATACGGAAATTTCTGTCAAATAAGAATATTATGGTGTGTCCTCATCCACCCTATTCACCAGATCTAGCACCGTGTGACTTCGCCTGAAGTCAAAATGACCATGAAAGGTAAACGTTTTGAATCCATTCAGGACATCGAGGAGCCAGGACAGTGCAAGTAGAGACACTCATGAAAGAGGACTTCCAGAACTGCTTCAGAAAGTGTTAAGAATAATGGAATAAGTGTGTTTGAAGTGAGCGGGAGTATTTTGAGGGGGATTAATGGCAATGTGTCTTTTACTGTAATATAATTTTTGTATTTAAACATTCTCTGTATTTTTTATCACACCTCATTGTACATATACTATGTTTTTTTTTCTATACATACATACCTTTGATAAAGTTTAATTTGTAAATTGGGCACAGTAAGAGATTAACAATAACTAATAGTAAAATGGAACAATTATAAAAATATACTCTAATAAAACTTAAGTGAATGTAGTTGCTCTCGCTCTCGCTCTCGCTCTCGTTCTTCCTGATAACTAAGAGGGGTTCTGGGTGGGATGGAGTAGGATGGTGTGAGATTTCATCAAGCTATTCAAAATGGCATAAAATTTAAAACTTTCAAATTGTTATTCACTTTTAATATTATATATTCTGGAATTTTCCATTTCATACACCAGTTGACCGTGTATAACTAAAACCATGGAAAGCAAAACCATAGGAAAAAAACAAACAAACAAAAAACTACAGATAAGAAGGGACTATGGTATCTGGCTTTACTATCAAGAGAAGATGCTAATGCTCAAAAGGAAACTAAAAAAAAGTGTAAAACTTTTTTTTTTTAACCAAATTTAATATAGAACTTTAAAGCAACTATGCAACTATCTCCATATTTGACCAGCCATTTTTAGTGAGTCCCTATGCCTCTAAAATGCCTCTAAAATAATGAAAAAAAGAAAAAAAAAGTAATATAAAAGGCAATCCCAAATAAGTACAAAAGTAAATTGTGTACAAAACATGTATTATGTTGTGAGTCAAGGTCATGGAAGAAACAGTTGGTACACTCAAAAATAGGTATTTTGACAATAATTTAATAAAGTGTCATTTACAAATGTATGGGCTGAATGCATGGAAATCACAAAAGAGAGTGCTGTGTCCCGGGCCTTTAACAGAAGATGTTATTGCCAACCAAAGACTGAAGGGAGGGGGCAAGGTGGAATTGTTTACAGAACTTGGAAAAAGAGACAGGATGCACGCAGCCAGCTCATAAAATCCTTCAGGAAAAAAGACAGGGAAATAAATATGGGACTTTCCTCTCTTTCATCCTTTTTCTCACCCATTCTGTTCTCATGTTGGAAGCCCAATTGGCAAAACCCAAGCAGAAGCCAGAGGACACAAGAGACAATTAACTGAATTTATACCTAGACCATTAAGCTCTTTGGACACCAAGAAGAGAAGATAATATAGAGAGAGGATTCGGAAGGGCAAATAGAAAATATCTAGCACATATATAGTTTATTTTTAACATTAACAATGATACAGCATTTAATAAAAAGTCAGTTTCGTATAATCCTAGTCAATAAGTATTAAATAAGTAATTAAAGAATATCAGATCTGTGGGGGTATCCTTGCAGGCTCCGTAAGGTCCCTAAATCTTGCCCAGCGTTGATTTAAAATTATCCTATTTTTTCTCTGGTTAGACATTCACTCTATTTCACAGTTCCCAATCTTTCCATGACTCAGACCTCCATTTACTTCTGGCTTAACCAGCTCATGCAAGCCCACTGTACTCTGGATTCTTTTTCGACCCATTTTATAGCACATCTATGCTGCTATATCTCTGCATTCCACCAACGTCAGCCATATCTTCCCTTCTATACAGGTAGAACAGAAGTTCTTATCAAAGCATTCAACTGGCATTTTAGGTTTAATTGAGTTTTTCTTCATGTTTCATTATGTGTTCCTTTTACTTACCAATTTGATGCAAGAATTCAAGAACTCCCCTTTCCCCCCAGCCCTCCCACACACATCATTCACTAGCCCCAGTAGCTAAGAAAGAAGAAAATAATCAGTGATAAGGATTTTGTCAGGGCAGAAGGGAAAGTTTCTATAGCAGTCTGATGGTGGAATTACTTTGCATAGACAGAGCCTTTCTATTTCATGCAAATCAAATCACACAAGTGGTCCTATTCGGTAAAGAAATAATCCACTCCCCTAGGCATCAGTACTAATACCTTTAAATAGAATGCATGTGGGGATACTTACTTAGTTATTGGAAAAACACTCATGAATATAGGAGTTCTGTTTTCAAGAGTAAAATTAATTTAATGATAAAGTGGCTTTGATTTACTAGAGTTCAATCGAATTAATTAAGGAGATGGACAGAATGAATTTTTCAGTCACTTATTTCATTAAAATGCCTTTTGTTTTTTCCAACTGTCACACAAGCACACTTATTTAAAAATACGGGTTTTTGTTTGTTTGTTTGTTTGTTTTGTTTTAGTTTTGCAGTTGTTTTAAGAAAGGAGATAGCAAATGAATGCTTGTTGTATCCAAGTCAGGCTTACAAATCTTGCTGCTTAGACTTTGAGAATATCTTGATGAACTCTTTAATCTCTCTTGACAAAGATATTATAAGGCAATCACTTATATTTTCTTCTGTGCTAGTGAATCCTTTTTTTTTTTTAATAAAAACCCCAACTGAACAGAGAAAACTGGTTTTCTGCCAAAACCTGTCTAAATTGTAACCTACATAGTTAATTTTAAAGCACTCATTTATCATTCACAAATTAACCTTGTACAGGGTGGCTGCTCTCATTTCCATTGCCTTTCTGTCCTGTAAAGAATAAACTTCAAGTATTAAACAAATAATGAGAGTTGAATCTGTGAGGCGTATTTAATGCAAAGAGGATCTTTAATGGCATCTCTATAATTAAATGCATTAATAACTGACTATAAATCTTCATTTCCCAAATGCCACAACCATTAAGAATAGACTGATGTGTAATTTGCACTAGATGTTTTTAAGAACCTTATGCCAAAATCATCTTGCATTCTTTTAGCTTCAAATATTGGTTATTGGGGAGTGGGTATCAGATATTAATTATAGAACATAGCTATAAATAGACTATGTAGAGTGATTTTATGTTTGAGTCTTTGCTTTTTATTTGGAATATGATATCACCACCATGACATTGGCTATAAATCTTTGCCCAACTATTGGATGGCACTTTAAAAATGACACATATTTAAATTAATAATAATATATCAAAATCTTGATTACTCTAGGGGGCAAGAAGATACACTGAAGAAGTTATAGATGTGAAGATGTAATTTTCACTGCAGAAATATATATTCTTATAATTTATCCCTTGTAACTTTATTGGAGACAGATTTTTAAAGTGCTTCAAAAATTCTATGGAACATTTGTAAGCCTGGTTTCTCCCAGCCCCTGTTTTTTGTAAAGCTTTATGGGCTCAGTTTGTACATTTAAAGACATTTTCTTTAAAGACTTTCTTATAGGGCAGTCCATAGCAAAATGTGTGATTTCTGACACCTTTTCTGCTCCCAACAGCACCATTCTGAATTTATGTTCCCTGTTCTGAATCCTGTTCTCTAGGGATAGAGACAACAGAATGTCTCATTTAATAGTTAATTTTTGATTCACCACCCTTGAATACTGAACTCTCTTAAATATTTGAAGAGATATCATTTCACACTTAGGCTTTCTTCATGGTGATTTACTATCTTTCCGAATGCTCTGCACAATTAAAATCTACCATATGTAGAATATGTATATTGAAATTAAATAAGAAGATACATTTTTATATGGCTTTCAGTCATGCTCTCAAGGGAAATTTACCACATAGCCAACTAATAAATAATAATGTTTAAACTTGGCATCCACGAATGTTTAAGTGCTTCTCAGAAATTAGCCCATTAATCTTCACTTGACTGCTTGTAAAGGAGACAGCGAGTTATCTTTTTTTTTTTTTCACTTTCTTCTATTATTCCATTCCAGCTGCCTAGAATGCTATACTATTGTATTCACATCCTTACAGTCAGGTTTCTTGTCTGTATCTCCAAGAAGAGAGCAGACAGGGCATGTGTGCCTCTGGGCTCCCGTCTGTGAGATGACCCAGGAGCTCACATCAGGCCCTGAGAGTTCTGTTTAAATGATGAGGTACATGATTGGTGCAGGCAAAGGCACTGGCTATATTGCATGAGCTCTGAGTCAGTGAAAACCCTCTCTCTAGTTTATCAACAGAGTCTTGCTTCTCTTAAAGGAAGCCCTGACCCCTCTTCTGCATTCACTCTTTGCTTGTTGGGAAAGGGATATTCCACTAATGGTAGAACAACAAATCTTAAATCTTAAAAACCTGCTTCATTACTGTTTTTTGGGTCACTCAAAAGGAATAAACTTGCTTTTCCAAATAGATAAGTTTCGTCAGGGATTTTTTCACTTTCTTACCACAGTAAAAAACCAAGGATATATCTGGATATGTTACTCCTGATTTCCAGAAGAAAAACCTGTGGCATATCGAGATCAAGCACAATGCATGAGACCGGATAAAATGTTTATTTAATTATATGTTATTAATATTATACAGAGCTATGACCACACACTCAGATCTTCTGGTCATGCTTCATTTTTCTTTATGGTATATATGATGCTTTTCTAGAATTTTATTAAATCTGAAACTGAGAATGACAGGATATACAATTAGATGTCACTGATTGACTATAAATTAGAAAAAAAATAATTTGACTTTTTTTTTTTCTGTGAAGCACGACAAATACTTTAAAAATTCTTCCTATTAGGGCTACAAGAAATCTCTTCTCATTTCACACTTCTTGATTTTTCCCTTCCCCAACTTTCTTCTTTCCAATGACTTAGAGTTCCAGTACATATACCTGAGTAAAATATAAAGCAGGCTCACCTTATTTTCATAGTAGAAATTGCACGATTACCTTATTACATGCAGTACTGATGGCTCCACAATCTCCAATCATGCACAGATTCAAGGGGAGTCCAATGACTCAATTAACTTCTACTTGAGTAGTTATCAGCTATTGGAAAAAAGGTCTATGTACTAAGGAAGGCATTATTCAATAGAAGAGTGTCAAATGAATAAGCATGAAGCTATATCCACCTTTCAGTGAGTGATGTGAAACAAATATTATTTATTTTGTTGGTGGTTCTTGAAAGGGTGATCAAGGTGTCAAATCTCTCTCTCTCTCTCTCTCTCTCTCTCTCTCTCTCTCTCTCTCTCTCTCTCTCTCTCTCTCTCTCTCTCTCTCTCTCTCTCCCAATACTCCCACTGCCTAAGAAGGAGCTAAAATAGCATAAACTTTGTCTTGTTTAATGGATTGTTTATATTTCTTACTGTATATTTTCATTGGAATGTTTTAGCTCTGTGTCAGTGCCCATTCATCATGATGTTGTTTGTTTTTTTTAAAAAACCTAAATAGAACAAACGACTAAGTGATCTTAGACTCTTTGGCATATTTATAAGATAATTTCTTATGAATAATTAAATCTGGACAATTTGAGAGATTGTAAAAAACACCTTAAATTCCTTTGTGTCATATAGAGACTAAAATTGGTGCTACAATGCTTAAATTTGTTTTTCTTAATTTTTCTATAACTCATAAAGTAGCAACTTTTAATTGTATGCAGAGCCCATGTCCTTTGAGTTAAACCATGTAATCGAGAAAACATGAATAATTGATTTAGGGGCATCACCTCTTACATAGGTCACTTTTATACTCTCTTCTATACTTTGGTATAAATTAGTCACCTTTAAATGAATGTGAATAGAACATGAAGAACAGAAAGTAAACATTGCCTTCAAATGAATGAATGAGTTAAAAATGGAGAAAAGTGCATGGAGAAATAACTCATTTTGTTTATGATTAACATCTGAAAAAATATACAGTTGTGGTAAATTATGCTATCTAAATATATATAGATAAATAGATAGATAGATAGATAGATAGATAGATAGATAGATAGATAGATAGATAGATATTTCTATAGAAGCCCTTTAAGATATTTCTTGGCCATGCAATTTTATTCACATATTAGTCCTTGTTTTTGGCAAGGTTTCATTTTTGTAATTAGCATTATGTATACCTGGATATATATTTCAATAAAAGTAGTAATACAAGACTCAAGGTTTTGTACTGGTGAACCCTGCGACTGGGTTCAGTTAAGATAATATTTCTATTTTATTTCTAAAATATGATATCATCTTATCTTTCTTAAAGTTCATGATAACTGAAATTCTCTAGATGTCATGTTAATTTTATTATCTTTATTCTCCATATTGGTTTCATATGTTGAAGCCTTAGCTTTTCACATAAAGAATTCCTCTGTAGAGCCTGTGTCATTTTCTTTTTTTTTTTCCTTTTTCTTTTCTTTCTTTTTATTTTATTTTTTTTTAACTTTCATTAGCATTTATCTGATGCTAAATTTACTCCTGGGCCATAAGTTTTTGTTTCTTTACTTACTTCTGGGAGATCTTTTTCTTCTGTGCAACCTCCTCTTCTGGTTTAGGAACAATCTGCTCTTTTTCAGTGAGGACCGTCTCACTGTGTCAGGGGAAGCTCACGTGTGGGTTAATCTGCCTGTGACCTCTGTAAGTTCTGCAAGGCATCTTGGGAGCTTTGTTCACCTGGCTGTGCTCCATGACCAGAGAGTCTACCTCTAAACCCTTAAGTTCAGAATTACTCTCTGCATTTTTAAGCACGTGCAGTAAAAATTCTGTGCTCTTTTTGGGCCACTGATCTTGCGTCCAACCCCACTGTTTGTCCTGGGCACATCTCCCAACTCCACCACTGTAATGCTGAGTAGCACACATTGCTTCTGTAACACGACATCCTTTAGATACTTGGTGGCTTTTCGGATATGCATACCCTTGATGGCCTGGGCAGTTTCACGAGGGTTCTTAAAGTGAACATGAAGATTTGCACCTCTTAATTTACATGATTTTGTAGGGTTTTCTGGGTCATGTGAACAGAGAACTATTTTCAGAGGTCACCTCAGGCCACTTACGTGAAGAACTCATGCTTTTCTAAATCCCCATTCTAACTGACTAACTTACATACAGGAACATATGTAACTTTACTAACAATTGTCACCCCAATAAACTTTAGCTAAAAAAAAAGAAAAGATACATACTATGTGTTTAGTTGAATTTTTAAACATAATTTAACTTTTTTTCTTTTTTTATTAGTTTCAGGTGTACAAAATAATGCAATGGTTAGCTATTTCACTTCTCACAAAGTGATAACACCCATCCCCCAATCTATTGTCCCTCTGACATCGTACATGTCTTTAAATGGAATTTATTTTTTTGTGTGATATAGGTATATATAATCCCATCAAATGACTTTCTTTTCCTCTAAAATGTGAAAGAATCATGATATTTGGAAACAAATTGCTAGTAATATTTGAGCTTCACCAGGATGTTAATCTCTGTATTAATCACCAAGGGGACAATTTACAGACCAAGGAATCATGTTGGATAAGGATACACACACATGCACACACATACATTTCTCTATATAGAAAGGTAACAAGCTAGTTTTAATACTCTGTTTTTTCTCCCTATCCCATTTCTAAAAGCATTAAATAAAGCTTGCTATGACTATGGCAGTTTTTTTACTGTCAGCATTCCTTCTTCAGTTCTCTGTCTTTAGTTCTCAACTTTTTAATGAAGGTGCAAATCTCTTCGTCTACATCTACTTCATAGGTTGCCACACTGAAGGATTCTGCTATAAAATATTTGTTGCATAATGCGTGAAGATTCTGTTACAGTAAGAAAGTGTTATATTCAGAATGATTTTCTATTGTTTTATGTGCATCTCTGGCATAAAAGTCATCTGGGAAACTTATTGAAAATACAGATGGTTATGCCTCACATCTTTGGGTCCCAAATCAGAAAATTTTGAGTGATCTCTACCTATTTGCATGTTGAACAAGCTTGCCCAGTGATACCAATGCACAGCCAATTTTGGGAACCAGTGTCCTAGCACAGGTGTCACACATGGTGGGTATTACGTGCTTAAAGAATGATTTAATGAATAAATGAATAAGGCTGAAGATGTTTGTTTAGAACAAATAAACCTTTCCATACTGAAACTAAACACAGTAGTACCTCGGTTTTTGAACATCTCTGTTGATGAACATTTTGGTTTATGAATGCCGTAAACTGGAAATAAATGCTTAGATTTTAGAACACGACTCAGAAGTCGAATATGTCACACGGCTTCCTCTGAGTGCAAGATCCTGCGGCCTAGCTGTCGGTTATTTTCAAATGTTTCAGAGCTCGTGGATTACGTTCAAAGACCGAGGTAACACTGTATAATGCATTTTTTAAAAGTGACTTGTTTATATGAGATTTATACATTATTCTTTGGGAAAATATATCTTTTGCTCACAATTAATATTAACTTTTAGAGCAAAAAGTAATTCCTTATAGGTGGCTTTGTCAGCAACTGTCATTTCTAAGTCTCACTGTAATGCCAAATCGCTGGAGGCAATATGAGATGATATAGATAGATAGATAGATAGATAGATAGATAGATAGATAGATAGATAGATAGATAGATAGATAGATAGTCATCTCATCTGTTCATTATATTATAACTGATGGCATGTCCTGCTTGGATCTATTCTTATGTGTCCAGGTATTTTAATGAGTATATGAAAAGTCTTGGTGACCAGATTTGCATCTGGGTATTTATCATTAGTGATATTCCCTTCTACTTTATCCATAAGTATCAAAATAACTGGAAATATGATGTGATATTCATAGTTTAAAAGCTATAATTAGTGTAAGAGATATGAAACTAGAAATCTAACTCTCTTTACATATCTCGGTTTAATTTTTGTGTGATCCCTTTATCACTGAATAACATAGAACCTAAGTATCAGAATCAAAGATAACTAGTTTTTTTTAATCTCGGTATAAATATTGTTATCTTGAGAAGTTTCTCAGAGAGATAAAAAAGTTAATTTTGACAACAATGATTACATTGTATTAATAAGTAATGCTGAAGACAATCATCATCATGGCAGAGCTTTATTGTATTTACATAGGTGTGATCAAACAATATTATGAATGTTTAAATTAAAATATATATATTACAGTAAAAGACATATTGCCATTAATCCCCTTCAACATACTCCCCCTTGCTTCAAACACACTTCTCCCATCAATCTTGCCACTTTGTAAAGCAGTTCTAGAAGTCCTATTTCATGAGTGTCTTTAGTTGTGCCATCACGACCTCAATGTCCTGAATCATTTTGACTTTGAGAAAGAGCCAGAAGTCACCCGGATCCTGTGAATAAGGTGGATGAGGACACACCATAATGTTTTTATAGGCCAGAAATTGCCATATACCAGAAACGATGTGTGACAAAGAATATTGTCATGATGGAGGATGATTTATAGTGCACTTTAAAATACACCTTCTCTCAAGCATAACTCACACCCACTGTCTGTATTGAACAAGTTGAAACTTGTCACACACTGTTACTAAGGTTCGAAGTGCCTTTCCATTGGATGGCACTCTGCAGAAGCATTTACCATAGCTTTCAATCACAACGGAAAGGCTCCATATCACACATCACTTCTGGTACGGAAATGTCTGTCAAAAAAAAATATCACAGTGCGTTCTCATCCACCTTATTCACCAGGTCAGGCACTATGCGACTTCTCTCTCTTCCCCAAAGCCAAAATGATCCAGGACATAGAGGGAGACATGACAGCACAACTAAAGACACTCATGAAAGAGGACTTCCAGAACTGCTTCAGAAAGTGACAAGATTAGTGGAGTAAGTGTGTTTGAAGCAAGGGGGAGTATTTTGAGGGCAATTAATGGCAACGTGTCTTTTACTGTACTATTATTACTATTTTTTTTAATTTAAGCATTTGCCATAATTTTTTATCATACCTCATAGTACGTGATGAAAATAAGCTTCATTGGGAAGTTCTGTGTCTAGTTCCACAAGTGCTTTTGTGGGAATTCTGGCTATCATGCTAAGAACTTCTATGGAATCTGTATACATTTTCAACATTCATTCAGAAAAGTTCACACTCTTTAGAGAGAGGACTAGTTTTAGGGATCCCTTGCCAGATATCTTTACCTATTCCTTGACAGGTCCTACATATTAATTCATTTTATTAAGAACTGTGGTGAAAATACAAAATTCTAGAGTAAAAAGTAAGTACTTACTTAAATATCTTTCACAAAGTTCCTTTTATTTTCCATTGAAAATAATCTTAATCAAATATCACTCTCACTGGTATCATCAGTCTTCTATTAGTGATGTGAAGCCATTACTAGAACTTGAAGTGAAAGAATTATGTGCATTCAGCCTCTGAGTGGAGGACTGAGAGCTTTGTGGGTCCTCTATACCAACATTTTTGTAAATACTTCCTTTGTGAGTAAATCCTGTTCAAAATATCCTATTTTGTATATGTCATCAATTTGCTGTTGGCATCCTAAGATAGGAAGGCATGACATGAACATAAGTGGAAATAGGTGAGAACAGAGTAATATGATAGGGAGGTTAAATATAAAACATAATATTACTTTACCACTTAGAGTAGGGTCAGTGATCCTGTTATGCAAAATTAAAGGGAAAAGTCATAGGAAAGCAAGATCATACTAAATGTCACAGTTTTATTATAATATACTATTTAAATCCCTAAATATCATCAATGCCTTCTTTTACTTTTTGACTATTTCTTTAAAGAAATTATGCTAAATCAAGAAATCATTTTGTTTTATATTATTTAGTGAAGACCAACTGAATAATGTAAAGTCAAATTGAATGACTTCATTAAAGGCTACAAAATAGCTAGCAGATTTGGGGTATTCAATATTCAATTTGAGATTTTAAAGAATATCTACAAATTATAAAGTATTGTCTCAAAGTTATAAAACATTAAACAACTACCTGTCCTTAAAATTAAGCACTTTTCCTAGACTATTTTATTTCTACAATACATCATTTTATATTGGGCATCAAGAAAACTCGTGATTACTTACTAATGGTCCTTAACTTATCTTAATGCAGAAGACATGATCATATAATTCCATATAAATTTTCCAGGTCCAAGAATTCCACTTGTCTTCATTTAGTTTTCTATGTTGAAATAATAGGTACAGTTGTTGGGATACAAATCAATTTTTAAGATCCAGCATCTTAAATTTTCTACTCATTGTTTCTTCAAATGTAAATCTAAGAATCACTCCATAAATGTTTCAAATTATGGGTAATTTGAATGGACAGAATTTAAAAATAGGCCTTATTTAAGAACTATAAAATGATCCTCATGTAGGCTAAAATGGGCCAGTAACGGTATACCAATCATCTTAAGCTTAAAAACATTGCTGTAATAAAAAACTCAAAAGCACAAATGATTTATTTCTTGTACACTTAATGCCTTTTTGTGAGCTGCCTCTGCCTCTCTTCCAACTCTTCTTCACTTAGGTTACAAATGGAAAAAGCAATCTTATCTGATACTTGGTAGAGGGAAAGAGAGATTATGGAACCATAGGATTGTTCTAAAAGCTGTTGTTCAGAGGTTGCAGCAGTATTGCTCATTTTTCATTCACCAGAAAAAAATCATATGGCTAAACCTAATATCAAGGGGTAGGGAATAATAATCCTCCCATAGGAAGACCCAGCAAATAATTTAAAAAATGTATATTTAGTTTGCTTTTTGAAAATAGTTTTTCCTAATGGTATTCTGAAATACACAGTTCATCTAAAAGTCTGTCATAAAAATGCAACATATAATAAAAATTTTCCCAAGTAAAAATTATAGTAAATTATGTATAAAACGTCACCTGGACATTTTGATATAAAAGATAAAAATCATTTAATTAATATTGTGTGATAAAAATATTTTTTATAGTCTGATATAGGGAAAAACTGTTATATTTCACAACTTCAAAAATATATCCCATCTGAATTTATTTTAATGATGAAAACTACCTCTATCTCAATTTATTAACACTCTGGGATAAAAGCAGAAATCTGACATATCGCTCTTCTAAAACGTGCAACTGTTTTTATAACATCACACAAATATCCTTAATAATAATAATGAGAATAACAGCATGTGTAAATGGAGGCAGAAACATTCATAAAAATATGTAAGTACCAAAGACTTAGGATTAGGTTAAATTTGCCTCCAAATGCCATTTTCCTGTTTTACAGGAAAAACTAAATTCTTATATTAATTTATAGAAAATCATCACATTTTTCATCAATGACATTTCTCTAATATTAAATTTCTTTTTGAGATCTATCAAGGAAATATACTGTATAAAATCCTATTTTCTCCATTTTCCATCATCATTAAGTAAATATTCATTATCATTCAAATGTATCTTTATTATTAACCATTATGGGGTTTTCTATAAAATCTTCAGCAAATTTTAAATATCCTTTATAAAAATAAATCTTAAAATATTTTTAGTACTTCTAATTTTAAGTCTATTTGCATAGCACTAATGAATGGGAAATATTTTGAAGTTATTTCTATTAATAGTAAGGGAATATTGTTAGGCATGGGAGTTAGAAGCTCTATTCAAAATCATAAAATTAGATGTGAATTTATTCATAACTCTACTCTTACTTGCAAGAAGAATGGGTGCTTGAAAAGGATAAAGGGCAGATCTAAGCTCCCAAGAAAGATATTAAAAAAAAAAAATTACAAACCTTGAGTTGTTTAACTTTATCCTTATTCTCTCCATCCTTCCCTTCTCTGCTTCCCTCCTTTCCTCTCCCTCTCACTTCTCTCTTCTTTTTATTTAATATATGTCCCATTTAAACACTGTAGCACATGGTACAGCTAGCAAGCAATACTATAACGTAAAATTTAGAATGGAACTGAATTTTTTACACACTTGGATTTGTATGACTATGTTCATTACCATAAAAATAGACAGGCCTGCAATTTAGAAAGAATGACTTTGTTCCTTTTTAATGATAGGAGACAAAGCACATCTCTCTACTCATAATCAACATATGTTCGAGGGTTCACATTTTATTACTAATTTCTCCTAATTTGAAAATATTTTGGTATTTTTAAGTCATTGGAGTGGAGGAAATTATAGTACAAATGAATGAATTAATTTCTCCTTGCAATACTTATGAATGAAATCTAAATTCTCTTTTGAGTCTATCAGAGAGGGGCATTCATTTCACTACATCGAGTATTGGTTTTAGGAGTATATGGAATACACACCGAAAACACATTACAGCTGTGCCAATCTTTTTGCAATTATTTTGAAGAGTTGGCTATTTGCCCCATTTGACAGTTTGTGAACATGGTGAATAATTTAGCATTCATGCTGCTGCTGTTTTGGCACAATTAACATGAATCACATATCCACTGCTATTCAAACTGATTGCAATATGCGGTAAAGAGAATCACTGCTTTAATGTTTGTTTCTTTGTACTGTATTTTTCAAAAATGGCTTGCAAGGCAATGCTAAATAAATCACAATGGAGACCACTTTGTGTGATGACCTACAAGACGCCGAGGACATCCCTTTTCATTAAATTCCTGATACCAATTTAGATCTGGTATCTAATTTTAGAATTTTCTTGGAGAGCCTGTCAACTGGACGCCCATGTATTCCAAGCATGTGCAAAATATTTATGGACCTCTGTGCAAAGCCAAAGACTGCCATGTCATTATGAATATCATCGTCCATTTGTCATTCTGCCTTACATGACTCAGAGGCAATGATTATACACAATTTCTTTCTTACCCTCAGTGGCATAACTTGAGTTTAGTCTTGTATTGTGCTGTGTTATTCTGATCAAACACATTCAGTATAATTTAAACTTGAGAAAAGTTCAGGTTTTGAAAAATTACTTTAAAAGTGTATTTGCCATAGGTTTTTTAATACCTTAATACAAAGAGCTACATTTTCAACTACTCTTGTATATTTTAAGAAAATCTGGAGGGCAGATTATTTTTCCCTACCAGAGGAGTTGCTTTTATATAAAAGACAAAAAGGACATCATCAGTAAGTATTTGTTCAATGAATGAGTATTGGTGTTTAATAGTTCATCTGTAGGTTCAAGATAATAATAATAATAAATTTGTAAAGCTAATACCACAGTTTTGTCTTAGCACTATTGTAAATGGTTGCATGTTTTTTGTTTGGCATAGAAAAAATAATTTGTTTCAGACTGAATGAAAAATGAACTTATCCGTTTTGCACAGCTGTACTTCTGGATGTGTTAAACATTCATTAATTCAATAAATATTTAGTAACACCTACCATGTACCAGGTACTACTCCAGGGGCTAGGGATGTAGAATAAAACAGATTAGCCATGAGGAATACTTTCTAAACAGAGAGACAAACAGAATCCACATACATAAAATGTATGTCAGATGGTGAAAGGGGTTGTGAAGAAAAATAGATCACAGTTAGAGAACAGGAATAAGGGTTACAGTTTTAAATTGGGTGGTCAGAGCAAATGCATTGAGAACGTAACCTCAGATAGGATCCATGAAGGAACTGATGGAAGGAGTGACACAGCTCTTTGAGGGAAGTGCTTGGCAGGCAGAGGGCACAGCAACTCTTAGCCTTTGATTGTCAGTGTCCAAAAATGCAGAGCTTAGGGAAACTTTTCTAAGGTGAGAAATTGAATTTCATACAATTCAGCGATTCCCTTATGTGCATAAAGTTGAAATGAAACGTTTTCTCTTTATCATTCCAGTTTTGTGAGTATAATATTATATCATTTTAATAAATGCATTTGAAATATAGTCAATGCTTGTGGGGACAGAGTCCCAGAGAGCAGTTTCCATATCCTCAGCCTCGTGTGGGGAGGTGCTGGCACGGGTAGTGAATGACCATCAACTGTGATTGTTTGGCCATCAACTGTAACCGGTTAGCCAATTGGCTACTGATGTAACTGCTGGGCTGTGTTGATTAGTTGGTTGGTTGGCAGGCAGAAAAGTGAATCGCGGTGGGCGGATCTTGTGGCTACTACAGCGTGTGACTTGCCGGGCTGCCAGAGAGAATATAGTGGTATGACTCCCCTATCTATGGCTCTGTGGGTGTTCCTTTTTGGCCTCACCATGTCCTGGGTTCTTATGTGGGAAGCGGGATCAGTTGCCGCGCAGGCTGCCCCCCATGACAATGCTGGTAGAATGTTTGTCTAGTTTCATAATGCAATTAAATTAAAAACCAGCATATAAATCCCTTATATACCTAATATTGTCATCATGTTATCTGACTAGATGAGTCCAATTGAGTTGTGACTATATAGAGGAAACGTTAAAAAATGCAGTGTGAGCTATGTTATGTTGTCAGACATCAAATTACTCAATTTGCCTAGGATTCAGTTTTGCCATCAGCAAAATGCAAGAGCATTCTTATCTTTCAGGGTACTGTTATAAGGATTAAAGTTAACACATGCAAGAGTATCTAATTCAGCATCCGGCTTACTGTGGGCAATCGGAAACTAATGTGTGTTATCACTGTTGTAATCGAGCAGAATGTTTTTAATTAAAGTACAATAAGAAACTCAAAAGTCACAAAACCAATGATGCTCCTATTTTCATGACCATCACATTCTCCCCTTATAAGCACACGGCTTGGAGCCAGAAAAAGGGAAGGTAGAACCTACGTAGTTAGACATTGAAGGGCAACTTGCTGAGGGCATAGCCTGATGCACCCAAGAAGGGACCACCACCCACCCATGTTCAGAAGCTGGAAGTCCAAGGGAGATTTAAGTGCTGTGCCCTGCCACAGGTTGTCTTCTGGTATTTCTTCTTGGTGCCTTCATGACTATTCTATGTCCTTGCTCTTTGTATAGTTTTATGTTCACTTTGCTAACATTTAACGCAGAGTTAACTCAAGCTTTTTGGTCCTGGGAGTTATGTGGCATTTTAGAGTTGATTTTGCATCACAGCTCCAGAGCACTATGTTGATGTAATGCTGGCTTATTAGGATTCATATTTTTCCCCCCAACGTTTTAAATTCTTCCTAGCACTCTTATTCTTGTCACCTCATGCCATCAGTAGAACTGTTATAATCATCTTGAATATCCAGAAAGTAAAAGAGTTAAAATCCAGAGTGCTGCCTCAATGATCCCAATTAGTCCACAGCTTTCACCCAAATGTGTGCCTTGTTCCTTCATTTATTCAGACATTTCGCTTTCAAAAACTTTTATTGAGTACTTAGTGGATGCTTCCTGCTTTGGTTATAAGGAAAAAAAGGTGTGATTTCTCCCTGTGAAGAGAAGAAGGAAGCTGACCTTTAAACAAGTCATTATAATATATTTTGAGGTTCTATTATAATCACTAAGAACAGAAAGTGTCAGAAAACCAAAAATGGGTACAGACGACTGACTAGAGTTTTAGGGAAGTGTTCAAGAAGAAGATAATATTTAATATGGATCATGAAGAATGGGAAGGGATTTAATTAATTAGAATATCTTGGGATTTCCTATTTTAAAAAAGCAAGTTTTGTTAGTTATGAGTATTTCAAGTCCCCTTCTACAATTCTCATGCTTATACTCAAACTGTAAGCTTTCCGTAACTTTATACGTAATTTGTTCTCTTTTATTTGCACCAGCGACTCTTCACACTGTTCTTAGGAAATTCTGTTTAGGGAAAAGGAGCTATAGGGGTAGCACGCACCAAAAAGCACGGTATTAGAAAAGAATGTCATAAATCAGTTTGGATTATGTTATAATCTCAAGAATTCTAAGTGTTGCTAAATGTCCTGTTATAAAACAAACAAATAAAAACAAAAACAAACTAACAAACACCATTAATATTTGTATTAATTGGTACCAACTGAGGATTGTATAATAAAATAACAAACGTAAGAATAATAAATTAGTAGTTAATACTTTTCAAGCCAGAATTAGAATCTCTTTCTTTATAGTTAAGTATATGGAAAAAGAAGGAAATAATTAATGAAATAAAAACTCATAGGAAATTTTCTTTAATTAAAAAAATACCAAAATAGATTATGTTTTTCTTCAAACAATGCATACATGGGTTTGTGCGGGAGGAAAAAGGGACCTTCAAAAGTAATGAAGAAAAATGAACTAAAATGCCGACCAAATAGTTTATTACTATCATATTATTATTGTTGTTAATTGCACTTATTTAATGGCATTTGAAGAGGATGTCAGTAAACAGATATACACATACACATATGATTAAAATAGTTCAGAATGAAAAAACTCATAAAATAAAGGAAAAGGTACTTTCCAGAAACCAGCTAGGAAACTACAAAATGTTGGTTTCTTTGTGTGAGCATTAAATTTCATTTTAAACTTCTCATCAGCTAAAGTTTAAAGGAAATACATTTCCGTTGACTGATAAAAAGTAGTATATCAGTTCTGGAGAAAAGCCATTCCTGGCACTAAATTCTCAGAGGAATTTATCATGTGTATCATTATTTGAGATGTTGACTAGTATAATGAATAGTGGTTCTGCAGACATTGGAAGAGTATTCTTCGTAAGATCATTTGTTATATCAACCTACAATAAAAGCTAAGGGCATAATATTACATTGTGATCTGTGAATCAGTTTCTATGAGGAGCCTGCAAAAACACTTAAGGGAAAATGGAGAAATAAATCAAATCATTTTCAAAAAGAGAATTATTTTCCCCAACGTGGTGATGATAAATGAAAATTGTTTTCTGAATAGTTTTCGGTTTTAGAGTGGATGTTCCAATTTTCATTGTGAATTCAAAATTCTAGGATGCTAAACACTTTTTAAATGTCATTTCATATTTGAGACAGGGAGAGGGTTGATTAGCCAAAATCAGCTAATCATTAGATAGTTATTTCTTTTGTTGTTAGTCTTCACAAAGGCCTTCGAAATTTGGCTTCTGTTCTCACCACCCACTCTATTGCTGCATGAGGTATGGATGATTTTCATCCTACCACTTCAAATAAAACTTGTGTTGCCCATTTTCCACACCCCTCTCTCACATTCAACTGACCTCCTTACAAGTCTCTACCTGGATGTCCATCACATTGCTTTCCTGTCCTTCCCTGGTTATCATTTTCCTATTTGGGATTTGCCTCTTGTCCTGTTCCTTACTACCATCCAGAGTTCTGTCCTGAGCCTACTTTTTCTCTGTATTGACCTTAACTCCTACTTGTGTCCCAATTTTTGTCTCTGGCATCAGATCTTTAAACTAATTTACCAAACTGCTTATGTGTACCTAAACTATATATTGAGTAATCTTCTCAAAACCAACCGTTCACAACCGGACTCCCTTCTCTTTCTTCAGTTATATCTTCTCCTCTTCTCTTGTTAGTAACATTTAATGGCTCTAATCATCTTTGCTGTAAGTATGGGAATTAGTGTAAATCATGTATTCATAACATTGTAATTACAGAGTGGGAAAGGTTATAAAATCTCACTTCTCCATCCTTCTACCAAACCTTTCATCCAGGGTAGCATGCCTCCTTTGGACTTCCCTCATGTGATTTCTCTCTCCTTTTCATAATCTACTGCCATGTTTCAGTGCCTTGTCACCTCTGGTGAAGTCTGTTAGAATATAAACCTACCTGGGCTTTCTGCCTTCATGCTTGTTGTTAATAATTATATCTCCAACAGTGCAACCAGACTCATTTATCTAAACAACAACAACAGCAACAACAAAACTATTTATGGCTTTCTCCTCCTTAAAGTTCTTCTGTGTCTTTTCACCACCTATAATAGAATTACAAGCAAGACTATATAGATACTTTTTGATTTGGCCCCTGCTGATTTCTCCTTCCTCTCCTCTTTGCAATTTACACCCTGTTAATGGCAAAATTGCTCCCATTTCCTGCACTCACACATGCTCTCCTATTTTGTGGCTTGGTACTTTGGAGCCCTATCATGACCTCCTCATCTTTCTTCACCTGCTCTTACTCATCATTTAAGACCCAGCTCAGGCATCATCTCCCACAGGAAGCCTCTCTAAAATCCCAGTTGCACTAAATGCCTGTCATCTGTGCTATCTGAGCAATTAGCATACTGTGTTTGTATTTTCTTTTCCTGTAACTTTCCCTTACTAGATTGGGACCTCCTCAAGGGCAAGATCACATCTGATTTAATTATTTTCCCCATAACAACTAGTTAAGTATTTGGAAATGACTGATAAACATCCATTGAAATAAGTTGAATTGAAATGATCAATAGCTTCTTTCTTCTATCAAAACTGTATCTCAATGTAACTGAATGAGAGGACTGTAAATTGAACTGGACTGTGAATTGTGTTATGGTCTCTATTAACCCTCTCTGAGGAAGAAATTTAACTTTTCTTCCTAAAGTGATAGGAATAGTCAACACTCTCCAGAAATCTTATTTACAGCCAAATTCTTCTGCATCGTGCTAAGTACATTCAACATGAGAACCACATAATTGACTTTTGTCCCAAATTCCTACCTCAGAGATTAGTATAAAGGTATATTTAAATATGTTTTATTTAATAAAAAGTGTTTTGATATTGCTACAATCGTAGATGATTCAAATAATTTAATGACAGAGTATTATATAATAGTGTTTATATTTTATTCCCAAACTGAAATTAGAATTTTACATGGAGTAATATAAATCATTAAATTCTTATTCCTAACCAAAATAATTACATACTGTTCATATTTTAAAAGATAAATTTCACAGTATGGTTTGGAAATACACTTTTGAATATAGTACTCATGGTAAAAGAAGAAACCAAAGGTGGAAGGAATTATTTAGTCCAGCTAACTCCATTGTAGAGAAGGATATTGAGATTCCTCCAAAATTAATTATCTAATAACAGATAAGTTGTTAGTTCCCAAACTGGAAACAGGACTCAGGTTAGGTTTCTCTTATCACACGGTACTGCCAGTTACTTGTTATTTAAAAATGTAATCTATGTATTTCGATGAAATATGAGCCAAAAATGAACACACACACACCACTACACAGAGTGATTAAATAATGGATCTTTCCGTTGTCATTTCTACTTGGGCCACCTCTGAGGGATGTGAAAGGCTCATCGCTAACATTAATAGAATCTATGAGAATGTGTTACAAAATGTTTATCTATGCTTTGCAATTTTATTACAGTTCATTCCAGGTATATGTAACAAAATGGACATCTAAAAAGTGGCATTTCTATTCCAGTAAATATAAAATAAATCACTCAGAAAAAAAAATAACTGCAAATATTAGTCACAAAAAAAATAATTGCCTTGATATTTAAAATTGAATCAAGGTGTGCAGGCCACTAGCCCATTAAAGCAACATATTATTTAGATGTTGAACATTATTTTAGAGCATTAAATATACATAGCCTCAATTTCTTGTAATGAGACTCAGGTGATGGTATTTACCTTTAAATCTATTTACAATACAGTAATCAGAAACCTGCAGCTTTTTATATCCTGAGTCTGATTTCTGAAAATAGACTTTATCACTTTTTCCAAGACTGAAAGCTGAGAACAATTCTTCAGAACAAGGAAATGGGTCAAAGCCAACTGTTCTAATTGTACTTAAGATGCCAGAAATCACACGAGTTTGTATCATTCAAGAAAAAAGAAACCTATTTTATTACACATTATTTGAAACTACCTCAGCCTAGAAAGTTTTTAAAAAGACAGAATAATTATATTTTGTCTATGTTTTAAATTTTATAATTAAATGGCATCTAGGAGATGGTTGGTATATATTTCTGAAAGGCTAATCTTACATTGCCTCTCCGATTCAATTGCAAATCCTTGATAGTAAGGTAACGTGTGCATTTGTCTTTGAATTCTTAAAATTTTAGCACAATGTCTTACACAGAAGTTCAATAAATGTTTCTTGAATTGTTTTTTAATGTGTATGTGTTTATATATATATTTATATATATATACATCTGTGTGTATTTATACATAAACATATATATATATATATATATATATATATATATATATGCTTGCATTTCTAATATACATAAGATCAAAATGCTTTATTATCTTGGGAGAAAAGGTATTGACTTAAGTTCAAACTCTTCACTGTTTTAAGGTCCTCATTACACATACAGCCTTGTTCTCTCAAGGCAGCATTCCTTGAGTGTAGACCATCTGAAGGGAAACCCACCTCCCCTACAAACAGCCTCATCAACCTCCTGGAAAAAGGGTGACACATTTTTCCCACACCTACTTACACAGGAAGAAGACTTAGCTCTTAAATGTTATAACACCTGATATTTAGCTTATGGGTCAGAGAACTGGTCAAAACGAAAGTCATTTATGTCAAAACTATACCTAATGAAATTCTATTATTTAAGGATATTTCATCACCCCACTACAAAATACTTTTCTACATATTCCAAACTAGAATATAATTTTTTTCACTTAAATGTAACTTTTAAAACAGATTTTTAACTGTTTTTTTTTTTTTTTTTTTTTTTTTTTCTAATCAGCAAATGGTCATTGACCATATTTTTGAATTCTGGAATTCTGGTATTTGTTTTTCAAACCAATCTTCATGGGTTCAGGAATATATGAAATGCTTTGAATTGTTTTTTGACAGAACGGACAGAGTTCTTCTGAAAACCTTCAAATTCCTTTCACTCTTGTTTTTGCTGTCCATCTGAATATAACAGTTTTGACAGCCAGGTTTGTCTCTTGCTGCCAACCCCATCCTGCATCTCCCAGGAACCATGACAGTTGTCAGGAAGTCATTCACTTACATTTATTGAGGACCCATTGTGTGAAAGGAATTGCATTAGGAACTTCACAGGAAACAGTCTATATGAGCCTCACCATTGAAGATATCCTATAATTAAAGCAGTACTAAACACAAATATATTCATATGTGCACTTTACTGACAGAATTAATTCATATAACATGCCCAGAACACGATACATATATGCAGAGATTTAGCTCGTAATGCATAATGGGGGTTGGGTGACTACAGTTAGGATAAATTATTTTGCAAAACTTTGTAAAGAATTAAATACAAAGAGGGGAATGAATTAGAGATAGAATGAACTAGGGAACAAATACCTACTATAATACTATGTTCAATATAATATTATACATAGAAAAATATATATTACTAATTTTTTTCAAGTCTCCAATCACTTCTTTTTGCAGTTGAGAGAAAGAAGTGTGGAACGTATCATAAACCTATTTAATAAAAACACAAAAAATAGAAAAGTGACAGCAATCAGAGAAAACCTTTAGAGTACACAGAAGGTCATCCTACTCAATATAATAAACTAAACATCTTAAAATTCACTATTTTAAAATGGCTGGTTTATTTCTCTTTTATAATCCTTTTAGATCATGAATGTATTGTGGCAATATTAACATTTAAATAAATCAGAACGGGAAGAAAGCTTTAGCTTCAATCATGTAATTTTTATGAAATTATTCTGAAATTGAATGAGGCAGAAGAAACATGATCTAGCTGCTAGGGTGGCAAACAGCCCACCATGGTTAGATAGCTGAAGTGCCACATCCTGCATCTTGTTAAATGTAACTCAATCGTCTCTATTTCAGCAGAAGGGTCTTTATTTTCATCCTGGCACTAGAGTCTTAAAGTACACTAAAGCTTAAGTTTGTTTAAAGTTACAACATGATTATTCCTATAAAATAATTAGTGACATTTGAACCACTTTCTGATAGACTCAATTTAGTAGGAGACTAAGTGGCTTTCTGCGTTTATTGAATTCACATTTGCAAATACTGCAAAATACATTTAAAACACGGCATTTTTGAGGGTGTACAACAGGATGAACTTTTAAAATTCCACATCATAGGTTTATAAAACATGCTTCTTTCTTTAAAATCTGCATTGCATACCCGGCTACTTATTGCCAATAAATCTAGATAGTTTTGCCATGGACTGATTGATACTTATGAGAAAAAAGAAATTATAATTCTATTCAGATTGTGGTAATTCTATTTTCATACTTTGTAATGTTTTAATTATTATGAAAAAATAAATTAAAAAATGACTTATTTTGTGAATTAAGATAGTCACAATTCATTTTGTGAATCTAAGTGACATTTTGTGGGTATTCTTTTGTAGATTTGAGAAACTGTTCAAAGATAGTTGTATAATATTAATCACTACCATGTTTCCCTGAAAATAAGACCTACCCCAAAAATAAGCCCCAGATAAGATCATCAGCCAGATGGACGCATTTAGTACATTATGACGATGTTCCAGAAGAAGATGACATGACTGTATTTGAATGAATGTATATTGTGTACATGAAAAAATAAAACATCTCCTGAAAATATATCCTAATGCGTCTTTTGGAGCAAAGATTAATATAAGCTCGGTCTTATTTTCAAGGAAACACGGTATTACACTTTTGTCAGTGTATTTTAACAGTGGTGATAAAGATAAAGGGGGAACATTCCTGTGGAAACTATTATAGTAAAACATTCCAATAGGATGGAAAATTAACTTACTTACTAGCCAATTAGATTCCCTAGTGTTCTGAAAGTTGCATGAAACAAAACTTGTGGAACAGTTAAGATACTAAAGAATGCTGTTGACCTATGAGATGTAATGACTTAAAATATAAATAGTAGCAGGAGATATTCCCATAGTAGTTGTACAGGTGTTTCACCTGTTGACCTAAACTTCTCTGCTTCCTAAAGTTAAGTCTCACACTTATCTGGGAAAATAATTTGCTCTGAATCATAAATACTAACTCATGAAACTTGCAACTTAGGTTATTAAAAACCACTTGCGTGTTGAGAATTTAGTGCTAGTAAATGGGTCCTTTACTAATTTAAGGCTTGATTTACCATAAAAGACACAATTCTTTTATACTGTGCAAGCTGTGAAAGATGGAGGGTCTCAAGTCTACATCTGGCCAAGTGAGTCACCAGCAATTTGTTAAGAGGTGACATGCTGTTCTCCTTTAATTTGGAGCTGCCTGCAGTCGCAGGGCTATTACCAAAGTCACCTCAGGCTTGTTAGTATAAGCCATCATTTCTCTGCTTACTAGTGCCTTCTCTACTCTTCATATTTTATTTAAATATTTTTTGTGGTCAAACCTACTGCACTTCATATGTAACTTTGATGCATTTAAAATTTAACGTGTGATACTTAAAGTTCAGCTTTTTAACCCATAAAAGTAATAGCAGCCTAGATCTTCCTTTGTTCTTGTTCATCTAACACTTTTATGGCTACTGCAAGGTCTTCTCAAGGCGTGGTCTTTTCTCTCTTCAAGAAAGCATTTTAGAATCACTGTTGTTTTCTTACCCACAATATCTACAAGATACTTTGGCCCTGCATATTCAATTCCGATGGCCAGAGTTTGGCCAAATTCTTTGACTGGAGAGTGGAACTCCATGGTGTGTGGCGGTAGAAACTGTGCCCAGGAACACTGGCTCACTGGATGTCCTTGTACTGGGCAATGCTAAATATATCTAATTTGATCCCAGCAGCCATTGGGTGGTATGTGTGTGTGTGTGTGTGTGTGTGTGGGAGGGGGGGGATAATGAATTTTATTTCTAGAAAAATAAACTAAAATTTCAATTATATTGCTACAAATTGCCATCTTTGATTTAAACACAGGTGTCCTGCCTCATATAATAATACATGCATTTTCAAAATTGTAGGGGATTTCTTTCTGGTTTTTTAATAAACATCTTTCTTAATTTTTAAAATAAAAAAATAGAACTTGTTACTCTTTGGAAACACTGTAGAATGTTCATTTTGATTAACATCTACCTTAGCAACATACTGTAATAGTTTGCAAACAATAGGAAATACGAAAACAAGTTTTTAATCTAAAAAGAAATATATGATTGGATACTAATAATAACAAAACAATGATTTTTTGCATTTTTGATGGAGAGACCAAACATTTCATTTTATGGACTTTAACATGGTGACTTTAGCAGCATTTTGAGTGAACAAAGTAGAACTCTCTCCGGTGTTACCGTGTACATTCTAACACATACTAAATATGAGAACATAGAAAATCAGTGCAATTGTATCTGCAAACAAATTATTGCTACCAGGCTACTTATCAAAATTGTGAGATTTCTGGGCCACAATATTTTAACTGTAACATATATTTCCCCTGACTTTCTAATTAATAATTAATTAATTAATCCATTTATTAATAGGTTAAATTTTACTCTGTGCCAAATGTCATGCTGAGAACTAAAAATAAAATTATTCTGTTCTCTTTGAATCGAGTTGATTGAGAAAAAACACTATACGTAATAAGAGCTATAATAGATATATGCACATAGCACCATAGAATCATAAGGGAGAGAGCTCCCAGAATACTCACAAAACATTCTGAAAAATTGTGCAAGACTTTTTTTTTTTTTTAAGTAATCTTATATCCTGGGTCTCTAATGCAAAAATCCTGATATGGGCAGATTAATTTTAGTGCAACACAATAGTTTATAATCATGAGTAATCCAACAAAATGTGTAGACAATCTGTCATCACCTAGTGTCTTCCACAATAATAGAGAAGATATTGCTAGAAAGAATGAAAGCAGATATAGTTTTACTATAAAGAAAATAGTAGAAGAGATGTATTTAAAAACAAACAAATAAAGCACTCTCAGTCAAAATAGGTACAGAAAGCTTTGTAGACAGTTTCCATGGTTTGTGCTTGAAAGTTAAAAAAAAAAAAAAAGTAAATTGGCACTGATTACCAGCAATATATATCAGCATTCTCAAAAAACTTGTAATTTGTTTTACAAAGCATAGCGATTGATACCTAGGCAGTTCTCGAAATTTTGTTGAATGAATGGGTAAATATAAAAGAAACAATATATAAGTAAAATGTTTTCAAAGCTGACCAGCTTTGAGAGTAAAGAAAGAATATATTTAAAATTGAATCTCTGGAACCGAATTAGGTGTTCTGGGTTACACAGAATGACAAGCACCTACAGATGTATGTTGACAGCCCAAGAATTACCACATTGAGCTTAATTCATTCAAATTTAGTTTTCTTATTCTAAGTGTCTTTATTTTGGCTTAATAGAATTAAAATAGGTTTCACGACATCATGAAATCTTCTGTACTTATTTAATAATATCCAAATGTCGCCATCAAACTATCTGATTCTATAAAAAAATATCAAATGTTTCTACAAAATTACACAATGAGAAACATACTCATTGTTTAAAATTGTAAGTTCGAAAAATTAACCAGTGTTTTCCTTAGGAATAACCAGTACATTATTACAGTTAATTGCTAAAGCTTTAATTGAGATAATACAGTTAAAAACCATGTGAGAACACAATTTGAGCACGTTATTTTTAATGTCTCAAAAGTTGTTCTATAAAATTCTGTCTATTAGATATTTGAGGGTCTTTAAAGTTCTCTCAGTTGCCCGAGTCATGTAACAAATTTTAAAAACAACATGGGAATAATGACATTGTCATTTAAGTTCTCAAGTCAAGCCATTTTTAACGTGGATCTGTAATTTCAGAAGATTCAAAGTTAGACATATTGGATGCCATTTCTTTTCTAATGAATACAGCAGGCAGGAGAAAATTAGTTTTTGTTGATTGATTTTCAAAGAGATTAATTCTACGGATATACCCTGAGGAATAATGGGGAAGACTTAAATTTTCTTCATAAATCATTTGTTAACAATAATATAAAAATAATAATTGTTAACTAATAAACAAGGCATTGCCTAATCGCTCCCATAAGGTGACAGCTGCTACTATAGCCAAGGCACTGAAATGAAACCTGGCATATAATTCTAACCCCACCCCCAAGATACAGAAAAAGGGGCGGCGAGGGGCAGTTCACAGGTGATATTTAACAACTGAGACAATACAGGATAGCAAAGAAAATAATTGATGCCTTTTTTTTTTTTGTATAACTCTTGCAATTTGGAGAAATGTGTGCCCTTGAAAAGCGAAATGCACTATAGTTTTTGACTCACCATGCGCCAAACAGTTGGTTTTGCCATTTAAATAAACTCTTTTAAAGAGCTTTAATTGTAGGCTTCAACATTTCTGTTCTCTACTGTTATCAGTTTCAAATTCTTTAAAAAAAAAATTAAAAAGGAAAAAGGCAGCTTCCTAGAATACAGATATTTTAGTAAACTTACATCTGAGGTATTACATTCTTTTCACTGGGTAACAAACGAAGGGAACTGCTTTGCCAGAGTCAAATGTAAAGTAATTGTTTAAACAATACTGCCTAGTTTCTTCACTTTGTTTATTTAGTATAGATCTGCTTATTTATTTATTCACTGAGAAGGTGTGTGATATGCCTTTGCTAAAAGCAAATAACAAGTAGCTTCATATCCTGAAAATCTCCACAGCCAACCTGTTCATTTCATTGGTATTCCAGGGATGCCTCATTTTTTTCCTCCTCACTGCCTAGCCGATAACTGATCAGTATTAACAATGGGATTTTTGTCTCACTTGAAAACTTTTTTGTTCCATTTAAGTTGAGGTGGAGACATTCTCGCTTAAAACAAAGCAAAACAAAAACAGGTATTTTCAGTGTTTTATTATTTCAACATATTAATATTCAGGAACAGTACATTCACTTACTAGATAACCTAATAAAGAAGCTGTAAGTGATGGCAAGCTCCTTACATAGATAGAAAAGAAAAAGGGAAAATCCCACGTTTAAAATATTTTGAAATGTTGAAAAATATGGTGAATTTAAGAAGTCAAAAAAAGAAATGATAAACCAATAGAAATGATAAAGCATACCCCTATAACTGAATTTTTGCCACTTTTGGCAAATTGGATACTAACCATGAACAACATTTTATGCATCCCCTTTTTTGTCACTCTCTTCCATCCCTCACTCAAACTTAGTAACCTAATAAAACTCACCTACTAGCCTCACTGATCAAATTCTCAAGAAAAGGGGAGCTACCACAACTTACCACTAAATAACTTCTCTTATAATATCTAATACCCTTAAATGGTTATGCTTTTCTTAAAATTTACAGCTACAAATAACATGGCTGGCCATTTTCTGGTCTCCTTCTTGATTGATTTAACATGTATTACTTCAATTCTTTTGAAAGACAAGGAGTCTTTTATCTTGAATACCTATTTGACTTAAAGAATCATGAAAATTCATGTCATAAGAGAAAACACAAAACTGTTTTTTCTTCAAACTCTTACAAATTCAGTCCAGAGACACAGCATATTTTATTGAAATCTATTTAAGTGGGGCAGGGGCGGGGAAGGAGTTGGGAAGGTCTGAGGGAAAGAGAGGAGTGAATGCTTCCCTAGAGACTGAATTCCCGTTGCCTTTTACCAATTTCTCCTCTCAGCCCATACTTTCACATGTCATTTATACTTAAAGCATTCACAAGGGTCAGATTATGAAAAGTTTAACTTAATTTCTTAGATATTACTTTTAACCTGTTACCCCCAGTTCCCAGCGACTACTGCAGTAGTCTTAAATAACTTTCATTATTGCCTAGAACGAATAATGCATGGACTATTTAGTTTTCTCAATTAATAGGGTGTCTTCTGATCATCTAAAGAATGTGTTCACCCACACAATTCTTTTTTAGAAAAACAAAAAGAAGGTTCATATTCCCTGTACCAGAAAAACCCTCATTAAAAATGAATTTCCAACATGAGATGTCAGAGCAAGGGCAAATGTTTAACTATGACATTGTCTTTAATTCTGTTGATCATAGTTCTTTCTCATAAACTGATGAAACATTCCCTTAAAGAAGAAAAAAAAAAGAATGGAGCAGATGTTGGATGCAAACTAATATAGTTTATTGTTTGTTTGTTTGTTTGTTTGTTTTTTACATGGTTCAGTTGAATAGCATCTTGGGAAGAGTACTCATGTTTGCCTCTTTTTAGTATTCGTTTTCTTCTTAGTGTTTCTTAGAAAAACTGGTAAACTAATTCATTCTGAAATTCTTAACTCATTATTTTATCTTAAAGAGATCATCTACTTCTTTCCTCGAGTGGAACTACTTTCTGGGTGTTTCTCCATCTAACCACAATAAAATGGGGTGGAGTAGGATTGTAGGTAGAGCCAAAGGTGTTTAATAAAGTGCACCATAATATTAAGTACATTTAACCCACTAAATCTTTTCAAATACATCTAACCTATACTTTTCCTTATACTCTTTTATACACACATATAGCAAGTACTTTCACCTATTACTCACAGAAAGATTCAGGGTACCTATAACCTGGGGAAGTACTTGGAAGATGATCTCACAAATTATAACAACAATTCCCACTCTTAAACTGCAATATTTATTACCACTCCAATTTGTTTCATAATAAATAATAAAACTAGAGAGTGGACATTGAAAAATATACACATTTGTTTTGTCCAATTCATGAAAAAATTAGAAATATATTTCCAATGGAGAAATGCTTTAATATGTTATCTTCTATGAATATATATATATATATATATATATATATATTTCAATTGAAAAATATGTATATTTTTTAATTGAAAAACAAGAGTTAGCCAACCTATTGTGAAGCTAGAAGTGTTGTTTTTCTAGAAAATCAAGCACACCACCCAGAAAACTTCCATCTTTGTAATCCATCTCAATATGGAGTGGGGTGAGGTTAAAAACAACTGACTAATTTGACAGAAATACATACAACAGCATGATCATATTGAGCACCTGCTCAACACATCTGAAAAGCTGAAATTTAAGAAGATATTAGGAACTCAGTTGCAAGGAGACGTAATTATAGCATATGATGTAGATTGTGGTTAAAATAATAATTGAAAATGGAGAGACTGCTTTGAGTAAGAAGCAAAATAAGATATTCACATATACCTTAAATAAAATTCAACATTAAACAATCACTATAATATTTCTGATTTTTAAGAAGTAATAAACGATGCAGTAAAATCAATGGCTTAGATGACAGATACAGCATACCTGATCATGTCAGAACTTAGGCCACAGATTCTCAGAGCATGGAGTGATGATTCTTGGTGGAGGAGTGGGGGAAGGGGTGAATCAAAATCTCCATGTCACACATACAGCCGAATGTTATAAGTCTCTATGAACCTACACAGGTCCACCCCTACCTAGGTTCTACCTCGGTTGAGAAATAGATTTAACCTTGGATATACCTCACCTGTTTGGTACTATAAGAAAAAAGATGAAAATGACCTTATTTAATCCTGACCAAGAAGTAGACATATAAGATTCCAAATACTTTTAGAAGTACTTTTCAGATATGTATTTTATTTTTTCCTTCCTTCCTTTTCTTTAAAAAAATCACAGTTAAAACACCTACGTGTGGCTGTACTTTTCTACTATTTTATAGTTTAATCATACTAAGACAGTTATGCTTACCTAAATAATTTACTGTTTTTACATTGTTTGAATTAAAAACTATGCAGATAAGCAAATATAAATGTGAATTTATTAAACTTTCAAATGTCTGAAAGCACGCAAGGACCATAAAACAACTGGAGGGTAAGAAAAATATCAAATATAAGTAATCGGAGTTTTGTTTTTTAATTATGAGTGTATTTATCTAAACATGGGGGTGTCTGTGTTACCAAATTCCAGGCTTCAACATTAATTTAAATTATTTGTTTTACAAAA
The DNA here is from genome assembly GCF_964194185.1 of Rhinolophus hipposideros. NCBI lineage: Eukaryota > Metazoa > Chordata > Mammalia > Chiroptera > Rhinolophidae > Rhinolophus > Rhinolophus hipposideros. The sequence goes on from NC_138064.1 coordinate 40,310,067, forward strand.
TGAAATAACTCTCCTGATTTTGTGGTTCGAAATCCAGATTGAATGTCTTTCTTCCTCATGGAGTCAATTTTGACCCTTTTTTAACTGAATTTAATGTACAAACTTTTATTTTTCCTGGAACACATCAAAATCTTTCAGGATTAGACATTATGCAAGTGAAATGGATACACTTCTAAATTTGCTTATCCTGTTTAGTTCTGACAGATATAAACTTGCTCTCCTACTCTAGGTAACAAGAGCTAGAGAAAAAAAAAATAAATATTTTAAGACATTTAAAATATATATTAATGAAAATGCTACCGCTATTTAAAGTTAGACTAATTATATGTGATATTTCAATGGGATCATTCATTAGTCCAGCCTTCTAAATAATCCCAAAATGACATGAATTCCTCTGCAGAATGAATGTCTATAGAGAGTAATCCATGGAAGACAGACAAGCCTCTTGTCATTTGTAGCCTTAATCCATGGCCTGGAGCGTGAAAAGTACTCAGGATAACAAGTGTGGGAATCAGTAAAATCAACATTATTTTTGGATTTTATTTTCTTAACAATACTGACTGATCAATAGGCTTGTGGAAACTGACAAATACAATACGGCGTCTGTTTGATGAATTAATCAAGTGAAGTAGAGAGAGAATCCCTCCACCCCTTTCTCCACTCTGTCCCCTTTAAAGCCCCTTCATCCTCTTCTTCCTCATCCACCTACACACACACACACACACACACACACACACACACACACACACACACACACTAAGTGAGAGAGCAAGATGGGGGTGGGGGATGCTCATTCCCTATTGGTCAGTAGACAGTAAGTAATGAAAGCTGTAGTGACAATGCTCAGATCATTTTTTATGAGATTACAAAGCCATTTTCAATGAGTGTTTATGCTTTCAATTGTGAGACTCCCCTCTCCTTTTAGCTGAGAATTTTCTGTTTTCTTGAAGTGGAGTTCTCTCTACTTCAAGTGTGTATGTTGAGGGGTGGAGGAGGGGAGTGTAAAGCAGGAAAAGTTGAGCAGTAAAGAAGGGAAATTTCTGTCCTATTAACTTTTATATGCCCATCCCCCCAAAAAAAAATTGTGGAAGAATATTGGCTTTGGGAAAATTGAAAGAAAAATAGAAGAGGAAATTTAAACACCTCAGACAACATGCCTACTTAGGAAAGAACTGATGGTGTTGTGTGACTGCATGTGTCCACAGGAAATTTAGTAACCCCTTCACCAGCTCATGAAGACACAGACAGATTCTTTTTATGTTGGTCCTTGATACTCAGCAGGGACTTTTGTGAACTTCGTCATCTTCCTCTGCCCTTTAAACCAAAACTAGGGAAGTGGATTTAATTAATGAGATGTGATGCATTAAAAATGTTAGCCACAGCATTCCAGAAGCTGGAAAACCATAGCTGTTTTTAAATTCTGAGTATCCTTTTGAGAATCCCCTGTTGTAATTTATAATTCTCAGTGGACCTATATTTGTCTTGAACTGATTGTTGAAATGGGCTTTACTAGGAATTTCTTTGCTGAAATTGTAGTGGGGCGGGGGAAGAGGGTGGTTGAGCCAAGGGGGCTTGTAGGGAGCAGGGACTGATCTCTAACAAGGCTTTAAAACCTTCAGTGGTTAAAGTTATATTGACAAAAGGATATGTAGATACACACATATACATATGCATATGTATGTTATATATGTATATGTGTGTATTAGGCACAAGTTCGGCAGAATTATATAATGAGCATGAGTTGTAAATTATGTAGGTAGCAGAATTCAGATTTTTCAAATCAAAATTGCACCTTAAAATGGCTATAAAACAAGGCTAGCCTTGGGAAGTAAATTTATAGCTACATGCCTTTCACAGGCACGCTGGAGGGTTCTGCTCCCAGCTCTAATCTCTATGAGATGTTTTTTGCATGTGTTGTGTGACAGGAGGGAAGGGAGTGGGTTGAGCTCGCTTGTTCTCCCATTGTCAGCCAGTCTAGTGAGTGTTGGGAAAACCTGTCTGTGGGATCTTGTGTCATCTCTCCCTACATGTGTACAGGAAAAGTCCGCGCTGCTCACGGTCTCTCTCTCTCTCTCTCTTTCTCTCTCTCTCTCTCTCTCTCTGTTTCCCTTTCATTCTGCTTCCCCGGAGCCGAAAGAAGCAGGGAGCAGGATTAGAGTCTGCCACCGGCTATCAGAAGAGCCTAGATAAAAGGAACTGCTTCTTAAGCACCACTGCGGTAGCCCTTGTTAATTTTTTTTTTTTTTTTCCTTCCACACAACAGTTGTGCCTCATTATCCGGTGGCTGCTTCGATTTTTTTTTTTTTTTTTTTTTTTTTAGGGTTTTGAAGTTTCTGTTCTTCAGTGACTGTTACAGAAGAAGAGGCATTAGTGTTACGGTGAAGTCTTGATTGTCTGCTTTTATGAATGAAACTGACCTAAATCACCTGTTACCTCCAGTTTTCAGATTGTTTGAACTTCTCTGGCCGCACAATACAGGAGGGAAGACTGAAGCAGCATAAGGACCTACAGCGTCTGCAGCATGGGCTGGTTCACTAGGATTGTCTGTCTTTTCTGGGGACTATTACTTACAGCAAGAGCAAGCCATCAAAATGGGAAGAACAACGTGCCAAGACTGAAATTATCCTACAAAGGTAAATCTTTATTTCTTTATTTTTGTCTGATTTGGCTAGCTTTGTAATTCTCCCCCACCCCCTTTTCATTCCTTGAACTCCCTCCCAACCCAAACCATAAAACCTTTTAGTTTAACCTGGGAAACCTATACGATTGTGTGTCTTTCTGAGACCACTTAAACACTTTTTAATAAAAGCATGTCTTCTGTTTGCTATGACAGTTTAAATGCAAACAAAGAACATTTAATCACATTTGCAGAGGAGCTGAGTGCCTGATAAATGCTGATCTGTATATGTGATCATATGTTCAGTGATTTTTTTCTGAGTCTACTTCTATTAAAATATTTTTAAAGCTACTATTGCAAAAAATGGTCTTTGTAGATGTGCATGTCTCACCTATAATAATCGTTATGATAAACTGTATTTTCTTAGTTTTAGACACTAAATGGTTAATCATCATCATGAATATTCAGTTTGTTCAAATCTGACAATCAGATGCTTAACATAAGCAGTAGATCATGGTTTGCCAAGAGAATATAAACTGGAGAGAACAGACTAGTTTTTCCACAGCGTGTTATGATTGTACAAAAGACTGTGTATTTGGCTAATTGGTGTAAAGCTAAAGCCTTTGAAATATAATGTTATTTAATTCCATATGTACTTCAGTGAGAAATGAAGACATATCACTTCCTAGTTGTAGAACTAGTTGTATGAACTTCTTTTTTTTTTTGAAAAGTATAAATTTGAGAAAGAAAAAGAGCTTTATTACATGGTTGTTAGTACTTTATTGGGTTACAGTTTAATGTGTATGCTTGTTTTTTAATGAGGATTTCAAAGAAAAGAGCTGTTCTATATTTGTTTAAGTAGATTTTATAGATAGATGTATAAAAGAATGCTAACAGAAATTCTAAAATAATATATATATATATAACTTTTATTAGAAGAGAATATTTATATAACTGAGGGAGTATTAAAGTGGAGTTGGAGATTAAACTGTTTTAACTCAAAGTAGTTTTAGTCCCTGAGGTGTTGCTTTCTTATGATTCTCAGATTTCTAGAATTGGGGGTAGGGCAGAGAGATCCTTCCATTATATTCTGTTGTTAGCCCATAATGTGAAAGAAATTTACTGAATCTATCTGTGGAGACCTCTGTCTTGTGTACATTGCTCTTATGCCAGAAAACATATTCTTTAATTTTCACATGATAGGGAATATAGCTTTTTGAATGCTCTATTATGAATGAGGAACACAAATAGGAAAGAGATATGTAATTTTCGCACTTTGGATTACAAAATTAAACACCTATTAAATGTGTTTATTTGGATTTAATACCTGTTAGATAAAATTCACTGAATTGGAAAATATATTTATTTTTTGGTTTAATATTTTCTTGATTATTAATTGGGAATAAATGTTAAATATGAACAGAGTTACAAATGCACTCATCCAAGATATTAAAGAAAAACATATAGAATCCATTATATATTTAATAAAATCTCTATTATATCTCAGGTAACTATATTGAAATGATTTTCATAGTATATGATATTAGGGCATCTGTGTTTTCATCAGTTTTTGCTTTCTATTTTCATTCTTTGAGAGGATGTCATCAAATAATTCTTAGGATGATTGTCCACTTTATGCAAGTTTATATTTGTTATAAGTAAGTTTTACATGCAACTATACTTCTTAAAAATGTGAAAGGCTATAGGCTATAATTTTATAATAACAAGTTTGGAACATGTAATGCATTTTAAAAATCTATAATATGTGCATATATTTATCTAAGTCTTAATAAATTATAAAATAAATAAGAATAGAGAATTATGTTTATTTATTTTGCAAGAATTTTATTTCTTGATAATAGATTTCTCTCCATTATAGAGGAGGCACTGCTACTTTCTACAAATTAAAAAAATAGTATTTAATTAGACTAGCCCTTTGTTATGTACACATGCTTTAAACTTGTCTGATGAAGTAAGCTGTACATATTAACAAGGTGTATATATTTGATACTATCTTTATAAGCTCTTTTTAGCAATGGCATCCATTAGAATAATTCTGTTTTATTTAAATCAAAAACTGCTCTACAGCTACATAACAATTCTATTGATATACCTAGAGTTTGGCAACTTGGTAAAATAAACTGTGAAAGGAACACAGCAAGAAAAAAAAAAGAGGAATTGCCTAAGCAATTTTTCTTCTGTCATTTTATTGGTCTGTCATTACCTTTTTGTCTCTCCATGAACACTTGTTTTGCCAAAGCAAATGCCTGGTAGCCAATTGTCAATACTTTGTTTCTAAACTAAAATAGACATTCTTTTTTAGTTGCTTCTTTTTCCTCCTTAATTAGATGTCAAACACAGTTAAAACATCCACTGCATTGACCTTAAAAATATTCCAGCATGATTCATGAAGAGTTAAATCCCTGCCAACCCTAATTTCCCATGGTCACTTGTTTTCAAAGATCCACCATTAACTCTCTCATTGCTCAGGTTGCCAAGACAAAGTTTCAGGCAATCACTGTGCTTACTTTACTTGTCATCTTGCCTGGTAGGAGATGAAAAAAAAAAATTGATATGTTAAATGAGAATGAAAAAGAAGAACAAGAAGGCAACCTTTATAGTGGATATACAAGTATATCTAATAAGGTACCTCTTTACTTTCTAGGAAAAAGGAATTGAATAGATGGTTTAGGGCCATCTGGAGAAGTGATAATATTAGAAAAAAATGGGGTATGCTGGCTTTTCCTCTGAACCATCTGATTTAGAATCCTTGTGGGGGAAGCAAATGTGAGAACTCTGTAAATCTCAGCAGTCACATACAAATTATCCTCAAGAAACATTCACTCAGAGATACTTTTGCCTTCCTTAAATATATGTAATATAGCTAAAGGTTGAAATACTTCTTTTTAAAAAGTATGCATAACAGTTTATTTCCCCTTCAAAACTAGTCAAATTTCACTTTTCTCATGAAATACCAGAATATCATGTAATCTTCCCTTTGGAATGTGTGGTACAATGAAGACTTCAGAAAAAGTTATGGAAATCACAAGGAAATAAATTAGGTTTGGGGTTTTAAACAAATGACAAATGTTCCATCACTCAGTGTAATGATCTTTTCCAGGACATTGTGTGCTTCAGTTTTAGGAGAAATTAAAGACACATGCAAGTCTGAATGTGATGGTGATCATGTAAATCCAAAGGTTAAATGAATGCCTTTAACTTTACCTTCAGAGGGAGGATTTACTAAATAGCATTTAAATAAATGGTAGACATTTTAAAGGCTTTCTTTTCATACTTTGTAAAGTTTGTTTGTTTTTTTCCCCCAAAATGAAGTAGTTTATTTATTTTAAGAATACAATTATCAGTTAAATTGAGATTGTCACACACATCTTTCTGATACTATTGAATTAAAAATTATGCAGTAAAACTTGCAGAAGTTTTTTATTTTCCATTGCTCAATACATTATGGTCACTTTAAAATTCAATTAATATAAGTGGTGATTTACTTTATTATTTATTAAACTTGTTAAATTTTCAGAGATTTTCTTTACTTCTACTAAAGCACAAACACATATTCACATGTCCATACACACATATATAGGTGAATAGATAAATGACAGAAACTTTATATTAATATTTTATAGTTGAGAAAAATAATCCTGGAAATCTACAGATTACGAAGTATAATAAATGCTTTATAAATAAAACTGTTATTGATTTAAAATGACATTCATATTTTTTTCATATTTTAAAGTATATATATATATATATATATATATATAAGTATATATATATATATATACATATATATATATATATATATATATATATATATATATATATACACACACACACACATATATCTATTGGGTTCCATGGAAAGTTTTCATGGATCTTAAGTATTTACATAATGGTGTAGAATGAAATTTGTCTTTCACTAAAAATCCCCTCATTGTTAAACAGTTAAAATTAAACATGTAGGGGAAAGCAAAGAAGTTATAAATTCTTTGCAATGTCTTTTGTTCAATAGTCACTGTATGTTTGGCATCAGGACTCTGACTTGCTGATTCCTACATGGTCTTTTCTTCTCATAACATGGCTTTTTCTTCTCAAATTCTATTAACTTTAAAAATCATATTTTGATTCTAAACTCTTGAACATAAGCACACTGACAACTATAAATTTTTCTTCGTCTACTCAACAAGTGTATCCTGGCAAAATAATAAAAAATAAAATAAAACAAATTCTCAGCACCCATCTTGTGATCCAATGCTGATCAGATCAAATGAGGGCTAGTGAAAGTCTCCAATTTGTGGCTTCTCTGTTTAAAACTGCCAACCAGATTGGCCTTTCAAATAATAATTTATACAGTATAGATTTTACCAAGTAAGAAAATAACTTAGACCACAAACCATCCCGTGTAAGCCTTTAACCTACCAACTTCTGATAATGATGTTCAGTCATACTAACTTCAGTAAACCTGAACACGGAAGAGATAGTTTTTCCAATTCTAACTTTTTATGTTATTTCTCTACATGTAAATTATTCCCAAGACTCCACTACTGGCAGTGATACAAAATACCTGAATATTTAGGCAACTAAATAGATGTATAGACCTGTGATAAATATAATAATTTCTGTTTTGTTATTTTTAATTATCACAGAAATCAAACAACGTAAGTAATTAATATCTTGTGATTTTTTTGTTCAATTATATTTAAATTTCATATTCAAGAATTAATGCAATTGAAGAATCTTTCAGTAACAAATTTAATTAGAATTAATTAATATAATTGTACATGTTCCTAGTAACAATATTAAAGTTAAATTGTCCATTGCAGAGCATAATCTATTTATGCTAGTATGAATACATAATTGTATTTGAGATGTGTGCTTTAAGTAATATAAAGTTATTATAAACTTTAAGTAAGCTATAAGAAATTGTGAGGTTTTCCTTCTCATCCCATTTTTTTCTCATTTAAACTACCATACACAATTCAACAGGTCAGAACATCACACCTTTACATCTTTTGGAGAATTTTAAATTGTTTTAAATAGTATTTATATTTGAATGTTTCTAAATATCTTCCAGAGAGACCAGTACTAAAATAAACTTTGAATTGATTATTATCTAACAATGTTCATTTATTATAAAGTTGTGGTATTATATCATGGATACTTGCATATTAATTGATTAAAACATTGCACTTATCCAAACTTTCTGGAAAAAAATATGATAAATGATCCATTAATGCAAAAAGTCATAGGTAAAATCTCAAAAACTCAAGACAGTATCTAAGTTTAGTGCATGTAGTGAAAGCTTATTTTTGAAAGACCAACATCTGTAAACATAAATTAGGACAAGTATGGATCTTGGGATGGATTTTACCCCTAATGACTTCTAAGGTGCTTTTTAAAGACATTACTGTGATTTGCAGTTCTGTGCTTCCACTAATAGGTGGCACTAGCTATTTGTGACATCTTTTTCATTAGTTTGGAAATGGGCAGACTGCTAGGATAAATACACAGAGTAATGTGTGAAAGCCAAGCTTCAAAAAAACTGGCATAAGAGTCAGGGGATGTGACATGCACAAAACAGAAGTATTTGTTAAAATGAAATTTGTTAAATATTTTGATGTGTCCTTTGTATACCTTTATGCTACATTTTGACCCAGAAAATGTAAATGGTTCTAAGTAAAAAGAAGAATAAAAAACAAAATAAAAATATTTACTTAAATGAGGCTTTACATGTGAAATTGATCTGTAAAATAGAAAACAAAATAATGAATAAAATTGCAGTACTAAAAGATCAAAATGCTGGAAGGACAGAGGGTGCCAAAAAACAAAAATGTGCACATATTTTAAGAAAGGAAAAAACTGCATTAAAATTGTAATACTTAATATATACCGATAACAAAAGATTAACACAAGTCACGTTTGACCTCTGCAATTACAAGAGGTGCTCAAAGTGATTATCATCTGTGTAATTTTAACACAGTTCTTTTGTTTCTTAAAATGTGTATACATTTTTTGGCACCCTCTGTATATGAATTATTTCATATACATTTATATGAATATGAATATGTATACATATATATACATATATCTATTGGGTTCCATGGAAAGTTTTCATGGATCTTAAGTATTTACATAATGGTGTAGAATGAAATTTTCTTTCACTAAAAATCCCCTCATTGTTAAACAGTTAAAATTAAACATGTAGGGGAAAGCAAAGAAGTTATAAATTCTTTGCAATGTCTTTTGTTCAATAGTCACTGTATGTTTGGCATCAGGACTCTGACTTGCTGATTCCTACATGGTCTTTTCTTCTCATAACATGGCCTTTTCATATATATATTTATGGAGAGAGAGAGAGGCAGATAGATAGATAAGTAGATAGATAGATAGATATAGATTATTATTTTTTCCTTAAACCTTAATCATAAGATGTACTTAACAGATATGAGGAGTCAGTGTGCCTGTGGCGTGTGATTGCCATCATTTATAAATGGAGAGTAGCTAGTTGAGAAGGTAAAATAATGTTTAGAAAAGTACATTTTGTGTATTTTTTTTAAATGACTGCTTTTGGTTTATAAGTCTCATACAATGCAATATACAGATGATGTATTATAGAATTGTACACTTGAAACCTACATGATTTTATTAACTAATATCCCCCAATTATTTTAATAAAATTTTTAAAAATATGTGTTTATAATTAAAAATATGGAAGAATCAATAAATTCTATCTGACGCAAATAAATCAGAATGTCTCCAGTTACAATCTCCTTTGATTGCCAAGACATAAATATCAGTAAAAATAGGGAATTCACACACTACTTCCAAACAGTAAGAAAGCTGGACTCTGTTAAACCCAGCATAAAAAATACGTATACAATTTATACTTGAATTAGGGAATAAAGATAAGCAAAAATAAAATTATGTTGATAAATATGAAGAATTAATTGTTCTTAGTATTTTCTAAAAGCTTAGCATGAAACTTAAAGGGACCACAAATTTAGGGAGTCATGTCATCTTCTGAATGAATCATTAAAACTACATTTCCAGGTTCTTTTCTTGGAGAGATGTGTCTTGGGAAACAGTGTTGACCAAACCTTATAGTAACTTAATTTGTTGCTGCAGTCTAAACATGCCTTTGGGTAGAATAGAACATCATCCGTTTGAGTCTTCACTACAATCTAAATGAAGCTTAGTTCTATTGAATACATCAAATGTCTTCTTTAGTCTGTAAAACTGCATATGTGGATCACATTTGTTGTGCCAGATTGTGAGCTTCTCAAGGTCAGATCGGTATTATTTTTTATCATTATGTTCTTCATGGCTAGCAGAAGTGCCGTATTGTTGAATGAATTTATGTTACATTTGGCTTGTTCTTTACATGCATCATATACCTATTATAAGTGAGTATCAACATTATGCAATTTTATAATGAACAATTCATTATAAGTGAATTGTACATTATAATATTGTGGAGAAAGTAAACTCAGTGCTAGCTCCTAGGACAGGTGATTATCAGAGGGGACATTTAGGAGTACATGAAGCATATGAGAGCAGTGCTATCCCCACAAATGATGTCTCCTCTGAACCAAACCTATTCCAGGACTGAATCAGAAAGTATCTGGATCATCTTTGTTTGCCTGCAAGTAAGGAATGGAGAATTTATAATAATACATACCTCTTAGAAAACTCTAGGAATTAGGTTGGAGAATTGTTTCTTTCGTTTGAGCAGATACCTTGATTTTCCTTATTATGGTGTCTCAGTACACCCAGCCAGAAAAGGAAGTGCTACCAAATAGTAAGTAGCTAAAGATAAAATGTCTCATCATCAGTCTCATTGTATCTGAACTTTTGTGTAAAACAAATCAGTCCTATCAAACAAAGTTGAAAGTACAAGCATTTAAAAATATAACTTGGCTGTATTTCATTGTCCGTACTTTAGGGAGACTCCTGGCTTTGCTCTCTGACAACTTGCCAAGGTTTAGTAGTCCAGAGCCTTCCTTGCTTCCTCTTACCCTTGATTCCACTTAAGGATAGCAGTAGTTAGTTGATCATTGTCCCTGCTTTTCATCTCCAACTCATTCCCTTCTTTCCCTTTGTGTCCTATGGCCTGGGAGCACCCCCTACTCCTACCCTCAGCCCTTGCTTTAGAGCCCCCATTTGCCCAGGGGAGTAGATGTGGTAGGAAATAGCCACAGGAATCTTGATTGAAGTGTGAATATGCAAAATACATGTTGAGTTCTTTGTTTAAGATCCTGATCTCATATAATTAAGGAGGTTGGGGTTCATAACAGGATAATTTTCTTAGTCCTTTTATAGCTCTATAATTGATGTTTAGAATATGAATTAATTTGCAATGCTTGATGTTGAATTCTTATGAAATATGTTACTCTGTGTCAAAGCACAAGTATCAAAAGAAAGGGACAGTAGGACTAACACCAAGAGTGCCCTTATGTACAAATCATAGCTATTAGAGGTATTAAAAATTAATTAAGGCCTAGCTCCAACTCTTAAGGAATATATTTGGGGAAAGCCAAAACAAAATTGTTTATACCTGAGGTCAACTTCAAACTATCCAAGTACTTTTGAATCTTTATAATATGTGTTAGAAATTTTAATTTTTATCTTCAAATTTAAACTTTCAAGAGAATAAACTCCGCCCTGTTGTGATCATATTTTTCAAATTAGTTTAAATAAACCTAGGTTTTCACCAGCTATATAAATTTCAATCATTTGCAAATTCAGGCATTATAATTAATATAAATTTCTTACTTGTATTCTATGTGTAACACTCACACACATAATTCTACAAAAGGCACGTGAGGGATTTCTTCATGAATAAGTAGATCCTTGGATAAACAAAGTGAATATAGTAGTATTTCTGAGGAAGACGTTATCATATCTACCTAAAGATGTCTGGGGGATTTTTAAAAGAAGGTACAAGAAAGGTGTGCCTTGAGAGACAAGACTGTGACAAGGTAGAATTAGAGTAGGGTGGTAATTAAATTATCAAAAAATATTTCTTTGTGATGTGTTTTTATATAGTTTAAAAAAAGTATATTTTATATAGTTTATAAAATACTGTGTTTCTCCGAAATTAAGACCTAGCCGGACAATCAGCTGTAATGCGTTTTTTGGAGCAAAAATTAATATAAGTCATATTTTTGCTCCAAAAAACGCATTATAGCTGATTGTCAGGCTAGGTCTTATTTTCGGGGAAACGGGAAAATAGATATAAACTTTTTTCTGCATTCAAATGCAACATGGAAACAAATGTATCCTTTAACAAGGGAAACTTAAAATTGCAGCGTATCAGGCTAGGAACATGATAGAATTAATACGCAGTTGTCTTGATTTGACTAAAATGAGATCAAGAGGGACAAGTGATATATACTTGTTATGATTTTTCCACAGTGGTCACAGTAGTCATTTGGGCTTATCCATCTCCCCTTTGGGTTTTGTCTATAAAACATATTGGACAGGCTTCTTTTCAACCAATGGAAAAAACAAACAGAAGTTGAATTTGGTTACCAGTGTGGAAAACACTGTGACTATATTTCCTTGAGATTATAAAATATACTGGCTTTTCTTTTCATTTACCTAGCTAATTTCTATTTTTTCAGCTTTATTTTGTTATTTCTTTAACCAGCTCACCATCAAGGTGTGGAAAGAGCAATTGCTATTTCATAAATCATGTTTGTTTTTAATATGAAGACCTATGCCATCTACATGATGAGTATCAGGTATTAAAATATCCCCCTAACTGTGCACTACTGTTATATACCACATATCTTTAAATGCACAATCACATATTCCATACATTTTAATTCCCTTAGAACTTTGTTATCATTTAAGATGTTTCTCTGGCTTACTAACGAAAAAGATAATATCAGGACAAAACAGGCTATTAAAATCTTGGAACGTTTCATAATATATTAGAAAAAATCATAGGTTTGTGGTATTTTTCAACTCAAATTGCAAAAAGTCACTTGCAGAATTTTTATGTACCTTACTTGTAGAATTACATATACCAAATGAAGAACTACGTAAATCACTGTGTGTATATGTAGTACATATATGTGTACATAACAAATACAAGAAGGGTTATATTCAAGTCATTATTTTTCTACATCACATTATGTTTGATTGGGAATTATGGAATGTGGAACACCAATCACCAGAGCACAGAACTGAGATGACAGGTTATGGGGAGAGGGTTTTCCTTTCCTTGATGTCAAATCTCGAGCAGTTAAGGATTGTCTGTTATCTTCTGTCTTTAATAGTTGACCTTCCCTGAGCATCTTCTACTGTATGATGCTGCTATCTAGCAGAATTCTCTGTTCTCTCTTAGGCACTGCTACTCTGGGAATTTGCCAAAATGCCCATTTCAGCGACCCTACCATTGAACTTCTTAGCATCTTATCTCCAGGCCTTAGTGCTCAGTCTTATTCCCTCCACAGAAAAGCACACGATGTTTCCATTCTCAAATCTTTCCACCTCCAGAGTGCAGGGTGTGAGCAGGACATATAATGTGCCCCAAAATAATAGCCTTCCATCTTTCCATATTTGAAATACAGAATCTTTTCTTTTTTTTTTATAGCTGACTCTTTCCACCCTCTCCCCTAACCCCTACCTCCACCCCCCACCTTTTTTCTGAAAATACAAAGTCTTCAACCCATTCTTGTCCTATCCAAATAAATCTCATTTAAAACTCTCCTTTCAAAAAGAAAATCCTGTTTATGCTCCCCTGGTTATATGAAAACAGTGTCTAGGCCTCAAAAATTAAAAGCTCTTATGTCTCTCTTGGGAAGAGATTAAGAACTTTTTTTCATTTTTAGCAGATTAATTTATGGAAGAGCAAACAAAAGGACAATGTCTTAATTAGATAATCTTGCTACTTTAAAATTTCACTAAATCGCTCTCTTCTACACATACCTAATGATCTACACTAGACATCATTCCTAGTACAGAGAGTGTGTGGTTCCCATAATTTTAGTCTAAATGCCTCACATTTACATCAATAAAATATGTTGATTAGAGGACAGAATAATTTCCTTGATCCTTGAGATGTAGAAAGACTGCCCAAGCAATGACTAGGAAGGGAAGCATAGCAGAAAGCTCTCAGAACTGGAAATACTGTGCTAGTATTATCCATCTGTTCATGCCCCTACCAGGAAAATTACTTTTCCACATGCTACTAACTCTGGGGACCAGTTGCTGAGCCAGGTGGGGACTTTTGCATGTGTTGCTTCCACGTGTTGTATCTCTCACACGGAACTCCAACTCAACTTGTTCAAAACTATACTCACTGTTCTCTCTACAAACTTGTTTCTCCTCCTTACTCCCTGTATCAGGGAATATTGCCATTTTGTCACAGTTGTCTAGGGCAGTGGCATCTTTGCTTCTTCTCTCGCTGGCCTACCTTGTATCTAACTTGATATCCTGGGGATTCTACCTCTTGAGTCTGTAGCTCACATCTGTCCTACTCTCTCTTTCAGGTTAAATCAGGCTGTTATCATCAGTTGCCTTACTATGGCAACAGCCACCTATAATTATTCTCTCTTCTTTCTGTCATTACAGGCTATAAATCTTTCAAAAATTCAAATCAAATTATGTCTTTTCCTTATTTTAAATTCTTACTGATTAAAGTCCAAATCCCTTAGTTTGACTTATAAGAATGATTGATCTGAAGGAGTCTAGCGCATAGCAGAAACTACCTGAAGGTCCAGATGTGAAGAAATTAATGCCTGAATAAGGAACACAATAATGGAAATGAGAAAGGCTGGTGATGATGAACATATTACAAAAATCAGGTTTAGTAAATGATTGTGTGTCGGAAGGATATAAAGAATTTGAGAACAATAAGGTTTTTAATTTCTACAAAATTAAATTAGGAGTGTGCTACAAAAATTGATAGTAACTTGAAAGTGAAACTTTTTTCACCTTACAGTGCCAACAATGCCCCAAAACAGCCATTCCTTCTCATCACACCTGTAAACTTTCCTTCCTGGGTACATATCCTCCCACCCTCTCAGTTGTTTACTTATGCTATCCTCTCCAATAAACATTGCCTTGAGTATCTCTTTTGCAAGGCCTTTTAAGAGGCAGAGAGGTATAAAACATAATATGGCAACTGTCCTGAAGAACTTAACCATGTGGAAGGAGAGAAGACAAAGACTGTCAAATTTATAACATCACATCTGTTTTTATTCATCTTGTATCCTCAGTCAAGTACAGAGTCTTGTGCGTGATAGGGTCTCATTAAATACTCCTTGAATGAAGTGGTTGAAAGAGTAAGTGAGGAGGTGGCAGGTGAGATTATTCCAGGTGAGAGGGCTAAGGAGCCGAGTTGAGAACATCCATATCCAATTTAATTTAAGGTTTGTAAAATAGAGTAATGAAATTTTGATTGGAAGAAAAATCATTTAAGGCTGCAGAAACAGATTAGATATGGATAAATGGTAGAGAATTTTCAAACAGATTTTACAGGATTCAAACTTAGCTTTAAACAATAGATAATGAAACTTTTTAATGTTTATAAATGAGTGATATGTGCAAAGCAATGCTTTAGGAATCCAGAAACCTGGGAGTTGGCCCTCATTTCTAAGTTACTGAGTCATCATCTGAGATGCTGAATAATATTCTGAAGCAAATGGCTACAGTTCAGATTGGGCCTCACATACTGACCTGATCTCTGGGAGTACAAAGACGTCATATGTGGACATCTAGCTTATCCTTACCAAATAGAGCAATATATTTTCACATGTCCAGAAAAATGCAAATCATATTTCAGAAAAACAGCCGATATTTATGCTTTCATGTAAAATGTTAAAACCCAACAATCAAGTGTCATTTAGCTCTGTAACTAAAAATATTCTGTTACATAGTACTTCCTTCAAATTTTCTTAAGTTGATGGCAAAGCATACACATACATCTTGAACTTCTGAAAGGGGCTGTACACAAATTTTACTCTATCACCATGTCACTATTTGAGCAAAGCAAGATGACAAAGATGATGTGATTTTTTTCCCCAGCTCACTATATTATGTGGGTTCATCATTCTTTTGATGGACTTTCCCCCCCTTGAGCTGTTGTGCCAGGATTTGCCCCTTTGCTCTTGATTCTAACTACAGAAAATAGGAAGCTGTGCTCAGACAGAGTAACTAATCCTGACTCCACTTGCCTGTTTGGCTCTCCCACATTGGCCCACAGCCATGGAGGTTCTTATTTTCACTGTGTGTTCCTCATGCTCAATAGAGTCCCAGCCTTCTCTTACTTCCCAGCGCATCTATTCAGAACAGAATTAAGGTTACCTTTGCACACTCTAACAGAGCAGTCATCCTCTACTCATCAATCAACCTCCTAATGCAGACAACTTCTTGAAAAAGATCTCTAGCAAAACAACAAAATGAGACCAGGTGACTAAGAAAAGTTTTTTTCTCACATGGATAAAATCACTAGGCAAGGCAGTCAGTGTCTGTCCAATTTTGTTTCATCAGAAACAAGATTCGTACTTATCTGATTGGCTTTGATGTTTGTCATGTTGGAGAAAATGTCTACTCTATGACGGTACTTCTGTTTACACCTACATAAACATCAGCACACTAATTTTGAAAGAATATGTTTAGTCCATTTTAAGCAGTTGCCATATAAGGAAGTGAAATTAGTGATTCTATAGCTATAGATTCTATAGATTCTATAAACCCATAGATTCTATAGGTTTTTTTAGTACTGATCTCAGCCTATAACGTTAATCTGCACACATAACACATGCTATAGGCCACACTCTCCTAGGTAGATTCCCTATTGTACATATTATACCATCCTTTTCATACAACTTAGTTTTCTATATAGATAGAATTAATGGCTGAATGTTGCTAGTATGCCCCACCTAAACAGCCAGATTTATCACCTTTTTATATTTACAAAAGAAGAAAATTTTGCATTCTTGGATTATGCAAAATGATAGCACATATTCAATTAAAAATAAATATATTGATATTATACATTATTATTATTTAGTGTTTGTGAATAGTAAGTCTTGCTATGTTTACAGTGTCAAGTACTTGCCTGTGGGCCTATTGAGAAATTAATGGCATTTTCTAATTTAGCTATTAAAACAAAAATTTCAAAAAGGCAAGAAGGTGAAGAAAGCATTAATTGACTCTGGAATTTTCTATGTGTAAAGCTATGGACACCTTATTAGTTTTTTCAGCCTAGGGTTGCTGTTCTGTAATGTAGGAGAATATCTACATTATAGTAACTGTTACCAGGATAATGACAATACATATTTAAGGTGCCCAATCAGTGTTTAGTACATATAAAATATTCATTAACTATTAATTTCTTGAGGCAGATTAATAATTGCAAAGATTCTGAATTTATGTGTTTTGCTCATTTGGATAGGTGTTCATGCATGTGTTCTCTAGCTATTACTCATTTTGTGAATTATAGTAATCATAATCATAATCATAATAATACAAAAATCACAATTGTTATATTTATACTTCTTTCAAAGACCTATAGCACAATAGTGTAAATGTTTAAAAACATGAAGTTTGTTTGTATTAACTGGTCAGTGAACATATGAGGAGGCTTTGTAGTAACCTAGTGTCACAAGTAAATAATTTGATGAAACATAGATGAGTATAACATTTAGGCCTTTCAGTCCTACATAGGTGAAGTTCAATGTTTTGCTGATGACCTATTGCTTGACAGTTTCAAGTGTAATTTCAGTGGAATCTATAAGTGTGTATGCTTAAGCTAATGATGAGGATGAAAGCAGACTTGGTTTTTAGGCCTTCTGCCTATGAAAAGTTACTGAGTCAGGCCAAGCAAGGAAGCACCTGTTTCTTTAGGAAAGGCTTGCTTGCATCTCACAGACTACAAGTGCCCATTCACGTTTTTAACATGAACCAAAGTCAGTCATTTGATATTCAGTAAAAATAACCAGGAAATGACTAATTTTATTTGCTCCTGTACCGACATCATATCCTCTCAAATGGTGTAATGGTTACCCTGAATATTATTTTATTATGACTTGGTCAATGAAGACACCCCATCCTTCATGACGACATAAAAGATTATTGAATTCACATAGGAATTAACACAATATTCCTATTTAATATGTCCCCAAGTCTGAATGAAACTTTGTAGATATAAAGTCTGAGCCTTTCTGACTAATTCTGTAAACCACCTGTGATCACAAATCACCCATTTACAGGAAGGAGGATATTCAGTGACTCAAGAAAATAAACTTGCAGCCTGAAGCTAGTAAACAGAATGAAGAATACGTTGAGAGTAACTTAAAGGGGCTTTTGTCTAACAGAAGATACTTGGAAGCCAGACTGGGAAATCGAGACGTTGTTAGAAAAAAAGGTGACACTAACCAGTCAGCTTTTAAAGGATTTTTCTGGAAGACAGAATTCCTTTGGAAAACACTTTATACACCAGCATGAATAAATTTTTGAGGTACTCTAGACAAAGATGAATATTATTTCATTGTGGCGTTAGCCATATTACAATGCTCATAAACTATTTTACCTTATGCCAGACATGTGGAAGCAATCACTGTATGTAAATGATATGTGAAGGTGAGGTATAGTTTTAGCTTAAAAATGTAGACTGTCTGTGGTTATAAATTATAACCACATCACAAAGAGCAACGTGACTTTTAATAGTAACTTAAAATATAAAAATAATCAGTGATGAATTATTAAAACTGCCAGTGTTTTCTTAGTAAAGTACAATAAATGTAAAATATAGTGCTACTTTGTGCTGTTACATTATTTTTAGAACACGATATTCAAAGATAAATGTTTGTTTTACCTTAAGAAATTGTTAAAATGTAAGTATCTGTAGTCAGATATAGTTTCGTCAATCTATCTCTAAAAAACTACTTTAACCAAGGGTCACATTTTATTTTAAAATTTTTACATCTTTTTCTAAGGTATAACTGACACACAACATTATATTAGTTTCAGATGTATAATACAACAATTTAGTATTTGTATATACTGCAAAATGATAACCACAGTAAGTCTAGTTAACATCTGTCACCACACATAGGTATAGAATTTTTTCTTATATGAAAATTTAAAATTTACTCTCCTAACAACTTGGAAATATTCAATGGAGTATTGTTAACTATATTTCTACACTATACATAATCATGAGTTATTTATTTTATAACTGGAAGTTTGCATTTAAGGATTGACTTTTAGACTGACTACAGTTGTCCTTTATTAAAATAACTATTTCTCTCCCTTTTTTTATTCCTCTCCTTTTATATTAGCATGATATCAACTTGTTTTTTGCCTATAATATACTCTTTCTGCAATATATCTATCTATCTATCTATCTATCTATCTATCTATCTATCTATCTATCTATATATATATATTTCATAACATTTTATAAATGTGGAACATATAAACCCAAGTCAATCAAATCTCCTTGAAAAGGAAATATACTGAATAAAAATAAATGTTTTTTTTTTCTTTAATTTTGGAACACTGGGAATTTTAGTCTCAATATCACGGTGCTTTGTCTTTAAAATATTTCTACCATGTGCTGTATGTAAAGATGGATATTAAAATAACATAAATTAAAAAAACTGTTACTAGAAACACACACACACACACACACACACGCATGCAAACTAGAGGAAAAGAAAACAAGGAAAAATAAATCAAACATGAATACGAAGCCTGGCAAGTAAGTTCACGAACTCATCCTAGAAAAAGTGCTACATACTTCATTGCTGAATATCACTACGGCTACCTTCAAAGTATTCCCCTTGGAAGCTATGCACAGACACCAGCACCTAGTCCACCCTTCAAAGCAATTTTGAAACTATTTTTTTCTGGAATGGCTATCAGAGCTGTCGTCGTATTACCCTTGATGTCCTGAATGTCATCAAAATGTCTTCCTTTCAATATTTCCTTTATCTTCAGGTAAAGAAAGAAATCATGGGGGGCCAGATCAGGTTAGTAGCGAGGGTTTTCCAATATAGTTATTTGTTTACTGGCTAAAAATTCCCTCACAGACAGTGCCGTGTGAGCTGGTGCACTGTTGTGATGCAAGAGCCATGAATTGTTGGTGAAAAGTTCAGGTCCTCTAATTTTTTCAAGCAGCCTTTTCAGTACTTCCAAATACTAAACCTGGTTAACTGTTTGTCCAGTTGCTACACATTCATAATAAATAATCCCTCTGATAGCAAAAAAATATTAGAAACATTGTTGCAACAAGTTCGCGAACTTAATTGTCAGACTTTGTACATAAGCATTATCTTTTCAATGGAAAAAAAAAGCACAAGGTCGTATTTTCTTAGACTGAAATTAGGTCTTTTGTACTTCCAATTTGCTCATAATAAAAATAAACAAAACTCCATTCATTCTAACCTACGAGTATGCATTTGAGAGAATCAACAAGTGAATCATCATACTAAGTATCTAAATAAAACTGACCAATGTTTAAAAGAAAGAAATAGTCTCAAAACATTGGCTCAACATGCCATGCTTCATTCAATAGTCATATTCTGGGTCCAGGAACTAGCACAGGGATAAAAGACACAGTCCTTGTGTGAAAGTATCTGACTCTAGAGTAAACCGAGATCATATCATGTATATCATGGCGCAAAAAAACAAAAAAAACAAAAAAACAAAAAAAAAAGAAGAAGAAAAAAAAAAAAGGAAGTCTTCAAAACTAAAATTAATTCCCTACCAGACAAATGCCAATTGCCATTTGGAGTTTATTTCGTAGAGTAATAGTATAGGAATGTGAGCATAGAGAATGACTGGAAATAGAGGAGCTAAGCAGAGAGCTATGAATGCTGGAAATCAAAAGTGCTGGAAAAGAGACAAATCCTGCCACTCAGATGCATGCGTGTGTGTGTGTGTGTGTGTGTGTTGTGTGTGTGTGTGTGTGTGTGTATGTGTGTGGTGTTGTGGTTGTTACAGTTTGGTCTATGATTCTCCTGTAACTCTGATTACTCTCGGTGTATATTTCCACATTATTATGCTCCTGCTACTTTAAATATTATTCTCTTTCTCATTCAGGAATGTTATTTTGGAACTTTGAAATTTATTTCAAATGGACAAAAATTCACTAAGTATAACTATACACCAATCATTATAATGATTAGTAGGTATTGAAAAACACATAGGATTAATCCCTTTTCTCAAGAACTTCACAACATAGTTAGAGAAAGTATACAGCCCAATGATAAGGCAAATCATTTCATCACGTAGATATAAACAATGCTATGAAATTTAGAAGTGACAATTTTTTAAGTTCAAATTGTCTTTTAAATATACCATTTAAGTTATTGTGTGTGTGTGTGTGTGTTTAAAGATTTTATTAAAATATAGATAACCTACAATACTATATTAGTTTCAGGTGTATATAATAGTTATTCAACATTTATTGACCTAAAGAAGTGATCACCACCATAATTCCAACAACCGTATGACACCATACCATGCTATCAAAATATTATTGACCATATTTCTTATGCTGTACATTACATCCTTATGAATTATTTGTTTTAACCTGGAAATTTGAACATCTTCATGATTTTCATGTCTTTAAAAAAGAAAATAACTTACAGTTGACATTATCATTATTATTTTGTAATATTTTCAGGTGTACAGCACAGAAGTCAGGTATTCATATAAGTTAAAAGAAATAATCTCCCTAGTCTAACATCCACCTGGCAGCACACATAGTCACCAGCATATTATTGACTATATTCTTCACACTCCAGCCCACATCCACATGTCTATTCGGCAACAACCAATTTGTACTTCTCAATCCCTTCACCTCCTCCACCCTTGCCTCCAATTCTCCTCCCATCTATCATCCCTTTAAATCTGGTACCCATCTGACACCATACATAGTTATTACAAGATTATTGGCTGTATTCCTTGTGCTATATTCTACCGTGTAACAACCACTATGTACTTCTTAATCCCTTCCCCTTTTATCCATCCCCATCCCTCCTCCCATTTGGAAACCATCAAAATGGATTCTGTATCTTTGAGTTTGTTTCTGTTTTGTCTGTTTGTTTGCTTTGTCCTTTAGGTTCCACATATAAGCAAAATCACATTGCATCAGATTTTCTCTGAGTGGCTACTCCACTCAGCAAAATACCCTCCAGGTCGATCCATGCCACTGAAGATGGAAAGAATCTATTCCCTTCCATAGGCGTGCAATATTCCATTGTATCTATGTACACCTCCTCTTTATCCATTCATCCACTGACGGAACACCCAGGCTGCCTCCACATCTTCATCATTGTAAACAATGCTGCAATGAACATATGGATGTGCACGTCACCTCGAAGCAGCATTTTGGGGTTTCCTCAGATAAATACCTAGAAGTGGGATTACTGTGTCTTTCTTTGTCTCTTGTTACAGTCTTTTTGAAAGTCTATTTTGTCTGGTATAAGTATTGCTACTGCTGATTTTTTTTCCATTTTAATGAAATATCTTTTATCCCATCCCTTTACTTTCATTCCTTGTGTGTCTTTCAATCTGAAGTAAGTCTCTTATAGGAAATTTATGTAAGGGTCTTGTTTTCTTATCCATTCAGCCACCCTATCTTTTGAGCATTTAATCCATTTTCATTTAAAGTAATTATTGATGGAAATGTAGTTAATTGACATTTTATTCATATTTTTATTTTATTTTTTTCATCTTAAAAAAGTCCCTCTAAGATTGCTTGTAATACTGGTTTGATGGTGATGAACTCCTTTAGCATTTTCTTATCTGAGAAGCTCTTTACCTGTTCTTCAATTCCAAATGATAGCCTTTCTTTGTAGAGTAATCTTGGTGGAAGGTCTTTGCTTTTCATCAGCTTGAATATTTCTTGACAATCTCTTTTGGCCTTCAAAGTTTATGTTGAGACAGTTATAGGAGCTCTCTTGTAGGCAACTAACTGCTTTTCTCTTGCTGCTTTTAAGATTCTTTTTGTCTTTAATCTTTGGCATTTTAATTATAATGTGTCTCAGTGTGGGCTTCTCTGGGTTCATCGCCTTTGGGACTCTCTGCACTTCCTAGGCTTGAATATCTGTTTCCTTTACCAGTTTAGGAAAATTTTCTGTCATTATTTCTTCAAATAGGTTTTCAATTCCTTGCTCTCTCTCTTCTCCTTCTGATACCCCTATGATTTGATGTTGTCCCACAGGCTCCTTAAACTATCTTCACTTTTTTTTTCTTTTTACTTTTCTGTTTGCTTTTATTTTGTAAATTGCTAATTCGATCATCTGCTTCATCTAATCTACTGTTTATTCCCTGTAATGCATTCTTCACTTGAGTTATTGTATTCTTTATTTCTGATATTTATTTTATGCTTTCAATCTCCATTTTTATGTTTTCTGTCTATTTGTTGACATTCTCCTTCAGATCACTGAGCATCCTTACAACCAGTTTTCGAACTCTCCCGCTGATAGATACTAGTCTCTATTTCATTTAGTTATTTTTTCTGGAGCTTTGTTCTGTTCTTTTATTTTTGACATGTTTCTTTGTCTCCCCATTTTGGCTACAGCCCTGTGCTTGTTTCTATGTATTAGGTAGGGCTGTTATGCTTCCTAGACTTAGTAGAGTGGCCTTATGTGGTAGGTGTCCTGTTTGGCCCAGCAGAGCCTCCCTGGTCAACTGAGCTGGGTGCTCCATGTGAGTCCCTTGTGTGGGTTGAGTTTGTCCTCCTATTGTAATTGAGTCATAGTGGTTGTTTGCATGTCAACAGGAGGGATTGACCCTCAGGCTGATTGGTCATGAGAAGTGGCCATGAAGACAGTGGAGGAGCTGTTGTGCCGGGACTGACCCTACAGGGCAGAATTTGCTTTGTCAGGGCTCTGGTGCGTGCTCTTTACTTTGTGTCACCCTTGGAAGTGGTCAGATGATGCCCTGGCTGGATCGGAAGCTGGCCACCAAGTATGCCAGCCTCGGGGCCTTCTGGCAGGGGACCTGCTGCAGGCCAAGTTCAGCCATAGCCTGTGCCCTACCTGAGGCCACTTGGCATGAGCCAGAAAGCATTCCTCAGATTGCCACCACCTGCATTAGTCTTGGAGGTCTCTCCAGAGATTAAGCTGGGAACTGAGTCTAGCTATCACTAGTGCCAGGCTAGTATGGGCTATGCTAAAGCAAAGTATGGGCTATGCTAAAGCCAGATGCTGCTTGTTTGGGGTTTGTGAACCTTTGAGAGATTTTAGGAAATTTCCCAGCATGAGCCAAGACAGGCTGTTTGTATGGAAAAGCCACTAGAAGCAGCTTTGGTGGTTCTGCAAGTTGGGTGGGGCAGGGTCTCAGGGAATCAAGAGGGCAGAACAAATGAAAGGTGTTACCTAGGTAGATAGAGACTTAGATATGGTGTCTGCCTACCTACTGGGAGGGGAAAGGGCTCAACAAAGGCTTTCGACAGCTCCTCCATCCAGGAGAAAGCTGCTCTTCTAGCCCTCACCCTGATGCCAGACAACTCATTTCCTCCTGGTATGTCCCTGGCACCTTTCAAGCTGCTTCCCCAGCACAGGAGCTCAGAGCATCTCGGCCTCTCCTACCATTTTCTATGTGACTTCTCTGTATGTCCATAGTTGTAGAGCTTTGGTTAATCTAGACTTCAAGTTATTCTCAATGATGTTTGTTCTGTAGTTTCATCATAATTTTGATGTGGTCATGAAAGGAGGTAAGCACAGTGTTTACCCACTTTGCCATCTAGAGCAGAAAAAAAAATGTTTTGTTAATTATGCTTGGCTGTACTATTGAGTACGAGGAAAGTATGTTTTACAAGGAGTGAAAATTAAACTGGATCTAAAAGGGTAAGGCAATTTTGCATGAAAGAACAGGGAAGGCCTTTCTTGTATAAGTGCAGTCTGGAGACATGCGGCATTAATACGTACAGCTTATGTAAAAAACAACAAAATTAATTTAATCTTAAATGAAAAAGAGTTGCAGATGCTGAGGCAACGGAAGGTAATTAGAAAATCTGATTATGTCAGTGATAAATGATTCTTCATAATCTTTGATCATTCCTCTAATAACTACTAATATAGTGTGGCAGTGGAGCACAGTATAAGTTATGGGATATGTATTTATAAAGATGACATGCATTCTGCCCCCAAGGTGCTCACAGTCAGTGGATAAAGTATTCAGCTATGTCAGTACACACATTGTAGGGCAAATGTGCAAATAGTAATATATCTAAACAAAGAACTTGGAGAATTCAGAAAGTTAAGATATCACAGAGAGTCAAGGGATCAGGAAAGTCCTTGTGTGAGAAGAAGTATTAGAGGGGGGCATCAAAGAACCTTTAGGCAGGCATGGAGGGGAGAGAAAGAATGCAGAACATTCTAGGTGATGGGAATAAATTAATAAAAAAGCAGGAGAAAAAGTGTCAATGGAATGCCATGAAATATTTAGTATTTTAGTTTGCTAGACATCTTTAAGTAAATCATACACAATTAGTTCAGGTACTAATTGAATAGCCATGAGTTGTTAACTTGACTTTTCTGAGCACAGAATTCATGCCACAAATGAGGTGACCACTAAGGGTCTATCCCATCTTTCACCCTTTAGTTTCCAATGGAAATGATTAAATAATTTATAAAAATTGTCATCATTATGTTTAATTCATGTATTCGAGTATATTGCATGTATCTGGTACCAGCCCAGAACCACAATCTGGTTTGAGCTTAAACCTGACACTTATTGTCTGTGAGACTTTAGAAAATATACCTCACTAAAACTCAAACTTTATTTGTGTGATGGCATAACAAAAGATCTACCCTTTTTGATGGTAGATTACATGAAGCTTAGAACACGTCGTTTTAAAATGTATCATGGATGATACACGCTAAGCAAAGTGGATAGCATGATGAATGTTTAGTAAGTACTAGACATAAATAGAAGGTACAGAAACACCTCACAACATGAGGTGTCATGTCCACTGATAAAGTGGCAGAATAGATAAGTGTAATGGAAAAAGAAAAGAGACACTCTTCACAAAGAAGTGAGATAAGAGCTGAGGATTGAAGGAAGGGTACAAGTAAGATAAGTCAAAAGTTGACATAGTGGTGTAAGCAATTGCATAAATACATAAACTGTATTTTTTTGGGGGGGGGATTTTTGCCTGATTGTCTTCTTTCTATTGTACTAGCCATTGAGTTGAATAAATCATTTCAATCAGTGTGGCTGCATTTGGTGATGCAGATACTAATTATTATGTTTGACTTTCTATTATTCTCTCTGTCTCCTGAAAAGATTGATAAGCAGTGACTAGGCCAATATCTGTAAAACCAGAGAGCGTTGAGAGAGCAAGATGACTACATGTTCTGATAGCTAGAGCTAACAATAGAGTTGTTTAGTATAATGATCTATCCAGAAGTTTATCAAGAAACTAAAGGGATTGGAGTGAATCAGATCACAAGTGTGGAATCAAAAAGAGCAAATAGAAGCTACGAGGTGTGATTGGGGAAGAGGAAACTTTACTTCAAAATATATTGGTTAACACTGTTTTCTTTTACATCTCTCATTTAGTGAGATAGGAAATAACTCCAGCTTACTAACTTACTTAAACTTTTGTAAAAGATATTGAATTGTAAAATAATAACAACTAAATGAGGGTATTTTTTTAATGTACTTTATAAAAAGTGAACCTAACAGGTATCATGCATAGAACGCATAAGAACTCAATTATATTACCAAATGATTACATTTTCTCACAATTTCATTACATTTTATTTTTATTATTGAAATTGTTCCTAACAATATGTAGTTCCTTTTAGTGCAGGAGAAGAACAGAGAGAGAATTTTACCTAATGTAACAATAATGGGTAGATGCTCTAAGTAAAAGACTGTCATAGTCATTTAGAAGAATAAAAGACATGGTCTGTCAAGAGAAACCAAACACAGGTAACCTATGTATAGGCTGTTTATTGTAATATGCCTTCCAATATGTTATGGGTCAAAATATGTTTATGAAGCATAACAGCTATGTATGAGTACAGTAAAGGCTAAGTGTTGTTCCTTAGTTCTCTCTTCTGATAGCACAGTTCTAAAGACATTCCACTGGATTATAGCTCTATTCTTTTCACTATTTTTACTTAAATGACTCATACAGAAAAATATGCTTTATTTGAATGAGCATGGTTCATCATGTCCTTTTAACTTTTTGAAGTAGCTTTTTTCTTAACTTTTTCCCTGGGTACTCCTAATAATAGACTATTCCAAAAATATTTTCAGGAAACTTGATAGCACCACTGAAGTAGTCAAATTTTATGGCTCAAGGCAAAATATTATTATGCAATACTGAAATAAGACTAAGTTGGTGCCATTTTTTCCAATTTCCAGAGTCAGTCATCTTCACTGCTGAAATTGAATGTTGCATGCTTTGAACTGAATGCATGCTACTAGAAAAGAAGACTCCAGACTGAATTATCTAAATTACTTACTCAAGTAAATCAAAGTGATTGCTTTCAGTTCGTTAAGTAACATTGTCGGAGTGGCTAGGAAATGTGAGTTGAATGGGGAATACTAGGAATTGCCCGTCAGATCTGAAAGTTCTGTTAAATGTTTAAATAACTACTTAAACATTCTTAAACACTACTCTATGTCTTAGACGTTAAGCATAGGAAGACTGGTTATTCACTTGGTTTATAAATACTGATTTTTCTACTAGTATTCTTGGGGAAAATGGCACATGTTTAAGTCATCCTTCCAGACTCTTATGGGCATTAATCTAGCATCCAAGTGGTTTACCATGCCAGTTTTCGAAATAAATAAGCTCATAGATCTTAGAAGATAATAGATGATTTTTATTTTCCTTTTGATAGGTATACATCAAACTCATGGTATGTTTTCCATTAAACACAGGAAGAGAGAACCATTTGTGGTAGAAATCCCAATAGAAAACATATTTACACCCCTCAGATCTTTATTCCAGTTTGTATAATAATTTTTTGACTCGGCTGCTCCTTTTTTTCAAAGTTCTTACTAGTCCCACTAATTGGGGCCTTTATTTAAATTGCTTGAGCAATTTACAACACACCACAGAATAACCTCTTAATGTGCATTTTGTACCAAGATTTGTATCTACTTAAATATAAGAACTGCATCTAAAGCAATTTATAAATTCAAGGAAACAAGATATTGTATATATCGAAAAGGGAGGAACTAAACAGAAAGGACTGTTCTTAGGAAAAAGTATTGAGAGTTTTAATTCAGAATTGCATATTTAGGTTGCCACAGATTTACCATTTCCCATGCCAAATAAAGTGATAGGAGTGCTGTGAAAATTTAGTGCTTGTTAGTGTTGGTGAATCACTGTGGCCATAAATAAAAACTGCTATAAAACTTCAGAGCATTCTTTTGTGGGGCAGGCAAGGTTCATGTAGAGTTTGCTCTTATGCCTACTTCCAGACATTCAGGATTCATGTATTAAGATTTTAATAGTACATGCATTCACCTGATGGGATGTGTATCAGATTTTTGTATTGAAAACAATAAAACAATACAATAGAGAAAAAGTGGAATGACTTGCTATAGGTTTCCAATCTAAACATTTGTTAGCTATCCTTTAGATAACCAAAACCATTTATCTGTGTGTTTCACGCTCTGCCCTTAAGTCGTCCAGATGACTCCCAAAGAAGGGAATGGAATTTGTCCTCAAGAAAATTCCAGTTTTCAACCCTAGCCCCAAGGTTCCAAATAACACAGAATACTGATTACTAACTTTCCTGTATACCTCCAATTGGAGAACCCACTTACCCCCAAAGCAAGGGAAAGCTGATGCTTGGGATACTTAACTGGCATAGATACTGCAGTGAGGTGCTGGTGTGACATCAATCTTCCCATTCCTTTTTCCTGAGGATGGTTGGCATCCCCAACACTGGTGTTCACTGATGTTTGAATAAGGTTAGCTCTAAAACAACTGTCATTAAACATATTTTAAGAAACTCATGCCTATGTTTCTGTTAGAAAAAATAATGGTGATGATAAAAATAATATAAATAATCATAATTTAATGAATACTTATTATTGGCTAGAAATCGTGCTGAGATTTTTGTGTAAACTCTCTCATGTAATTGTTATAGCCACTCTAGATAGTGTGCATTTTTCATCCTTTTATGGATGAGAAAACCAAGGCCCAAAGTAAAGCAAGTAGTAAGGGGAAAAGTTGGAATTTAATTTTCATGTCTAACACCAAGACCTTTGCTATATTTTTCTTTAATTGTAGGAACACTGAACATAAAATCTACTCTCTGAATCCATTTTTAAGTGTATGATACAGTATTGTTGATTTCAGGTACAATGTTGTACAGCACATCTCTAGAGCTTATTCACCTTGTTTAACTGAAACTGTATGATCCTTGAATACTAACCTCCCATAACCCCCTCCCCATATCCTCTGGTAACCATCATTCTACTTCTTTGATTCTATAAGTTTGACTATTTTAAACACCTCATATAAGTGGAATTGTTACTTTTAATCACTGCTCTCCATTGAAGAAGACCTGATTCCAGGTGATTGAAAGAAACCATTGTTCAAATGCTGCAGCTGTGTAATTATACATAATCGTTATATTTTAAAAAAATACTTTCTAAAAACTTAATTACAAAATCAGAGTCCTAAAATTCTTCATATAAATTATTGCTACTGGATTTTAGGTGCTCAAACTTTAGAAACTATTACATTTTCAAGAAGTTAACCAGAGATTTGTTTTGTTTTGTTTTGATTTCCTAACTTAAAACACACACTGGTACACAAAATCTTTGGAAGAAACAAAATATTGTTCTCTAAGCATATGGGCTACATATAAAATGAACAATTGGGACCATAAGAAGATTAATTATATTATATATCTTTATTTAGAAAATAATATGGATTTCTATAAAATCTGTCATTGTTTTCGGATGTGAATCATGACGTATAGTTTTCTAGTAACGCATAGCTAATCACACGCCATTACAAAATTAAGTTTACTGAAATTAAAAAAAGGTAATATATAAAATATATTACCTTTTTTTCATTACATATGTTTTGTTGTTGTTGTTGCTGTGGTTGATGATGATACTTAAGATGTTTCAGCATACAAAACATTACTATAGATTTCAAGAAAATTGTATGCAAAACTCAAGAGAAACTTTTATAATATGGCTGATTGAAGCTAAAATACTACAGAACCTCTGCGTTCCACAAGGTTTACTCTAAATCATAAATTCCTTTCTAACATTCAGATATTACCCGAGCATTGCTGGCAACTTGGACCTGGTTCATGTAAAGATTCCTGAGTTTTGGCAAACTTTTTGACAAATGAATGAAATCAGAGAATAGAGTCAATTGTCATATTCTATTACAGACGTTGTACTGGAGGCATTACTTCTCAGCATAAATGAAATGGGCAGTTTTTATGAAATGTTAAGAGGCTCATCAATCTTTCAGGAAGAAAGAGAAATCCTGTGCTTAGATAATGTGGCTGCTCTAGTTTTACAGTAAGTCATGAGTTCTGTTCAGAGATAAGAACAAGGTAGTAACTGTGAACACCACAGGTTATATTTTTGTTTTTAAATTCAGCTTTTTCACTTAAAAAAAAAGTTTTGAGTGGTGCTCAGATAAACAGAGTACTTAACTGTAAATGTCAAAGCACCTTCCTTGACTACCACAGACATGGAAACATAATAGATTATTAGTAAAGTAAACAATTACATGTTATCACAGTATTTCTGAACCTCAGGATTTGATTTCTGTTTCATCTCTGCTTGTGAATTTCAGATACATATATCTCTTTGTATGCTGGGTCTGTCTTTATGGATGTACCAACCTGAATTCACATGTAATTTGAGTATATGTCAACTGGAGTTCATTAGGTTCTCCTCCCTCTCAAATGCTGTCTCTTATCCACTACCACTCAGTGTATGGTACCATCGTCTACGCAGCTGGATTGAGAACTTGGGTCATGCTGGGTTTCTTCATTTCATTAAATGTATTTGATTACATCTTTTTCATAAATAAATAACAGTTTTATAAGAGTTTTTAAAGATACAGTAGTTCAAATGGTTCAATGGAAGACTCACTTTTTTATGATTAGTAATGAGAACTTAAAAGGTGATATGATAAAAATAGACCAAATACACTAATTAGAGAGAAACTTGATGCAGGTAATAAATAAAATCTTAAATAGTAACTATGCTTTTGCTTCAAAACTAATTGCTTCTCACTATACATTATATCTGAAATACAACTGTAAAGTGTTGGAAAAAACCAAGACTTATCCTTTAACTTTTGATAAGGACAGAAGAAAATCCATAATTCAGTCATCAAATTAATATTTACCCCAAACTCTCCCAGATACATTCATCAGAAATGTATATTTCAGGTTAAGAGACTTGTACTTCTTTAGGTTAATAAACATGTTTCTTTCTATAATTCAGATACTTTCCAAAACAAAAATATAACAATAGATTGAATCAGGTATCAAAATATTATAGACTGGGCTAACTCCAGCCTGCTGTCTGTTTTTGAATAGCTTGGAAGCCAAGAAGAGGTTTTGCATATTTAAATGGTTGGAAGTGAAATCAAAAGAAGAGTAATATTTGGGATATGAAAATTATATGAAATTCAAACTTCAGTTTCATAAATAAAGTTTTGAGTTTTGTCAAAAAATCGTTTGTGGAAATGTATTGTTCTCTCTCTTTACACAAGTTTACAAAATTCTTAATGTTGCCTCTTAATCTTCAATACCAAAAATATTTATTGTACGATCTTTGACACAAAAGTGTTGCTGATCACTGAACTAAAGTATACTTGGAAATGACTATGCTATTCACTTTGCTTTTTAGAGGTCAAAGGTCACTTTAATTCCAATGACTAGCAATATGGAGAGGTACAAAATGAACATATTGGTTGGTTAACTCAAAAAATACAGACAAATTCTGATGCAAACATAAAAAGAATGTGTTTGAGATCTGAAAAACTATAGTGCAATCTTGCTTTTGATCATTTAGCTTTTTTCTTCTGCCACGGAACATATATAAGTTAATAGCTACTCTTTTTCTTTTTGATTCTTGTTTGAAACAGCCCTGTATGGCATACATTGTTATCCTCATGGCACAGCAAATGCAGAAAACTTAAAATAACTATGTTCCCATGTAAGCACAATTAAACATGTTTAGTTAAAAAATAATTTTAATGTTTAGCATTAAAACAATTTAGTCCTTTTTTAATAGGATAGTTTTTGTTCTTATCAAAACAGTTCATTTAACACATAAGAATTATTTTTTATAATAATTATGTTAATATTTTGTTTATTTTTTGTTTCATTTTGTGTTTTACAAATCATACATGTAGCTACTGCTTCCCTATTCAAGATATTTTTTATCTAAACTTGTAAGATAAATAGTAGAAAACAATTGAATGGAATATCAATATCAACATGAAATTAATGTGCCATATATTGTATTGACATCTTTATGCTATTATTTTTCAAAAAATGATTTATTTCTACTGATTTTGTATATTTTCAGGTAGAACAGTTTCCAATTTACATATTTATGTGCAAGTTACATATATATAAACAAGCTTGAACTATTTCAAAGTAGTACAAATCCTTCAGATCTGAAGACTCAAATTGCCCATGAGTAAGTGCAAATTTTTTTCCCACTCTGCAATCGAAACAAGGAAATACAATTTATCTGTTTCATTAAGCCAACTGCAGAATGCAATCTTTCCCCTTCATATGATGTCATAGTTTATGGATTGTCATAGTTTGAAACTGATCTAAGTTCAATTTTATTGAAAATGTTTTGCTTCCTCAAAAATAAGCAGTATGTGTTGAGTTTGTACCCTAATTGAAATAATTATTCAGGAGATTGGAGCACCATTTCTTATAATTCAGTGTGATAGTGTATTCCATCAGCCGGCAGCTCAATTTCTTCCTTTTGCCATCTGTTCTTTTTTTCTTTCTTCTCTGCCAAAAATCAATAGAACTCAATGAGCAAAATTGAGCTGTTCTATAACCCAACCATATTGGAATTATTCTGTTCACAATACGTTGACCTAGTTCTTATACTGGTCCAGTTTAATGAGGTAAGCCCTCTGTTTCTAAAAGTGCATGCTTACTAAACTGTAAACATTAAATGAGTGTTATAAAAGCAGCCAAAATGTTATTGTTTCAACAGTCAAGATTTTAAGATGGCAACACTTGGCAAACATAAAGCCACACACTGTCTGTTTCCAGATTGAAAATCTCTTTATGCAACAAGAGCTATTCATGAGGAGCACTTGTACACATCCAAAGAGATTTGGTAATTAAAATTTTAACTGTGAGAAAGTCTGAAAATATTATCAGAGATTTTAACATCATATATATATATATATATATATATATATATATATATATATGAAGACAAGTCTATCGCAATATTCACACCATCTTAAAATAATGATCAATTCTGTTTTATTTGAAAACTTTATATAAAGATTTTTGCATACATATCAAATTCATTCTGTGATTGTCACAAATATAAATAGAGCTAATGGCAGAAAAAAGTATGGTAGGATTTTCTAATAAGCCAAAATTGTCACAGCATTTGCTATCTTGCAGCCTTATTAGCATAAAAAACACCACCACAAAAGACCTATAGATTTCATTTAAAAAGTCATTGCAGTATTAAGCACCTTGAGAAATCTCAGTAGTCACATTGTATACAGAATTTTGTCTACTTTACATACTACAAAACATCACTTTCATTTTTTAAATGAAAAGTCTCTTAAAATAAAAATATGGGAAAGATGTGAAACACACATAAAAATTATTTTATTGTTGCAAGCTAGTAAGTCATTGTAACTGAAAATACCAAGATGTGTTCCCCTTCCATAACTTATGTAGGGCTGTGCTAACAAAGTTGTTTTCCCCTTATGTCTCATTCATCTTTGCACCCTGAAAAACTGAAATCACCGTGTGCTTGCTGACATATTTGTCATTCTCTTCCTCCCTCCCTCCTACCCTCCTTCCCTCCTTTCCTTTTTCCCTCCCTCCCTCCCTCCCTCCTTCCCTCTCTCTCTATCTCTCTCTCTCCTTACCCTGTTTCCCTGAAAATAAGACCTAACCGGAAAATAAGCCCCAGTATAATGTTTCAGGGTGACATCCCCTGAACATAAGCCCTAATGTGTATTTTGGAGCAAACCTTAGTATAAGACCCGGTCTTATTTTGGGGGAAACATGGTATTACTTTTCTTACTAGAACTCTTATTAGTTCCAGGCACTTTTATTTTTTATTGTTATTATTCTTTAAATAAAAATGTCCTGGGAGAAAAACAGAGCTTTAATTTCTAGTATCTGTTAAATTTGAAGCTATTTAATATGAGACAATGTCTTCTGTACTGAAAAGCTGTAAAGATTTGTACAAAGGAATTGTTAGCAGTCATGGTCATTTTTAAAGAATAGTATCTCATTTTTAAAATTGATTTCATCTGTATTATGTGCATTCATAGCATGCACTTTGTGATTGCATTATTTAATGTCACTTCCCAAGAAAGTGTCATTTTCTGTGTGATTTATTTATTGTAGGCAAAACTATGGTATTTTATATTTTAGAGCAAAGAAGAAAATACTGAAAAAAACTTTCTTAATATTTATGAATCTTAGTTTCAACATCTGAAGCATAGAAATTATAATAATTCCAATTCAAAAGCAGTAAACTAATTATAATTAATTTGAAAACCATTTAGTATCACTTATATTTTGCTCCAGTAAGCAAGGCTTACAATGCAGAACACTTATATAGACGTATAAATGAGAATGCTTATCTGCAATGCCCCGATTTTAAAGTGGTAAACTAGTGATGTTAAATAGCCTACAGGCCAGCTTATTAATTTTATTAAATATAAAATTGAAGTCTAAGATAATTAATTGGCTTTCACTCTTGAAGACTGGTGGCAGAGCACCAGGCCTTGTGTCCACAGAACATTTTTTGAACATTTTATGATGATCCATTACTTTCATAGATAACGTAAGTAATGGAGAACTTAATGCCCCTATTTTCATCTCCATGTTGAAAAGTTTGTGCGTTTTTTTTTAATTTAATAGAAATGCTATTTACAATTTACCATAGATGCTATTTTCATCACAATACTTAATATATTTGGGGAACAATGTAGAGTTCGAAACACAGACTATACATTAGAATCACTTGGCGAGACTGATGAAAAACAATAAAAATAAAATATTTACACCGAACCTCAGTGCAGAATCAATTATATTAGCCTCAATATATTTTTTTTTCATGCTTGACAGTCGACATTAATATAAGGCCAGGCTTGAAATCACTGCTCTGTGACACAAACTAGTTTGATACAAACTCGAACCCTCAGTTACATTACAGCCAAGTAGAAAAGAAGTTAAATCCATTATCTGATAAATTTAGATAATGAAAGTAATCTTAATAATGTGTATTAAAAAGATTAACTCAAATGGCAGAAACGCTTATATATGTTGTGAACTACATTATGTTGGTATTATGATAGGCATTCCAATTAGTTCCCATAAATTCTGAAAAAAAGCTATTAATCATCTAATTTACATAATAAATGTTATAAATTGATTTAATAAAATACATAATTATATAACTAGATAGACATCACTCATTTCCCTCTAGGTTTAGAAAATTGTGAGACTCACACATGAAGCATAGATTTATTTCTTCTTCCACTTAAGTTTGTAGAAAATTTCTTTTTTCATTTTAATACATCTATGTATATTTAGAATAATATTGTCTTTATCAAGGAAAGCAACTTACACTACAGAAGTTTAGCTGTTTTAAGTGTTAGAAATTAAAACAATAGAACATAGATTGCTGTGTCAGCATGTGGCTGCAAAGAGAAAATAATTTGTAAATACACCATGTATTACAGTAAATGAGGAAAAAGGGAGGGTATGCACATTAATTTAGTTTGCTTTTGCAAAAGTCATTTGAATGAAGGGTGAAAAAACCCAGGTGACATATAATTTTGCCTTACTACCTCTGTTTATTCTTCATTGTCTTTTTTCAGAAGCATGTTTTCTTATTGAATATCAGCCTGCAATGTGGAATTCAAGAATTTTATTCCCCTTACATATAAATTATCCTTGACATTAAACGAGAATGCCTTTATTTATTATTAAGTAATACCTAATTTACTGAGTGAGATATGGTTGTATAATCTACGGGAATGAAAATAGTAAATATAGTCAAACAAAGCTAACTGGAATCTGTCACCAATTTCTTCTAATAACTTACAGCCATTAGTTTTTAGTTTAGCCTATGACCCACTTCCCATCTCATTTTCTGCTTTAAAACATTGCAGTCCTCACTCCAATATGTTTCAAAATGAAGCCATTTTGTCAAATAATCTCAATACTGATAGTTTTTCTTTTCTTCATTTGTATTTGAAAAGAGATAGTACAGTAATTTTTATTTTATCATCTTGGAGTGATGTTAAGATTGAACTAGGAAATGAAGACACTAAAATTCTCAAACTGTATATCTAATGACATAAAAAAATTTGCACCAGATGATTGTCATTGCTCTCTGCCTTATTCTATTAACACCACTTACAAACTCATCTGTACTCCACTCTCTACCTCATAGTTTCTGCCTTATCATGACTTATATTGTCTTGGGTTCATCTTACAACCTTTTCTCTATATGTCTGGGTATTTGCCACACTCAATTCTCTATGTCTCTAGTATTCAGAATACCTAAGAAAGGAACTTTAATCTTTTAAGTTAGGATTCAAT
Organism: Rhinolophus hipposideros; assembly: GCF_964194185.1. Lineage (NCBI taxonomy): Eukaryota > Metazoa > Chordata > Mammalia > Chiroptera > Rhinolophidae > Rhinolophus > Rhinolophus hipposideros. The sequence continues at coordinate 40,346,475 of NC_138064.1, forward strand.
AATAAAATATTCTTACTGAAAAGAGTTATTGTGCCAGGCCATTTCAGAAGCATATAGAGTACAGACTTTGGCTCAGGCACAGCTCTCTAATCTTTTAAATTGTGGTTGTATAATATAAAGCATGGTAGCAAATATTGTACGTATTATTCAGAGGGAGGCTATGAGTGGGGTGGACACTCAGATTTTTAATGACTTCAGGCCACTTTCAACTGCCACCTGGATACCCCAACCACTTATCCAGTAGGTTGCTTTAGTATCTGCCCTACATGTCCTTTCTGGGGCTCAATGACAATCAGGTTCCTCCCTCCCTGCCTTCCTCTTTCCTTCCTTCCTTCCTTCCTTCTTTCCTTCCTTCCTTCCTTCCTTCCTTCCTTCCTTCCTTCCTTCCTTCCTTCCTTCCTTCCTTCCTTCCTTCCTTCCTTCCTTTCTGTTTTTGGCCCACATTCAATGATTTCCTTTCATATTGTAGATAAATTATTTCATTTTTACCATATTTTACATGATGCATTATGTTTTCAAATCTTCCTTCATTTACATTATCACATGGGTCTGCTATTTCAGTCACATCCATGATCCAGAATCTGTAATTCATTTGCAGTATTTGTTCAATCAGTAAATATTTATTGAATACCCACTATGTGATAAGCACTTTTCTAGGCACTGTAAATAAAGTAATAAACAAAGAAGACCAAAAAGAAAAAGGAAAAAAAGAAACAAAGTTTATAGAATACGTCTGGTCATTAACTCAACATAGCTGCTACCAATCTCATCTTTCTTGTCCTGCTACATTTCACCTTCCATATTTTCATAATCACATGTCTTATATATTCACATTTACTATAAATATTGGGTACAGTGGGTAAATTCATTAATATATGAATACATATTAAAATATATTAAAATGAACATTCTGTCACCTGGGTATAATACCATGGAACTAAGCAATGTGTTAAGAATTATTTTCTTGAATTGTTCTTTCAGAGAATAAAGGCAGAACAGTACTATGAACAAGAGCAAAGATTCTTAAGCCAGGCTGTCCATATTCTATTCTCATGTTATATATGGGTTCAAGTTTCCTCAGTATGAATTAGGAATAATAATACACTATACATGACAGGGTTATTGCTAGGACTGAGTATGCTAATATAAAAGTACCTGGTCTATGACAGTGAAGCAATTGTAGTTATCAGAGCATCATTATCAGCAAATACACAAAACTATTCTTTCTTGAATACAGGTGGAAGCTCAAAGCACAAAAGACAATTTTTCATTCAGTCACTGAGTTTTATCTAAATACAATTCTGATTTTTCATAACTGTACAATACATTTTAGAGCTAAAAATACTAAATTTATTCTAGGAATTTTTTGCAAGAATCTATTTTAATAACAATCCGGAATAAATCATGACAATGAACATATCAATGAATTAAGATATAAGCAGAATTACAAGAAATAATCCCAAGCTCCATTCAATTATCATTTATAAGTATTTGGTTTTATGATTTAACATTTCTGTTAAAATACTTCTATATGAAATGAATTGCATTTTTTCATATAAATATAATTTCCCTCAAAAGCAAAATGGGGAAAACCCAATTGAAAACATGATTCAAAAGGAAGGTAATTGGTTACCGACTGTTTTCTAATCCCCTCACCTTTCCCCTTATCCCCACCCCCCCACAAAATGGCCTCAGGGTTTTTGAAAAATAATTTCGGGAACGTAATCAATAATGTTGTAAAGATTTTGTAGGGTATCTGATGGACACAGGTCCCATTTGGGAGACCACATCAGGGAAGATGTAGATGCTTGATCAATGTACTGTACACCTGAAGCTGAACAATAATGAATGCCAACTATAATTTTATATATATAATGTGATGGCTCGGTGCGAGGTCGGAGGGATAGTGGAAAGGGGGATGGGGGCGGGGGAATCACAGTGTGAGAGATATAAATGATGAACGTCGAAGTATTACCTTGTTTTGTGCACCTGAAACTAATAATAAATAAATAAATAAGAAGGTGATTGATAATTTACAAATAAATTTTCTCTCAAATAATGGTTAACATAAATTTATAAAATGCAGGGATGTAAAAATATATTTTATACTATTAATTTTATTAATTGAGTTTCAGTTATTTAAAATTACATATAAAATAATATATCAATGGAGGGATGAAGCTGTTTTTCTATCTCATTTTATGAAAATAATTAGTTCAAACTTTTTTGTGCATCTTTGATATCAGAATGTTCAATGTTTCTTAAGGTGAATTTGAAATCACCAGAGTTCATCATTTTAACTGTGCTGTCTCTGAAACTTATAGGCTAATCTAAAATACTCATGCATATAAAATAAGGACAGTTAAAATTAAAAAAAAAAAAAAGTAGAGAGAATCCTGGTTTAAAAAAAAAAAAAAAGAAAAGAGATAAAAAACAGGAAAAAAAAGAAAAAGGAAAAAACAAAACAAAGAAAGAAAAAAGAAAAAGTCCTGATGGGCCAGAAAGATAGGCAGCCTCTCATAGCACGAAACCAAACAAATATCAAAATGATAAAAAAATAAATAAATAAATAAATAAATAAAGATAAAACACGAAGAGTAAATTGTTTTAATCTTCTGGTATATATTTGTTCTCACCATCCACTCACTGTGTTGCTAATGTAAGTGTGCTCTAAAAGATGTATGTGTGTGTGTGTGTGTGTGTGTATATGAAATATAAAATTTAATAAAATACATCATTTCATAACCAGGTAGACATCATTCATTTTCCTATATGTGTATGTATATATATTCATATATATGTGTACATATATATGAATATATATGTGTATATATATACACATATATCTGTATATATACATATATATGTATATACACACACATCTATATATCACTTGAAATTTTAAGTTGATACCTTTAAATATAATTTATTTGATGTAAGAAAACAGTACACAAAGCATATGAATCCTGGAAAAAGCTTGAATTTTACAATGAACAATTTCAGAATAAAATGCAGGTACAACTGCTTGTGTGTTTTTTGACAACTTACTTTATGATTAATACCCTCTATTTGCTTATCTATAAAATAAAGTTTAATGACTTGCTTATCTATAAAATAAAGTTTAATCTTGAAGAGTGCTCAGAACTTGAATTTTTAAGGGACTTACCATCAATTACATTAATTAATCACTTGTAGTTTCTTGACTTTGGTATATAACTCCTAATGCAAGATCCCAGCCTCTATGTAGTGCTTTTATTCTAATTACTTATGGAAGTTCCCAGATTTGTTTTCAATAACAAATCTAATCCAATTAACAGGAACTGTAGACCAGGTAGTGCTATTACTTAGCTGTGCACCTCCATTCTCTGGGGCCTTTAGGCACTACATAACATAGCTACAGTGTTGCTAAGCCATCAGCTACTGAATGAGACCTTTTCTGGAACTCTTCAGCAAGTAGAGCCTCTAAGACTGTGACATGCCCAACTCCTTCGTTGTTTGTAGGTAAACTGAAAGTAAAGGTTCCCTCTCAGTCTAACATTCTGCTATAGAGGGAGTAAAGCTTCTACTTCTATTTGGAAAAGTGTTTTAAATAAAACACATCTCTGGATTTTTTATTTATTTTTTTTATTTAAACCGATCTTTTTCTAAAAATACAATACCAGTCCTGAAGGATATGAGCCAAAATACAAATTGAATGACAAATTGCTATACTTAGAATCATCCCCCAGTTTTTATACCTGAGATTTGTTATAAACTTTCTCTTTCTTTTCTTCCTATTCCCATGTTCTCAATCAAATGAGGAGTCCTCAACTCCAATTCCAAAATCAGCCAGTCTAGATATCATGTTTGGCACTCTGCTTTACTTACCCCAGGCCCTCCCACTCTTCCCACAACTACAATTGTAAAATCCTACTAGAGTGTATAAATTACATCAACTCTACTAGACATACACAGAGTGACAGCGTCAATTTTTTTCTATAGTAACTCTTTTTATTAGAGAAAAAAATAATGAATAAATGATTTTTTGGATCAAACTCCATGCATACTCAGATAGGAGCTTCTGCACACTAATATAGAAATAAATTATTAAAATATTATATTTACAGTATCAGGTTGGTATTATGAGAAACTGAATATCCTTGCTCTTTCAGTAACATTTTATTCCAAGTAAATCCAATAAGATCCTATGTTAAATATTGTATACTTAAGCAGGCTCAACTCTCAGGTTGGGAATTAGGATCCAGATTAAAATTAGTGCTGACACAAGCAGTTTCTGTATATATTGTTGTTGTTGTTTTTAAAGATAAGGATATAAACATGCTAAAATGAAGTATTAATCACATTAAATGCATTTAGATATTAATTCTAGGGAATTTAAGAAATAGATTGTAATGTCATCTCTTCTGACAACTCTTGTCAACATTTTAAACATCTACTTGATTTTGATCTTAAGTGAAGTCAGTATTCAAAAGTATTTTACATATGAATGAGCATGCCTGCCCTTCATGGCTCTGTACAAGTTCTAAAATTAGACCATAGCGATCCAGCAGTTCTCTCCATAAATCAAAGTATTTCTACAATCTCCAACACAGGGAAAGTTATATACTCTACAATGAAATCACTTCACACATCACTTCAAGTCACCTATTCCATGGGCTTTCCAACTACTTTTATAGTTTAGTAAAAACCTTCTTACATTGGTTTTCCTACGTAGAGGAGCCAAGGCTCCTGGTGTCCCATGAGTGTACTTGGGATGATTTGTGCTCTAGGCAGTATTTGTAGTGCAAAGATTGATTCAAAGCTTAATTTCTGGATTGAATTAAAAAAAAAAAGTCCATAAAAATATTTGCCTCCTCTACTCATGCAAAAAAACTTGTATCCAAACTCATGTGTCGTACTTCTGGAGAATAATTCTGCTGGAGCAAGCAGAAAGCACATTTGTGATAAAGGTCTGTGGGGACATTAAAGTTAGATAGCCTTAACACTTGCTCAGAGGTCTTAGCCTTGTTTCTTTACCTCTCTGAAAAGCAGTCTTCCCATCTGTAAAATTGGAGTAACACTTCCTACCTTATGAAGTTATAAGAAAAATGTATATAAAAATTTTGAAAGAACACCTAGCATAGGGTAGAACTAAATGCATATTATGTGTTTCATTGTACCCCACAAAATGTTCTATAGTTAAAAATATCTCAGTACCAATATTTGGTGCAATTTTGTTAGTAAGAATATATGTGGAATCACTGTACTCCTTAAGAATATTTTTTTTTTACTCTCAGTTTATATAGTACCTCAGATTTTAGTAAGATCTCAAAGCTGTCTCCTGAGGTTTAAAGAGCCATAAATTATTTCAGAAATAAATTTGGATCATAAATACTATTTTGAGGATCAACTTATGATTTTTACACCTGATTTTATTCCTTCTAGTATGAAATCAATGTTTTCCATTGTGGGAGTCTTGTTCTCAATGTTATAGAATTTATTTTCTGGCTTTGTAACAGCAAAATGTCCAAATTATGAAACTCACAGTATTAAACTCATTAGAACACAATTGTCCACACCCAGCTTGCACATAGGCATTATTTAAAGCTAATGGTAAAATTGGATCTTTCCAGTTCTCAAATTACTAGAAGCATTAATGCGTTGATTGCATCAAGAGTTAAAGGAGCCTAATCATACTTTTTGACAATTTATTCTGTGATTGAATTACAGCATCACTAAGTAACACACTACTCAAACTGCAAATTGCCTTAATGTTGGAATGCTTTTCTATAACTGGTGTGAAGAGGTGGTGTTCTAATTTTATTTCTCCCACTATTACTGTGTCAGTTCCCTTGGAAATACAGCAAGGGTAGACTGATAGAGCTTTATGTAGGAGTTTTGAATATAAAGTGTTTTACTATTTAACACGATCTATGTGTAATCGTCTTCAAAAAAACAACATCCTATTCCCTTAAGTTACTGTAAAATAAAAAAATGTACTACAAAAGAGGATTTTTTTTTCTTTTCGTTTTTTAACTTGCTGCTCTTGTAAGATGTTGCAGTTTCAGATAAACTGGCTACTTCTGTGGGTATAGGAATAATCTTTCAGTATCGCCATAACTGTGTCAAGCAGTTGTATTAGAATTTTATGAATACCGTGCCTTTAGACCTTGATAACCAACTCGAAGTGACTGCTCAGTATGCACATGACAAATTATTTTAATGGCTTTCTAGAAAGAGGGGGAGGCAGGCTAAAAATCTATTCCCTTTCTTTGAAAAAACACTGAAAAAGTGAAATATTTTGAGATAATGAAATGCAAAAAGTCATTGTTGATCAGGTCTAGCAAGTCACATGAAGCTTGTTTTTGAAACGGCAAACTCTTATAGAGACCGCCGTTAAAAATTAGTCAACAAAATTTACTTTAGGACTGCTCTGTGACCTATTACGGATCTTCCTTGACTTACGATGGAGGTTACTTCTCGATAAACCCATCGTAAATTAAAAATATCGAAAGTCAAAGATGTATTTAATACACATAGCCTACCAAGCATCATAGCTTTGCCTAGCCTACCTTAAATGTGCTCAGAACACAATATCTTTAAAAAATGCTGACAAAACTACACCATAGAGTATCTATGGTTTACTCTTGTGATCACGTGCCTGACTCAGAGCTGCAGCAGTTGTCACTACCCAGCATCACAAGAGAGTACAGTACTATGCAGTGTTTGCCAGGGGAAAGATCAATGCACATAGCTTTCAAACCAACTTAAAGTAGAAAAATTGTTTAAGCTCAAGCATCGTAAATCAGAGATCATCTGTATACAAATTTTGTAATGACTTGATATCTACGAAAACTAATATGTACAATTTTTTTCTGTCATCTTGTAGATGACAGAACAAGACATAATGTTAAAACTAAAACAATGTTAAAAAAATCTAAATTCTATCTAAAACATAATGTTCAAAAATCTAGAAAAATAAGTAAAATTCAGATCACCACAGCAATATGTAATGATCAATGGAAGAACAATTAGCAATGGGATTTTTACGTAATGATTTTTATTCATATTTTATTTAATTAATATTGTTGAGCACCTAAAGCTGTGTTAGGCACAGTGTTATGTAGAAGAGGCACAAACGCATATGACACTACCCAGAGGACAGTCATTGTCTAGCTGAGGAGAGATACAATAAACAAAATTATGGCAAAAGTGAATATATATAAATAGTTCCACCATGGAATAAATGCTATGATGCAAATAGGATATCTTAAGAAATTTAACAGTGGAACCTATTATTGCTTCTCACATTAGGAAAGATATCACTGAAATAGTGACATTATGTTGAAACATAGATACAAGTTAGCCAAGCTTAGAGAAGGGGGACCAGAGAAGAATTAGAAGATTCCAGACCAAAGTTATAGTGTCTGCTAAAGACCTAAGATAGAAAAGCTCTCTAGTTCTAAGTGCGGTGAAGGGGGAAGGAATTAATAAGACACTGGCCCTATCCTGGCAGGAACATGAGCAGAGGAGTTGTATCATATGATCCTCGTTTTAATAAAATCCCTCTGATTATTCTGTGTCCAATGCATTGAATGTTCTAATCAAATTTAGAATTCTGTTGCATTAATCCAGGCTATAGAGAAGGGTGTTTTCAACAAGGTAGAGGTGGCAATGTGAAAGGTGTGTGTGTGTGTGTGTGTGTGTGTGTGTGTGTGTGTGTGGAGATGTATTTTCAGGGTAGATTTAACTGTGACTTTCTAAATTTGGGTGATTGTATCAACTGTGCTATTTTGTATCAATTTCCCTAATAGTTAAATCTCAATTCTCAAAGATATCTTAGTCAGAGTATTAAAATTGTTTGAATTAGCTATGTGCTCTTGGTCTTCAGAAAGACTACTGGTCCTATTTCACACACACACACACACACACACACACACACACACACTCCATTAAAGTAGGTAAGTATGCAAAATCCACCTATTAATTTTTCCTAGCAGATTTGCTCTTCAGAGTCCCTGTAAGCTTATTAGATATTGGTTAGTGTGTGGTCCTCAACGAATCATGGTATCTGAATTCTCAAATTATCGTTCAACAGGCTCTGACTCAAGGCTTTTGAGATTCCTGCAGCTGTTATTCATCATTCAATAGTAAAGTATGGTATTTCAAACGATGTAGCTATTCTACAATATGGAAAACAATTAACAGCTCATAGTTATACCTGCATCTTTGCAGATGATCATACATATTGTAAAATATTGTTATAAGGATTTTGGAGAAGTAGAGATCCCAGCATGAAGGAAAATAGCTTTTAATTTTCATAAAAATATAATAATTAACATACTTTCTAATGCCATTTTAAAAAGTACATCTTTGCCCATGAATACATTCCAAGTAATGTTGAAATTATACAAAGAATTCAATCAAGAATGTTGCTCAAAAATGTACCAAGCTTGAAAATGACAATGCTGAAATCTATTTTTTTCAGAAATTTAAAGGAAAAATAAAGGATTCCATACATGTATTTTAAATCAGTGCTGGCATGCATAATCGACACTTTGAGTCTGGCTATCCACCTTTAGGTGAAAAGGTTAGTTACAAGTAAGGATTTTGGCTTGCTAATGTTATACAGAGTTCCTTAAACAAAAGAAATCAAGACGTTCTTGAAAGGATTAACATTTTATGGGTCAGAATGGAAGACTATGATTTCCATTCAAATAAATATATAGGGAAAAAATCCTATGTATAGAACACACAGCTGGTAAAAACATAATATTCCCACATACATTTCATGTCTTTTTGACATGTGTATCTTCACTGTATACAGACTTAGATACATACAAACTTTCCCACAGAAACATGCCACATACGTAGAATTGGAATGTGTATTTTACAAATAATTCCTCCACAGACAACTCAGGCGATAAATACTAAGCAAAGTCATAAAACTATCTTTTCTGTGTCTCAATTTATATCATGTTTTTCTGATAGATTATTTTGAAGATGTTTTCAAGTCATAGAATAGAATGACCCAAGAAAATCCTATCAAAGCTCTAACAATAGCATTTTATTAAGTGTCACACTTTTAGGAATTTGTCATTACTTGTCAGAGGAAAAGTTTGGAAAGATTACTTTTCTGCTGTAAGACTCACAGGTGGAGAGTTCAAACTTGAATGGAATCCAAATAACTAAGTGCTTGTCATAGCATGAACAAAAATGACATACTTTGGTTACTTCAGGAAGTCAGAAAGTGTAAACACCATCATTTCTGTTTTTTTCCTGATGCATTATATAAATAATGGTAACATTTGATTCCAGAGGATGATATGATATAAATAAATAAATGTTCTTGTTGCAATTTACAAAATTCCAATAGGAATAATTGCATAGAAACTTCTAAAAATTTGAATCATTATAACACCATCAGAAGGAAAAGTTCTTAAAGATACTCAGGCATTACATCATCATTTTCTTTTTAAGTTTACTTGAGAAATATTTAGGGGCAGGTATTTTATATATGGTCTATAAGAGGCAAAGAAAGTTATAGTATCTCGTCAGTAGTTCCATCATAAATCAACTGTAGAATTAAATATAGTATTCGGAAAAAAAAACAAACTTTCTGAATGTTTATTAAACCTATAGTGAAACTAGATATATTTGAAAGTAATTGTGATACGATGTTGCTTAAATATAAGAAAATGATATTATTAGTACAAAAAAAAATCCCTGCACAAGTCATCAGCAAACAGAATGTATGCTTTAACAACTGTTTCATTATGTGTTAGAGCAGAAATATATTAAAACGTTATGACTTTGACCTTCTTCATCCTCCTCTGCATAATTTTAAGAAGCTAATGATAGTAATGAATAAATAAGTATTGAAGCCAAGAAGACTGCATTTGGTAATTGCTTTAGGCAATGTTTGATACAATTTCTGTATCAAACAAGTTGATGCAATTTCTAATCTTCTACCTAAGAGAAATTCCCAAAGTGGAAAAGATGGCCTTTTTGAGGTCAAGTGTTTTTGTCAAGTTGTTTGAGAAGAACAGGGTACACCTGCCCACAGTACATCAATTTCTTTAAATGTTATAAAGGCTGTAGACTAGGAAGGTATAGAGTTGATGAAAGCTAAATACATTCACATTCTTCCAGAAATTTTGGATTATTTTTTCATTTTTAGGAAAAAGCAATAAAAATCAATTGAGAGTTGACTATATTTGAGTCTAATTAAAAGAGACACTATTTTATGTAGTCCTGGATATGCTGATCCAACTACAGGAAGGATCCTGCATAAGGGAAATCTTGCATGGGAAAGAGTGTTGATAGATAGGTCTTGAGTTGGAAGTATTAGGTCACTGGTTTATATCCTGAGGAGAAAACCTGGACACATTCCATGAAAAACAGCTGCTTTTGTAAAATGTAATGTCTTGCACACAAATGGAATTAAACTAGCTACTGTCATTTTAAGGATTCACAGCTCTCAAGGATAGGTACACATTTGGACTCAAGCACTTCAGACACATCGCTTCAACATGAAAATATAATTTTCCTCAAAATAAATCAATAACAGAAAAAAAGAATCCCATTGCAGTCAGAATACATACTTTATGACTTGAATTACTTATATTTATTGAGAATTGCTTTATGACCCAGAATATGGGCTATCTTGTGTTTCACGTTGACTTGAAATGAATTCATATCGTATTCTTATTCAGTGGAGGGTTCTACAAATGTCAACAGAGTTGATAATGCTAGTTTTCGGTATTCTTACTGAGGTTATATGTATGTATACATGATGTATGTGTGTGTGTATATATATAAATATATATATGGCTTCTATCAATCATTTGATGATTTGCTGACATCTCTGAATATAAAAGTGGATTTGCTTATTTCCTTGTGTAGTTTTGTAGTTTGTGCTTCGTGTACTTCATGTATGTGAACAAACATTTTATATTGTTACAGCCAGCTTAAAAAAAAAAAAAAAAAGGTGTACGTAGGTAGTTTCTCCCCTGTAGGTCTCTGTAGAACTCCCGACATCTCACGAGATGGGGATTCTCTGGGCTGTGAGTTCCGGGCTGCAGCAGCGTTGGACGTGATGCCAAGGCTCTCTAAGGGTTCCCTGACTCACTCAGCCATCCTACACATCCTCACCTTGCCACCTTGCCCCTCCTTTATATATATATATATATATATATATATATATATATATATATATATAACTGTCTTATTGTTTTAATGTTTACAACGATATTATTTTATCATTTTAACAAGGATATTATATTATCATTTTAACAAGGATTTTTAGAAAATCAAAATACTGTCTTCCCCTCACCCCTCAATTTCAGATCCTTAAAGGTTTTGTTTCTCATAGTCAACAGCTAGCAAGTCAGAGAGCTCCGGGAAATTTCCCAGTCGTTAATTCACTCTCCCTAGCTGGACCCATGCGAGGGCTCCGTGCACTGTCTCCCCACACCCATGGTTCTTGGAACCGGCCTGGTGGAGATCCATAACTCACAGGAGTAGAAAAGCCACTGCAAAGAGCTGAAGGGAAACAAGTAGGTTGTTCTGAGGGCCACCTGTAGAGATACCAGCTGCGGCACAGAGTAGGTGGTGCTCACAAAGGTGCTGCAGATTGGAAGCCCCTCCCTGAGCAGGGTTCTCCAGAGGTTTAGTGTTACAAATCCTTGCCAGTTCAGGGCCAGTGCTCTGTTAGAAGGAGCATTTCAAGGAAGTCAGCCAAAATACCAGTTTTCACGACTGGGGATCCCAGAATTTGGTTCAGGTCTGAAGGAGCCAAGAGAAGGAGAATGACAGTAAGCAGAGGCCTAGACGTGAGTTCTAGTTCTCATTGGGCCACTGCCTGACGTTAAGACCTGGGCACCACCCTCTTAGCATCCGAGCATCAGCCTGTTGTGCCTGCAAGGCTCGCTTTCTCACCCTGCAGGTAGGGATGATTCTCACTCTTCAGAAGAGTCAGATGGCCTGCCTGAATCCTTTGAAGATTGTGAATGCAGTGATCAATTAACCATGTCTGCCACTGGTGGCAAGAGGGAGAAATGGCTGCAAATGTGCCTACAATTTGTCTTCTCCACTCTAAATGCCTGGTTAAGGTCTCTCACCAGTTCGGCCCTGAGAGTCTGCTCATTGAGCAAAGCATCACAAGACAGAGATATCAGGTGATGGTCGGCCTGCAGGCCTGTAACTATAGCCCTGTGGACCACTCTGGGAAGACTCTGGAGTCCTCAGCACACAGGAGCAGGTGACCTCTTCCTCTAGACTTCCTTCAAGAAGGCTCCCTGCCCCCACTAGAACTGATGGACACCTTCCCCATGCTAAGGCCTGTGTACACAAACACACACACACACACACACACACACACACACCCACCCACACACACACACACAAGGTCAGACAATTAATTTCAAAAACTCATCCTAGAAAAAGTACCGCTTACCTCGTTGCTGAATATCACTGCAGTCACCTTCAAAGTATCCCCCTTGGGAAGCTATGCACCAACGCCAGTGCCTAGTTCACCCTTCAAATCAATTTTGGAACTCTTTTTCTGGAATGGGTCATCAGAGTTGTCGTCATACTACCCTTGATGTCTTGAACGTCATCAAAATGTCTTCCTTTCAATATTTCCTTCATCTTCAGGTAAAGGAAGAAGTCATTGGGGGCCAGGTCAGGTTAATAGGGAGGGTTTTCCAATACAGTTATTTGTTTACTGGCTAAAAACTCCCTCACAGACAGTGCCGTGTGAGCTGGTACATTGTTGGGATGCAAGAGACATGAATTTTTGGTAAAAAGTTCAGGTCATCTAATTTTTTCATGCAGCCTTTTCAGCGCTTACAAATAGTAAATGTGGTTAACTGTTTTCTTAGTTGGTACAAAGTCATAATGAATAATCCCTCTGATATTAAAAAAAGGTTAGCAACATCGTTGCAATAAATTCAAGAACTTAATTGACCGAACTCCTGTGTGTGCGTGTGTCTTTTTGTATCAGAGTAATGATATCTATGTGAATAAACCTGATAAATACTACAATACATAATGATTAAACAGTACATCCCATTTTACAACAAACATTTGGCCAGTCATATACAGATAAAGATATATTAAAAAAAAAAACTGCCTCTTGAAACTTACAGAACACATAAGGTGACTATTTTTTCTAGGGATATGATTTAAATAATAGAAAACTGCCTACATTTTTACTCAGAAAATGTGTATTAATTAGTTTCAGGTGAATTAGATATTAAATAATTGTTGCACTAATTTTACAACATTTCTTAGTGTTCTATTACCTTACACAGATTATTATTATTCTTTAATTTGCAAATTTATATCTTTAAAAATAAGTTACAATTTTACTGAGGAATCTACTGAAAACATGGAACATTGTTCTTACAATACTGTTACCATCCAAAAATATAAAGTAATTGCAGACGATACTAGAGCACAAAGAAAGGGATTGGTCTGCATTCATTTTTCAGGATTATTAGCCTGATGACTATGATTTTAAAATAATTCCCACCAAATATATTCCCCAAAGTATTTCAACATCATGGTATTTATTCATAAAATGTGTTATAATTTTAATAATCAAGATCTGATATTAATATGATAGTATCTCCCTAAATATTCCTTGAAGGGAGGTGTACTTTTGTACATTAAAAGAAGCTCTATGCCATAGAAAGTTGGGAAAGATTGGGTTTAATAGTTTTCTTAAGCAAATTTCCTTACTGCAAGCTAGATCACCAAAAGTCTTTAATGTCGTAATTTGTAGTATAATATAGTGATATATTTACTATTCTCCCAAACTCAGTTTCTCATGGAATCCTTCATTACATGGAGTGTCAAAGGAAACTAGTGTTTTTTGTGTCATACCAGTATAGGATCATTCATTCATTAACAGGTATGTTTGCTTTCATTAGGCAAAGAGACAAGATCAGAAATTCTGAATATATGGATAATGTCATGTACATCTTACTGAAAATACTTTCTTTCGAATTTTTCTTTGGATTATTTAAGATTTTTATACCCACTGGTTGTCCTGTTTAGTTTTCTTTTTACCAAACACAGAAATACGGTAGAAGATAAGAGGAAATAAAAGGCTGTATAATAACTTTTTAATTTCACTAAAGCAATATTTGAATTTCAAATAGTATATTGACATTAAAGGGGAAGTTCATTGTAGAATTGTTTAGTTAAAAAAAACAAAAATGCGTTTAAGAAAAGTTTGGGCACAAAAATAGTTTAAAGCTAAGTATAAGAATTACTTTAAGCACAGAGATAAATCATGCAAGTTTTTCCCTTTTATGATTTTTCCTTTGGGAAGAAAATACGCATTTTTTTTAATCCTTATTTTGCTGCCTTCATAAGATTGTAAGGTAAGAGTTCTAAGGTCAATAGTAACTCGACTGCAGTGTATATTAAATCAATGTGTGTACTTTTTGTGAATGCTGTAAGTCAACTACTGATAGTTGAAATGTTCTCTGTTTCTTTGATGTCTACAAAGATGATAACCAACTGTATGTATGTGGATGATGTGTCTTTCTGGATACACCCCCCTTTTGACTTCAAGCCTGTTGGAAATTGGTACTTTTGCAATAAGAGCATTTTCAACTACCTGAATCAAGACTTTCATAGCAATATCACTTACTGGTTCTTGACAGCTAATGAAGTGGCAAAGCAGGGCTGATAAACTCCAGAGCCTATCAAGAGGGTTGAGTGTAGCTTTTTTTAGATTTTGATTTACTAAATGAGGTGGAAGTCATTAAGTTCATCAAACAAACTCAGCTGTGAACTTTTAAACTAATTTTTTGATTTTTTTTTTTTAAGTAGAAGTGATTTATCCATTTGAGTGTTTAGAAATGAGAAAATAAGTTATAATTGGGGAAAGTTAGAAACTTTTTCTCAATTTTTAAAATTCTACCAGTTTCCATCACTTGTGAGTTTTGTCAGTAGTGGCATTTAGCTCAATAATAAGTGCGTATCTTTTGGAAAGAATTCCTTTACAAGAAAATTTTTAAAAAATCAATTTTTAAAATCTTACAAATCTTATTAAAAAGATGTTTCCATTTAAGGATACAGCAAAATACATAACCTCAGCTTTTAAAGCAAGTTTTGTGAGGTGGAAGTTCATAGGTCATTATTTTCATAACAATTTACTAATTTGAAGAGAAAGTTAAAAATAATACCTATCATGTCTTCGAAGAAATAAATATATTCCAATTTTAATGATATAAAATTATTTTCAATTTAATCCAAAGTTTACTAATAACAATATTGTTATGAAGAATAATATTTTTATAAAGGGCTGAGTTAAAAGATTATAACTATGTACATGCAGAATCAGCAGGTATCAGGAAAATGAAAAAATTAAGAAATCAGTGACCTTAGATAATGTTATGTGTCTCTTTCTTTGCTCACATTGAATTGCTCTAAGGGTTTCATTAGCATTTCATAGCAATAACACTTTCTCTTCCTCATGTCTTAAGACAAATTTACCTGTTATTTTCTTCATTCAGAATAATGTGAGTCTCATTTTGAATATGTACTGTGGCTAGCAGGGATTAAAAGGAAATCATATTTCACATTTATTATTTATTTTAACACTGCTATTACTGTTTTTCTTGTGGTTTTTTTATTGTTTTGTAAAAGGGAAAAAAATCACGTTTTTTGATGAAGGATAGAAGAAATTAGTAAAGAAGTTAATAATAAATTGATGTATGCTACTTTTTTGCCCACTATTGAAGAAGAGGTAAATCAGATTCTGAATTAGATGTTTATCTTTGTGGGAATAAACGTCTATGGGTCCTGCACTGATCTAGAGAATATTTAATGCCTGCTATCTAGTCCAACCGAGGGATGTGCTTGATTTAATGGCCCCTGAGAAAGTAAGGATTGTCAACAAGTAAGCTAGATTTTTTGCGTTATCTTAGGGTATTACTGAGTTGTCCTTAAATCAAACCTGGATTACATTATATCTAACTTCAGTTCAAAAACACTTCTCAACCTAACCCAATCTTAGAATATATTTATAGCAGAATGTATTTGAAAAATAAAATAGATTAATTTAAACTTGTCTCATTTACTATGTATGATAAAATTGTTCAATTATTTTTTTCTGTATAATGTAAATTTTAGAACTAATACCATCAGATATTTTTTGCAAAAATGAATTATCTGGGTAGAGCAGAATATAGGAAGACTGAATTTTGCCCAAATTTTCTATGTACTAATTCCATCTCTCTCCCTTTATTTGTGAATTTCAAAAAAAATTACACGATGTCAATTAATTGTTTACATCTGACTTCCCTTACTGAATAAATTATGAAATATATCCACTCCAAAGTTAAATACGTTATTAGGGGAAAATATTTGCAGCATGCCATCATAAATAGGATATTGTTGTCATTAAGATTAGAATATACCCAGAACACATGGTACGATTTTGTCTAAAGATTCTTTGAGTTCATTGGTTTACCATACTCTCCTCTCTCATTTCCTTCACATCCCTCTGCAGGGAAATCTGATGCAAACAAAATCCCTTCATGGATACACCAGAAGCCTGCATAATTAAAGTGTATCTATTCTAGTTAAAGAAGGACATGCCATGTGAATGCCATATGAATGCCCTCTCTTCCCCGTCCTCCCCAAAAAGGAGACATTAAAATAACCTCTTTGGTCAACAACTTCTAGTTCTTTAACTGACAAACTTAAACTATGTTTGTGGTATCTAGACACTGTGCAGTTTAGAGAATCAACAGACTAGAAGTAGTAAGGACAGCAAGATAAGTTATGAGTTATCTAACCCACATGTACTAATACACATTCATAAAAATATCCATTTTATCCCACTAATTAGAAATCCATTTATTCATTCATTTCATAAACATATAGTGCACAGCTTCTGTCAGCCAAATCTAGTGTTGGGTAATTCCTACTTACAGCCACACACACAGATTTGGTTACTTGATTGATTCTTGAGAATGTGGTTCATATGATCTCCTGGAGTTTCCTTGTGACCTTCTCTCTCCATTCCAACTCTAAGAATTAAATACATTATTTACTCAACCAAAAAGGAATACCCATGAACACTGAAATAAATATGTTCTCTAGTATGTTTACACTCACATGTATCATTTTTTTCAGTGAATAGGAAGACTACTTTCCTCTCATAAATATGTGTTATTGTAGAACACTACTGATGAAATACTGTTTCTTTTTTTCTATAAAAGTTCATTTGCTTAGCATTGGAACAATTCAAATAAATCATTCTTAAAGATTTTTTTAAAAATTCTTATAGTTGGAGTATGCAGCAGATAGCTGGTGACTAAGTGGTGTGTAATTATTTAATTCTCCATATGTGAATATTTTCCACAGTTTTGTTACTGAGAAAATAAAGTATAAAATTTGTAAATATCAGAAAACATTTGCTTTTTTATAGTCATGTGGAATATGATACTTATTTAAAGAACACACTGAAATATATGCTGTGGTACATGTAAATAATTGACCGAGACTTTGGGCAAAACCAGACTTTCAATTGTATTAAGATAAGCCTCCTTTTCTTTCTTTCTTTTTTTTTTTCATAACTTTGCTAATGGTAATACAATGTTTACCACTCATAGGCATTTAATGAATACTTGCTGGTGAGCTGACTGATAATAGAAACCTGACTGTAAAGGAACCTATAAATAATTAAGATATAAGACAATCAAAAACAAAGTTTTGATATCTGGATTACTAGCCCATCACTCAAAGCACTACATTAACCAATATGAGTTGTAAAAGAAGGATCTATATGTTAATTCTTAATGTTTACTAATTACCTTGCACAAAAATGAGTGATCAATGGCAATGCCTATTTGTATTAATCATTTTGTCCACCTTAAAACTTTTAGTCGCTTTATGTGATAATGGCATTTAAACTCATTGTTATTCTTCCATGAAGTAAAAATTAGCATTATGAATTAGCTATTTTATACATTGTTTGCAATTTTTTGAGCATATATTTGTACCAGAAACTTTATACATCAGGAATCAGGCAGCAAAAAATAGAGAAAAAGTTAGTCACATTTTCTTAGAAATTTATTTAGAAAGAGCATTGAACTGAGAGTCAAGAGAACTGAATTTAAATCTGGCCTCTGCAACTATTATGATAAAAGTCACTTACATTCTTTTGTAAATGGAAGTAAATAGACCTTATAGTCTAAAGATCTTTCTAGATTTCAAATTCAAAATTAATTAATTATCTAGTTAACTATTTCCTTTACATATAACTAGACCCATATGGCACTGTGCCCATTTTTATTTTAGAGAACTAAAGCATTTACCCTACTGCCCATGCAAATGAGTGGTATGTGATTAATGTGTGTATGATCAAAGCCGGTGGGGCATCAGAGAAAGAAGTAAGATCTGCTAATTCTCAGGGTTTCCATGAGAGAGATGGTTTCTAATTGTACCTTGAAGCACAAGAACAGGGAAAATAAATTGGAAGCAAGAGTGGGCAGGCCAGGATTAGAGAGGTATAAATTGGCCATTTCTGATAAAATTGTGGGAATTTATAGAAACAGGTACCAAACAGGAACTTATAAAATAAGGTACCAAATGAAGATTTGGGACTGCAATTTTTATTAGATTGGGCTAAGATAATGGTAGTAGGTGAAATTCTTTTTTTGTTTTTTTGTTTGTTTGTTTTGTTTTGTTTTTTTAAAATAAAAGTATACTGTTTTTAAAATATGATCAAGCCACTGTATATAGTGATGCCTTGAAGAATATTTTAAAGTTAAGAGAAATTAAAGATAGGGGACCAGTTAAACTATTGCTATAAACTAGTTTTTAGTGTGATTGCTATAGTACTGTAAAGCAAGTACTATTGACTTGCTTTTTATTCAAGGAGTCTAAATATATTCTTCCTTTATTTAGTTTATAGCAATAGTTTAATGGGTCTTCTCTCTTCAGTTGCACTGAAATAGTTTTACTATTGCTACTGCAATAGTTTTTGTGATTAATATTACTAGTTAAACAGAACGCTGAAAAATGTTATCCATGTGATTAGCATATGTAAAACGATGACAACAGTGCTTAGAACATAGACTTTTAAAATTAGCTATTTTATTATAATTTTATAGCCATGTTATAAATAATTTAGGGTTCAGTTTACATAATTTTATTAGTCACTTGAATGTACAATGTAACTAGAAAAGCCAGTATATAATTTGACATACAATATATGGTGCAACATTTTTTTCTAGATATTTGTTATTACATTTACCTTTTATGAGTTTTTGTTCCTTTTTTTTTAAATAAAAGATTTTTCAAATAGTGTTTGAGACACTTGCTCCTATGTTTCAGGACTAGGTATATGCTAGAAAAAGGTTCCAGGACCAGGAATATAAAAATAAGTAAAAGCAGCATACTGTAATTCTAGAAAGGGAGCTAAAGAAATAAAGCAGTGATTAAACTACATTTGTAATGGCACTGTGTTTCACAAAGGAGGGCATGAGGCACAGTCTCTTAGAATGTACAAGAAGTCACAGGAGAGGCTTCATCAGTGATTCACCTAAGCAGGAGAGGGTGGAAAATGGAGAACCCTAGGGAATAGAGAGCGTTCTAAGCTGTGGTGACTATAGATAGCATGTCACTGAGTTAATTGAAAATAATCCTCTGTGTGTGTGTGTGTGTGTGTGTGTGTGTGTGTATAAATATATGTATCTGCATATCATTGTATATATAGGTATATGCACACTTATACACTATTGGTGGATGAATAAAATAAGTAAGTGTGGAAAGCACAAAGGGCTCAAATAACAGACATTGGAAATTTCTAGGCAGGTTATAAAGTGGCAAGTGATGTAATATCTGTGCTCTTGATTTTGATACATGCCTTGTTTGAATGAATTGCATTATTATGAAATTGCTTTTGCTGTAGTTTCTTGAATGGATGAATGTTCTGTACACTTAAACCTTGCACATTTGTTAATGTTGATACTACCTCCCTTTCCTGAAAGGCTATCTGCTGAGTATAAACTTACTGAATCACCTGTTTTCACCTGGATATTTTCAGAAATTCCTTTTTTTGTTTTCTGGCAATAACATTGTCTGATTATTTCCCTTCTATAGATGACTTGATTTTTATTTAAGTAGTCCAAATATATCCTTCCTTTAATAGTAAGTTCCATAATTGATCCCTCTATAAAATTAGAATTTCCTGGAAGATGGTGACACTTCAGTCTGCAGATATAAGTCTATTTTTAGATTTTATTTCCTATTTATGTTTCATTCCGATTACCGTGTTTGCCCGAAAATAAGACCTAGCCGGGCAATCAGCTCTAATGTGTCTTTTAGAGCAAAAATTAATGTAAGACACGATCTTATTTTACTATAAGACCGGGTCTATAATATAATATAATAATATAATATAGTATAGTATAGTATAGTATAATATAATATAATATAATATAATATAATATAATATAATATAATATAATATAATATAATATAACTGGGTCTTACATTAATTTTTGCTCCAAAAACGCATTAGAGCTGATTGTCCGACTAGGTCTTATTTTCAAGGAAACAGGGTATCTTCTCATTAATCAATTTCACCTCTTTCAAAAAGTTTTTTATTTTTTGTTACTCAGTTTGGAACTTTGACAACCAGAATTAACCCTCTCTTCCTTAGGTCAATTCTTCTTCTTTCCTGTGCTCCTGTGTTGCATTTTGGTGGACTCTTTATCTCCTTCTCCTGATAGTGAGGGAGTGAGCTGGAGGAATTTACAGTCTACAGTTGTTTTGACTTGGAAACAAGCTCCAAAACCTTTAACATATTTTCTTCTAGGAAAATATATTCTTTATCCTTTCATATTTTTGTGATTGATGTGATTGTTGGGAAACACTATCAAAAACATTCTGTAGAGTGTTCACACCTTCCTCTCCTTCCTCTCCTGCTTTCACTGTACTTTATTACAATTGTTTCCTTTAGTAAAAGGATAATATTTATTGTGTGTGTGTGTGTGTGTGTGTGTGTGTGTGTGTGTGTGTGAGAGAGAGAGAGAGAGAGAGAGAGAGAGAGAGAGAGAGAGAGAGAGAGAGATTAAAACAGTATTTGGCATGCAAGTGTTAGTTATAATAATGATGTTGATCATGCCTTTGTACATTAGCTGTACTTCTACTTTATGGACATTTTTCAATAATTTTCTAGTCATGTAGCCTTCTAGAGTTACTGTAATAAAGCATTTGCAAATGCAAATTTTGCAATTTATAACCATTTGATTACTAATTCTATCCTACCTGGAATAGGAATATATGGATATGTGCCAGATTTCAGCATTCTATATCAAAATGTTTCAGGCTTCACTATATTGAATATATTCTCTTAATAATTTGTGACTTGATATTCCATTTGTATTGTTTCCTCTCTTCATTTAATATGGATATTTTCCTCTATTTTCTTGCCTCCTTTTCTCCTTTCTTTCTTTCTTTCTTTCTTTCTTTCTTTCTTTCTTTCTTTCTTTCTTTCTTTCTTTCTTTCTTTCTTTCTTTCTTTCTTTCTCTCTTTCTCTCTTTCTCTCTTTCTCCCTTCCTCCCTCCCTCTTCCCTCCCTCCCTGCCTCCCTCCCTCCGACCCTTCCTCCCTCCCTCCCCCCCCTCTCTTTCCTTCCTTCCTTTTTATTATGAGAGTCAAGGAAAGAGTATGAGACTTTTATTATGAGACTCAAGACTCAAGGAAAGAGTAAAAGTGACTTTTCTCTCAAATTTACCAGAAGAAAGTCATGTTTATTTTGTAGAAAGATTATTCTGGAGGCAGTGTATAACATTGTTTATTGATGTAAACCTAGAGAGGGAGTTCTGTTAGAAGATAATTATAATAATCAAGGGAAGAAATTATGAGGAATTGAACTATGACAGTGACAGTGAGTATATAAGCAAAAGAAAATATGGGATAAGTTGTTACAGTGCAAAACAAAACTGAAGTGATAGATAGAATCTGTGGATACTGAAGAGGATCTGGTTTGTATGATTCTTTGGATGAGTGGTACTTGCAACCAGTTTTAAAACATACAGAAAAGTGATGATGTCAGTAATGGAAACAAAGAAAACGGAGTGAGTTCTGTTCAAGTCATGCAGACTCAGATATATGTTTAATATCTAAATACAGGTTTCTAGTAAGTCTTTGGTCTTTGGAGGGAAATCTGTCTTGGAAGGTATACATTTGAGACATATCAAAATGCTGCTAGTAACAAAAGCCATAGTTGCAGATAAGATTACCCACAGAGTTGTTATTGTGTAAAAGGACCAAATATAAGGCAAATAGAATAATATAAATATTTAACAGACTCCTAAGTAAAGCAAGTTATGTGATAGTAGGAGGTAACGAATCTTCTCAACTACGAAGCCTTTGTATTCCCCAAAATGTATTCTTACAGTTCTCACATTCTTCTCAACAATCAGTTCTTAATATTCTCAACAATTCTACCCTCTTAAAAGTAGTATGGGGTAAGATATAAAGAGCCAGCCCTCCAGTGTCAAAGCAAAGTGGATATCTTCGCTCTACATCACACCAGCTCTATGACTTAGTATATTTTCAATGTCTATCTGAGTCAATTTCTTCATGAGAGTAAATGGGAATGAAAATTTCCACCTCACTAGGTTATTGTGAGGCTTAAATGAATATAAACATTCAGCAGTTTTTGGCACATAATAAACATTTACAATGTCTGTCTCTTGTATTTTTCCTTGTTTTTATCTCCTGGTCTTTATTCACGTCCTCTGCATGTAATGCTCGACCACACCTATTTCTGCAGGCGAAAGTCCTATACACTTTTTAACACCAAGTTTAATTGCCAACCCTTTTCTCCAAGGATTATTCACTTCTCCTTTTGGCACTCACTGTTTCTTCCTGACAGTTTCCTCAGCTCTTATTAATCTCTTTGTTGTGTTGTTCTTTTAGATATTGCTTTTCTAATGGCATTTGTGTAACTTTCCATCGAGGTTTTTATGAATCTTTACACTCCACAAATATCTTAGCCAATGTCTGTGTGTTACACATAATGAGGACGGGATATGTGTTTGTCGACTTACATAATGACTCCATTACATAATAAAAATCTGAGTCATCAGATTAAATTGTAAACATGTATTTTTTCACATTATAAAAAGTGGAACACAGATTAATATCACAGGCCTGCTCTTGATGTTTTACAAGCATATTTAAGGGGAAATGCATCATCTCTCTCTGACAATGTAGTTCAGGGCATTTGTATATTGAGTGGGGTCTAGGAGTGTAGAGCTGGGCTGGGAATGGATTTTTAGTTGTCCAAAGCTGAATTTGAGGCACCTTGTACCTTGACCAGGAAGTCTATCCAAGTCAAAAAGCTGATTATTCACATCAACTACGAATGAGAAGCATCTGGCAGAGGAGTCTCCTGACATAAATTCAGTGTGATGAAGACCTTAGAGATCAGACCATCATCAAAGGCAAAGAAATAAGTTGGAAGAAAAACTTGGAGAAATGTTCAAGGCAAAAGTGGTGAGGTTGTATTTTATAGAATTTTGTTGGTTCTGGCACATGTTGTAAAAAGTAGTTAAAAGTTAACTTCAGGCCAGGATATGTAAACTTGATGCACATTTTGCGTGTTTACTGCTATTGAATTTAGAAAATAGATTTTTCTAAATATATTTGAAAAACACTTACCAAACTGCAAATTGAGAGAGTATGCTTAGTATCACCAAATAAATAAAATCATATAGAAACCCACTAAATTTGACTCTATGTATGCCATGACAAGATGCACTGGCCAGAAATTCTAGAAGTTCATCATTCACACAGTTTATCTTTAGAGCAGTACTTTCCAAACATAAGTCTGAGGAAAGAACTTCCCTTCTGTGTAATAAGTCCTTGATGAAATAAAAATAAAGTGAGAAAAATAGGGTGAATTTTTCCACAGTGTAAATATATTCATTTCTAAAGATGATTCTTTGTGTATGTGTTTGTCCTTTCTGCACTTTTTGTTAGTTAAATGGCATGCTTCCTCCTTTTTGTATGAAGTGATTATGATAGCAAATAGTATGTGTTTTGTTTTTATCATCAATAAAAGGTTGCCAAATTTTATTTCAGCCTAATTTTGTCTTTGGAAATATTTTTTGGTGTATGACTTTTAAAAAATAATATAGGAAGCATTAAAATATGGGATCTAAAATTCTGGAACTTGATGAAATAGCTTTTGACTACTTTCAATGGGATCTTTAAGTGTTCTTTGAAAAGTTTAAGTAATGGAAAAAGGACATAAATCTAAAGCCATCATTGAATGCAGGCAATGTGTTTGAGTTCAGCAACTGGTAGGGTCCTATTACTTTTCATGCCATAAAACTTGAGAGAGAGATAGAGGAAGGGAGAGAGAGGGAGGGGAAAAAGGGAAGGAGGGAGGGAAGGAGAGAAAGAAATATAATGGGAGGTAGAAATATAAAGAACAGAGTGGCTGTAGTTTGGGTTTGAAGTCAAGTATACAGGAGTTTTCCTTCCTGTAAAAAGTCTGGTTCTAGGCAGTCTTGCACTCTAGAAATCAGTATTTATTTCATTGCCTTTTGAAAATCTGATTACATTACATTGTACTGTGTAATCATCTATATAAATATGTGTTTATCCTAAAGATAATCATAACACTATAGGAACCATACAACTGTATTATATGGAGATGGATATTCATGTATGGTTTTGATGTAAATTTTTCCATCTTTTATTTTCTTTTTGTATAATAAAATAAATATATAAGAATATTAGTTTATGCAATAATTTTGATATATTTTTTACATTTTATTAAATTTTGGGGGGTTATATTGATTAATAAAATTATATAAGTTTCAACTATACATTTCTATAGTGCATTATCTGTATATTGCATTGTGTGTTCACCACCCAAAGTCAAAATATCTCAAATAATGTACTAGTAATAATGATTGCTACCAATGTATTTTTATGTTTTCTTTATTCAAATAAAGCTTCATTAGAGGTCGTGATAAATTCAAGGGAAATAGATAAAATGTATAAATAAGGAGAATGAAAATTAGAATCGACTCATTAGAAAAATCATGGTTCTTCCCTGATTATTTGGTAGGATATTCTGATTAAAGAACACATCAATTATAATTATTTTTCTTCTTTTGCTGTATGTTATTAGATTGAAAGGAAGTCTATCAAATGGACTTTATATGTGTCTTGAATTTCATAAGACTACTTTTTGGAACCACATCACAAGAGAATGCAATCTATTCATAATTGACCACGAGGCTGCTTGAAATTATGTGAATTGATGTTTCCTTTCAGAACATCTGTAACTTAAGCTTACTGTCTACATTGTCTTATATCACAATGACAGTGGTGCTAATAATTAGCACTTATGGAGCACAAACTATTTGCTTTACTACATGATCAGTATATCATCTATTTTGTCATTACACAAATCACAGAAACACTAAATCATTTGGTGAATCTGGAGTAAACAGAAAGCTTGTTTAATCACAGTTCAATTTTAAGAATACATAGTTCATTAAAGAGAGCTTTCTGAAATGGCACTTTTGATTATAATCCTGCATTTACTTCTCTTTATGGTTGACATGGCATGTAGAAGTTGAAGTAATGTCTCAACCAGAGAAAAATTGAATTACACTCAAAATGAATTAGTGCCTTTACATGCTTTGGTCTATGAGGATTCATTGTAGTCCAATTTATTCTATAGAAATTTAGGTTGTTCTTTAAAATAATGTGTTGCTGTTTCACTGTTTATGAGCATAGGCAAGATGTGGAAATGTAATGGGATATTAAGTATCTTACATTACTGAATATTTATTTTAGTTCCCATGCCAATTTATGTCATGGTAATGTTTACTAATAGACACTGAAAAGAAACACCTAAACTTAAGAAGGAGTAGAATCAAGTTATTTGATATCGATTTCAGCTGAATGTGTCTACATATAGGAAAAACAAAATCATAAATCTAAATAAGGAAAAAATATTAAAAATATGAGATCTAGATTTAGAGAACAGGTCTCTGATTTGAAACTATGTATTTTGCCCTGGAAAGTGGTGAGATAACCTAAGCAATCCAGAATTTGCTATGGCTCACTGCCATGAGGGTTTCAAAAAGACTCTTCTCTCAGTTTTAAAGCAATGTAAAGAGTTCCCCAGAGAGAGGAACTTCTAAAGAAATTAAAATGATGAGGCAAAGTTAAAATATATTTGAAAGCAATGGAAAACAGCTGCTAACCCATACTCCAGGAAAATATTACCTTTTTTTAAAACAAAATGATCCAGCCATAACATGTTTTTGTTGTTTTTTTTTAAGTGTAGTTTGTTTCCAGAGTGATTTCAACAAAAACCACTAAAGACTTCTCTAAGTTGTCTGTACCTTGGAACCAACAATTCTCCCTGAACTAATTTACAGAATTCAACCTGTAACATATTTTTCAATCAGATGAATATTTTCAATGTTTGGAATTATAATATAGAAAATCTTATTTGTTATTTATAATTCAGGATACAGAAATTGGTGAACAAAAAATAATATTTTTCTGTTCTTAAAATGACTATGATATTTAATATTAATGTAAATCAAAGAGCATGTTTCTCCTATTTTATCCCTTCATATAAATTATTGGTATGTTAATAAGTTATCACACTTGGTAAGGTAGGTAGAAAGTAGTTTTTCATTCTCCTCCATCTGGATCCTAATTATCTAATTCTGGTTAAGATCGAAAATACTAATATTGAATCTCTACTTACAGAAACAGGTAACCTTTAATTAAGTACCTATTCTGCCAATTATCATTCTAGGTATTTTAGATGAATTTTCTAATTTCACCTTCACAATAAGTCTTTGAAGATATATTATTAAACCCATCTTCCAAAAACTGAGGCCCAAGTAATGTAAGGAACTCATTCTAGTTTGCACATCTAGTAAGTACTGTGGTGATGGTGGTGTACTTGCCTATATAACTGGATGACTCCATGTTTTATAGCTGTAGTAGTATCTGTCTTACTATAACTTCTTCCACTTGATGCATATTACTCCTTTATGTAGTTTCTATGCATTTTCAACTAAAAGTTTTTTGTGTGTCTTTTAGATGACCCTTCTATTGATTATTATTTCTATGTAGTTGTCTTGGTTTAGACTTGGCTGGCTTTTCTTTCTTTCTTTCTTTTTTTTTAGTTTGCCTAGCTACTTATACTTTGGTCTCTCTGTTATTAGAGTAGAATTATAGAGTTTAGAATTGGAAGGAAAACTAGAGGGCACCTAGTTTATTTGATGACCAGCTGACCTTAAACAGCCATTCAGTCAATACATGAACATTATCTGGTGACGTAGCCCCTAACTCTCATAGTAGCCCTTTTCATCCTCACACAGCTCAGAGCACCTGAAATTCCAGTCTTGTACAGACACTCTGTAGCAGTGATTCTTTCCAATCATTTGGACACTGGTGAAAGGAATGACATTTAAAGTAAGATGTTATGTAGAAGATTCTCTGTTCTTTTTTCTCTGGAGACTAATGCCTCTTATTTCAGGTATGACCCACATAAATGAAACTCTTTCCCTTAGTCTATTTCTCCCTTCCCTTCCTTCCCTTCGTTCCCTCCTTTTTTTTCCTTTTCTTTTGGTGCGGGGGGGGGGGGGGTCGCTTAGTATTATACTGTTTCTCATTAAGAAATTTGAAAGCATCTTTTTATAGCTTGTTAACAATTCATGTAATTTTCTGTATAAGATGGATAAATTGATAGATGGAGTGGTGGCTAGATCGAGTCATACATAGATAGATACATAGACATTCAATTTAATATTATTGACCTGGTAGTATGAAAAAGAAACCATGTGAGTTATGGATGATGAGCTATTAATTACATATTTCCTGACATGAGGGAATGCTAATTCTAGTAGATAAGTCACTTAGGTGAATGATTGTAATAACTGACAGTGTGATACAAGTTGTAAGAATAACTCAAGCAAAATATTGCAAAGAAATTACTTCTATGATAATTTATTGGTAGTTGCATTTTGAACTAGCTGATAAGAGTGGATGTTTTGCACGGTGCCATATAGGGTAGATATCAAGAACAATGGCGGCAATGGCTAAAAAGTGGACAACTACAGAGCGTGTCTTCCTGCAGGATAGAGGACCTGAGGAGCAGTACTGAGGTAGAGTCTAAACTCAGATGGTGGACACCCAACCTTTAATGCTAAGTTAAAGTGTTTGAACTTTGTCCTCTATTGAAATATTTATTTTGATAAGATGGAGAAGGCAGTAGGAGGAATAAATAAATCAAGGCAATTCATTAAATGGCTAATGTTCTGGAGTCAGGGCTAAGATGGAGGAGGCAGCTGCATTTCCACTTCCTGTTCTTGGAAGACACATTCTCCATTTTATGGATGAAAGGGTTCCATTATGTGTGCACTGGAAAAATCTGATTCATTGATTCAAGACACAATTTTGGAGAATTTCTATCCCTGTGGGGGGTGCAATATATATACAGAGGGTGCCACAAAAATGTATACACATTTTAAGAAAGGAAAAAAACTGTATTAAAATTGTATTGCTCAATATATACCGATAACAAAAGATGAATACAGGTCATGTGTATACATTTTTGGCACCCCTGGTATAATTTCAATTGAACCAGATATTTAAACAAAACCTCTTTGGTGATTATCAACAATTACTTTTCTCTGCAAAAGTGGACTTACAATTAATGGTATTTTTATCTAAACATATTTTTCTCACTTAAAGTATATAGGTCTAAAACTTCAGTATTTGCCCATCCACAGCAAAAGCCATTTGGAGAGCAATAACAAACTGAAAAATTGAGGTCAGATAGTAAAATTAATTTAATTCATGTTTTCATGAAAGCCCAACTTAGCTTTTTTATATATGGCAGTTATAAAATATTACAAATAATTTAAATGATGGAGTAGATTTAATGGTCAAAAAGATATATTAAAATTGTGCAGGCAATAAAAAGAGACTTCAAACAACCTAGAAGATTAAACAAAGTTTCCCCACATGACCTCTGCTCTGTTGGCCCCTATACTTTTCTTTCTAGCTAATGACTTGGAGCAAATGAAGCTACTTAATCAAGTCTTTGTAAAATTAAAGACATTTTATATACAATGCTGACCATTCTAATCTATCACTAACTGCAAATATATTCCACTAGCCCCATTGCGTAGACAAGGTTTTCTCTCCCTCTCTTCCATAGGAGTGTGTGGTCTTGAGTATAATATCAGCAAATTGATAACTCCCACTTCAATGAAATGTAAAAACAAACAAACAAACAAAATGGCTCCTGTACATTTCTTAGTACCATGAAGAGAAACTAATGATTGGTGACTACAGCACGCAGTAGTCACATCACCATGCACCATTAATCTGTGCTCATGTAGGACCTCAGATTAACACCCAATGTCTTGCTTTGTTACCTTGCAGAAATGTTGGAATCCAACAATGTTATCACTTTCAATGGCTTGGCCAACAGCTCCAGTTATCATACCTTCCTTTTGGATGAGGAACGGAGCAGGCTGTATGTTGGAGCAAAGGATCACATATTTTCATTCAACCTGGTTAATATCAAGGATTTTCAAAAGGTATCTTTATTCTAATATATGCACTGTAGTTCTTTTGAAGCATCTCAAGTTATATAGAATTCTCTAGCTATATAACAGTGTGACAACTGAAAAATTGTTTAAATTTATACTTTATATTTTCAGATGCAAATAAAAATGATGCATTGATTTGACTATCACAAATCAATGGATGCAATATACAATAAAACTCTTCAAGGAAGAAACTATAGTATTTACAATGATCAATAAGCAATAATAACTTCAGTCTATCCTTTCATAGTTATATCATTTTTCCTGCATAAAAGTAAATACCTGAACCATTATAGAAATATATCATAATTGATTTCATTACCAAGTGTGTGTGTGTATATAAATATATATATATATACACACATATATACATATATAATATGTATATATAATATGTATGTATGTGTATACTATATGCGTGTGTGCATATACCTATATATAAATGTATACATCTCTCCATACTGCCAGTAAATGCAAAGTGCATCAATCATTATACACATACTTAATCTGGTATATCAACTGTGTAAATAATGTTTACTGGAAAACAGACACTCAGTCACTTACATATTGTCTGCTTTTATTCTACAGTTGCAGAATTGAGTAGTTGTGATAGACATCATCTGGCTCACAAAGTCTAAAATATTTACTCTCTGGACTTTTAAACAAAACGTTTGCCAAACCCTAATCTGGAAGATCAATTTTCAGTGTTAGGTTTTTGCAAATGCGGTCATTTAGATTCTTTCAGTCTATGAGTTTTATCCATATTCTTTATTGTTTTCTGGCGTATTTAATTAACAAACTATACAGTTTGGAAAACAAAAATGGATTGACATATCAGTGAAAATTGTGCTACAGACTTTATATGCTGTAATCTAAGTCAACTATTTTTTTAGTCAATTTTTCTAGCCTTAATTCTCTGAGGAACAAAGATCTTTATGCAAGAATATTTACAAAAGTGCTAGTATAACATGCTTTTTAGAGTACATACACTTCAGTATTTATGTGGGTTAGTTTTACTTCTTCAGACTTGGGGCTTTAAAGTAGTATGCCTCAAATTCTTATAAACTGTAATAGATTGGACAAAATTAAGAGAAGTCATCCTTTACAAAATAAGTGAAAAATCTAAGATAATTAAAAAAAAATTGATATTTTAGTAATAGCAAATTATGCCGGCTCAAATTTTGAATGTTTATAATAACATTTTTATCATTTTGTAAAATTCAAATGTATGTCGATAAATATGCGTGTGTGTGTGTGTGTGTGTGTGTATAGAGAGAGAGAGAGAGAAAGAGACATACAGATATACAATATATGAGCACATATCACTTCAGAATATATATTTAATGTATTTAATATTTTTTTTTGAATAAATACTCTTAATTTGGTTTATATATTCAATTGGTTCTAAAATTGAAAATAATTAAATTATCATGTAATGCAACCTACAATTTCACAGGTGAGAAAAATTCTAAAGCCATGTGTATGCCCTGGATATATCACAATATCTTCTACCAACACACTTGTAATAAATATATACTGAAGAATTAATTAAAATTAGGTGACTTGCCCAAAGTCATAGTGTTCTTGTTATAGCTCCTGCTCTTGAATTTAAAATCATTATTGTAGCAACAGGAGACCTATTTCTAATTTTTAAACATCTCATTCCAACCATATTATTTAATTTTAATTACATCACACTCTTTCTAAGAGTGTAAATACAATTTACTTGAAGATTTGTTGATATATATTTGTCTGCAAATGCTGTTTTTAACCTATGTGTAGTGTTATTAAACAACTTTTTCATAAGCATTTACTATTCTGATAAATTCTATAGGGGATACTATAGTGTGTTATAATTCTTGAGGAATTTACAAAATGATATTCAAGATACATGAACATAAAGGTAAATCCTTGGCCAATCCTTGTTAGATACAAAAAACACATTCTGAGTCTTGGAAGGACCATGGAAAGATTTTTGGCCTTGATAAAGGTACAATCACTTGAAGGCATAAATGCTTATTAAATAATTAATTAAGAGGGGCTGCCATGTGTAGAACTATAGAAGCATAAAGAAGGGAAAGTATAAAATAGATCATGAAGCACATTGAATATAAGGATAATAAATTTAGGCATTGTTAGTTAACTGATACATTTTTGGACAAAGAATAAAAAATATCAACAGGTTAACAAATCTAATCAAAAAGTTAGGAATTATTCTTCATAGAAATGAATAATGGATACTGTTGGAAAACACACACACACACACACACACACACATTCATTCCACCGATTTATAATTATCCTCATTAAATTACTTTCCAAAAGAGAATTTTCTTTGTCAAAATTTATTTTATTCATGCCAGATTTTTAAGTTAAATATATATCCTATATGTTTTATCCTGGATCTCTGGAAAATTGAAAGTATACATACCCGTCTAAGTATGAGAGAATTTAGCATGTTATCAAATTAGATTATATTAATATTTCACATAAGAAAAAAATTACAGAATGAGGCCCATACTGTCTCTACAAACCAATCAAGATATAGGAAACTATGAACAAACAACCTGTAATACACCATTGCATAAATGCGCCACCATTTCTTAATCCAGTCATTTATTGATGGGCATTTTGGTTGTTTCCATGTTTTGCCTATCGTAATTAGCACTGCAGTAAACATATGGGTGCATTTTGTTTTGAATTAGCATTTTGTGTTTCTCTGGATTGATACGTTGGCCATAAAGAAGAATGGAATATTACCTTTTGCAAAGATATAGATGGACATAGAGAACATTATGCTAAGTGCAATAAGTCAGTCAGAGAAAGACAAATACCTTATGATCTCACTTATATGTGGAGTCCCAAGAACAGAATAAATGAGCAAACTAAACAGGAAAAAAAACTGTCTTGTTAATTAAATAATTGTTTTAGTTATCTGTGATTTTTGTACAATCTAGCTGGAAAGCTGAATAATTTTAGCTCTGCTATATATTATTATTGTTGTGTCTCAGAGAAAATGTATATTTGATCCTCTTCCTTTGTAAACTTTAGGTGAGAACAGGTCATTTGGCCTTTCCATAGCCAGTGTAACGATAGGGCTATGGAACCTATGGAATAGTAATCAGGATTCAGGGTAATGATAACTGCAAGAACATGCATTTACTATTCTTGGATGTTTTGTAGTATGTGACTACTTTGTAAATAAACTTGTGGAACAAGTCAAATAATAGTTTTTATTTACATACACAGGCATACATGAAAAGAAAGCACATGAAAAATAAAAATATATATATATAAATTAAGAGCTTCAAATAGTAAAAATGTTGCATATCCAAAAATTGTTAGGGCTTTTATAATTGTGACATGGACCTGAAATACATTTGTTATGTCATCATAGGTTATTTCAATGTGTCCTAAATTCTTGTTCATAAATGTGTTGTATTTTGCTTTTTAATTTCATAGATTGAATATCACAAACTTTGTCCAAGTTTATGGCCATTTATGCTGAATTATCTAGAGATTCCCAAATGAATGATAATCAATCATTTTGAGACTAAAAGCTTTTTAGCAGGTGGGAATGATTAACCACCACCATCTCTGGACATTTCTTGTACATATAACATTTTTTTTCCTGAAATTAACTAATGTTACTAGAAAAGAAAAATGAATTTAAAAAATTGTTCTGCCCCAGTACAGATAAGAGTCATTGGAATTGCTGACGGAAACTGTAAAATTTAATATTAGAAGTTAGATGAATTTATATGCATTAATATTATTGAGGGGTAATGTATCCACAGTCCTCTAAGCCTCGAGTTAACACCTTGGTTTATTTACTACTGTAACTGTATTCATAGGAACCTCTGGAAGGATGAAGGCCAAATATTAGGGTTGAAAACACAATTATTTATCAATTAGTCTGTTTTGCCTACTGAGGGGAGGGTGATTTTTTTTTAAAGCTATCGATTTATTTCTTCATTTCCTCTGTATCTCCAGAAAGTGAGATAAAACTATTGTTATCTATTTTCCCTGGGGGCAGCGGGGGGGGGGGGGGGAAGACTCCTTCCGAAGATGTGTTCTTCTAACCTTTCAGTTGCTCATTCTAGCATGTAGTGCTGAGATTCAGATTAGAGAAATGGATCCAGAGCACCTAATGTTAAGATTTCAAAATCATTATTTCACAATAAAGAATGATTCGTTTAGAAGGATATAGGCCATATTCTGTGCCTACTTATACGTCTCTTCAGTAGATTCTCACATCCTCCTAAGATGATCTCTCTCTCCCAATGTGCCTTATATTTATTTCCACTGCTTACTTAGATCTATAGGTATACCTCAGCAATATTGGCGGTTGGGTTCCAGACCACTATAATAAAGCGACTATCACAATAAAGAGAGTCAAAACCATTTTGCTGGTGGAGGGTCTTGCCTTCAATTTGTAAAAAATGCAACACCTGTGAAGCATAATAAAGCAGAGCTCAATAAAGCAAGGTGTGCCTGTATTGAGTACATGAATTTTTGTGTTGCTCAGCTTTCACATACAGCAAAGCCTAATGGGTACATGGAGAGTGAATGATTTAAGTTTGTGCCAATTAATGGACGCCACTGCACAGTCGAAGCTTGAAAGGCTCCTTCCACCATAATGTTTTATGGAACTTATTTTATCTCAGTTGCCCCAAATTGGTCTAACAGATTATAACGTTGGATGTAGTATTAACAGAACTTAATTGGCATAAAATAATGTTTCTTCTCTGCCCTTAGATTGTGTGGCCAGTATCTTACACCAGAAGGGATGAATGCAAGTGGGCTGGGAAAGATATTCTGGTAAGTATCTATCTATTAAATTATTTTAGAAATTGCATAAAGTAATTTATTACTCTGTAATTTTAGTTGTGTTATATTAGACACTGCTTTACTTGTGGACGTAATCACTCTTTATAAACAAAATTATATTTAATTTTGGATATTGACATTTTTATATAAATCATTGACAGTTTTGTGTAAAGAAAGTAGGTCAAAATGACAACATGCCCAAATAGAGCAAAAATATGATCTCTTTGATGATATATATATATATATATATACACACACACATATATATATGCAAAAGATAACAAAATGCAATTTTATAGCATATATACTTATATTTAATAAGTCAACTTCTTTGTAGAGATTGGTTTTAATGTTAATTCCTCTTCAATTCCTTTTGAATTATATGAAATTTTTCAACCTGAGTCATCATGATTAAATTGCCCCTCCATCCTTCTTTCTATTCTTTTCCTTTACCCTTCCTTCGTCTTTTCTTTCTTGCCTTCACCTTTTTCCTCCTTCCTTTCCTTCCTTCCTTCTTTCCTTCCTTGTACTGAATACACAAACATTTATTAACACAGAATGCCATATTTATCATTAACAAATTATGTTGAAATTTTTCTATGTGATAATAACTAAGGGTGGATAGAAATGAAGATACTGCCGACACATAGCTGTAACTTTTAAAAGCACAGACTTTTTCCCTTCCGATTAAAGTTTAACAGGTGAAGACCACAAACTTATTCCTTAAATAAATATGGACTGAGAAATGACTGTGTTAACAGGCATTGTCCTGGATACTGTGAAACAAAAGATGAATGGTAAGCAATTCCTACAATGGTTTTACCATTTCTGTAAAAAAATAGAGGCCATTTTTTCCTGAGGTAAACTTTGTCAGTAAAATTAATTGGGCCACTGGTTTGAAGTATAGCCAGGAATCTACAGATATCACGGAAGGCAGTTATAATCATTTAAATCAATAGATTAAAATGAACTATAGGATTTAAAATTTTAATTTGCATTGTTTTGTGTTCCGTCAGACATTTTTGGAGGTCTAAAGCACAAATAAATAAGTTTAAAAGTTTTGTCTATATATTAGCATTTATAAGAAATTTATCCTGTGTGCATGAAGATATAAATTAACCTGTATGTATGATATAGATATATAGGTATGTTCAAGTGAGAGCTTGAGTGATTTGTAGCAGCTGCCTAAGATGATCTACAGCCATACCTCAGAGATACTGCAGGTTCAGGTCCAGACCACTGGAATAAAGCAAGTATCGCAATAAAGATAGTTGTAATATTTATGCTGCTGGAGGGTCTTGCCTTCAATCTGTAAAAAACAGTGCAACATTTGGGAAGCACAATAAAGCAAAGTGCAATAAAACATCTGTACATAGAATGATTTAGAGCTGGATTCTGAGTTCATGGAAAAAGAATGCCTCAATCACGTAGTAATGGACTACAATGAAGGAAGGTAGATAAACGAACACAAAGCATAGGTATTCCCCATCCTCAATTAATCACATATCAGCAAACATGGAAAATTCATCTTAGGTATAGTGATTGTGAGTCATATTACACCTTCATATTACAGTAAACATTTTCCAGTTATATGAAATTAGACCAACACTAAGTGTGTTCTAACAGATTTTATGCTATCCCCAATTGATGCAAATGCTGGGACTGTTAGAAAGGGTTAAAGAGAAAGAACAATGAAGTAGGAGTCCAGAGAAGTCAAGAATTTTGTGTTGATACCCGCACTTCCGCACTTACTCGTTAGGTGTACTTGAGCAAGTACCTTAACTTTCGGGGGGGCTTTAGTATCTTATCCATTAAATGGGACGTTGCATGTT
Organism: Rhinolophus hipposideros; assembly: GCF_964194185.1. Lineage (NCBI taxonomy): Eukaryota > Metazoa > Chordata > Mammalia > Chiroptera > Rhinolophidae > Rhinolophus > Rhinolophus hipposideros. The sequence continues at coordinate 40,382,767 of NC_138064.1, forward strand.
TTATAATTGTGAGAAACAAGTTTACTAGTTTTTGTGAAATCTATTTAAAAGTAGAAAATACTTCACAAATGTAAGGCAAAACATATAACTGAGTACACAAAAATGTATGAACACAGAATGCCATATTTACCATTAACAAATTAGGTTGAAAATTGTCAATATGACAATAACTAAGGGTGGATAGAAATGGAGATATTGCCTACATACAGCTATGACTTTTAAAAACACAGACTTTCTCTCTTCCTATTAAAGTTTAACAGGTAAAGACACAGTGTGGGGACAGAGTCCCAGAGAGCTGTTTCCAAGCTCTCAGCTTCACGTGGAGGGTGCTGACTTGGGTAGTAGGTAACCATCAGCTGTGACTGGTTGGCCATCAGTTGTAACTACTTAGACAATTAGCCACTGATATAACTGCTGTGGCTACGCTAGTTGCTATGCTGGGTGATGGGTTGGTTGGTTGGCAGAGAAGCGGAAGGTGGGTTGCAGATCGTGTGGCTCCTGCTTCCTGTGTCTCCAACCCAGCCGCCAGCAAGAATATAGTGGTATGACTCCCCTATCTGTGGCTCCATTGATGTTCCTTTTTGGCCTCACCATATCCTGCGTTCTTATGTAGGGAGCGGGAGTTGAGTCCCTGCATGACATATGAATTTGAACTTGCCTATTAACACACAGATAATAAACAATGGTGATTTGAATAAATACCTATCTATTCTGTTGTTATTAAGGGTGTTGGTAAAATAATAAGCAGCTCGCAGCATTCCTGTAGAACTCAAACAATAAATAAAATGTTTCATACACTATAATACACAATACAATATTACCTATTGTTATCGGTATATGTTGCTAAGACAGGTTTTAAGTGAAAATATCATTGATGAAATTAGCATAGCCCTCTTTAATGATTGTAACCACTCTAGAGTTGCAGTGTTTTGAATTCAATTCAATTTGAAAATTGAAGATAATAACCATACCTATCTGACAAATTATCTGGATTTTATAATAAATAGTGAATACAAGTACTGAGCATATTTGGTTTAATGATTCAATTAGGTCATTAATTTCCTAAGATATCAGATATTCTTTCATGTTTGTGGTTTCCAAAATTCACTTCAGTGCATTTTCCTTATTTTTTATGGCTCTCCTCTCATCCCCTCCTTCCCTCCCCACCCTCCCTTCCCCTCGTCCCCTCCTACTCTGCTATCAGTGTTGTATAATGAGGGATTCTGGTGTTACCCCAGATGCAGTTAATTCAGCAGTTGCAATAAAGTCATGATCCCCATGGTGCCCTATAGGTAACCCTAATCATGACTTCAGACATTTCCTTTCTAAGAAGGGCGACTTTATCGTGTTTTCCAGGCTTACTGAAAATGCTTATGGGTTTTATAAAACTAAGTTAAAAGGAATTAAAATATAATTTCATAGCAACTTGTAATAAGGATTCTGAAAACTTATAAATCATGTTACATACATTATGGGTGAGATAGGTCATTATGTGTGCATTGAGAGATGTAAAGTTTTTAAAGTTTAATGGTATGGCAATTGTGGAGACAGAGCCCCAGAAAGCAGTTTCCAGGTTCTCAGCCTTACGTGGAAAGGTGCTGTCTCAGATAGTGGATGGCCATCAGCTGTAACCAGTTAGCAATTGGCCACTGATATAACTGTCATGGCTGAGCTAGCAAGCGTGGATTGCAATTAGCAAGGGGTTGGTTGGTTGGCAGAGAAGCGGATGGCAGATCCATATGGCTCCTGCTTCCTGTATCTCCAATGCAGTCTACAGCAAGTGGTATGACTCCCCTATGGCTCTTCTGATGTTCCTTTTTGGCCTCACCATATCCTGCATTCTTGTGCAGGGAGTGGGACCACAGACCCTGCATGACAGCAATATTAGCCATACTAATCTTTTCGAAATTAATTAATGTAACATGATAAAATGCTTACGCTTTGGTTATTCCTTTATGTTCTGCATTAAATCAATTTTATTATTGTGAATTTTGATTTCTTTTTAACACTTAATGAAAGGAAAACAAATAGTTTCCATATATTTTACCTCATGAAAAACTATTTTTCCTCTTGCTCTAAACACTGAACATTAAAATATATTCAAATACCAAAATGTATTTCGTATTATTTTTCTGATAATCCATCTCATTCATTTAATATTGCTTTTTATTGACCTATTATTTAAAATGTATTTTGTGTATTTGGAATTTATGTTACTGAAATTTATTTTTCTGGTAACCTCATTTATTTACCTCAATTTACATATCTATTTCACTTAAATTGGATACATGGCTGTCCTGTGGGGTGGCCTGCGGGGTCTCTGCTCCCGCTCCCCACATAAGAATGCAGGATGTGGCTAGGCCAAAAAGGAACACCCACGGAGCCATAGGTAGAGGAGTCATACCACTATAGTCTCACTGGAGGCTGGATTCACATGACGTGCGACCTGCTGTCTGCTTTTCTGCCAACCGACTGAGTCTCACACGCCAGTGCTGCCACGGCGGTTATATCAGTGGCTAATGGCTAACCGGCTACAGCTGATGGCCAACTAGCCATAGCCGATGGCCATCTACTACCCGAGCCAGCACCTTTCCACATGAGGCCGAGAGCCTGGAAACTGCTCTCTGGGGCTCTGTCCCCACAATGGCATTTATTGATTATTTTTAGACTATTGACATATGGACCCATTTTTCTACTTCTTTCTTAATGTATGATTTTAGAATAGCAGTTAGTAGACTTCCTGGAATTTGTAACATTTTTTCCTAGATAAACATAAAAAAAAATAGCATTAGTATTTTTACCAATAATTTCTTAAATAATCACTTAGAAAGAAAGATTAAAGAGTTTTGGGTTTTTTTATAATTTTCATTCAGTGCCTGGTTTTTTAAGGGAAACATGGACAGTTAGTTTGATGGAAATTCTTCACTCTGTATTTGGTAAATAATAGGCAGCTGTGATTATGGACAATAATTCCTTTCAAAAAGCTCTTGTGATGCTGAAAACCACAAGAATGAGGTTTGAGTGGCTTTTGGAGCATTCAGGACTCCAAGATAGAATTGTAACCAAAATAGGAACTGACCTGAACATTTACAGAAAAGTAAACTAACAACCTCCTTGAGTGCTCTCTTTGGTTTCTTGAACCTGAGTTTGCCCTTTGTCTTCTGGTTTTAAGTGTTTTCTCAGAAAGCCCTCTAGAAATAAAGCTCCTTTTAACGAACCATCTAGGGGGAAGTGCTCTCTTCTCAGTACTAGGCTCGGATGCAAGGATAAAATAGGAAAATGCTATAGGAAAAGCGGGGCAAAGACACTGGCTAATTTTATGTTATCTTGAGAGTTGGTCATTCTTAAGTCTGGTTAAGATGGCTCTGCCACCTGGAAAGTGGGGACATGCCACTAGATTGGTACATAGATCCTATGTCACTGAGTGTAACGACATACAGAAAATTGAACCCTTTCCCCATTTTCTTAGGTGGCTGGGAAGATACAAACCATCATTTCTCATGGCTCAGTTTTGTATCAAACATATTTGTTAAGTCAGCATCTGGAATTCAAGCAACTATTTCACAAAGATGGACTTTGTGGTAAAGAGGGAATGTGTAGCCTAAGACATATTTATATTCCCTCTCCCTCTCCCTTTATTATCTATCTATCTATCTATCTATCTATCTATCTATCTATCTATCTATCATCTATCTATCTATCTATCTATCATCTATCTAGAGAGCACATAAATGTGTCTTTGGCAGCTGCTAATACATTTCTGACAGGAATATTAATCTAAATGTATTTTCCTCTTAGAGAAGTGAATATAGAGGATATATACTAATAAGCTTTCTTCGTGCTGTAGATTCTAAACCTTTACATTGTTATGACATTTCTATATTAAAGGAGTGAACTGCTTATGAACTTTTTCATTGCTGTTACTTGAGATTTGTAATTTGAATATATATACTATTATTGGACAGAGACCTTGAATGAGGAGATAAATGCAATCCAGATATCTCTATTCTGACTGCTTGTATCCACCTTTACTTTTTTAAAAAATATTTTTTCTAGTGCTTAAAATCCACTTTATTATTCACAATAACATTTCTATTGAGGGATTAACTTCCTTGACCCTGTTTTGCAAATGAAAACTGAATACATGCTAAAGTGCTAAAAGAATCTGTTTTGAATCAATAGCTCTCTGATTCTCTTTGTTTATCCTATTAAACCATCTCTCTTTGCACTAAGTTTCAATAAAACCAAATGGCAACCGTATGACTGTTAGAAATATTTTGAACATCATTGGAAATCAAAATTTCAACCATCTGAGATGAACAAAAAAAGCAGATTTCATAACATTCCTATCGTTGAATACATTTCAAAGTGTTGAATCATGCACCTGAATTTTGGGACACTTGAAATTTTTGAGGGATATATTTTTATATTTTTGTGTTTAGTTGTTACATTTAATGCTATGATAGAATAACATGTTTATGAAACTTATCATGGCTCAAATTGAAGAACCTCAACAACACCAATTTTCACAAAGTGAATGCATTTGAGACTTTGAAGCTATACACGTGTCTTAAGTTACAGTACAGTCCCAAATGCATATTAGTCCTTGAATTTCATTTACTTTTTCAAAGGTTGAAGTTGACAACAACTTTAGTATTTTTATTTTATTTGAGAGACTTCAAGTCATAATAGAATTTTATTAAATGGATAGCTAGAATTATCTCCTATAGAATTCTACAAAATCATAAGGTTTCATTAAATCTCTAAACTCTATGTATAATTCTTAGGAGATAATTTTGCATGGATCGCTTACACTTTGCACATGTGATGAAAAGAAGCATTGACTGCCTTTTTTACAGACTGTCTTGAAGGATATTTGTACAGTGAAGAGACTTGGAAAGTAGTGTCTCCCTGTGAAGCAAAAGGTTGGTTTGCAAACAGCCTTGAGGAGTTCACATAGTGTTTCCATTGGAGCAAAGGTCAGGTATGCTTACTGCCCAGTGCGATGAACATACCATCTCCCTCAAGATCCAATATGCTTATGACTATTATGAAGTATTCAGGTTCCCTCAACCCAGGGTTCTTTTCCTATAATTCAACTTACTGCATGTGCAGATGTGACCTGCCACTCTTCTCATTGCCAGGTGGGAATTGGAACTTGGAGAACTGGCAGGAGAAATGCTGATACTTTACTGCTATTTCTGTGGGCAATAAAGTATTTTATCTCCGACCCAGGAGACATATCTTCTGCCAACCTCCATGAAACTGTGCCAGGGTAACTTATCTTACAAGTAGGGCAGAATCACAGATACTTTACAGTTCTTGACAGTATTGATTATAAATTTTTGTTTTTTGTTTTTTTTTCTGTGACCCTCTAGGAGATCTAAAAAGTGAAAGACTATGGTCAGTTTATTCATTTTTAAACATGATTCCCATCATGAAATTTGATAATATGTCAGGTATGCAGACAACTCATTTTTTATGAAGGCCAGTGAAAACTTTGTCTTATTAAATGTTACAGAAATAAGCATAGATTTTCACATGCATTCGTGTGTGTGTGTTTCTTTCTGCTTGGGGTATATTTCCCGCAACTTGAACAGAAGGATTATATTTTAATTTGGCATTCAGAAGTAGTAGTAGCCGTGATAATAGCTGACATTGATTGAGAGCTTACTACATATTTTTGGTATTCTAAATGCATTACTTTTATTAGCTTATTTATGTAACTTGTGTTTAGTGATAAAATACAAATTTATTTTTAAAGTGATTGGGTAAACCAGTTTTGCATTTTAGGTAGGAGATGCATGGAAAATTAAGCTTTGCTATTAAAATTATTTTATAAACTAGGTTTTATTCACATTTTTAAATTAATATGTTTTACTAATAAAACAAAATATGATGGTGATCATTGTATCTGAATTGTTATGGATCACATCTAATATATATGAATATATTTTTGGAAAACTTTTACAGTCAGGATTGAAATTTAAATGCATTTTAAGTTTATATTTGCAAAGTAGGACTAGCACTTAGAGATATATAAAACTTTCAGAAGGCTTGGGGATTTTGAGTTGTGTTCCTTTTCATTGAAAATTTCAATTGTATTCTTAAGTGACTAAAGTGAAATTCAAATATTTGGTATTGGTTGACAACTTATTATTTAGATTTGATAGTATACCATATTTCACCCATGCATCACTGTACATAATTTTAGAGTACAGTAAGCATTTTATAATACAAAGTTCTTTAGAATCATTTGGACAGTTCCTCTGGGAACAGGTTTTCAGCCAATATCTTCTCATTACATAGTTAGCAGTCTGTTCCAACTGACATGTAGTTTCTAATGGTCATCATTGGATTTCCACTTCTTATGCACTTGGTAATCTTCATGAATGAAATTTTACTCATATTTTTATGAATGATTGTTTTATTAGTTTCAGGTGTACAAAGCAACATAGTGATTTGATATTTATATACATCACAAAATTATAACCCCAATAAGTCTATTACCCATCTGGCACTGTAGATACTTATTACAATATTATTGACTATATTCCCTATGTTGTAGTTTATATCCCTGTGATTATTTTTAAAATTATACTTGACATTCAGTATTATTTTATTTTAGTTTCAGGTGTACAGGATAATGGTTTCACATTTATATAATTTATGAAGTGATGCCCCTGGATAATTCTGTACTGACCTGACAGTATACATACCTATTACCTTATTATCGACTACATTCTCAATGCTGTACTTTACATCCCAGTGACTATTTTGTAACTACCAATTTGTATTTCATAATCCCTCCATCTTTCTCACCCAGCCCTCAACCCCCTCCTATCTAGTAACTGTCAATTTGTTTTCTGTATCTATGACTCTGTTTCTGTTTTTGTTTATTTTAGTCTTTAGATTTTACATAGAAGTGAGATCATATGGTATTTGTCTTTCTCAGTCTTATTTCACTTAGCATAATACCCTATGGGTCCATACATGTTGTCACAAATGGTAAGATTTTATTTATTTATTTTTTGTAGCAGAGTAATATGCCATTATATATATGTACTTGATTTATTTACCCAATTGTCTACTGATGGACATTTCAGTTTCCATATCTTGGCTATTGAAATAGCACTCCAGAGAACATAGTAGCACCTATATCTTTTCAAATTAGTGTTTTGGATTTCTTTGGATAACTATACCCAGGAATGGAATTGCTGGATCATAAAGTAGTTCTATTTTTAATTTTTTTGGGGAACCTCCATACTGTTTTTCATAGTGTCCACACCAATATGCAATCTCATCCACAGTGCACAAGGATTCCCTTTTTTCCACATCCTCTCCAGTACTTATTGTTTATTGATTTATTGATGATGACCATTCTGACAGGTGTGAGATGATACATGTTTTTTTTATTTTTTATTTGCATATCTCTGATGATTACTGATATTGAGCACTTTTTTATATATCTATTGGTCATCTGTATATCTCTGTTGGAGAAATGTCAGTAAAAATATTAGTAAGTGTAATGTCTGAGAGCTTACTGCCTATTTCTCTAGGAGTTTCATGGTTTGGGGTCTTACATTAAAGTCTTTAATCCATTTTGAGTTTATTCTTGGTGTAAGAAGGTGGTTCATTTTCATTTTTTGTGTGTTTATCTCTCCAGTTTTCCCAGCACCATTTATTGAATAGACTGTCTTTAACCCAATGTATATTCTTCCTTATTTTTCATAGATTAAATGACCTTGTAGTCAAGGATTTGTTTTTGTTCTCTCTATCCTGTTCTGTTGATGTATGTGTCTGTTTTTATGCCAATACTATGTTGTTTTGATTACTATGGTTTTGGAGTATAGTTTGATATGAGGTAGCATGATATCTCCAGCTTTGTTCCTTTTTCTCAAGATTGTCATGGCTATCTGTGTTCTTTTAATGTCCACGTAAATTTTAGGATCACTTGTTCTAGTTCTTTGAAAAATGCCATTGGTATTTTGATAGGGATTTCATTGAGTCTATATATTGCTTTGCATGGTATGGACATTTTAACTATATTATTTCTTTCTATCCATGAGCATGGTATTTGATTCCATTTTTTTGTATCTTCCTTAATTTCTCTCTTCATTGTCTTATAATTTTCTGAGTACAGGTCTTTTACTTCCTTAATTAAATGTATTCCTAGATATTTTAATTTTTTATGCAATTGTTAATAGGATCATTTACTTAATTTCTCTTTCTGATTTGTTACTGGTGTATAAAAATGCAACCAATTTCTGAATATTAATTTTATACCCTGCTACTTTACCAAATTTATCAGTTCTGATAGTTTATTGGTGGAATCTTTGAGGTTCTTTATATATAATATCAAGTCATCTGCAAAAAATGAGAGTATCTTTTGCATGTGTTGTGTGCATTCCCCTGTTGTAGTTGAGCCTTGATTGCTTTTGGTGTGTCGGTGGGTGGGATTGACTCTCAGGCTGACTGGGTGAGAATTGGCTATGCCCATATGAACTTCTGTGTGGGGAGCCTTCTCAGAGGAGGATTCGCCCTAGTCCGCTTTTGTGCCTGTTTAGACCACTCTTTGGGTATGCCATTTGTAGGGCTAATTGAGTAGTGCTCTAGTGTGGTCTGAAGCTGGCCTCTGGGTGTGTTGTTTCTGGTGTCTCTTTGTAGGGACTCCTGTGTAGGCCAATTTCAGCCTTAACTGTGACTCACACAGGGCTACCTGGGGGGAACGCTAAAGTTAAATGCAGTTGGTTGCTCCCTGTGCTGGACCTGGAGGTATGCGTGGGTGGCCTTGCTGTGAACTGAGGCTGGTTGCCACGAGTATTAGACCTGAGGCAGCTTAGTAAAAGGCCCAAGACCCCCTAGGCCTGTTTCTAGCTGCCAGCTGCCCATAAGGCTCAGCCGCTGAAAGAGCCTTCTTAGGTATATGGGCTGGGCTGGTTGACCCAGCTGACAGTGTGACAAATGATGCTACCTGGCTTCCGCGGGGGAGGCAAGTTCCTATGAAGTCATTTAAGTGGCACTGGTGGTTTTCACAAAATTAATTGAGGTTTAGTTCTTGTGCAAGTGGTGAGCCTGTGGCCACTCTGCAAAAAGCCCAGTGAGCATTGTGGCCAGCTGCCACTCACCTCAGGCCTGCAGAACACTGAAAGCTACTCAAGAATAACTGAAGTATTGGCTTCAGAAAAAAATGGCGGCGTGAGGTGAGCCTCTGTAACGCTCCCCTGGAATTTACAACGAATCGGACAACAATAACTCCACAAAGGACTCCTTGCACAGCAGACAGGCAAAACGAAAAGGCCGACTACTGAATTCACCTCCAGGTGGGTGAATCGCGCGAGCGGGGGAGGAGGGAGAGGAGAAGTGCGGAGACGGAGCCGCGCGGGCGCAGGACACAGACCTAGCTCAGTGCTCGGAGCCCGCTGCGCCCGGATCTTCCGCAACTGCGGGAGAGGGAAGGACTCAGACTGCTAGGGCTCCGCTAACGGCCCACAGGGCTGAGGGGGCAGCATACAAAACCGCTGAACCCAACGCTCGCTCACGGCAGACCTCGGAGCAAAGACTGAGGGAAGAGGGCTGAAATCGGTGGTTTAAGCCCTCACTGCCGAGCGGAGAACGGAAGCCTTAGGCACGGAGACTAGCCGCCCCCTCCCTACCCTCCCAGAGCTCGCCCCGCCCCCACCTGCCCGGTGCTAGAAGCGATAAAGTAGCAGTGTCGGATCAAAGGACAGAATATTTGCTGCTCTGAGAACTGTGGACCGCAGACACAGATTCGGAGCTCAACTAGTTCCGGCAAAGGGGAGGGAGCTGTGGAAGCAGGACTGGCTGTGGTGGTGGTCGCCGCCATTGCTCTGGGCCACCTCTCACAACTCACCCCGCCCCTGGCCCCACCTATCTGGGCGGATCCCTGCAGGAGTAAACAGAACTGCTGAAACAAACGGGCTCTGAATCTGGTGCAGAAAGAGCTTTGGAACTCCAAAAGCTCTTCGCATACCTATCAACCTGTTGCAGAAGACACTCCTGTAGATGTCTAGGAAGAGAAATAGTAAATCAGTGATTGCCATGAATAACCAAGGCAACAAGATAGCTCAGAAAGAAAGTGAAAAGTCTCCAGAAAAGGAACTTAGAGATATGGACCTTTGTGATTTAAATGACAGAGAATTCAAGATCGCAATTCTGAAAAAACTGAACGAGATGCAAGAAAACACAGAAAGGCAGTTTAATGAACTCAGAAACACAATCAAAGAACACCATGAGCATTTTACAAAAGAGATTGAAATCTTGAAAAAGAACCAAATAGAATTTCTGGAGATTAAGAACTCAATAGAAGAAATTAACAATAAAATATCCAGCTTAGGTAGTAGAGTTGACCAGATGGAGGAAAGAATCAGTGACATCGAAGATAGGAACCTGGAATTTACACAGAGGGAAGAAGAAAGAGACTTGAGACTTAAAAGAAATGAAACAACTCTACAAGAACTTTCTGACTCCATCAGAAAGAGCAATATAAGAATAATGGGCATACCAGAAGGAGAAGAAAGAGGGAAGGGAACAGAGAATATATTCAAACAAATCGTCGATGAGAACTTCCCAAACTTGTGGAAAGAACTGGATCCTCGAATCCAAGAAGCAAATAGAACACCTAATTACCTCAATCCCAACAGGCCTTCACCAAGGCACATTGTATTGAAGCTGTCTAAAATCAATGACAAAGAAAGAATCCTCAAGGCAGCCAGGGAAAAGAAGACGGTAACTTACAAAGGAAAGCCCATTAGATTATCATCAGATTTTTCAGCAGAAACTCTACAAGCTAGGAGGGAATGGAACCAAATATTCAAACTATTGAAAGAGAGAAATTATGAGCCAAGAATAATATATCCAGCAAAGATCTCCTTTAGATATGAAGGAGGAATAAAGACCTTTCCAGACATCCAGAAGCTGAGGGAATTTTCTAATACACGACCTGCACTACAAGAAATACTAAAGGAGGCTATTAGACCACCATCAACAGGGACAACTTGTGGCAACCAAAACATAAAAAGGGGGAGCGTAAAGGCCTGAACTGGAGTATGGGAATAGAGAAAGTAAGCGTACTGAAGAAACTGGAATACTCTAAATATCAAACTTTCTTTTACATAAACTCAAGGGTAACCACTCAAAAAACATCCAAATCTGAAATATATACTGTAATAAAAGAAGAAACAGAGGGAAACATCATAGAATACTACCACACAGAAATAACAGACAACAACAAAAAGGCAAAGAAACAATGGAGACACAGCCTTACCAGAAAACTAAAGACAGAATGACAGGAAATCCTCACATATCAATAATCACCCTAAATGTAAATGGACTGAACTCACCAATAAAGAGACACAGAGTAGCAGATTGGATCAAAAAACTAAACCCAACCATATGCTGCCTACAAGAGACACATCTCAGCTACAAGGACAAGCATAGACTCAAAGTGAAAGGGTGGAAATTGACACTTCAAGCAAATGGTACCCAGAAAAAATCAGGTGTAGCCATACTGATTTCCGATGAAACAGACTTCAGGGTGAAAAAGATAACAAGAGACAAAGATGAACATTTCATAATGGTAAAGGGGACTATACAACAAGAAGACATAACAGTCATCAATATTTATGCCCCCAATCAGGGAGCACCGAAATATACCAAGCAACTACTAACAGAACTAAAGGGAGAAATTGACCAAAACACAATTATACTAGGGGACTTAAATACATCATTGACAGCTATGGATAGATCATCCAAACAGAAGATAAATAACGAAATCGCAGCCCTAAATGACACCTTAGATGAATTGGACATAATTGACATATATAGAGCACTTCATCCTAAAACATCAGACTATACATTCTTTTCTAGTGTACATGGAACATTCTCAAGGATAGACCATATATTGGGACACAAAATCAGCCTCAGCAAATTTAAGAAGATTGAAATCATACCAAGCATATTCTCTGATCACAAAGCTTTGAAATTGGATATCAACTGCAAAAAGAAAGCAGGAAAAAACACAAATACATGGAGATTAAACAACATACTTTTAAAGAACGACTGGGTCAAAGAAGAAATTAGAGGAGAGCTCAAAAGATACATAGAAACAAATGACAATGAAAATACATCCTACCAAAATTTTTGGGATGCCGCGAAAGCAGTTTTAAGAGGGAAATTTATATCATTACAGGCCTATCTCAAGAAACAAGAAAAATCCCAAATAAATAACCTCATGTTACACCTTAAAAAACTAGAAAAAGAAGAACAAGCGAAACCCAAGGTCAGCAGAAGAAAGGAAATAACAAAAATCAGAGCAGAACTAAATGAAATAGAGAACAAAAAGACAATAGAAAAAATTAATGTGACAAAAAGCTGGTTCTTTGAAAAGATTAACAAAATCGACAAACCCTTGGCTAGACTCACTAAGATAAAAAGAGAGAAGACACTAATTAACAAAATCAGAAATGAAAAAGGGGAAGTTATTACGGACACCACAGAAATACAAAGGATTATCCAAGAATACTATGAAGGACTATATGCCACCAAATTTAATAACTTAGAAGAAATGGACAAGTTCTTAGAAACATATAGCCTTCCAAGGCTGAATCAGGAAGAACTGGAAAATCTTAACAGGCCGATCACCAGTAAGGAAATTGAATCAGTCATCAAAAACCTTCCCAAAATCAAAAGTCCTGGACCAGATGGCTTCACCAGTGAATTCTACCAAACCTTCAAAGAGGATCTAATACCAATCCTGCTCAAACTCTTCCAAAAAATTGAAGAAGAGTCAGTACTCCCTAACTCATTTTATGAGGCCAACATTACCCTGATACCAAAACCTGGTAAGGACAACACAAAAAAAGAAAACTACAGACCTATATCTCTGATGAATACAGATGCTAAAATCCTAAACAAAATTCTAGCAAATCGAATACAACAATGCATTAAAAAGATTATTCATCACGACCAAGTGGGGTTCATCCCCGGGGCACAAGGATGGTTCAACATTCGCAAATCCATCAATGTGATACATCACATAAACAAAATAAAGGACAAAAATCATATGATTCTATCAATTGATGCAGAAAAGGCATTTGATAAGATACAACATCCATTTATGATTAAAACACTTACTAAAATTGGTATAGAAGGAAAATACCTCAACATAATAAAGGCCATATACGACAAGCCCTCAGCTAACCTCATAATTAATGGTGAAAAGCTGAAGCCCTTTGCTCTACGTTCAGGAACACGACAAGGTTGTCCCCTATCACCTCTGCTTTTCAACATAGTGTTGGAAGTCCTCGCCAGAGCTATCAGGCAAGAGAAAGAAATAAAAGGCATCCAAATTGGGAATGAAGAAGTTAAATTGTCACTCTTTGCAGATGACATGATGCTATATATAGAAAACCCTAAAGACTCCACCAAAAAGCTATTAGAAACAATCAATGAATATAGTAAAGTTGCTGGCTACAAAATCAACGTACAAAAGTCCATTGCTTTCCTATATACCAACAATGAAATCTCAGAAAAAGAGATAGAAAAAACAATTCCTTTTGCAATTGCAGCAAAAAGAATAAAATACCTAGGAATAAACTTAACCAAGGATGTGAAGGATTTATATGCTGAAAACTATAAGACATTTTTGAAAGAAATTGAAGAAGACACAAAGAAATGGAAAGACATTCCGTGCTCATGGATTGGAAGAATCAACATAGTTAAAATGGCCATATTACCCAAAGCCATATACAGATTTAATGCAATCCCCATTAAAATCTCAATGGCATTTTTTAAAGAAATAGAACAAAAAATCATCAGATTTGTTTGGAACCACAAAAGACCCCGAATAGCCAAAGCAATATTAAAAAAAAAGAACAATACTGGAGGTATCACACTCCCTGATTTTTCCTTGTACTACAGGGCTACAATAATCAAAACAGCTTGGTATTGGCGGAAAAACAGACACATAGACCAATGGAATAGAATTGAGAACCCAGAAATAAAACCACATAAATATGGACAGATAATTTTTGACAAAGAAGCTAAAAACATACAATGGAGGAAAGACAGCCTCTTCAATAAATGGTGCTGGCAGAATTGGATAGCTACGTGCAAAAGAATGAAACTGGACTGCTACCTGTCACCATGTACCAAAATTAATTCAAAATGGATCAAAGACTTAAGCATAAGACCTGACACAATAAACTGCATTGAAGAAAACATAGGTACTCAACTTATGGACCTTGGGTTCAAAGAGCATTTTATGAATTTGACTCCAAAGGCAATGGAAGTAAAAACTAAAATAAACAAATGGGATTATATGAAACTGAAAAGCTTCTGCACAGCAAAAGAAACTATTGACAAAATAATGAGGCAACCAACTGAATGGGAGAAGATTTTCGCAAACAGTTCCTCTGATAAGGGGCTAATATCCAAAATATACAAGGAACTCATGAAACTCAACAACAAAAAAACAAACAACCCAATTGAAAAATGGACAGAGGACCTGAAGAGACATTTCTCCAAAGAGGATATACAAATGGCAAATAGACATATGAAAAAATGCTCAACATCGCTAATCATCAGAGAAATGCAAATGAAAACCACAATGAGATATCACCTCACCCCAGTCAGAATGGCTTTCATCAACAAAACAAATAGTAACAAGTGTTGGAGAGGCTGTGGAGAAAAAGGAACTCTCATACACTGTTGGTGGGAATGCAGACTGGTGCAGCCGCTATGGAAGGCAGTGTGGAGGTTCCTCAAGAAATTACGAATAGAATTACCATATGACCCAGCAATCGCTCTCCTGGGTATCTACCCCAAAAATATAAAAGCATCTCTCTATAGAGACACGTGTACTCCAATGTTCATTGCAGCTTTGTTTACAGTGGCCAAGACATGGAAACAACCAAAATGTCCTTCGATAGATGAATGGATAAAGAAGTTGTGGTACATATACACAATGGAATACTATTCGGCGTTAAGGAAAGATGATATAGGAACATTTGTGACAACATGGATGGATCTCGAGAGAATAATGCTAAGTGAAACAAGTCAGACAGAAAAAGCAGAGAACCCTATGATTTCACTGATATGTGGTATATAGACCAAAAAGAACAAGACAAACAAATGAGAAACAAAAACTCATAGACACAGACAATAATTTAGTGGTTACCAGAGGGTAAGGGGGTGGGGGGTGGGTGATGAGGGTAAAGGGGATCAAATATATGGTGATGGAAGGAGAACTGACTCTGGGTGGTGAACACACAATGGGATTTATAGACGATGTAATACAGAATTGTACACCTGAAATCTATGTAAATTTACTAACAATTGTCACCCCAATAAAATTAATTAAAAAAAAAAAAAAAAAAAAAAAAAAAAAAAAAGAATAACTGAAGTATGAGCTCCACCACTCATTGTCCCCTAGACCACTGTGGAGTGTCAGCTGTACAAGCCTCCTGCAGCTTGTGCAGCGGGGCAGCCACACAGAAACCAAGATTGTCCCTCTCAATGTCGACCAAACTGGGTTGGGTGGGGTCCCATGGAATCACAGGATATGACCCATAGTTTTCACAATGTTAATTCAAATTCAGTTCTCACGCCAGTGCTGAGCCACTTCTCAGAATTCCCTGAGAACACAGTGGCTAGCCGTCTCTGACCTTGGTCTCACAAAACCCAGAGAGCTGCCCAAGAAAGGCTGCAGCATGAGCTGTGATTGATTGCCTACCACCAAAATAACTCAGGCCATTGTGTGGCATCGCTTGCTGTAGAAGCCTCTTGCAGATGGTTGGGCAAGGCCAGCTGCCTAGGAGCCAAGAGTGCCCTGGGCGATGCTACACCAGCTGGAAGGGGCAGAGTCTCAGGGATTCATCAAGGTGGGGAGCACACAGATTTTACTAGACCAATGTGTTCTCAGATTTGGCCCTATGAGGGAGGGTTCAACACAGAAAGATGGTGCCCACCGATAGGCTACATGTGAGGAAGGCTCCACACAGGGATAATAATGGCTGTCCCTCTAGCTCTGTCTCTGAAGCCATACAACTCAATCTTTCCCTGTATGTCTATGGCACGTCTCCAGTTGCCATCCCTTTGCCAAAGCTCAGAGTGAGTGCTTTTAACTGAATGGGTCTGTGCCTGGGCCCTTAAAGAGGATATCTGGGTTTCCAACTGCCTTCCATCTCACCAGGAGGGATGGTATCCTTGCTAATTTTCACTGCTAGATGTTATGGGGCCTCCTCTTCCAGCACAGGACCCCTGGGCTGAGAAGCCTGGTGTGGGACTGGGATCCCTCACTCTTCAAGGGGAACCTTTGATGCCAAGATGTCCCGTGCTTAAAACCACTACCTGTGGGTTTAGGGTCAGCCTGTTTCACATCTCCACCCTTCCTACCAGTCTTGATGTGGCCTCTTCTTCATATCCTTAGTTATAGGACTTCTGATCAGCTAGTTTTCAGATGATTCTCCAAGTGCATTGTTCTATAATTTAGATGTAATTTTAACATGATTATGGGAGGCAGCAGGCATAGTGTTTACCTATTCCCTCATCTTCTTAGAATTGAATTGTTAAATGATCTCTACTCACTTTTGAGGATACACTAACCATCATATCATAGATTTAATATTACCTCTTGGAATATTTTTCTCAGATATGCTCTGTCTCTGTGTCTCAAGGCAAATAAGCTTTGGTCAACTTTTTATTGCTTTTTCTTTAATTTGATTTGGAAATGTAGCAATAAAAACTAAAATCACCCTTATGTCCACAGGATATCACAAAACTTTTGTAAAGTTCTTTTTATATCATTTAATTTTTAATAATTTCTACTTACTAGGTTTTTAAGCATGATAAGGAATACAGGATGCAAAATTGTAGTGTCTCTAAAATTTGACATTATTTCAGGAGACTGAGAATCTTAACTTATATTTAGCATTTATGTGCTCAGAGAACGTTCTTAAAGATCTGATAATTAAAATCAAAGTAGACATAATAAATATGCTCTATAGTATATGCTTTACATGGTATTATAGACTGTGTGTGTATATATGTGTGAGCTAAAAAAACAGATTACTTAGTATTGTGTTTTAAATGATACCAAACAACATAACTTATTGAATCTAAAACTCAATGTTCATTTAAAAAGGAGAAACCATTTACATTTAGAAATGAATAAAATGATCCATTAATAACCTTGTGTGTTGTGTTTTTGTTGTTTGCTGTTTGTTTTTTTAATGTGTCAAATCCATGCTCCCCTTATATTATGTATCATAATGAGCTACTGTATGGTAGTAAGATACATCCTTTTATTAATTAGGGTTTGATCAGAGACTAGAACCAATATGAGTGATATGGAAAAGGATTTTAATATAAGGATTAAACCTTATACAGATGTGGGAATAGTGAAGAAATCAATGAAAGCTGTTGCCTCTGCGACAGATAAATGGGCCTGAAGTTGCTATCGGCCACAACTATTCAGAAATAATTATTGTTTTTGTTGTTTGAGACATGCATGCTTCATGCTATCTACCACTTTGATGAAAAGAGTGATTCTAATTTATAGTCCTCCTGTTGGAGGACTGGAATTTCATGAGAATTCTAATGAACAAAATACAATTTCCCTTTGTAACAATTGAGCACAGATTAATATTCAAAACCAGTTTTATTAAATCCACTTTTCCTTAGTACTAATATGGGCTTAAACTCTGTACTGTCCTTACAAGAAATAAAATGTTTATAATATTTTTCTTGCCAAAGTCAGGGCATAGCGTGTGAAATGGCATGTGACTTAAGCAGATGTAGAACTAATAAACAGATGGTTGCTTATGTTAAGATTAAGATAGCCAGTTACTGATCAATTAATAAGTGCTAGGTGTGATGCTAAGTAATTTACATAAATATATTATTAATCCATTATTAATTAAGGAGACTAAGGCTTTGAGATACTAAGTAACTTTCTGACAGTCATACAGAAAATGAAAGATGATGCCTGCATAGTTCTTAGCCATGACTGATTTTAAATCATCACATTAATACAAGTAACTGCCTTCATGATATTTGTTTTATCAATATGATTTCTTTGTTTTTTCTCGATGTTTTTCTTAAACTATTTAATAATACCTTTCCAAATGTAAATGCCTACTTTAGAATAAGTAACATCTCCATTAAATATTAATACATATAAACAACTTTTAAAATTCCACAGTTCATCACTTTGCATAAAATTGCAAATCATAAGATATCATTATTGAATTCAGAGTAAGGGTTTTAACTACTTAATAGTTCTGGCAGGGAAAATATTTAAGTTGATTTCACATAATATTTTAGAATTTTGTGCACTCATTTGAATTGAGATGTAGAAAGGTTATGGTAGGTATGTATTATGGACTGCTCACAATCACATAAATGCCAGTGAATGGTGCACATGTGATAATTATTTAGATTGATCACACAATACATATAAAGGAAAATATATGCCAAAAAGTAGATATGATCAGCTTCTCTGGTCCATATGGCATTTCAAGGTTAAATTGCTCAAAGCTTCTTTAAATAGTAGAAGAGAAACACATTGGGTAACTTTTGCTAATTTTAAGGTCTAGAGAGCTATTTGTATAATCATTTTGACCAAGTTTGAAAGTTTCAAGTAATTTGAAAGAAAAATGTTTATAGAACCTTAAGCAGTATTTCAAAACAGAATTTCAAAACAAATAGTCAATTCAGAGGTGAAAAACCAATCAAATGAGACCCTTAACTAAAATGAGCATCTAAGTAAAATGATTTGGTAGCCTTGTGCAGGTGTCTGTCATATCATTCAAGCAAATTTAAATTTAATTTTCAGTTATAGTTTTGATGATGATATAGTTCAATTAATATGAATAAACTTACGTTCTTAAATAACTAGGCTAGCCATGAAATAATACCAATTGTGTTGTCCTAATTGAATCAGAATTTTTAAAATTTCCCTAAAATTAAAAAAAAAAAAGCATTAAGGTGACAAGGTCAACTGATATTATTATGCCATCATTATTAATAGTGAAGTAAAAATGTTTCCTAAAATGGACAGAACAGCCTACTCACCATTTTATAAGGCGGGTGTTAAAAAATTTCAAGTTACCAGTTTAACATTAGATGGCTAATTCTATAATTAGAACATGGTTAAATCTTAGTTTTACTAGATATGTCCCTTTGAAGAAGAGATTTCTAACATCCTTTATTGAATCCTGAGGTATTAGGAAAACATGATTATGAATGACCTGATGTCAGCACAGTGTTAGAAGAAAAAAAAAGACATTATTGTTAGATCAGCACGGAACTGCTTAAATAGAGAGAGGGATGAAGTTGAGTGACAGGAACAATCTCATGGATTACTGCTTTGGCACAGAGATTCTAGTATTTCGCTAGCTTGCCAAATAAATTGACCAGAGAAAAAGAAAGTCAATAGATTAACTTCAGGAATTAAGTTTATTAATGGATTTTCATGCAGCAATGAATCCACCCATCATGAGAGGAAAGTACTTCCTTTGCTTTCCTAGCTGCTAGATTATACATTACAATAGTTCTACATAAATTACTGATGGAATATAGACTTTTTTTTTATTTATTTAAGTGAATGCTCAGTGACCTGAAGTAATGTCGTACCATACCCCTTCATTTTGGGCTGATTATATTTAAACCTGAACAAGTTGTTAGATTTCATCATTAACTGAATATATTTGCATAGAGGTTGTTCATCTTTACAGCCTTCTCTTTTCTCTTAGAGTAAAATTTCACTGTTCCATTCATAATTTAACAAAATGCAAGGAGGTAATTGGAATTTGAGGTAAATTATATTCTTTTGTGAAAAATATAATTATCGGAAGTTAGTTAAAAACATCTCAATTCTGCTTTAATTTTTATGCATGGAACAGTTGTTTTGACAGATGGATGGACTTTATTTTTGTAACTGTCCAGGAAAAGTCTGCATAACACAGTCTAATCAGTGCTACATATTTGTAATGTTTGTTTTTGGATCACTGTGCATTTGGTTCCTATGTCTTTTTCCTGGGGTAGATATTTTCTTTCTAATTTATTTTTCCAGGCTAATATCTCTATGTGTAATTCCTCTATCCATTTGATCTGAAAACACTAGAAACCCTTTACAAAAGTAAATGGTTTGTCACTAGGATGATTAATCATTGCTTCTCAGGTGTGGCCTTGGGGTTTACTGGTTTATAACTGCCTTTACTTTGTGATTTACTATAATACTATTTGTCTGGAGTACATTTCAGTAAAATAAGAGGTCAGGGTGGTTGCCTGACTCTTGGGAAGACAACTTGTGGCTAAACTTGTCTGTGTATATCAACTTAAATTTCAGAAAAGATCAAGGTTTGAAAATGAATTCATTTTGAACTGATTACATTCTCTTTATTATGTTGTAAATCCGCCAGTGCTGAGCAAAGCAGGGCAGTAGTTCCATGCCAAAAAGTACATTACATTCTGTTTTAAGAATCGTCATGGTTCAAGAAAAGGTCAGAAACACTCTTCTTCTGTCTCCCTAGAGCAGAAACGTGTGAAGTGTGTTTCCTTTTTCTGCCACGCTTCCTTCTTTTTAAATGGAATGTCCAGGCTGTTTCCAAATAAAAAGAGTATCCTGTTTTGGAACATTCAAAAACCTTGGCAGCAACAAGTTAGAGAAAGAAGGCAAATAAATGACAGGACAGATACTCATGTGTAGGTTTTCTTTTTAAAGAAGAAATCCTTCCTAACAATGTCTCTGTTAAGTTTTGGTTTCTTTTCTTTCCAGTTTTTTTAATTCCCTGTATCCTCCTCCATTGTTGTTGGCAAGTTTTCTTACAGCTGTTGTTTAACCAATTTTGAAAGCATTTCATTCAATTTCTTTGTTTCATTTCAGTCTTAACACACCTCTACAGACCCAAGAAATTTTCTTCCATTTTATTTGCATCAGCCTTCACTTCAAAATAATATTGAGCTAGCCCCTGGGCATGGCAACAATACAACCTGCTGCCAACTGGGAGAGTTCAGTGGGGAAATGAAAGGGATCATTCTAGGCCTCAGGCCAATAGGGTGGGTCTAGTTGCTTTGTAGGACAGATAGACTCTGTTATCAGCATTCTCAGTGAAACCACTTGCCAGTTTTCACAGCTATAGTCCTGTGATTGATTTCCCACCCCTCCCCAGCCCCCTACCCTCGACCCAGCTCTGTAAAGGAATAGTTGTCTTATTATAGTAGTTCTTCTTTGACAGTTAAGAGGGAAGAAATTAAAGTTATAATATTTAATGGGGCTCAATTCCATAGTTTTCAAGAACCCTGAGAGTTTTTCAATCATTAGTTTTTGCCAATCAGTTATCCCATCAATAACAGATAATCCACAAATTCTAAGATTTTAGGATTCATAACAGTTGCAGAGGTGACATGAGTCTTCATTTGTGTTTGCAAATATCTGTTCTCATAAAATATTTCCTTCGTTTTATTTTTTATTGTGAAGAACTACCGACTGTTCTCAGATTTCTAGGATGCACTTAGCTGTTACTAATGGGATTAGAGAATTTGGGTTTGTATTCAAAATTGCATGCATTTCTTTAAAGGCGTGGTGGACAAATTAAAGTCCTGTTCTTTTCTAAAATGAACAAGACATACATCTGGGACTACCACTGTTATTTATTAGAATATTCATTTGCTTACTAATACATACACAAACCATTTCTTGGTTTCAACATATGGTGATGGAACTGATTATTCATAATCTCGAATGTTCATTCCACAATCATGGATGGCTGTCTTTATGTAAAAGCATATCATGTGGCCACCTATAGGTTTCAAAGAAAGGGATGCAATAAAACACTTTCCTGAAAATGACTTTGCAAATGACTGCATTTTCTTAAAAGTACAAATAAAGCCTTTGGGTAAGACTCATGAATGCCTCATTTGTAAATGAGTTTATCAGATGTTTCCCTCTCCACAGTCTCTTTCCCCTGCCCAAGCATTCATGCCCTATCCTCTTGGGGACAGAGGAGAAAATGTTACAGAATGGGGGGTTTGTTGCTGAGAGTCTTGGAAGCTAAGTTATATCTATTTCACAGTTTTGCCTAGGATGTACCATGTTCAAAGTGAAACATGGATGAGATCCATGTACCCTTTAAACTAGGAATTTCTTCTTCATAACTACTTGAAAAATCAGTTGATTTCAAAGCTTAATTGTGTATGTTATGATCCCTTACCAGACAAAAATAAGATTCAGGATCTGAGTAGCAAAACAATGGGATAAATTAGATATTTATTGTGGTTACTCCCCGAAACTACTCAGCATACGTTAAGAAATCATGATGAGTCATAAGTTGGAAGATACATATTTTACTTTAAATAGGTCTAATTCACTTTTAGGACAATATGTTTATAGGACATCCTCAAGTTTCATGCTAGAAAAATCCGTGATGATGGAAAGCAATTATTTGAATTTAAATACCAATTATTCTGCTCAAGTTTGGCCGCCTGGCCCCTTTTTATGGGGGTGATAGAGTTAAGACCAAAATTATTGGCTTCAAACACAGAATACAGATGTCATGTGGAAATGTACTTAAATTACTGTAACACCACAGTTATAAACGCCAACTGACTACATAAGCCCCGATGCATTCTGAGCTTTCACTCGGTAAGTCACATGTCATAGAGAGTGACTTCGGGAGTGTTACACACTTAGAGGTGCCAGGACTGACCCAATCCTCTACTGTGTTTGCCAGCCTTGTTCGCACTATAGCCTGTTTTTGAACTTTATCTGCATTTATTGTTACATGTTTGTGTCTTAATTCCAAATGTTTATAGACAAAAACACAAAACTAATTAAGAATGTCTATGATCAATAACAAAATAATTTTCAGCGCAATTTTATTTAGCATATGACTACTCTTTTGCATGTTTTAAAAACGGATATTATGTATTTCATGATGAACTCAAGTTTTTTACTTATATTCGATTTTTAAGATGTGTTGTATGGTTAATAGACCATAAAGTTTTATTTGAAGCTATTTGAGTTTTTCTTTTAACAATATTGAAATATTTTGTAAAAATTGAGTCTTTTGTTCTCTGTTGTATTTTTTTAAAATAATATTATCCAATTTATATTCTGAATATCTCACTTTCTTCTCCAACTCTTTCCTCAACAGGGACAGAAGTCTACGATCCCTCATAGAAAAACATTTTCTTTCACAGGCTCTACAGATGTAATAAAACATATAGAAAAAATACAAACAGCTCTGTCCATTTAATTTCTTAGGCGATATTTTATTCAGATAATAAAATGGCAGGGATGTCTACATTTCTATAAATAATAAGACATGACTAGAATTTACTCTTATCACTAATTGTTCTGTATTTGGAGGAATCTATGGCTCATTAAGCAGGGAGTCCATTTATGGGTTCAAGACGTCCACGGATCTCCTTAAAGTACTTATTAATTATAGTCACTCTACAAAAGGTTGTTTACCCAACAGATATTCCAAACTCTAACATCTTTATCTTGTCAAAAATATACCCAAATGTGTTTGAGGCTGAAGTGACATTTTCAGCAGAAGGTGGCTCTACCCTCTTAGGGTCTGTAGAGCTCACGGTGAGACAGTACTACTCAAGTTCAACATCAATTGCCCATCTTTATGGATTACTATTGACATTTAAACTTCATGTTTAAGAGAAGGTCATATTATCTTTTTTGTTGTTCGTTTTCCTTTCCTTAAATTCAAATCTGATTTTTGCAAGAAATTTTCACATTGTATTCTTTGTCTAATTAATTAGTCAAATAATTTGCTGTTCTCCTCCTTTCTAGAAAAGCCACCTTTGATTGTTGGTTATCTATAACTTTATTTTACTTTTTTTATAGATGAATTACAAATAGTTTTATAGAAGAGCTATGGAAGAAAGCATTTTGTTTAGCTCCCCATAGAGTAAGAACTTCCATGTTTTTAGTTCATGTAATAATATGAACAAACAATAGAATAATAAGCCCTAGAAATGCTGTGAAAAGGACACAAAAGAAATCTGTCAGACATGCTTGGCACCCTAGAGGATACCTCAGTCACGCTGACTGCTAGAACTCACTGGTTTTCTTTTTGTCTTACAGAAAGAATGTGCTAATTTCATCAAGGTGCTTAAGGCTTATAATCAGACTCACTTGTACGCCTGTGGAACTGGGGCTTTTCATCCAATTTGCACCTACATTGAAATTGGACATCATCCTGAGGTAAAGCTGGCTTTTAAAAAAATAGTGTTTGTCCATGACCCCTTCCTATTCAAATGATTCATTCCTAATTTATTCAGTTCATTCAGCTTCTGGTTCTCTATTCAGTGGGACCTACTTCAAATTCAGATGCTGTTATTAATTTTAATCTGTGAATGCAAAAACAATGAGGCCATCACTCAACAATAACTATGGAACAGGAGGAAGGAAGGAAGACAGCATTCGCTTTCTCCCTGGATTACAGAATCCAATCCATTTTGCATGTGCAGCAGATGTCAGCAGGCTGAAAGTGTACTGTTTTCTCCTTCATTTGTATATTGCCAGCTTTCCCCTCCATTTTCATTCTCAGCCAGAAGTGTCTGCCACCCCAGTTGTTTTCTTCTACCTAGGGATTTAAAAAGGATGCTGTATGTGTGCACAGTGATCTGCTATCATGTTTGACCTAAATTGTTCACACGTGTGTTCTTGCTCAGCTAAGTGTTGCTTTTGTATTTTTGGCTATGATTTTGGTGATATGGGGGGGGGAAAGTTTCTTTAATTTATCTATTGTTCCTAAAAGGTGTTTTAGTGAGCAAATTTGGTGAGGAGGTTAAAATTAGGTAAATTGAAATAAAAATTGAAATTAGGGGAACATTTACAGAAAAAAGTTACTAATATCGAAAGCAGTTCCACAAATTGGGCCTTCGAACAGCCTTCAATTATAAACCCTTTTATAATTTTTGGCTCAAAATCCTAAGAACAAAAGTATTCATGTAGTGAGAAAATCATATGTGACAGACTTTTCTTCCAAATTGGAATTCAGAAATACTGAAGAAATTAAGGATTTGTTCCTGGAATGTTTCTGGAACGCTAAAGGTAAAATACAATTTGTGTTAGCCCTTCTTTATAATTTAATTGTTAGACTCTCTCTCTAAATTTTCTTAAGTTTCCCTAAAGAGATAGAAATGTGTTCTTTCAACCCAAAGGCTTAGAAATCAAAACAATGTTGTACCTTTTTCTTTTTTCTTGTATAAGAACATACTTTAGAGGCAATGTGGTTTCCAGACTAACTACGATTATGAGTTTCCTTATGAGCCTGGGAAGATGAAAACACTTTCCTCAGGTCTCACCAGTTTAGGTAATTGCCCCTCATCAGCCTATTCCCCCTTGCACCATTCCTCCTCTCCCTTACAAGCATGTATACTGTATTTGCTGACATACCCAAGAGTTTTAAGTAAAAAAAAAAAAAAAAAAAAAAAAAAAAACTAATGTTAAGGAAAGGCAGTTTTACTTAAATTGCTTGCTTCTTGTTGGTGAAATTAGAAATAATATCCTGCACATAGTCCTGCAGACTTTATACACTTTTGAGGACCTCTGGATAAATCTCTCTGTCTCCTTCTCAGCAATTTCCTATAGTCAGGTGTCCTAAAAGTTGGGCCCCAAGGTGATTGTCCCACTTTTTCATATTCTAGAGATAGCTCTAGAGAATTCCCTCCACATTATATTGTGCTTTTTGCATCCTCTGTACAGAGCAATGGAATCAGGAGAGCTGAGCCCCTAGTACTGCTTAGTGAAAAAGACATGGGTTGTGGGGTCCCATCTGGCTTTGATTGTCTACAAATCATTAGCTGTGGAGCACTGGAAAAATTCCTTCACCTCTCTGAGACTCTGTCTCATAATATGTAAAACAAAACTAAACAAACCCTCTTTGGTCCTCGGCTTTCATATATTTTAAGTGAGAGGTTGACTACTTAGATAAGCTGCCTTCTAACCCTCCGAGCAGGGCCTGACCCCATGACATTTTGTGCTACAAAAACTCAGAGTTCTAATCCCATCATTGTGAAAAGTGTGTCCTTTGGCCTCAGACTGCAGGGGTTTTTGTCCAACCTCAATTTGATACTAGATGCTTGATACAGAGCAAGCTACTTACGGTATTTTCTCTCTCTCTGTTTCTAATCAAGAAAGTGATAGAGAATGGTTTCTATTATACCTCATACTTCATCAGTTGTTGTGAGAGTTTAACGTTGTCTAATAGGTCATGGGTGATGGAAAAAATGTCAGTTATCGTCCTCAAAATATAAATCAGCATCTCAGGGCTGAAAGCTGTTGCCGTCTTTCATGTTAGTCAATTAAGTGTCACCTTGTCTCTTAAATGTACTTCATCAGATTTTGTAAATTATAGCAATGGACTCTCATATGATTCTGCACATGCTTCTGCATTTACTTCATTTTCCTTCATTTTTAAATTTGAAGCTTAGATGACCTTGATTACCTTAAATTAAAATATCATATACCGTTCCATATTTTTATCATTATCTGAAAAATATCCAATTTTTTTTTTCTCTATTTGAAGTTGCTATCTGGTAGAGTTCACAGCATATTTCTTCTCAAGTCAACAGTTAATTACTCATCGCGGTCTTATGGGTGGGTGGGGGAAAGGAGAGATACAGGTTCTGGAGCTAGGCCATATACTGAGGCAAATGGCAGAGGCCATTTCCTCCACTGAAACAAATAAATAAAGATTCCCATATAATCACCTTTGAGGTTGGATATTGGTGTGCAAGTATTTCTCTGAAATTCTAAAGCTCAGAGCCTTTGAGAGAGGTCTTCCTTTAGAAGCTCAGTGACCTTGATTTGCATGGTAACTGTATATTGGGAAATACTATTCCAGACTGTTTAGGAAGTCAGTGAGAAGATGATTATGCTGTTACCTGGGGAATTTGGAGCAGTCTCGACAGTCTATCTAGGAAATTCTGGAAAAGATATTATCATGATAGTTTGTCTAGACAACATAAAATTTAATTTTCAATGCTTAAGCTGCCTTAAGAGAGAATCTGCTCTAATTTGATCTGTACTGGTACTTAAAATACTTCCCCTGGATTTAAACAGTTATGGTCTTTGTGAGCATAACTTTATGTCTCTTTGGTAAAAGAGACAGTATGTGCTTCATACAGTTAGGAAAAGAATGAGGGTAATGGAAAGATTGGACAAGTTAAGAAATAAAATAGCAATCAGACAGAGCAGAATTTTTGGATTAGAGTTCATAAACTTTCATGGAGTTTGAATTTAGTAACTTTATTTACGAGAATGGTTTTTCAGATAGAACCAGGACACATCTTTGTTCTAGATTCTAGTTTAGAAGTAACACGTATACTTTGCTATTTACCTGCCCCATACTACACAAAAATGAAATAGTTTCCCATTTAAAAATCTGTCCAGCCTTTACATATCACAAATAATTTTATCATACAAAAAAATACATTTTGCTTTTATCATGGTTTCCGCAGACATTTTAACATTCAATATGTTCTTCGCAGTGTGCTTTCTTTAAAATAACTTACTGTCTTACACTGAGTTCCCAAGATTGTTGAAACCCATTATGGAAAACGACATTATGAACTTACTATTCCAGATGGCCAATGGCCACAGAAATAAAGACATCACTTTTGAAGCAAATCAGGCCTCCCTTCATCATTCAATAGCTTCAGAACTTGCAGGAGGATAAGGACAATTCCTTCTTAAAAGTGATAAATAATTTGCAAAATAACCTCCTCATTTATTCTTCTAATTAAATCCTTATTTTACTCCCCTAGCATTTTAATAGGAATGTTTACACTCCTGAATACTGTATTCCAAAATATTTTTTCTATAGAGTAAATGGCTTCTGACCACACACAGTATGTCATTGATTGCTGTATTAAAGTTCTTCTGTTTCCCGTCATACATTTGGGAGTTGGTAGTCATATTAATTCACTCCAGTTCTATAAAATGTATGTCAGTCAATTCTTGGGTATCTGCCAGTACTACTTGACACTGCAGATAACTGCCAATGAGGTCACATACTTCATACACATGTGTGTTTGTCATAAAAATGCATGCAGAGTTCATGGAAGGAATGATTCAGAGCTAAAGTACAGCTGAGTTTTGAGTTTAAGCTCTTAGCATCCATGGATTCAAATGACAAGTGTAAGTCATCCTTAAGAGACAGGATATCCCCAAATGGCTTATAGTATATGGTATTTCCCCTTCAAATTTACATCTGTTATTAAAAAATAAATAAATAAATAAATATGGATTTAGAAGGAGTATAGCTTTTCGAAGTCTCTGGATGTTTTCCTAAATTCCAAATGGGCCTTTCCTATGTACTGGACAGGAAATCTAAAGAAGATGGACCCAGATGAGAGCTGGAAATTATTAATTCTATAAATACTCTCATAATGTCATGATCTCAATTTATGATAGAACCAAAGGGGCATTAAGAAATGCAATGAAGCTTAATGGCTATCTGTAAGGTCTCTTCTACAGTGACAGCCAATATATCTAGATATAAAATACAGTGTTTTTTTCTGGTTCTTCCCTCCCATAAAGAATAAGAGTTTGCTTTTATGCAAAACTTTTAATCAAATGTTCTTTGTAACAGTCCCTAAGGCCTAAGTGCTATTTAAGTGGTAGCTAGTGCTATGTTGACTAATTTATACATTTAATCTAACCTCTTCTAACTGAGTTATCTATCTCAATATTTTATGTTATTTAGTCCAATGGACACAAATTTATTTCTATGAGTAGTTACTAAAACTGAGAAACTTAGATATCTTGACAAAACAATGAGGAGTTGCTTTTGGGTAGGTAACACCTTTCCATCTTTCTTAGATCATATATTAGAGTCTGTATTTACTTTCTAGTAGGCAAACCTGGGTGGGAAAAGTCAGGATTCCTGGTGGTTTCTTCTTGGCTACTCATTATTTTCACCAGAGGCAGTTTATCCCTCATTTGTATTACCAACCTGAGCCAAATGTGGTCAAAGCAAGTCCATAATGATTTCTAGGTTTTTCTTTCCTTATCTTTTAATACTTGACTCATGCTGAAAGGTGGACCTGTACAAGTTATTATGCTCAATAAACTTCTTTTCCCTGAATACTTGATATATAAACACCATAGTTATGAGATGAGCATCATTTTACCCTCTACCATTTACTTGGTTCAATTGTAAAAGTTTTTTTTTGTTTGTTTGTTTGTTTTATTTGGGGGGGGTTGTTTTCACAGTATTTCACCACTTTTTATTCCTAAGGACAGTAACAGATAAAAATAGAAATGTTACTATTCAGTTCTTAACTTGTAGGATATTTAGTTTCATGTTTTAGCAGATCTCGTTTACATATTGCCAGAAAAAGAATTTGGACAAAATTAAAGAATTTTGTAAAGGATATATTTGTACAATGATGTCATTATGGATGACAATGACGTTATTATTTATTAAAAGACTGTTTTATGTATATGTATACACTCAATTTATGAATAGCATCTTCATTCATGACAGATCAATATAGACATAAGAACTAAATCATCTAAGCACATTAAGCAATATATATAATTTTCTATTTCTCATTAACTACCAATAGGTAGTGGTTTCAAAGTCCTTACATTTACTGGAGCTAGCCTGTTATGGGAGGTGTACACTCTCCAACTTATTCTTTCTTCTATTGTGCCATCTTTGATTCCTCGGCACTCATTCTCCATATAATCTATTTTAAGAGGAAATTTCTATCCATAAAAGGGAATTTCTATCCATAAAAATAAAAAATATATATATTTTTTATCAATATTGCATTTCACAAGAAACACACAGAGTAATACTAAGGCCCTTTGTCCGCTCACCTGTTTAGTACCCTTTCATCTTATTTGTTCTCCATCTTCCATCATGACCCTTTCTTTGTTCTTGAACTCTAGTTCTATGTTTTCTTTCTGTTATCTCTTTGTCTCCTTGCCTAAATTACTTCCTTCAGAAGCAAAGGTTAACATAGTGGAAATACAGATTAGATAGAGATGAGAATGAAAGTGTTACTTTTATTTGTGTGTGTGTTCTTTTTTTATTTTTTTTAAAGATTTTTATTAAAATCGTTAGCATACAATATTATATTAGTTTCAGATGTACACGATAGTTATTCAACATTTATATACCTAAAAACGGTTCACCATGGTAAGTCCAGCAACCATCTGACACTGTACAATGGTATCAGAATATTATTGACTATATTCTCCAAGCTTTACATTACATCCCCATGAATTATTTGTTTTATACCTGGAATTTGGACTGCCCTTTACTTTTTCCCCCCATTTTTAATTTTTCAGTTACAGTGATATTCAGTATTATTTTATATTCATTTTAGGTATATAGCATATGATTAGACATTTGTATAATTTAAGAAGTAACCCCCTGATTAGCCTAGTACCCACCTGGAACTATAGATAGGTATTACCATATTATTGACTGTATTCCCTATGCTTTACTTTACATCCCTATGACTTTTTGTTTTAACTACTAATTTGTACTTCCTAATCACTGCATCTTTTTCATCCTTTCCTCAAACCCCCTGCTATCTATCACCCTGATAAATCTAGTACCCATCTGACACCATACATAACTATTACAATATTATTGACTATAATCCTTATACTATACCCTACATTCCCAGGACAACTTTGCAATATCCAATTTGTATTTCTTAATCCCATCCCCTTTTTCACCCACCAGTCCAACTTACCTCCCATCTGGCAGCCATTAAAATATTCTCTGTATCTATGAATCTGTTTCTGGTTTGTTTGTTTATTTTTTCTTTAGATTCCATATATAAGCAAGATCACATTGCATCTGTCTTTCACTGTCTGACACTCTACACAGCACAATACCCTCCAGGTCCATTCATGCCACCGCAGATGGCAATAACCCATTCCCTTCCATGGCCAAGCAATATTCCATTGTATATATGTACTACCTTCTCTTTATCCATTTATCCATTGACAGACACCCAGGCTTCCTCCACATCTTGGACATTGTTGATAACGCTGTAATGAACTTATGGATACACACGTCCCCTCAAAGTAGCATTTTAGGTTTCTTCAGATAAATACCAGAAAATGGAATTACTGGGTCCTTCTTTGTCTCTTGTTATAGCCTTTGTTTTAAAGTCTGTTTTTCTGGTATAAGTGTCGCTACTCCACCTTTTCACCAAATAACATTTTCCATCCCTTTACTTTCAGTCTGTGTGTGCCTTTCAATCTGAAGTGAGTCTCTTGTAGGCAGCATATGTAAGGGTTTTGTTTCCATTCAGCCACCCTATGTTTTTGATTGGCGAACTTAATCCACTTACATTGAAAACAATTGTTGATAGATATGTAGTTATTGCCATTTAATTATTCATGTTTTTGATTTTTTTTTTTTCTATTTTAAAGAAATCCCTCTAAGGTTTCTTATAATTCTGGTTTGGTGGTGATGAACTCCTTTAGCTTTTTCTTGTCTGGGAAGCTCTTTACCTATCCTTTGATTTTAAATGATAGCCTTCCTGGGTAGAGTACCCTTGGTTGTAGATTCTTGTTTCTCATCACTTTGAATATTTTATGCCAATCCTTTCTGGCCTGCAGATTTTCTGTTGAGATATCAGCTGACAGTTTTATGGAAGCTCCGTTGTAGTTAACTGTCTGCTTTCTCTTGCTGTTTTGGGGATCCTTGCTTTGTCTTTAAACTTTATCATTTTAATTATGCTGTGTCTTGCTGTGGGCCTGTTTAGATTCATCTTGTTTGGATCTCTCTGCACTTCCTGAGCTTGTATGTCTATTTCCTTTCCCAGGTGAGGAAAGTTTTCAGTCATGATTTCTTCAAATATATTCTCAATCTCTTGCTTTCTCTCTTCTCGTCTGGTACCTCTATGAGGTGAACGTTGTTATGCTTGATGTTGTTCGACAGGTCTCTTAAATTGTTCTCATTTTTGTGGATTCTTTTTTCTTTTTGCTGTTCCAATTAGATGTTTTATGCTGTATTGTCTTCCAAATCGATGATTCGATCCTCTGTTTCATCTAGTCTGCTGGTGATTCCTATTAATGCATACTTCATTTGAATTATTGTATTCTTCACTTTTGACTGGTTATTTTTTTATGTGTTCTATGTCTTTTTCTATGCTTGCTGTCTTTGGTAAAGTTCTCACCAAGTTCCTTGAGCATTCTTATAATTGATGTTTTGAACTCTGTATCTGGTAGGTTGCTTACCTCCATTTTGTTTAGTTCTTTTTTTGGTGGGGGTGTGTGATTTTCTTCTGTTCTTTCATTTGGGACACAATTCTCTGTTTCCTATTTTTGCGTGATTCTCTGTGGTTGTGTCTATGTCAGGTAGGGCCTCTATGTCTCCCAGTCTTTTCTAGGTGTCTTGTGGGGCCCAGTGGCCCAGTCTCCTTGGTCACCTGAGCTGGGTGCTCCAGTAGTGTCCCTCAATATAATTAAGCCTTGATTACTTTTGGTATGTCAGGGGTGGTATTGACTTTCAGGCTGTCAATTAACTGGCTGTGAGGTTTGGCCACATCCACAGCTTGGGGGCTGCTGTACAGGGAACTTATCCCATGGAGCAGGATTTGCCCCTACAGGCTCTGGTACCTTTTGAGACCGCCCTATGTATATGTCACTTGTGGGACTAATTAGGCAATGCTGTGCCGTGGTCTGAAACCAACCTCTAAGTATGTGGGTTTGGGGGCCACTTGGGAGGGGCTTTGGTACAGGCCCAGGTCAGCCACAGCCTGTGATTGGCTGGGTAGTACCTCGTAGAAGCTACACAGCGATCCAATTTGTCACTGCCTATGCTATACCTGGAGGCATGTGGGAGAGGCCACACTGTGAACTGAGGACAGCTGCCACCAGTACCAAGTCTGTGGTACTGCCACAGAAAGCCAGGACACCGTGAGGCCTGCTGCCAATTGCCAGCTCCTTTAAGGTTCAGCCACTGATAAAGCCTTATGTAGTACACAAATTGGGTGAGGTAGGCTCTCAGTGAGTCAGTAGGGTGGAGCAGCCGAACTCACCAGACCAATCAGATTCAGATTTGGCCTGTGGGGATGGGTTCAACACAGGAAATATGGCACCTGCCTGCTGGCTGCACAGGAGGAAGGCCCCACATAGGGAGAGTGGGGACTGTTCCCCAAGTTCTTGCCCCAAAGTTGCACAGCTCAGTCTCTCCCCATACATATCTGATGCTCTCAATCACCGACCCTCGGCCAGAGTCCAGAATGAGTGCCTGCATGGGCCCTTTAAAAGAGTATCTGAATTTATCATAGCCTTCTATCCCACCTGGATGGTCAGAATCCCCACTGTTTTTCACTGCCAGTTATGGGGTCTCTCTTCCCAGCACCAGTACTCTGAGCACGGGAACCTGGTGGGGGGACTGGGGTCCCTCACTCCTTCATGGGGAACCCACTACGGCTAAGATATGTCTTCTGATTTTCAACCACCACACGTGGGTGTGGGACCAGCACATTTTGTGTCTTTGCCCATCCTACAAGTTTCAACATGGCTTCTTCTTTATATCCTTAGTTATAAAACTTGTGTTCAGCTAGACTTCAGATGGTTCTCCATGTTGATCTATAATTTAGTTGTAATTTTGATGTGTTCATGGAATGAGGCAAGCACAGTATTTATCTAATTTTATATCTTGGATCTCCCTCTGTATCTTTCCAAAGGTTTGATATGTAAGAAACTTCAGAAAAAATAAAAGAATAAACTTAGACTGAATTTCCACTAATCAGGATACATTTCCTCTTCAAATGGGCACCCATAAATTATCTTGCAGATTGTTTTAAACCGTTATGGTTCACTTTGGTGATTATCTGAAAAAAATGATATAAGTACATAATTTGGATAACTACCTCATAATCATGTACAATCTAAAGATTTTAGTGCTCTTATGATCGTGTGAGTGCAAAGAATATACCTTTAATTTTCTTAGACTAATGAGAAAGAAACAGAGGTTGACTCAATATGTAAAGTCTTATCCCTGACAAGTAAAAGGCCAAAATAAGGTCATAGTAGGCTGTATGAAGTATGAGTTTGCTGTGGTCCACACTGAGAAAAGTGGTTAGAGAATGAAATCAGCCCAGAACACAGAGGAGGGTAGAACTGGGAGCGCTAAAGGCTGTAGCTTCTGGTCACGAGAACCATGTTAATGTTACAAGGTATTTATGCTTTTCAGGATATACAACAACATCGTTGTCACATCGCATTACTCCTGCTCATTTTAATGTATATGTTTTCCAATTTTGTTGGTATTTAATATTAACCATGAAGAATATATACTTAGCTTCGTAATTGTTCAAATATAGTTACTGCAAATTTAATATACCATGTAAGGTAACTCTGGCAGCACACTAAGAAGATGATTTGTGGTGGTTTTTCAGCAGGTAGTATCACCTGTTCCTTTATTCACATCTGAGGACACTCCTCTTGCCCCAGTGTTATAGCCTCTGGACTAGGGCTCCTTAGGGCTCTCAGCTGCTCCAGGTTGTACACCTGTGATCTGCAAGGTTTGAATACTGTCCTTTCCCTACCTGAGAATATCTTATCCACTTAGAACATGTCCATTATCTTCCAAAGCTAGAACCAGCCAAATTGAGGTTTGAAAAAAATGAATATAACACATATCTCCTAATGAAAACATTATGTGATTTGTAGAAATGGGTCAAGAAACTCTCTTAAGGCAGGTACATAGAAGAGCCTGTTGTAATAGTAACACAGATGAGACAGTCTTACCCTATATTAGCATTTTTAAATTAGTCACGTGAGTTTTTACTAACTCCAAGTCACACCATTTATTAGTGATGTAGCTAGAACTAGCATCCTTGTTTAAACCTTTTTCATTTAGATTCTCTTATGTTCTACATTAGAGTTTTCTAGGACAGCTCTGTCTAATAGAAATATAATTCAAACCACATATATAATTTTAGTTATTTTAGTAGCCACATTAGAAAGAGTAAAAATAAATGAGTGAAATTAATTTTAGCAATATGTTTAACTCAATATACCCAACATATTATCATGTCAGTACATAATCAATGTAAAATTGTTAATAACATTTATGTTATTTTTATACTATCTTGGGAATTTAGAGTATTTTACACTTTCAGCTCAACTCAGCTAAGACTAGCCACATTTCAGGTGCTCCAGAACCTGACATGGCTGGTGGCTACAATATGGCACAGCTCAGTTGTAGAAGGTAAGGCAAGGATAGAACACAGACTGACAAATGATCATCTACATTGGCGGTTGTGCAAGAAGTTTAAAGTTTGATAGTTTTAAATAAAGTATTGTTGCGTATGATAACATCACTTAAACCATTTTACATTTGCCCATTAAAACATTGTCACAAAAGCTTAATGAGATCTAGCTTTTAGAATTGATTGAAGAATAGCCCAATGAATCCTATGTATTGCATAATTGAACTTCCAAGCACATGGAGAAGAAAGCATCATATTACAATTGCTTGGTGGTTTTAACATGATGGTAATTTTTCAGATTATTTTATGTTAAAATTACCAAGCATCGTACGCTGTTGCCATTCACAAATGTATAAAGACATAGTGAAGGTCTTTATTTCCTCGAGAAAAGGGAAGAAGTCACTATCATTCTGGGATATTGAGGAGGTGAGTTTGTCATAGCTTCATTTATATCAAAGTCTAAGACTTCAGCTTTGGAATCATGCAGATCTCAAAAAAGCACTTACACTTCTCATGTGGGAAGGACCTATCCTTATAGATCTTGCAACACATGCAATTACAGCACGCCATGAAGATATATAATTATGAAAGTTGGTAAGGTATATTTAACTGCACTGACTATAAATGCAATAGGAATTATAAAGAAAAAGAAGAGATTGTGGGAGTGCAGTGGGAGACCATTCAGAGTAGTCAGCTGTATTCTTGTAGAGATGGTGATATTGGACCTCAACATTGCATGATGAGTCAGTTTGCACCGTATGAGAACTGGGGACGTTGAAATAGCAAAGACTGGTGACGAGAATCAACATGAGGTGATGAAAATAGTGCTAATGTGAAAAGATATAATGATAAAACTCAGACTTCCTGGAATAGAGGTTTTATTAAATAGATCTGAGGGAACACTAAAACATAATGAAGGCTTAACATTTATATCTAGGGTTCTTCCAATTTATAGCTACAATTCAGCTCAACTGCTACAATTAATACCCAAGTGACATTGGCAGTGACTTGTATTCAGATAAATGATTCAATAGAGATAAAATTGACTAATAAAAATACAGGAAACATTTTTCTTAAGCAAGATCCTAATAATAATGTTGAGGAATAGAAATACAAATATCTGCCTCACATGGCTCACATATACATAAATATCTAACATCAACATAGGCTAAGACACCAATAATAATAACAATTATACTCACCAAAACAATATTTATTGAGCAATTAATATATGTTTTATACTGCTTGTTTTGACTGTATTACTTCACTTAGTTTTTGTAAAATCTGATGAGATAAGTACTCTTTCGATCCCCATTTTACTGATGAGGCAATTAAGGTTTCCATGAGTAATGGGGTAAAGTAAGCGTGCTATTCGGTGGTTTATTTCTGAGTCTAGAACCCACTCCTTTAAAAGGAAGTACCAGCAGCATGCAGTGGGAGATAAAGGATAATATAATTAATTCTGATTTAGGGGATTAAATGAGGTATTTTTTTCCTCTGTTTATTTTATATTTCAAAAATACTTAATGCGTGCCTACTTTGAACAAGGTGATGAGTATAAATAAGAACACTAGGTAAAGTGAACAGAGGCCATCATATATAAGCTGGATTTTGAAAAATAGGCAAAATATTGATGGATGTGGAAGATAGTCAAGACAGTAGGAATAGTCAGTAGAAGGCAGAGACATAAAAGGCCATTGGGGAAATGTCAGATATCCCATTGTGCATAGAGTATAGTGATTTTCAAAAAAGGAAGATGGAAAATTAGGATCAAGCTTAGTTTGAGGAAGCTAGTTAAGATCTATACCAGTTTTTAGGAAGAGACTATTGTTATTACCACGCTTGGATTTAAAGCATATTTTTGGTGTAAATGTAGGTGGGCTAGGAATGGACATGTTGGTACATCCATTTTGAGACTGTGGCAAAAGTTGAGTAGTGCGATATTCTGAGAGCCTAGATTGATACTGAGTGAAAGATACTGAATAATATTTAACATGCTCGTAATAAAACAACAAGATATTAAAATAACATCCAAATATCATAAGCCACTGTTTCAAGTGCAACTGAGATGGTGACACTGTTTAAACTCCTCAGTAGAAAAATGGCTTTCCAATTCTTTTGTGATAATTAGGCAAACATGTTTTGTAGCATATTGTGGCTCCGTGCACACTCGGTTTTCACTCATGAGTCTGCAAATAAGTTGAATTTACGTTGTGCATAAAACATTAAGCTATCATATGCAAAGTTATGTGAATTTCTCACCCATAGCATATCACAAAAGCGTGGTTTCTCCATGTTTATAAATCCAGAGAATGCTATTTTGTATAATGCATATGTGAAAGTAATTTAAACACACTTTGTTTAAAAAATAAAAATAAAAAGTAACTAAACAGAAAAATACAAGCTATATAGTATTTAGAAATAGTGATTTTAAATGAAAAATCACTAAGCTGTGTTTTATGTAAACTATGTTTTACCTAAACTATATATTACATAATAGTTTATCCTGATTCTGTGAGTTTTTTTATGAAAACGATATGCCTGCTGCATTATTATTTTGCCCAATTTGTCTCCTGTTATAAATACTCCCCATGTTTTATTCATTACTTATATTACTATTAGTGACTATCATTTTTGACATATCTGATGGCCTAATCAATATTATAGCATTTGGAGTTTACAACTTTGTGATGGAAGTGTTATCTTCATTTTTCAATTTAGGAAACTAAGTCTCAGAGCTT
This sequence comes from Rhinolophus hipposideros, assembly GCF_964194185.1. Taxonomy (NCBI): domain Eukaryota; kingdom Metazoa; phylum Chordata; class Mammalia; order Chiroptera; family Rhinolophidae; genus Rhinolophus; species Rhinolophus hipposideros. Next base: position 40,420,758 of record NC_138064.1, read on the forward strand.
CAACAATCTACCTATCATCACACAACTAGTAAACTGTTGTCATAACCATCATGACATTTGACATAAATATTATGTCAATATTGTACCAATTATACCTCATTTGCATGATACTGTGAGATATGTTTTTTTTTTTTTTAAATTATTATTTTCATTGTGGTAAGAATACTTAACATAAGGTCTTCTCTCTTAACTTTTTAAGTATATAATTCAGTATTGTTACCCTTAGGCACAGTGTGGTACAGCTGATCTCTAGAATTTATTCATCTTCCATAACTGAATCTTTATGCTTATTAAGTTGTGACTCTCCATTTTTCCTAACCTACAGCCCCTGGCAACCACCATTCTCTGTTTCTGTTAGTTGACTGTTATAGAATCTTCATATAAGTGCAGTCATACAGCATTTGTCCTTCTGTGACTGGCTTATTTTACCTAGCGTAATACCTTCCAGGTTCACTGCAGCATTTTCCACAATAGCTAAGATATGGAAATAACCTTAATGATTATCAATAGATGAATGGGTAAAGAAAATGTGGTATGTACATAAAATGGAATATTATTAGGCCTTTTAAAAGAAGTAAATCCTTCCGTATTCAACTACATGTCCTATGTGCTTATTAATACTCAAATCTAAATACTCTCAAAACATTGAATTTCAAGTAAAATTAATTGCAACTTGCATTACATTCTCTGTACTGAAAATGTGACAGTGCCTGTCAGCTTGGTAAAATTTCATGGCAGTAGCAAATTCATGGAGTCCTTAAAAAGTGATGGTAACAATACAATAAGGGTGTATGTTTCAGTAAAAGAAGTGCTAGGATACTTCATAGAAACAGTTCCTCTCTGTTTTCTATTAATTCGCTCTATATACAGTCTAGGTGTAGAACAAAGATAAACAAAGCCTAACTACTCATTCTTTCACTTAGATACAAGGAGAGTTGTAATTTTCTGCAATCAAAGAAAGTTGTATTTCTTCTTACTCCAAAGGGAAAATCACAATCTGTAGCATTGATACAAATATACTTGAAAAAGAATTCTTAGAACATAAAAAAAGTAACTAGCTTGCCAACTTTCATTAAAAGTAAGTTTAGCACTGAAACATGTCTTTTACTCTTTCTTAATATATTGATCATGTAATATTTCAAGAACACAGAAAAGTCTGATACCAATATTCATCTAGGTAGATAAAATTTTCAATTCTGTAATAAACAGAACATACTTAATTTTATATGGCATGCAAATTATCAAATACCCAAAGATAAGCATACTCTTTATTCCATTTTGCTTAATGTAAATGCACCTTATTAAGCTATCTCTGCCTATAAAGATATTGTCAAACTAACATATTTGGAGGGAAAGCTTTATTTTTAGTCATATTTAATTCTGTACTTATAAATCTTCAGAAATTTCAGCTAGAACAAATATATTTTAAGAAATATATATTTATATGAAGGAATTTCCTTTAATCATTGACTAAAACATTGAATGGCATAGGCCTTCAACTTTCAGTTAATAAAATCATTTCTATTTTTGCATATATTGCAATTAAACTGTAGTAATTTAAATCCATTCCTATATAAGAGGTAGGAAATTTGGTAACAGTACCTGAATACAGCTGTTGGATTTGTACATTTACATAAATTGTTTCAAATGGTCAGAAATCAAACCACATAGAATGACTCCTTCCATTTTTTATTTTATTTTTATTTTCCAGTCTGCCACTTTAATTCAATTGTGCATCTTTGGTCACTAAAAGCAATCTCAGGAATTGCTGAGTGGTTAAAAAGGGAGATAATGGGATTCCAAATTAATTCAGTCTGTCACTGATTCATTCTGTGTGACTTTTGCTGCCACTGAAATGACATTAAACTAGTCTCCTCAACGTTATTATACCTCAAGATTTCTCTTGTGATACAAAAATACTTATCTAATACGCACTATGTGTATACACGGAAGAAAATAGGTTACTGGTTAAGAAGTACAAGACTAGTTTCTATTTCAGGGAGTTATCTCACTTGAGAGTATCACAAAGCTTTTTACAGAGGCTAAGGGTCTGGATCTTTCTAGTGTTGCAAATGTAGTTTTGTATACATGCCAGGGTTCAAGCTCCTTTTAAGTGCTTTTATCCTGGCAAACTTTTCTTCTTTTGATTTATATTTTGTTGGCATTTAATAGCTGTCTTACCTCATATTTTAATTACTTAACCTAGAAAGGATGAATGTCTAATGTCCCTCACTTACTTGCCCTTAGCTGGCCTAAATCTTGGAGGCAACTGTAAGATTTGCAGGGAGTGATAGCTATTCTTTGTATTATGTCATGCTAGATAGCAATCCTAGATACTACATTGACACTACATCAAATTTTTGCTAACACTAATATGGAATTGTCTTTAATTCATGCAAAAATTCTACAGGATCTTAAAGATATGTAAAAGTGTTGTTTGTTTTCCTAGAATAGGTATAATAACTTATCTGACAGAGGAATTGGAAAAAATTATGTAAGTGGTAAGCAAAATACTCCCTTTTTTACCATGCAAACATCCAGAAAACTAGAGGTGAACTGATGCACCCTAGTTTATAAAGTTGGATCAGAGGTAATCTGTAGTTTCCAGTCTCTTGATTAAAATCAACTTAATCCTATTCACTTTTCTATTTTGTACTTATCGAAGTCTAAAATTTTCAATAATCTAATACTTAGTTTTTCCACTATTCTGCTAAGGAAAATATTTTGATTTGGAAGATTTTAGCACAAAAATTTAAGTTGAATAATTTGCTATACTCATAACTACTTAAGCCGAATACTACACTGAACACAAAGCTCAGCAATATCTGATATCTTTTTTTTCCAAAAAATTATACGTCCAGACTTAAACTGTGACCACAGTTTCCATAAAATTCTTGCTCAAAAATACACATTTATAAAAATACTATAGCTTACAGTTACTGTATAGCTTCTCTAATTCCTAGCCTTTATTTTATATTATAGAAAGTTTAAACTCAGATTCGTTAAGTAGTATCTCAAATCCCATGGCTATTTAGTGGTAAAAGCTAAACTTAAACTCAGTTCTCCTGACAGCTAATTCTAGTCCTTTCCATTACACCACAATGCTTTTTTTCTTGCTGCCAAATGTGTAAAAGCACATGAAAGCCACAATTTTTCATGTACCTCAAACTGTTTATAAGTTTTTCCCCCAAAAAATAAAATGAAACAAATAAGAAATAACATTAGACAATTATTTTTAAAAATAGTTGTCTTTTACTTTTTTCCTCCATGCATTCATAGTCTAATTATGAACAATATCGTGTAATTTCAGGAAATTTTTTATTTCTTTCTGAAATGTAATGTTAATCTACTGGAAATGAGTCAATTGCCTCTTCAAAATAGATACGATTTGAATGTGGTTTCAATCTTTTACACTATTTTTTAAAATTTTATTTTCATAAAAGTAGCTGGAGTTAAGATGATTTCTATTGAAGCAATCAACACATATTTAATATTATCAAAGAAAATACTTGAAAACATTAGGAAAGTAACCTTAACCTAAGAACCATGTAAAATTTCACCCACACACCTCTGCGTACAATGGACAAGAATGACTAAATGCTTTGATCTCTCCTGGAAAACATGAAAGAGTAAAAGAAAAAAAAAAAACAACATCTGTTAGAAAAAAAAGGTTTAATGAACAGGGTGGTTTATGGTTGAATGTTGACATAGAGCATGAGAAAAGAAAAAAGATAAAATGCAGAAACAAAATTATTTACAGCCACAGACCTCAGTAGATCAAAGAGATAAAGTCTGATTTAGAAAAAAAGATAATAAATACAGTTTGATTTATATTTAAAGTATTTATAATTCCTGTAGTATTCTCTGCAAATGTTTTCAATGGGAAATATTTGTATATAATATTGTGTATCTATATATGCAATCTTTGTATATAAAACTATGTATAATATGTAGAATGTATGCATGTGTTTGTATCCATAGTGGGTGACGACATCTTAGAAAAAAATATGAAGGTGTAATATAGCAAATATAAGTTAATATAGACTGCTCAAAAATATATTTGTAAATATAGATTTTTGTCTGTTTTTAATTTAAGGAAATAAATGTCTATCATAGGAAAAGTGATTGTTTTAAAATGAATCAGTTCTATATATGAAAGGAATTTGCCTGGGCATTGTCCATCACTCAACTATTGCAAATATCCAAAGCAAACCTATTTTCCTCAGTACTTAATAAATTTGGGGGACGTTCAGGTTTGTGAGTTTCTGTATCTCAAAGAATGGTGGTGTTGGTAGTGATGTTTTTTTTTTTTTTAGAATCACTATCATATTATGTTGTTTTAAGTATGAATTCTGCTATCATGTAACTTAGTGTTTTCTAGGATTATGAATATTGCAGCAGCTGCTCCAAATCTTATGTCTGGTAGATAACACGCACATGTGTGAGTGACAGTCTCTTGTGAGAATGCCTATCATTGTAAACATAAGAATATTCTAGAATACAAGTGGGCATAATAACCGATAATTAGAGCCCTAACCTTTAAAATTAATGACAGAAGAATCTTAATTTTGAATTGGTCATCATTTCTTAAAAAGTGTTAATAAAAAGAAACTTTTGAAAATGTATGTACTTTAAGTTTAGGAAAGTGAGCAATGTTTGATGTCAGAGAAAGTGAATCATGGGTAAAAATTGGTAAGAAGCCATGGTCTTAGTAGATAAAGTGAGAAAGTATTTAGAAAAAAAGGAAGATAGTTGCCTCAAAGAACATGTCTGTATGTAATAGACTAACTGGACTCTTTTGCTGGACATTAGACCAAGGTGTAAAGGTCACCCAGACATACGGTTACACCTTGAAATAATATTCTTAACCCACATCCCACACTATCCCCCTTTCTCACCACCACTGCTTGCCCTGTTCATTCAGGGTTCCACATTGACTCCAGACCTATCTTCTCACAAAGAAATGGTAGCTTATCACCTTGACATTCCCTTGCCTCTTTTTAATCCTAGCAATTAGAGAAATCTGCTGTTTGGCCTTGGACCCTCCTACCTCTGTATCCTTGTTTGGACCACTATCCCTTTACCCTTACCTGACACTCTGGAGTTCCTTTCCTTCTTTCAGTTCCTTGTCATTCTGAGTCTCTTCTTTTAGGTCTTTACACTTATTGTTTCTGTTTCCTGGACACATCTTCCTCACATGTTTGCTTTAATAAACCCACCTCATCCCTCTGATCTCAACTCAAGCATTACTTCCTTAGAGGATGTTTCCCCAACTGCTCTTATGTTGTATAGATAATGCCACTATTATCTATGCTCTCATAGCAACACAAGTAGTTAAGTAAATAGATACATTTATTGTAGTAAATCCTGTAATAGGAATTAGAGAATTGTCATATATGTATATTTATTTGCAGGTAGGATTCATGTCACAAACTCTGAACTGTTGAGGATTGTTTCTTGATCTCTCAAGAGTTAATTATTTTTTGTTTTTCCTGTGCAAAAAGCCACAAGGTGCAAATTAGAATGAGAACATGAAATTAAAATCCCCAGCCAGTTTGAACCCTCAGATAAATAAAACCAAAATAGTCTGTTTAAAAAGTTTGTAGATACTCCATATTTCATGTGGAAACATTTTATATATTTGACCTATAGTATTGCTTTCATGTCAGGAATAACCCATACTGATTAACATATGACTATGTTGAAATTTTAGCACTTTTGATTTTTTGTTGATAAAATCATTTTATCCCTCATATGCATATGACCTAAGTGGAGAACAGATTTAAGTGAAATTTTAACAATAATATTTACACAGATCTGTAACTGAAAGTTATTCTGCTGTTAGACCCGTTATGTAGAAAGTCAGGCAAGAAATAGTTGGATGATATAAGTGACCAAACTGGAAGGGAAAAAAGATGGAAGGAAGGGGGAGGAAGGGAAAGTTGGAGGTAAGAATGGAAGGGGAGAAGGTGAAAAATAAGGAAGAAGAGAAGGAATGAAGGAAGAAATATTCTTCCAACTCTATCTTGATGAAACAGGTTGGGCTAACCATGAATTGACTGCATGATAGTAGTAAAAACTATATATTCAGTAAAAACTATATATTCAAACTATATATTCATTTTTATTCAGGGATTTTTATTAAAAAGAGAAGAGAAATTCTTTGTAGACTTCAATGCACTGAAGCAAGTAAGACACTTAAAAGTTTCTTTGGGAGCTCTCGCTCATAAAATAACATTGATGTTAAAATCTGCATTTCACTCCTGAAGATTAATACACAGGAAGCAATAAATATAATGAGCGATGTTCAGCAGCAGCCTTTTTCCTTTCAGTACAGGGATGTGGGAGTGCTCAGGTGAGAGGGCAGAGGACACGAGTAGAAGGCAAAGGCAGAAATAAGTGTTCATGAACATTCCAAGGATAGTAACGGAAGGTTGTATCACAAGAAAACTATACCCCACTGTTTGAGTTTCAAATTAAAGCTCTCTGAGGATAAAGACGAATCTTATTTTGGTAAAAGAATTGCCTTTCATCTTCTCCCATCAGGATTTCATTGGCAAGAGATGACACAACCTGCTTAACAATCAGGTATTTCAGAGGTTGGACACTTTGACAGGGAACATGTTTCCTTGATCTTTAAATGCCTTTTTTTCCTCTTTGTGAACAGTCTGCGTTTGGCATGTGTAAAACATCAATTCACTAATTCTCTTAGACAATAAACTGTGGGTTGACTGGAATTCAAACTTTGCAATTTAGCAGAATGAACACTGATGTAAAAATGCAACCTGCATGTTTGTCTGTTTGGGAATAAAACACATTATAATATCATGACATTTGATTTTGTTCATAATTTACTGATTTAGATTTTAGATAAAGCATCTTAGAATTCTACAATGCTTGGCAGGTTAGAAAAAGAGAATTATAATCAAAATCACTGCCTGTTTTTAACAAACTGAAAATAACTGAAATATGCTCTTCAGTTACAAGTTACTAATAAATCAATAAATTTCTAGATATCCATTGTGAGCAAAGTATGGGTATTGTCTAAAACAGGAGTCAAAGTAAGTCAGTTTCCTCCAAGCCCAGTTGAGTTTTTAGAAATACTTTGGATTAACCACAGTGTTAGCTAGATTGAGATATAATTATATCATTTTACCTCAAAGAGATATTGTGATCAAAAGTGTTTAACCTAGTAAAGCACTTTGCTAAATAGATTCTGAATTGTGACTCTAAATACTTCTCTTTCTAAATCTCCCCTAACCTCCGCCAATCTATCATTCTACATGATAAAGTGTGTACTTTCAGTTTGGAGTTTTTCTCTTAAGGTTAGATATGAAATATACAGTATTTTGTGTAAAAGCATATTATTTTTATCAATCTACACAATTTTCTACTGACACACTTTAGCCACTTGTTCATATTTATTAATTTAAGCAAACAACCATTAGTGGCAGCATAGTTATTATGGCTGTAAAAGTATTGATTTTAAAAACTTGTTTATAATATAAAAAATATCACTTAGGTAAAAGAATGCATTTGATCCCACTTTCTTTTCTTTCCTGATAAGAACAAGCTTAAATGCCATTTTGCATTGTTTCTTCAGTTCTGTGTCATGTGTTTCCTTTTCTTTGCATGTGGGTTGACTCATTCCTCCATGCAGAGAAAACATGCTATTGCTATTTGGAAGGCAATCCCTGTACAGATTATAAGTGTATAAGTGTATCAACTGCAAACATTGTGGTACCTGCCCATTTTTTAAGGAGCAAACATAAATACATGGAATGGAAAGGAGGCTATCTCATGATTAAGTAGTACTAATTGCCAAATATCCTAGATACTAATTAAACATACATGTCTATCTTTTCCTATGAGATTCTTAAACTGACTTATCTAGTCCTTGAACTTTCATGATTTTGCTTATAAAGTTCTTATCCACTTGTTTCCAGTTACACTTCATAGCTGAGAACTACATGCACTTACACCTCCACTGAAATCTAAAAAATAAATATAAGACTTGAATTATTTTATTCCTCAGAGAATATGTGAGATCAAACTTCAAAATCTTTCAGAAATTCCCAAGCACAATTTCTCTAGTTTCTATTCTATGACAGAACAGATATAACGTAAAATCTTTTGTTATAATAATAGATTTTCGAATATATTGTCCGAGAATGAATTTTTTAAATGACTTACTTATCTTCTCTCTATATATCTTAAATATTTCAAGTTTAAAAATTAATTTTGCATTATCAGTACATTACATAAACTTTCACCTTTAGAACTACATAATTACAAAAGAAGCGCTTAACTTATGAAATGTGCCCTATAATGAATTTATCATAAAAAATTCTAATAACTACTTCGATGAAATGACTATGTTTTATCAGATATTCAGGCAATTTGAAATTACAGTATAACTTGTGTGATTTAGATATGTATCATTTCAGTCAAGTAATTGAAGGTTATAGACTGTTAAATGGTTATCTTCAAACCTATAATTTCACTAGTATCAGTGAGTTTAACATTCTTTCATTTATATCTATGAAATATTTGCAGTATGGTATTTGTCGAAATACAAAAAGTTGACAAGTTTTGTAGATTTGTATCTATGAAGTTAAAAATACTCTTGTTGAAGACTTTACCACAAATAAAAGCTCACTTTATTTTAAAAATGGCAACATATGTGCCACTATAGTAATGGTAACATGTGTCATACATTCTTCTGCATATGGAGTATTGGACAGAACACTGATAGCTGAACTAAGTAAAATATTGAGATTTCTGTTCCTATTTAAAGGGAAGCATTTTATACAACTCTGAAAACATGTTGCCAAGTAATGTTCAGATGAGTGTTTATATATAACTTTTCACCAAGTGTCATTGTTGTTAGGAACAAGAATGACTCCTCTAAATTGACTCATCATTAGATCCTACTTTAATGATATATTTTTTTTACTCTTAGTATAAGCTCAAAACGTTAAGCAAATAACTTTGCTTTCTTGAACAAATAAAACCCCTTTCGATTTTTTCAAATGCTGAAAATTTTTGTAGCATAAAAGAACATTTAAAGCAGCAACAGAGCCTTCTAACTTAGCAAAGAGATAATTATATTTTATTTATTTTTCAATTCTCCAACTAATATATCAAATTATGGTGGTTTTCATCTTGGTGGGAAGAAAGTTGGAAAAATAAATAGGATCATGCATTTAATATCATTTTTCTAAATATGTCCAATTTTATAGTCAAAGGAAAATAAAATATTCCATTATCTTTAAATAGATGTGAAAATGTATTCACAATCAATCAGCATACAACACACACAGAATACCACTTGTGTTGTATTTTGATTGAGGCAAATAAAATTGAACTATGTAACATAGGAATCTTGCCCTTAAATAACTTGGAATTTAGTAAGTGACATAAACCTGTCATAGTCAACAAACATATTTCCAACAAATACTTTTTGTGCTCGTGTAACAATAATAGCAACATGATGGATTTATAGTTAAAAGATAGATTTGACATGTTTTCTGCCCTCAGAACTACATGGCCCTTTGGAAAAGAAATAATATGTAACATAAAGCAATGACCAGTTATACTATAGTTATGTACAAAATGCCATGGTAGCTCTGATTTTGGAATGTCCACTTTTGCCTAGGAGTATTTGAGCTACTTCCAAAAATAATCAAGACATGAATACGGTCATTTCAGAAAATGGGAAGAATACTGCAAGGCTCAGAGGAACATGAGTAAAACAAAATGCAAAAACATAAATGAAGGGCCAATGAAAGAATATGATACAATGCAATTGGTTTTCAAGAGCAGAGGTCAGTGGGAATGAAATGTTCAGAAAGGGTTTCAAGAGGATAGTAGTAACACTGATAACAGTAAAAAGACAACTATAAACTACTATTTTTCAGTTACCCCTAAACACTTTTCTGCATGACTTCTGTTTACCCCTCAGATCTCCACTGAGCTGTCCTTCTCTCTGGGAAGCCTTTATGGCTACCCAATTCCCAGACCTCATCTAAGTTAAATCACCATCATATTTTTCATATGATAGTGTCCTTTATAAATATTACACATTTAAATTACATGAATGTTCTGTAAGTATTTGTTTAATGTCTGTCTTCCCTACAAAACTGTGAGTGCCAAAGGACTGACACTGTTTTGTTCAGCTGTGGAACCCCAGTCCCTGGCATGAGGCAGGATCATGAAAAATACTGTAGAAATCAATTATTACATATTCAAACCTGTTTCTTGGGTCTATCATTTGTTACACAGGCCCCTGCTTATCATTTCTGAGCATAGAAAGAAACAAGACAACCTCTGGTAAAGCAATAATAGTTATAATAATAGAAATAATAGTTCCTTGTTTTTATAATATTTTCTCAGTACACAAACTGCATCATTTTTCCTATGAATTTAAAAAAAATCATACATTTCATGAACAGTTAAGCCTACTATCTTCTTTTATAATACCTTAGCTATGCATATAATTATTGTAATCCAACTCTGTTAATTACCTATTGTACCCTTGGGTCATAAGCAGTCCTTTTAATTGTCAAATGAAGAAAATATCTACCTCATAGCTCGTTTATGAGGAACATAAATACAATATGAAAATAACAATAATAAAAATAATAGCAAACATTATAATGCTATTGTCATATAGGAGGAAGCCTGACAAAAGTGAAAGTCAAAGGCATACAACTACAGAACAGCGAGCCTGGACTCAAACCCAAGCGCTTTAATTCCAAAGACTGGAAGTGGCCGGTGCAGAACCTGGCACCTCCTGTATTCTCAACTTGTGCCCCTATGACTTAATGCTAGGACCAGAGAAGGGCTGGGAAAGGCAGTGGTGGCAGTAGAGTTTGGAGTAGCCGCATCAACAGCAGCAGGCTGTATGCCTTTGATGTGCATGTTCCCGTTCTGTGAAATTTTCAATCAGAGCACACAAGAGAATTTATAACAGCAATGGGATCGGGAAAACAAGAACAAGAACATCGCTCTGATCTCGGGCAGCTGCTTATCTTTGGGAGTTGAAGCAATTATAATTTTGCCCAATAGTGGCAAAAACAACAAACAAACAAACAAACAAAAAAAAAAAAACCCAAAATACCTAAAATTACATGGGAGGCAAGTAGTCTGGGTTGACCATGTATTTAAAGATCAGGAGTACTTCCTCTTCCAAAACACTGATGTGTCAAAGTTTCTAACAACGAGCTGTGTCTTCCTGTTAAACCATCCATAGGCATCTTTTGTTTTTTGCCTTATTTATTTTTAAAAGGAAGGGTAAGGGGGATACAATATATTAGTGGAAAATGGTAGTTTTATTTTTAAAAGGGTAAGGAAGATACAAAAAATTAGAGTAATATTAGGGGATGCTTAAGATGAAATTAACCGTATGGTATAAACAGTTCAACAAATGCAATCCATGTTTTCTAATTATCCTCTATTAAATGTTATTAGACTTTTATCTGCAAGAAAAAAATCATAATTTCAAAATTTCCAATTGTGCTATAGTTCAGAACTTTAGCACATTATTCAGAATATTGTTCAAATTAATTCCTGTCATATTTCTCCTTCCTTGATCTTGCAGCAGTTTTTCAGTTCCGTTTGTGTCCACTCACTGCCCTCATCCCAGCCCACCAGATACTTTTCTCCCCCAGAATAGTGTCTAAGATTTTATGTTCAGTTTCAAAGCTCAGTCTAATATGATATCCTCCTACATCTGTGTTCTCATTTCCTATGACACCCCCTCTCATCCTCCTTTTTCCCTCCTAAACTTCAATATAGTCCATCCATGCAGTTAGCCAAAAACAAAAACAAAACAAAACAAAAAAACCTCATTCCAAATGTAGCATCCTCCCTCACTTTTGGAATTAAGGATATTGACATATCCTTAATTTGTCACATCCTTCCAGAAACCCACATTGTTAGGCATCACATTACAGAAGCATTTTGAGTTTCGACACACTGTAATTTTATTTTTCCTGATGGCATTATCTTTGACAATGAATAACGACAGTGAGTAGCAGCTTGAGCATAGGTTTTCCAAATATTGGGCAGTCTATAAGGGCAAAAACAATTCACTTGCTGTTGAGAACAGATCCCTAACCTTATTTTGCTCCTGTTCAGAAATTTTGACTTAAGCATTAGGATATTTGAGGCAAATGTGTGTTGTGCCTTTCTATTAATTTACTAGAGAGCTACCTAATTTTCCATATTTCCTTAAATGTATTACCTTGCCATTGGCAAAATTTGAGTGTTATCAAATAAAGAGGAGCTAGATTTCTATAACATGCCATATATGGGAGCATAAAATTTAAATGATAGGAAACTAAGCTCAAATTTCAGAAACAAAATTATTTTATTTTGAAAAAAGACAAAAGTATCTTTTTAAAGAAAGTGTTTTGCCTCTTTTGGGAGGACTTTTATAATATCCTATAGAGCAGCAATATTTATACTGCTAACCATTTAGCATACTAGATGAATCCCCCCCAAAAAAATCCTTGCAATTCCATTTTATCTATGAGTCATTCTAAACAAGATGGATGTGGGGGATTATTTTATGATTTATGGAAAATTGTAATAACTAGATCATGCCATAAGCTGTTTCACCTAATTTGTTATACATTTATTCTCAATTCATTGTCTTAGTTCAATTATCCAGCAATACGATTGATTTCCTTTGTTTTCAAACGTTTCTGAGAATTTTTAAAGCAACATGTACAAAATTAAAATTCATTAGCTACACAAAATTTTCCTACTGTTTAATTATTATTATCTATTCTGATTTTATAATTATCTTCAAACAAAATATAAATATAATTTTATCTTATAGCTATTTGATCATTTATTCAAAATACATATGATCATTTATTCAAAATATGTATGCATGGAAACAATATGCAGGTAGTCATTTGCTGGTCTTTATGATCAGTTTTTTGAAAGCTTTCCAAAAATAAATAAATAAAACTTAGAGACTTGATAGAGCTAAATTGAGAATGTAGCAAAAGTATAAATTATTCTATAAAATTAAATCATATTCGAAAATCAAAATACATTAAATGTACAACCAGCTGAAATTCCATTGAACTAGTTGCACATCTAAACCTATCAAACACACATAGCTTGTATGATCACTGTTGCTCAGCCAGCAGAAATCTGGACTGAAATAGGTCAACAAAAATAAACGTAAGATAATTTGTAATGCCACACAAGGTTGTATTGTGTATAGGATGATGTCTTTGGCACTGTGAATTTAGGAATAAATGTTGTAACAATAATTCACAAGGTTAAGAGGTAGAATTATTTGGTGGAAAAGATTCTAAAACAGAAATATTGAATTATCACTTATTTCTTTCTGAATTTCAGTGATTGTCTCTGTTTTGATGACTTATATAACATATTAATGTTAAAAAATAAAAACTACCTGGATGTTATCATTTATATTTGAGTCAGTCATCATTTTGGTTTTACTTAAATTCATTATATACAATTTTAAAGAAATATGTACATTTTAAAGAAATGTAGTTTCAATGGATAGTAAAAACATAGATGTGGTTTCAAATTATCATTTAGTTAATTATATTCATATTTAGTCAATTACATTAGTAAATATGTAAATGTATGTATAATAAATATACATTGGAAACCATCTCTTATAAAATCCTCATAATTTAGTGCCCTCCAATATAAATTTGAAGATAGAAAATAACAGAAACTGCTTTATTTACCAAAGTAATTTTAAGTGATCAGTTTTCAGTCAAATTTGGACGTGGTTTGCATTTTGACAATCTATGTTTTAAAAATATTTTTATATATTTCTATGAAGAGAAATGGTCAACTGCTTAATTCTAATATCAAATTTTGAGGCTGAAATTTCTGTTTTTTTATAACTGTAATGACAGTAATGAATAGCACTAGCATTTAGCATTATATATGATTTAATTGATAATATGAAAATCAGACAAGATTTGAATATGTACTTTTTAAGGTATATACAATTGCTGTGAGAGCATGACATCTGTAATATTTTAATTTTGTCACGAAAATCAAAATTTAGCTTTTCTATCCATATGCAAATATTACATGGCTTGAATCTCTTGTGATTTTGAATTAATAAATGATTTATAGGAATTCTTCGAACTCAAAAGCTAAGAACATTATAGACTTTACCTGTAGATTTTCTTTATACAAGATGCCCCTAGATGTCCCTTGGTTGTCCCTTGGAGAGGACCTCAGGACTAAATTTTTTCAAGCTTAACACAATACAACCTTTCATTTTTAAATTAAGAAATACTGTCTTTATGCAACATCATAAATAAAGGTGACTAAAAGAAAAACTTTCAAATAGCCTTTGCTTTATTTATTAATGCAGGATTCTTTAATGATGGCAATAACATTAGAAATTCCCTAAATTCCTTAGGATTTACTACTCTGCGATATACCTGATGCCATTTTTGTTATCCTTCCCACTCCTGTTAATCACCTTGAGCTCTTTCTACTTTTCACTTCCTACCACTTACTATTATTTAGCTTTGTAACTAGAATGCATCTCAGATAATTCACAATTTGGAAATGAATGAAATGTAGACAACATATTCTACTGTTTCAAAGCATATACCTGTTGCCGCTGTGTATGCTGACATAAAACTCTAGCGTGGATAATTAAGATGATGATAAAACAGAAATATATCATGTGCATTTTTGCTTCAACTTATTTAAACCATCTCTTTCATCTCTCCATTTTGAATTTGTATAACACAAAGTATGTAGGAATATATATCATAACTTATGGTAATTACTTTTTTACTATTCTTAATTTTATGTGTTAGCATTCTCCCTAGATTTAAAATTTTTAATGACAAAGATTATAGTACATTTTTAAGGATTGTAAATGATCGTGAATAAGCTGAGCAAGATATTAATTGACCTATCAACTACTCTTAAAATAATTTATAATAGTGATTCATTATATGTTCTCTAATTGAAAATATCATTTAGAATGATATAAATTTCAAGTCCATGTAAATGGTAATTATAGGTGTACAGAATAATTTTCAACATCAAACATTCTAATTAATAAATCAAATAAAAATGCTCAATTTATTCCAGGTTATGTAATTGTTTATTTGAAAAATAAGAAGTGTTGCTTTATAAGCAGAAATTTACTTCTACCAGTTACAGAGATTCATTTATAAATAATTCAAGTGTTTACAATAGTAGATTAGAGATACTGACCCAAACATCAACTCAACATGTGATATAGAATGTCTCCGTGCTCATTAATTTGAAAGCAAAGGAAGCTATCCAATATCTAGGTACATCTCTGAGGACTGTATTTTGCAGTAGATAACCACACATCCCTAAAGTTCAGCTGTTAAGGATTATGGATAATTAACCTAGATATAAATATTTGGAATGATAAATTTCTTTTCTAAATAAAGCAGATGCATTTTAAACAGTAGTGCCTATGTAGATCAATTTAATTATTTAAAAAACTGAGTGAAAAGCTATGGAGATATATGATACAATGACAATTAGAGCTTTAAATCACTTTGAAGTTCCCATTAACTTCTAAGTTTAACCTTGATTAATTGCTAACCCTTACAGTACATTCAACAAGAGATATGAGAGCATGACTACAGCCCTTGGAGGGCTATGATATTTGAAATAAATCTGAAAAATGGGGAGTATTAGATAATAAGTACAAGTAGTTGAGTTTGAATTCTTTATGGGAATTGCAAACTCAAATATCCACAGTGGCCATGTGGGTGGCACAGAAAGGAGAAAAAGGAAACTTAAAAGAATAAGAAGTAATTGAAACATTTATTTTTCTTAATAGAAATCTTAATTCCCAGAAAAGACATTTATATTCAAGATTTCAAAACCCTGTTCAAGTAAATAAAGCATGTCTCTGGGCCAGATTCAATCTATGCACTGCAAATTTGAATATTTACTTAGATAACAGTATATAGAGACTATACACACACACACACACACACACGCATACATATATACATACATATAGACATATATGTATGTGTATATACACACACATATGTATACATATATGTACATATATATGTACATATATGTGCATATATATACACACATATGTGTATATATGTATATATACACACATATATGTGTGTATATGTGTGTATATACACATGCATACATGTGCTGGATGATCATTGTATAAAATATTAAAATTAGAGAAAATATCCAAATAACATCAGCTAAAAACAGTATTTTAATGCATTTCCTTCAATTTTTTTATTCATCTTACATAGTTGTTGCATTACTGCATATTACATCCACAATGATTTCACAGATGCATTAATTCTAGGTACAGGTGGCCCTCCATATCAGCGGTTGGTTGAATCTACAGTTGATTGGATTCATGGATGTGGAAGTCATGGGAATGCAGCCTTTAGGGACTTGAGCATCCTAGGATTTTGGTATCTGCAGGGCTCCTGCAACCAATCCCTCACACATACAAATTATTATATTACAATATTTAATATAAACACCTATTTTAATACCCACATCATATTCAATTCTGTAGTTATGCCATAGTTTACTATTTTCTTCTTATTGATATTTAATTTTTCCCCAGAATTCTAAATACCATGAATGAACATCTTCCTTTATTTTTTTTTCTTTTCATTTGTATGTATTTCTAAGAGCAAAGCAACCAAGATAAAGTATATGGACAATTTGAATGATCTTTCTAAATCCCAAATTATTCTCCAAAATTTATATTCTTACCAAGAATTGACACTTCCCTCAATACCTTTACCTAACTAATAATTTTTTGAAATATTTTCCAATTTGCTAAAATCAGATGAATCATCTCATTCATCTGATTGTGACACTTGAATGACAGGGCTTTGCTAAAACAAAGCTTAGTATAAATAAAATATTAATTCTTTTGGCATCATTGCTTCTCAGAGCGTATGTATCAAAAAATCTTGAAGTGTAAAGAAACTGTAAAAGTAGATTCCAATTCTCCTGACAGGTCATGTGCTCTTTTCTATTGACATATTTACATTTAGGTGGATAAAATTTCCTAGTGTTGTCTAATCATGGATGTGACAAACATTTATAACAAGAAGTAGTAGAAAGTAATATCTATACTTCCGCAATTTAAGATACAAAAACAGCAGCAACAACAACAACGACAAAACACTCTGATGTTATATGAAATTATAATATGGAAAATAAAAAGTTACTATATTTTAAAAATAGAAGACTTAAAATATACATGGAAAGTCAAGTGAATTGTTCCACTTTATATTTTTGTAGACCGTAGATTTGCTCTTTGATTGAGCTTACTTTACCAGGTCTCCCTGGGGCAAACCATCGTAGAGTAAATTGTTCATGTTCTGGAATTTCTCATTTTAGCCAAGATAGAAGTTATTTTTTTCATTGTTATGTACCTTGGGAGTTAACATGCATTCATAGCTGAATAATTATACCATGACAGGTACGTGATATCTGCATAAACTCAAATTAAGCTCTTATTAAAAATATAATCTGCATGAAGTATGAACACATATGCTTTCTGTTTTCCTTGGTTTGTGTCATTAATTTTAATGATGACAAAAAGCAGATGAATTATGCCACTAATGTTTGTTTGGGGAACCCAAATACATTCAGGTCCCTTAAACTTGGAGGACAAATTCTATTTAATCCAGCTGTAAAGACTGTACATATGTACATATTGTTACTAGGAGGACAGTGAATAAAATGATACTAACTTTTCACAAACTTGAAAACAAAGTGACTCCATATGTTTTTCTGCAAACAAAGTTAGAAATTGGTTAATTCCTTCTATTTGTCTTTAATATATTAATAGTATAATATGAGGACTACATTAAATACAGTGTTACTTCAGTTAAGATTAGTTCAGGGTTAACGTGCATGAACTACAGGGAGTGCAAAACTGAGTTGAGGGATATTATGTATAACACTTAATGTATGATATGCATTCATAAAGTAACATAATTGTGCAAATGAAACACACACAAAGATTAGATTTTTATAATCCCCTCCATTTATTACTGTTTTGGGAACCAGGTTACCTGGCTCTGCTATGTACTAGCTGGGTGATCTTAGGCAAGTCCTTCTTTTTTCCTCTCCTTGTTACTCCATCTACAAAATTAGGCTAATTACACTATTTCAAGAGGTATTGTGAAGATAAAAATGTGGATACTGGCAAAGCACTTAGGTGAGTGTGTTTGGCTGATAATTGCCTAACAGATATTAGCTAGTATTATCATAGAAAATGAATTATAGGCATGTTATATAGCAAAGATATATCACTAATAGTGTATTTGTGATAATGAAAATAATTAACTATTATTAACTAAAATTCGACATGTTTTAAGTATACTTCCCTAGGTTAATACACGTTATATGTTATTTAGTCCTTGAGGCAATTATGTGATGTGTTTCCATTTCATAGATAAGAATAGTGACATTTCAGAGATTTTATAAACACGTTTTAAAAGTTACAATCAACAATTGGCACAATGGGTCATAGAATCGAGATTTCATAATTTATAAACAGTAACATTTTTATCACATCTACCTTAAAGATCAAATAACAAGGAAATTCTGGGTCACTGAAAAGCCATATAATCTCTGGAAACCGATTTCAGAGGTGAGATTTCCTCCATACTAAAGCAATGCTTGAACAGATACATTAGAAATTGAAATCAATGAAGCCAGGGGCCAACCATCCCCACTTAGCTTCAAACTGTAGATGAACGTCATGGAAATGCTGTCTACATTAATGATATTCTCCTTATTTCAAGTTTGGGTCCTAAGAATTCCTCAGAAACAAAAATTGTATTCAATAAAAAAGTGTGCATTGATGTAACGAGATCAATCATATGTATCATAAATATTATACTGGACTATATTTTATATAACTGGACTTTTTTATTATTTAATTTAATAGATAAAATACCTTGGAGTCAAAACACTTATAGTGGGTTTTGTAGTTATACTTGTTGAGGAACTCTTTTTTTTCTAAAATGTATATTTAAAAATAAAATTGTTGCCATTATTAAGTATAATAATTATAATTATGTATTCAAAATATTTTAGCTTCCAACAACTACATTTTGGATTTAAAACCAAACATTATAATTACTATATATGTAAAAACACTCAGAACTATTAGTTAACATGAAAAGAAGTTACTTGTTAATATACTCAGGCCTAAAAGCCCTTATAGGTGTGCCTTTTCCTTAAACTTATTTTTCACCAAGTTTATTTTTTCAATCAATAGAACTTTACTTGCAGCATTTTTTGTTTGTTCTATTGTAGGGAAAAATAAAATTCTAATATGATATGGCTGAAATCATAGTAAATCTAAGTCAGGACTAATACATTATAATCAGGGCAGAAAATTATACTTGCTTTATTCACATAGCATTACTTTTTAAATTTCTCAGCATCCAGTGACAGAGATCAGAGTTTCCTTTGTGTCTTCCCACAATGTATATTGTCAACTAACTAATTCTGACAGACTAATTTTTTGAAGTTTATTATTCATAATTGCTTCTATATTCTTTTGAAAGGCCAAGGACTTTTAATAGCTCTCAATTTTGAAATAACTATGGAAAATAAGGAGATTTCATGCAGGCCAGGAAACCCAGGTTTGAATGATTAGAATAGCAGAGGGATTGGGGCTGAAGTTCAGGAGCTGAATTTATAAAAATATATTTAGTCCAAATAATAGTATTTAGAGAATGAAAAGGAAAATGTGTTTTAAAAGTCTGGATAATCCTTATATTAATGTTCAAGGAGGGGAACAAAGAACAACAGAAGCAAATGTCCAAATTCAGAGTGAGAGGATGATAGGATCACACCTTGTTAGAAATGAAAAGTTCTCTGGAGAATAATTAATTTGGGCCTCTTACCATGACAACATAAAGTCAATAAACTCTCGAGATTGCCTATAAAATGTATGTACACTTAGCTTCAATTTTCTTAAGGAAAGAATTCATAGATTTGCTGGAATATCAAAGGAGATTATGATACAACAGAAGTTGAGGAATGTGAGCAACAAAGAAGCTAAATGATTTGACCAAGTCACAACCTACAACATACAAAATTTCTTTAAACTGTGTAGTAAGACCTAAGTCTCTCCCTCTCCAGGCTATGGCAGTGTTATTTTCCGGCTACCGTGCTCCTATGTCTCTAAATCTTCCTATACATCACTGTCAGACTCATCATAATATTGTCCTTCTTTGATGCTGTTGTTCTCCAACAAATATTATCGTGGTGTCACTGACACCTTCTGAATACAGACTAAATTGCTTATTCTGGCACAGAAAACTTTCCACAGTTGATTCCAAATTTATTTTCAGTCTTATCTCTTAGTATATGTACATATTCTTCATCGTTTAAACTCAACATTATGTTGTATCTTAAATACGAATTGTATTTATTTTTGAGGGGCCTTTGTTCATGCCATTTACTCTAGATAGAATTATCTGCCTCCCTGTTTTCCTCTGTCCTCTCTCTATGAGCTGCTGTGACCTTCTGCACCCACAACCAATGCATACACATACATATATTCATACTTGCAAATCTACTCATCTCCCATCAAAATACATCTCTCAAAGACTAAATCAAATAAAGCCTTTTTTTCATATACTAAAATAGAAAATTATCTATCCCTATTTTTAATCTTCTGTGTTTGCCATTTTCTACTATTTTAGGCTACATCTCACATATTTGTGCCCTTTTTTATATTGTTAAAAACATGGATTTAGAAAGAGAGTTCTGTTATCAAATTCTTACTCTATCACTTATTAACTTTATGACTTTTAGTATTATTTTTAAAATGTCTCAGTTTCTTATCTGTAAAGCTGGTGTAATAATGGTGGGGTTATTTGAATATTAAGTGAAATAATGTGCATGAAGTCTTAGAACATCGTTAGCACTTCATATGTGCTCAATGTTAAGTGAAATAGCTATCAAATACTTTATAAAAATTGTTACATAATGTGTGTAATATATTATTGTCATATAATTTTTGTTGTGATTCCTTATATGCTCCTTGAGTTAAACAATGAAACATTTCACTTTCATATTCCAAACAGAATTCTTACGTAGTCATGGCTCAATATGTATTTACTGCATCAATTAACATTTATATTAGTGCTTAATAAAAACTTATATAAATTAGAAAGTTATAAAATAAATATAAATATGAAAAATAATAAGTAATTGTGTATTTTATAAGCAGAAAATTCCATTTGGCAAGCCCAATGCATCTCCAGTTTCCTGTTCCACTTGTTTACATCCCAGAAATGTTTGAAGTAAACAATGGTCAGGTAACAGTCATACTGGAATGATGGGATATACAGGAGAGATGTTACATTGATCAGAAAGATTTTGAAGTTCTACAAAGGAATATTCTAATAACTTTACCTGTCAATGAAGATTGCTCTATTGAGAGGGATAATTTATTAATAAGATTAATATTAATAATAAGTAAAGAATGACATGGCCCAATAAAAATAAAAGAGGAACAGGAATTTAAAACCAAAGGGACTGTAAGATTATTCTTTTTTCATTAGATTTTATTTTTTATCTTTTATAGTAAGAGAAAACTCATCTTTAAAGTGTGTAACACATATCAATAATACATGAATAGCAACACATGTAACATGAAAAAGTTAAAGAGAATCATATTTCTTAAAATCATTTTAAAAGTTAGTTTAATACCTGAATTTTGTAGAATGACCTTTACTGCACAATTGAATTTATACCGTGTCATATCCTTAAATGGTTAGCTTCTGGAAGCCAGGGCTATGGCCTAACTATTCCTTGGAGAGTTTTTCTATAGATCCTCTTGTACTCATTTACACACTCATTTATTCATTCATTCTTTCATTGATTCTTTTATCGTGCTTTATCAAAAGCAAAGTTATATCTTAGTATTTGAGAGAAATATAGTGAATAAGATTTGTCCCTCACCTTGAAATAATTTAACAGGATAAAAATAACACATGCATTGTTGAGTATCAAGGTCAAAGGTAACAAATGACATAGGGTATGAACAGATTGCTATGAAAGTTCCAGGGATAAAACATATTTTTCTGCTGGGGAAAATCAATGAACAGTTAGTGGACTGGGAATCATGACCTAAACTTTAAATAATGGGTAAAATTTATACCCGAGTAGATTAAAGTGATTCAAATGGGAAAATAATGAAATAAAGAAAACACGGGACATTTATTTATTCGTTTGCAATGCCGTTAAATATTACTTAGTATAAACCCTGGTTAACAAAAAATCAAAAATTAAACTAGTGTTTTTAGTATAATTCCTCATATATTTCATGGACTTTATATATGACTGTGGTCTGATGACGTGTTTTCTCTCCCAGGTGGCCTTCTGATTTCTGATTCTACTCTTTAATGCTAAGGGAATAGGATTCAGGATCTAGATTCTAGAGCATGTTGTCCAATAGAACTTCCATGAAAGTGGAGATGTTTTCACCTGTGCGGTATTGTATTCACAAGTCTCTGTGACTGTCAAGCACTTGAAATGTAGCTAGAGTAACTAAGGAATGGAAATTTTAATTTTAATTAAATAGCCCCAGGTAGCTCATCGCTGTAGTATTGCATTACATAGATCTATAATCACCTATTTAGGAAAAAATAAATTCCAGATGAATTTGATCCACAAAAGGATATCCTTTGGGAAAAGTTAGTATGCCACAATATTTCCTGTAAGATCTGATTACGTCTCTTCTTTGCTGAAGCCAGTAGTTTCACCCAGTATAGTCATTGCCTGTGTACTATTGTCAATTAGGAAACTGATAAATTATTATCTGCAGGAGTCTCTAAAGACTTCTCCTAGGAAGTAACTTTTGAATTTATGCCTAAAAGAAAGGAAATTCAACCTGGGGTTGAGAGCTGAGGGTGAGTGGGGGAGGAGGAAGAGATTTCTGGCAGAGATGAGAAAAAGTAGGGAATGAGCAGGGGATACTTGACAATTTGGTATAACTGGCAAACAAGGTGTCTTTTGTGAAGAGGAGGGGAAAAAGAGAAATTTTGAAAAATATAATAATATGTACTTATAAATACTATTGATTTAAATAAGTATTGAATTTGATAAAATTTTATATAGTTTCCCACCCCAAATGGTCATTCTATCATATAGATACAGGATTTTCTTTTCTTTTGTACAAACATCATTTATGTTTTAATCATTTTAATCAACGAAAAGTAGAACTTTGTTACCTAAATGTATTACTTGAACAAGATTGAGATTTAGAAAATTTATTGCCATAATGTCACCAATGGCTTATAATTTATAAGACTTTATGGTAGACATTAGCATAGTTATTATTTCCTCTAATGCCTTACCTCACCGAAGTCTAATAACATTCAGGAAATCCAAAAGACAAAAGGTAAAGAGTAGTCTTGAAAGCTAAAAATAGCTGCTGAAAACTGATGCAATCATGTAATAAAATATGGCATAATAACTTATATAATATGCTCATAGTATCTGCTAACGCAATTAGAATCCAAGCAGCTAGATTTTTGTTCATGTATTCCTAAGAAAATGAAAACCATTTCAGCCTAAGTAAGATGTATAAACTATGCAGTTTAACTATGTACATTGTTCTTAGGATTGTTTTGGTCTTGTCATTTGCACGTGTGATCTACTTAACACTTTAAACAGAAAATCATTGAGTAGCAATCAGATGTCAAAAAGCCTTCCAAGTGCAGCTGAACAATTGTCTATGTGATATGCTACAGGTGACAACGTAGGATGCTAATATACAATTATATTAACACAAAGTTATTTTACAATGGTTAATATCTTTAGGCATCTACTAGGTCTTACTCAAAGATAACAGAAAGAGCAATATCGGTGTCTCTTCATATCTATCACTTTAAATTTGTCAGACTTATTAAAAGGGTAGGCTTATTAATTGATAATTTTTATACATTTATTTAATAATGTTTTTCAGGCAAGCTTTTGAACTAGACTCTGGTCTAGCTGTAGGAAAGAACAATTTTCAATGCATTTTCAGAGTCCAAGGCATTTACTTATATTTTAAACATATGTCCTAATTTCCACAGATGAACGTATAGCCAGGCACTTACATGTCACATAAGATGTATCAATCAGTATAGGAAATAATGATTTTATTGTGGCAACTATAAACAAAACAATGGAAAAAGGAAATTAATTATGTAATTTTTTCAAGGACACGTTAATTATTATTTTATATACTTCATTACAGTAAATCTTCACTTCAATTCTATGAAATTTCTTATCTCACTTTTTCAGATGAGGAATCTGAGTTCAGAAAGGTTTAATTGCCTGAGGTTTAGAGCTCATAAAAGACAGAGCCAGGGATAACACCAAGCTCTATCTGATTTCAACATCCTTAGACCCCATTACAATGTGTCATGGATATGAATTTTACACTATAAACATTTGTATGTAAGAAATGTCCTTTACTCCCCTATTTATAAAATAAAATTATATTTATTCTAGTCCCCTCTATCACTAGGCTGGAAAGAAAATTCAATTCTTTACCGTTGAGTAGAATCATATAAGAATATAGAAGAATTATATGGTAAATATGCAGAAATTTGGATAAGAGTTACATTTAAAGGAAAAAAGAAGGAAAGGAAAAGGAGGCCTGAAACCATGACAAAGGATAGATTTTCATCTTCCCTTGAATCATAACTGACACAGGTAACCTCTCTTGCTATGAGGTCTAATCCTTTACCTTGTAAATCGAAGTTGGAAGTGCTTCTCATCTACATTGGCATTATCTTATTAACTTGGACACATGATCCCAGACATCAAGTGTCTCATACTTTGAAGGATAACTCCTTCATCTTTGTCAGTATTATAAAATGTCTTGTGAGGACAAGAAATGTATAATAATATTTATAACAACATTTTCAGCCACACAAACACTTCTCCCTGCTGCTTCCTCTAATCTGTGATAAATAATCATATAAACAAACTAATAGTTTTTATAGTTTGTGGCAGTAGTGTATATATCTTTTACTAAGCGTATTTCTTTTGGATTAGTTCCGAATCTTTTATCAAAATACATCTAAATGTTTCTTAAGAGGTTCTTCTCTGTGCTTTGTCTTAGCATATGCCAGTAAGTTTCATATTATAATTTTAATATTCAAGTATCTGTGATAAATTTGTATTTGTAAACAAGTTTGTAATTTGGTGACTTATATAACTGTCTTTACGTAATATTTCTTTCAAATTATGCTGGGAAATGGTAATGTATAGTGACCGTTACAATAATAGTAATGTATTTAATAATAAATGTAATAGTATTAAATTTTCGTATAATTTTGTTATAGTGGTAATATGACAGTAGAGCTAGAATAAAATGAGTTTTATTTTTTTTAAGTTTTATTTTGCTGCTCTAAAAACGCTTTATTTCAATTTTTTAGTTTTCACAATAAACAAGTCAATTATCAGCATAGACTTTTGGGACCAGAGGCTCAGAGATATTAAGTTGTGACCAAAGAACCAGAGCAAATCACTGGCCCATCTAGACCTGCTTCCTGAATTACTATCCTTCCCACTACAACTTAGCACAGTTCTGAGAAACCCCATACGTTATCACACAGTGTAAATTTTAGAACTTAGCTAAAGAACTATTATTGCTAGAGAATAACTAATTACAAAATACAGAATCAATGTGAGGAATGAATAGAATCAGTAATTCTCATGCATAGTAATAAAAAAAACAGAGAACACTTTTGGTTTCCTTTTTTTTTTTTCACTCTTCCTCCCTAACTCAGAAGATGAGTTTTAAGCGTCATGATTTGAAACTCTGCCATTAGCTCCATCAGAAATATTAAACATTAAATAAAGTGTTCCTTATTGGCTATAAAATGAACACCATTTAATTTACTATTCTAAGAAGATAGAAAATACTTTTATGTGACAAGTAGAGAAATTGCCAAAAAAGCTATTTTATTTCAGTCTGTGGACAAGTTAATGTGCTGCTGGAAAAAAACATACAAAGTCTGACCTAATTAATCCTGTAGAGCACCTGGTTCTCAGAAGCGTGCTCAGAAATACCCCTCACCCACCCCACTTCCTTTACTGTCACATGGAAGTTTCATTAACTAGACACTTTCTGTACATAGGCTATCAGGCATGAGTTAGTTGCCTCCTTGTTATGGTTTTTGTTGCAGTGCTTTCTAGCATACTTTCTACTCAGAACTTGTGCATATTTCTATATATTGTCAAATGTCCACTCTAGTGTCGGGGTATTTGAAGCTCAACTGAACAGATGTCCCTGTAATAAAAATGCATCACCTATGAGCATGTTGTTCTAATGATACTACCTCCAGGAACACCTCCCCTAACATATAGTTTTATATTTCTCACTTAGAGAAATTCACAAGGATAGTTTTAGGTACTTTCCACCGTACAATATGAGTACTTTAAAATGCTTGAGAAGCATGTAAGCAGCACAGTTATAGAAATGGCGAGAGTGGAAAAAACGACTGTTCTGGTTATTTAGCATTTCTTTCTGGAAAGTACATACAGAAAAGTAAGATAGTGTACTTTGTTCTAGACATCTAATAAATGGATTGCTTTTTCTTTTCTCTTTGTGATGGAATAAAAAGAGCTATTTTATTTAAATTTAAAATACCTTTCCTCAAGAGCCATTAGGATAACTCTTGGCATAGCTATATGATAAAATGATCACTCTACTTTTATCATGACATGTCTTGTCTTTAGAGTTCATTTGTACTTCATTACTTGCAACATGCTAAATGCTACTAAAAATCACCAAAATAAGTAGATATTTGGCTAGTAATATCTAGGTTTTAATCTCCTTTAGTTATTTTGCCATCTCTAAAGTTTACACAAATAATAATACCCCTGATAGTGAACATGAATACTAAAACTCGCTTTGATTAACTGGAATGTTAAAACAGTTCTTGTTATAAATAAATTGAGTCCTTCTTTTTCTTATCTACAGGACAACATTTTTAAGCTGGAAGATTCACATTTTGAAAATGGCCGTGGAAAGAGTCCATATGACCCTAAACTGCTAACAGCATCTCTTTTAATAGGTGCGTAGTCAACAATTAAACAGCGAATTTTCTATAGATAATAACTTGATTGCATGTTCTTTGTTATAAGCCAAGATTTTCCATTATTAATCATAAACCACTTTAGGAAGATATCACTTGAGATATTGTCAAATATTATGAAAATATGGAAAAACTAAATGCTGCTTTGATAATGGCACTATCTAGTCTATGATTCTTTGTATTCAAAATGATCTAACAGTATCTTTGAAATTGCCAGCTCAATCACTATATATCCCCACTAGAATTTATTTTTTTTTATTTTGAAAGAAAATGGTTTTCTTTTTTATTTCATGAAAGAGGTGTTTAAATGGGGAATTTTGACAAATCAGAAGGAAAGAATGGGATTTAGTTTTGTTAATTGTAGTTCCAAAATTTGTCACACTCTTAACCTTTGGACAACTTAAATGCGCAATCAGTCTAAATGGTGATACAATTGGCAGACCTCATTGTGTCACCTTGAGTTAATGAAGTCTTTCTGTATTCATCTTTTTTGACATTAGGCCCTCTTCTTTCACTTTAATCAAGAAAAACATTCTCTGTACTTCTACCCTTTTCTCTTGTCATCTTCCTTCCTGTTTTTCTTCTTTCCTCTTTTCCTTCAACATTGCAAATGGGTAGTGAATGTTTAGTTATATTTTGAAAGCATGGATATAGAATGATAGAAATAGGCAGAAGGAGAAAATTGTAGTTCATATTGAAAATTATTTATTTTTTTCATATATATATATATATTTTTTTTATCATTTCTGGACTGGAGTTTAATAAACACAAAATAAAAAGCTATACAACATTAAACTTTCTTTTCTTCTTCTTTTAACTTTTGAGTAACAGGTAACCGAAAACACAAAAGACACTGGGTTATTACTGTCCTGAATATATTTTCCTATATAATCACATATAAATCATGTACCATTTTGTTTCCTTTTCTATAAAATGCTAACAGTAATGATTTGATAACACAACTAAAATAATAGTGAAAATATCCAAATGTAAGATTTCTAATTGAATTTTGATGAATAAATCTAGATTTTGAAAACATAAATTTAGGTAGATACTCAGAAGAGGAATTGCTGGGTCATATGGTAATTCTATTCTTAATTTTTTGAGGAACCTCCGTATTGTTTTCCATAGTGGCTGTACCAATGTACATTCCCACCAGCAGGGTATGAGGGTTCCTATTCCTCCACAGCCTCTCCAACACTTGTTATTACTTGTCTTGTTGGTTATAGCCGTTCTAACAGTTGTGCGGTAGTATCTCATTGTGGTTTTGATTTGCATTTCCCTAATAGCTAGTGAAGTTGAGCCATTTGCATATATCTGTCACCCCAATAACTTTAATAAATAAATACATTTTTAAAAAAGTACAGTGAGAATCTTGCAAGTGTATAATCTCCCAAATACTGAAAAATTGGCTTATTAGGTTGCCATGGAAGGAGCTAAAACTGAAGACCAAGAGCTGCATATATATATATATATATATATATATATATATATATATATATATTCTTCTCATCATAATATATGCTTCTCATCATAATAAGATCACTAACAACTTAGAGTGAACCAATGCTGGAACTTATTTAAAGGGAAAAAAAACGACAAAATTCTGAAGTTGATTGTGGTCATGGAGGATGTACAACAATGTGAATAGATGAAACCACTGAATTTGTACACTTTTAATGAGTCAATTATGTTCTGTGAACTATATTTCAATAAAGTTGTTTTTAAAAAGCAAATAAATAAATAAATTTAGGTTATTATTCGATGTATCAGAAATTCATAAATTTTTGCCAGGCTTTTCCTTTTTAAAAATAACTTTTATTTTTCTAGTCAACAAAATAAAACTCTAGTCATATTGAACACTGCAGTAACTATGAAGATATAACTTTTTCCAGTAATCTCCAGGTTCACTTTATCACTACATTTCACTGATCCCTTTCCTATTAAGGATAAAACCACTGCCGTGTGAATTGTCTCCTCCATTGCTTTTCAAATGTAGACAATTTCAGTACATTTGATCCATTTATGGAGCATTTTAACAAAAGATTAAGACCTGAAGGAATGCAGCAAATTTAGCACACTTATAATTTTCCTATTCACAAATGGCCTAGTGATTACATGTGGATGATTTCCTTAAGTGCACGCACAAAAATTTGAAAATTGTTCTAAACAAAGAGGAGGAGGAATCCAACCTTGTTCCAACTTGCAGCCTATACTTATTTAAATTGCATACTGAAAAAGGGATAGATATTCCTCAAAAAGCAGTGTATAAAATTGTGCCTAAAGCAGATTTAATTTGTGGTATGTTTCTCAGTAGGGATTTGCTTGATTATTTATTTTAATATTCCATCGAGAAAGGATGATGACAAGTAAGTATTACATAGTTCATTTGGTATGCAACCACACAAAATCCACGGATAATATTTAACTCCACAGTTTGGGTTTTATATTAGAAATTCTTTTTAAAAAAGCTGTATAGGTTTGTGAAAAGGAAAAGACAATGAGGGAAGTGGAGTGAGACAACGAGAGGATGTAAGGCTAAAAAAATAATAGTAGGCATTTCAGAGAAGCAGCTTTTAAATGGAAGTCCAGACTTCACCTATATAATGTAAAATAGTTGAGTGACTTTCAGAAGTATTTAGTGCTTACTAACAAGGAATATTATTCAAGCCAACATAAATTAATTTCTGAATCAGTTGAATAGCAAGATACAGAAAATTGAACAGGCCATAGTAGACCTGGTAAAATCTCTCAAAATGTCTGCAACACCATTTTAATTCAAGAGCTGTGACTTCCTTTATTGAGGTTATTTTCTTCTTTTATAACTATGCTATAAATTCTTCTTCTCTCAGTACATTTAATTCCTTTTGTTGGATTTTTCTTGGCATTTTTCTCTTGTGCTGCTTTAAAGAGAATGCTTACAAATTTAATGGAGTATTTTTTAACATAAATATTTTCTACAGCACTTCCCAATATTTTACAACTGTCTCTGAAATAAACAGGTTGTGCATTATGTATTAGAGACTTACTATTGGGAAAACCTTCTCTACCCAAAAGATTTTGAGTATATGCTCCTCATTTCAACACAGAAGAGAAATTTTCAAGGTGCTTCTGGGCTGCTTCCTTCACCAATATTGGGAAATAAAATATCATATTTGGCAGAAACCACTTATAAACTGGCTAGATGGATCTTGACAGCAGATACTTTTTATACGGTCTATTAAGCAGTTTCAAACAATAGTAAACTTTAAAACCAGATGATAGCTTAAAAAATTTAGTTCATGAAGTCTATCAAGGTTTAGCATAGCTTCTTTCCAAAATGTCGTGTGTCTTTGAGCTGATGACCATAGAAAATATGGATTCTCTCCTGAGCAATGCATAGCTACTGAATTAAGTCCGCAAATCTTAGAATGTGTCCTAAGTTTTTCAAATCACATTAGTAAAGTTAATTCTTCAAATCTCCTTTAATAAAAATCATTTTGTCAATATGAAATCGCTCCAGTATTTATTTTTAATAGCTTTTTATTTCACCCACCTATAAATATTTTCATGACTGTTTAAAAGTGTTTTATTAAAAATTGTAGTTGCTTTCCTTCTCAGAATAAATGCCAGCTGTAAAGACAACATAAGAATAAACCTTAGTATTTTCCGTGCTAAGTATCATCTCACATTTTCATGACATAAGAGGAATAGTCAACTTGAAAGCAGTTTTATTTCCTCATTAAAATCTCCAGGCATTGCAATAATTTAGAAATATTCCATTACTCAAAGATATTATTGAGATCTATCTCAAGGGTCTTAGACTTTTTAGCTAAGATTTATTTTCCGAAGTTAGAATTCTGCCTTGCCTCAGGAAAGAACATAATATGACATTTGAATATACTCTCACTTTGTATTAGAGCAAACAAGGTACTCACTAAATTGATTAACTATAACTGAGAAAATTATTTGAACTTCTTTGAGCCTCAATTTCTTTGGCCATGCTAATTCCATTGGTTTGTTGTGACAATCAAATAAGACAGTGTAATAGCATACTGTATTTGAGTTCTTACATATTTCTGGATTATATGTGGAGATAGAAACAAACAACTGGTAACAGAGGTTGCCTGTAGGGAGTCTGGGAGACAGATTTGGTACCTTATAAATAAATTTTATATTTTTAATTTTGTACTATGTAAACATATTAACTACTCAAAAATGTCAGTCTTAAAGGTCAACATAAGTAACAAATCCAACATATTATATTTATTGGTATAGGAAAAGGTACTCAATAAATGTAAAAATGTAAAAT